>NC_047048.1:5050000-5658484 GCF_011762595.2 Tursiops truncatus
AAGAAGGTAGGTGTATAGTAGCTGTCTTATTCTCTTCATCTCACTGATGGAAGCGGTGAGCCTCAGGGAGGGGAGGCAGACCTGCCTATGAGTACATGAGCAGTGAGGGGTTGGTCCCTGTGTCACCTTGCCAGGGCTGTCACCACAACTGCAGACTGGGTCGCTTAAACAACAAAAATTAATTTTCTCCCAGTTCTGGGGGCTAGAAGTCCAAGGTCAAGGTGTTGGCAGGGTTGGTTTCTTCCGAGGCCTCTCTCCTTGGCTTATAGACAGCCATCTTCTCCCTGTGTCTTCATCTGGGCTTCCCTCTGTGCATCTCTGTGTTCTAAATTATAAGGACATGAGTCAGAAGGGATGGGGCTCCACCCATATGACCTCACTTAATTTAATCACCTCTGTAGAGGCCCCATCTCTAATTATAGTCACATTCTGAGGTCCTGGGTTTGAGGCTGCAACACATGAATTTGAGGGACACAATTTATCTCATAACAGCCCCCTTTCTGTTATTTTGGGGTTCTCATTCTGAACGAAGTGGACGTATAGGGACCTCGGTTCCAGCATCTCCTGGTTCTAGGGCTGCATGTCTAGACCAGGAGGAAACACGCAGCTGGGGAGGTGTGTTCAGGGAGAACAGTTTATTTTATGCGAGGTGAGGCTGACCCTCACAGCCTTGGCAAGACTAGAAGGTGCTAGAAAAACTGTGTGGAGTGATGATTGTTCAGACAGGTCCAGGCTGGCAGCGCTCACCTCCACACAAAGACCTGGGAGAAGGGAAAAAGTATCTGTTAGCTAAATGGAAAAGAACAACCCTTCAGTTGATGACTCCCTGGGGATTCTGGGGGTGCGGACTGGTGGGGAGATGGCTAGACAGTAAAAATTTCCATCCGCAGTGGCTGTGCAAATCCGCCAGGGCGCCCTAGTGGAGGAAGACAGACTTTACGTCAAAATAAACAGGCAAGATAGTTTTAAACAATGATAGGGACCATGAAGAGAGTGAAACCATGTGATGGGATAAGGGGGTGACAGGAGGCACCCCCTTCACACAGGATGGTCTGGAGGGCCTCTAAGGACAGGTGGCGTTTGAGCAGAGACCTGAAAGAGGAGGACTGAGTTATGGAAAGCTCCAGAGCCGGGTTTCTCTACCTAGGCCCTTGGGGGGCAGGGTAATTCTTGGCTGTGGGGGCATCCTGTGCCCTGTGGGGTGATGAGCAGCCCCCCACCCCTGGCCTCTACCCACTAGATGCTGTAGCAGCCTCCTCACGTTGTGAAAATCAGAAATGTCTCCAGATATCGCCAGAAGTCCCCTGGGAGGCGAAATCGCCCCGTGGAGATCCACTGACCCAGAGGAAGGGCATTCCGGGAAGAGGGAACAATAAACATGAAGGTCCGGAGGTGGGGACAAACTCAGCAGATCTTCTGGGAACAGAAGTTTCCGGAAGTGGAAGTTTTCAAGGAAATGAGAGTTCAGGGGTGGCGTCCAGGGAGGGAGGGGATGAGGGGAGAGGCAGGCAAGGGCCCGATGTTATGGGGAGGGGGTGGAATGCCTTCTGACCTGAGAGAGCCCTCCAGGGTGGGGTGGGGTCGGGGCAGAGGTCGGAGGGCATGTGCATGAGTGTCCTGGGGTTGCTGTAATAAATCACACGACCTCGGTGGCTTCAAACAACAGAAATGTATTCTCTTATTCTGGAGGCCAGAGTCCAAAGTCAAGGTGTCAGCGGGGCCACGTTCCATCTGAAGGCTCCAGAGGAGGACGCTTCCTGCCTCTTCCAGCTTCTGGTGGCCCCAGGTGTTCCTCAGCTTGTGGCCGCATCACCCCAATCCCTGCCTCTGTCGTCACGTGAACTGCTTCCCTGTGTGTCTCTGTGTCCTGACACCAGTCATGCGAGTTAGGGCCCACCCTAAATCCAGCATGATTTCAGCCGGAGATGCTTAAGCAATGACATCTACAAAGACCCTATTTCCAAGTCAGGTCATATTCTGAGGTTCCAGGTGGATGTGAATTTGGGGAAAAGACTACCGAAGCCACCCCAGCAAGCAAGGAGGAGGCAGAGGGGGCTGCTGCTGTCCCCAGACAAGAAGTGGTGGGGCCTGGACCACAGGGCACCCGGGAGCTGGAGCGCCGAGGTCAGGCTGGGCCGCGCACAGAGCACACACCCCGCGTTCTCACCGGCTGTGCCATGTTGGGCACACAGGCCAGGCCTTGCCCCCAGCATCTCGCCTCTCACCCACCGGGCGGGGATCCAGGCCACCCTAGCGCCGTGGCCACCTTTTCCTGATCCCGAGCCTGGCGCCATTTGGGGCTCCCCTGCTTTCTCTCCTGCATCACACGGGGGTTCTCCTGGGTGCAGAAGTTTCTGAGAAAGCACGAATTAGTCCCTGGCTCCTGCCTTCCCCCTGAAGCTCTCACGTGAATATACTTCAAGAATGGAGGTTAGGAGCCTTGATCTCTGAGCCAAGGGCTACGTAGAAGAATGTCGCTGGGCTCCCTCAGCAGCGCTGGGCTGGGCTTGTTTTTCAGGTTTGGGACAATGGAGGGTTTTTGCTTTCTACAGAAACAAAACCCAGAGCGCTGGGTCCCGTCCTACTGGAAGGTATTGGGCATGGCTGGCAAATGGTCCCAGGTGTTCTCGGCGTGCCCCTCGCCCCACACCCAGAGCCCCACCCTCTTGGGACTGCTCCAGGAAGGAATGTTCCACCCGAGGGAAGCCCAGCCTCTCTTATAGTGATCCTTAGGGTGGGGGCCAAGTGCAGGCAGATCTCAGGGTGAAAATGAGGCATTGAGAGGTCAAGGGAGGGGTGCAGAGGGGAGTGGGCAGGGATGGGAGGAGGGGCACGTCTCTGACGGTCCCCTGGATTGGACGTCTGTGCCACTGCTTAGCCCACAAATACACGCCTCCTGCCAGCACTTGCCCGAACTAAGTGGAGAGCCCTGGGACTCCGCCCAGAGTTGATGCTCAGAGCCCAAATTCTTGGACGCAGACACTGACAGTAATTGACCTGCTCCCCTTGCCACCTTGCCCTTCTGTGACACTCACTGCCCTGTGTGGGAAGAGGTGTGTTACCGCCCGTGCCTTCCTTTGAGACTCAACACACAAGCCGACAGTGGGCAGACCACAGATGACAATAGAATTCTGACCACCACCTCTGCAGCCACCGGCCCCAGACAGCTGGGACTCCGTCAAGAACTGCCCCTTCCTGACTCTTTGTCCCCACTTCTAACTTAGGACCAAACAGAGCAAGCCACACAGCTCCGCTGCAATCACACAGGATGTCTGGCTGCAGCATCCCCAGGCCGACAGCCTCCTATCAGGGCAGACCTGCAGCCTCTCCTTGCTTCCGCTGTAAAGAATGAGGAGGGGGCTTCCCTGGTGGCGCAGTGGTTGAGAGTCCGCCTGCCAATGCAGGGGACACAGGTTCGAGCCCTGGTCCGGGAAGATCCCACATGCCGCGGAGTGGCTGGGCCCGTGAGCCACAACTACTGAGCCTGCGCGTCTGGAGCCTGTGCTCCGCAACAAGAGAGGCCGCGATAGTGAGAGGCCCGCGCACCGCGATGAAGAGTGGTCCCCGCTCGCCATAACTAGAGGAAGCCCACGCACAGAAACGAAGACCCAACACAGCCATAAATAAAAATAAATTAATTAATTTAAAAAAAAAGAATGAGGAGGCATCTCCCCGCCTCTTGGTTGTTATCCTGGTGGTTGCACCTCTTTGACGTGGCCCATGAAGGGTTTTTTTTTTTCCTTTCTCTTTTTATAAGATGGAATTCACATAACATGAAATTAACCATTTAAAAGTGAACAATTCAGTGGCATTTAGTACATTCACCATATTGTTTAAACACCTCCTCAATCTAGATGCAAACATTTTCATCAGCCCAAAGGCCCACCCACCCCCTCCCCACAGCCCCTGCGGCTTGGTGGGCCAAGTTTATGCGACGCCGATCAGGTGAGTTTTAACACTCCCCTTCTCTATAAGACAAAATTGTTTTCAGTAATAATTATGTAAAGATGATCATTTTCTAGATTTGTTCCTTGGTTTTCAAACCATCGATTGAGGAAAGAATTCATTTTTATTTTTAAAGGTATGATCCAAAATCAGTAAACTATTTCACATGTGAATTGGATGTTACACTTAATAAAAAAAATCACACCTCGCAATTCGCACTTTATTTCACGGTTTTAAATTTTAAGCCCAAATGCAAATCCCCAAGTGGTCATGTGAGAGGACAGAACCGAAGAAACTCAAGTTCTGGGTCTGGTCTTTATGGTCTCTGTCCCTGGAAGATGAAGAAACACCACAGGGGTGAGAGACACAAACAGTGCCAAAAGTCGGTTCCAACAGCACTGAACTGTTACGAATTGGTCTGTGCATGGCGGGGCCAGCTGTCTAACTGGGAGCTCTCTGAGTTAACTTCCAGGTAGAATGCAAAGCTTAGAAATAAAGATGTACAGGGACTTCCCTGGAGGTTCAGTGGTTAAGAATCCACGCTTCCACTGCAGGGGGCATGGGTCCGATCCCTGGTTGGGGAACTAGGATCCTGCATGCTGTGTGGTGCTGTCAAAAAAAAAAGTGTGCAAATTTGAATTTCAATCTATGATATTAAAACCCAACGTTAGGGACTTCCCTGGTGGCACAGTGGTTAAGAATCCGCCTGCCAATGCAGGGGACATGGGTTCGATCCCTGGTCCGGGAAGATCCCACGTGCCTCAGATCAACTAAGCCCGTGAGCCACAACTACTGAGCCTGCGCTTTAGAGGCTACGAGCCACAACTCTGAAGCCTGCACGCCTAGAGCCTGTGCTCTGCAACAAGAGAAGCCACCGCAATGAGAAGCCTGCACACTGCAACGAAGAGTAGCCCCTGCTCACTGCAACTAGAGAAAGCCCACGTGCAGCAACAAAGACCCAACACAGCCAAAAAAACAAAAACAAACAAACCTTCAATGGGGGACTTCCCTGGTGGCATGGTGGTTAAGACTCCGCACTCCCAATGCAGGCGGCCCAGGTTCGATCCCTGGTCAGGGAACTAGATCCCACATGCATGCTGCAACTAAGATTTCGCCTGCCACAGCTAAGGAGCTGGCGAACCGCAACTAAGGAGCCCATGAGCAGCAACTAGGAGCCCGTCGGCTGCAACTAAGGAGCCCACCTGCCACAACTAAGACCCAGCACAAGCAAAGTAAAATAAATAAATAAATAAATAAATATTAAAAACAAAAAAAACCTTCAGTGGAATTGGAGATTTGGAGACATTAAGGAATTGTTTGTTTTTTGTGCATATTTGTTTCAATGGAACATGTTTATCTTTTGGAGATGCACCACGAAACATTCACAAATGAAAAGGTAGGAGGATGTCTGGAATTTGCTGTGTAGTAATATGGGAGAGGCAAGGAGCAGGTGGGGGTGAGACCAGGCTGGCCTTGAGTTGAAGGTTTGCTAAAGCTGGCGACAGGTGTGTGCAGGGGGTGGCTGGCCTTACACTCCAGCATCTATGTTTGCATGTTTGAAATGTCCCCAGCAAAAAGTTGAGTGAAAAAACCCTTCAGCAGTCCCTAACAGTGGCTGGACAGAATCCAAACCCTGGAGCTGGCAACTCCTCACCCCGTGTCCTGGCCTCTGTTCTCCCCAGGCCACCTTCTCTGGGCACTAACACACGCCCTGCATTGCACCCCACAGCAGCCTCTAACACTTGCCCCTGAGCTTCCCCTGTGCAGAGAACACATACACCTAAGCTGGATACCCCCAGGCTGGCTAGGTGCCTCCAGGGCTCTCTACCTCCTTTACAGCCCCAAACACCTTGTATTTCTAACACCTGTTTCCTTACCGCTGGCATGCATTCATTCAGTCAATCAGCCAATGAATAGTTCTTGAGCATTTTTAGTGAGTATTTAATCCAGTCACTGGGGATCCAGCAGGGACTGTGTCTGTTTAACCGGGCCTAGGACCTGCCTGGTTACAACCCAAGTGGCGGAATAAAAGGGCTGAGATGGGGAACATATGATCCACCTGGAACTCTCTCCATGGCTCATAGACATCTGAACAGCAGGAATAAAAAGGCAAACGGTGGGTGTTGTGTGTTTTTGAGTGAATAAATTCAGAGGTGTTCAAAGTGTCCCAATGTCCTTTCAAACGAGCCGACAACCACACGTTGGGCCTTACTGTGATTTGAGGGAAAGTTGTCTCTTTATGAGTCTCTGAACAGGGTCCACTATTCCCTCCTCCATGCAGCTCTGGCTGAAAAGTAGGACTCCCGGGCGGCAGCCAATCTTGAAGCAATAAAGGAGAATTCTGCAGATACCACATCAAGCCCTGGTGATGTGGGACATAAACCTTTGACTACTGCCTGTCTCAAATGCTTTGCAACCCCAGACCTGTTTGTTTTTGAATGAGAAACTCTAGTGAATTTTAGGGGAAAAAGTACCTACACATCATTAAACCCCACACTCTCTCCAAATGATCTTTTAATCTTTCTTGAGGGCCTTGGGTTTGTACACAGCTGTAATCAGTAGGTACAGATATTTGGGGTTGTGTTTTTCTTCTTCTTTTTCTTAGTCTGGTTTTTACTGCAGAGACTCCGTGTAGTGTGGTTGGTTAGCTTAAAGACTGTGCAGCCAGCTGCCTGGGTATGAATCCCAGCTTGCTGTGTGGCTCTGGGCAAGTTACTTAATCTCTCTGTGCCTCTGTTTCCTCATCTATAAAATCAAGTTGGTAATAGGACCTACCTCGTTGGATTGATGGGCTGATTAAATGAGTTAATACGTGTGCATGGGCCAGGGCCCTGGCTAAAGCAGATGGGTAGCTGCACAGGGCAGAAACTCAGAGCCACCCATGTGCCTCCCTTTTGCTTTCTGCCCCGCCCCGGCCACTGTACTCAATTGCTGCCCATGTCCTGTGGGCTACATCTAGGGAGGCTTTCTCCAGTCCTCTCATTTCTCTTCATCCCTGTGCTTGCCGCCTAGCCCATCACTTCCGGCTTGAATGACTGCGGTGTTCTCTCTCCTGACCGGTCTCCCCTCTTTTCTCCGTCCTGATAACTTTTCAAGATAGTGATTTTGTTTCCTTTGGATAAATACCGAGAAGTGGGATTGCTGGATCATATGGAAGTTCTCTTTTTAACTTTTTGGGGAACTTCCATACTCTTCTCCATAGTGGATGCAGCAGTTTACATTCCCGTCAACAGAGCACAGAGTTCCCTTTTCTCAACACTTATCTCTTGTCTTTTGGTGACAGCCCTCCTAACAGGTGTGAGATGATATCTCATTGTGGCTTTGCTTTGCATTCTCCTGATGATGAGTGATACTGAGCACATTTTCAGGTACCTATCGGCCATCTGTATGTCGTCTCTGAAAAAAATGTCTGTTCTGTTCCTCTGCCTACTTTTTAATTGGATTATTTGTCTGTTTTTGCTATTGAGTTGTGGGAGTTCCTTATATATTTTGGGTACAAACCCTTTATCAGATGTATGATTTGCAAATATTTTCTCCCATTCTGAAGGTTGCCTTTTCATTTTGTTGATGGTTTCTTTTGCTGTGCAGTCTTTTGGTTTGATGTAGGTCAGTGTCCTTTATAAAGGCCCCCAATATTTAACTACCCTCCCCTTGCATATTCAGTCCCCCACCTGCATGTCTCTGAGATGAACCTTTTCTCAGAGATGCCGAAAAACATGCATGGGGATAAGTTTCAAGTGACGGCCCTGGTACATTTGGTAGACGGTCCGAACCTTCTGCCTTTTTGAAGGATGTGTCACTCAAAAGATGCTGATGCCAAGAGAGAATGGAGTGCCGTGGGAGCTGTATCTGTGCTGCCTGGTACGTGGGATTTAGCCACATGTGACTATTTACATTTAAATGTAAAATTCAGTTCCTTAGTATGGCAATTCCTCAGAAAATTAAACATAGAATTACCACATGACCCAACAATTCCACTTCTGGGTATAAGCCCAAAAGAAGTGAAAGCAGGGGCTTGAACAGATATTTGCTCACAGTATTATCCACAACCAAAAGGTAGAAGCAACCCGTGCCCATCAATGGATGGATGGATAGACAAAATGTCGTCTATCCGTACAATGGAGTATTAGCTTTAAAAAGGAAGGAAATTCTGACACCTGCTACAACATGGTTGAACCTTGAGCACGTGATGCTCAGTGAAAGAGCCAGTCACAAAAGGACAAACACTGTATGATTTCACTGAGGCGAGATACCTAGAATCGTCAGCTTCACAGAGTCAGAAAGTAGAATGGCATTCGCCAGGGGCTGGAGGAGGGGGAAGGGGGACTTGGTGTTTAATGGGGACAGAGTTTCAGTTTGGAACGATGAAAAGCTTCTGGAGATGGATGGTTGTACAACAGTGTGAATGTGCTTAATGCCACCGAAAGGTACACTTAAACATGATTAAATGGTTAAAATGGTAAATTAAAAATGGTAACTGATTAACGTGGTACATTTTATGTGATGTATATTTTCCCACCATAAAAAACATCAGTTCCTCAGTAACACCAGCCACCTTTCAAGGGCCCAACACGTAGCCAGTGGCTACCATAGCTCAAAGATATACAACGTTTCTGTCATCTCGGAAAGTTCTATCGGCCAGCCCTGATACCGGGATGCCATTGGGCGCCATGGACCCCAGTGGTTCTCCTTACTGATCTCATCATCATGGATGAAACATGAAGACAAAGGGAGCCTGATGCTGAGGGAGTGATGCCCTCTTGGGTTTTCCTATCATCCTCCTGGATGGTTTGAGCACAAACGGGAATTGATCACATAAGCAGAGCCCTCAGCCCTGTGGTACTTTTACAGACAAAAGAGATGTGTGATCTCACCCATCTTTAGAGAGACTGTAGCAAGTCCATCTCCCTCCAAATGGCTTCAAGCTTATTTTCCCTCATCGCGGAGTCTTTGCACCCTTGAAATTTGCCCTCACAATGTACACTAGGGTTCCTTGAGGACAGAGGCTGCATTTCACCTATTGTTTGTTTGTTCACACTCTGTAGCACCTATTACAAAGTTTGCACAAATTAGCCATTTGAGACATTTTAATTTAAAAAACTTGTATCTGGGGACTTCCCGGGCGGTCCAGTGGTTAAGACTGCCCTTCCAGTGCAGGGGGAGTGGGTTCGATCCCTTGTCAGGGAACTAAGATCCCATGTGGCGCGGCCAAAAAAAAAGAAAAAAACCCCAAAAACAAAAAACAAAACAAAACAAAACCCTTGTATCTGTGCCAGGATTCCTGCCACAAAGGCTGAGATGACTTACAAAAGGAAAATATGCAATAAAATCATCATAACTCAGGAGGAAGGAAACAGGGCCAATTAAATGGGAAAAAAAGTGACAGCTGAGGACAAAAGAAGTCAAAAGGCAAGTCAAAGGCTGAGGTAGTTGCTGTGCACAAGCCTCTGATTTGGCTCAGAGCTTCCTCCATCAGTCACATCTGTCTTGTTGTCAGGGACACCAGATATCTCCCCCTTTACTGCTTCAGATCTACTCTCAGCCCTTCTCCAGGCCAGTCTCTGTCCCACATATTGGCGCTGTATGGACCATACCAGCAGGTTCCCATGCCCTCCAGCTTCTAGATGGGTTCACTCCATGCAGAGCTCTGGCGTGAGATCAGAGGAGAGAGGAGAGTGAGGTTGGACTAGTCATCTCCCCCTCCATCCCCAGCTCCTCATACTTCAAGGTTAAGTGGCCTTGAGCTGGCTGTCCTCTCCACTGAAAGTCATCCCTCCCTCCCTAGCTCTCTCCCCTCCTGGGTCTGATAACTCCTTCTTCCCTACTCCTTCCAGCCAGGGGTGATAACAACTTGACTGCTGTTATCCACACCTTTGTAAATAGCTCTGCCGTAAACAAGCCCTCCTAAAATGACCCTATTTTGAGTGTGCCATCTGGATCCTGATGGGACCTTGACTGATACAATATCCATTTCTCAGGGGAGGCAAGCTCTTTTGGCCCTAAGTTTGAAAATGAATGTCTCACGTGGAGTGTGATCTAGGAGATAGGGAATGGGGGTGGGTGGGTGGTGGTGAACGGTATCCCCCCAGCAAAATCAGCAATGAATGTCAATGGAGTTTCCTTCATGAGAGCCAAGAACATCTTATTCATTCATTCAACAAATAATTCTTGAGCACCTATGATGCTCAAGATGTTGGGAATTACACTCATGAACAAAATGCAACCCCGTGAAGACAGCTCTGTAAGAGAAGAGCTACTGCATCCCCGTATGTGGTCTTGGGAGGGTGGTTCTCAAACGTCAGCATCAGATCCCCCTGGAAGGCTGGTTTAGACACAGATCACTGGCCCTGCCCCCAGTTTCTGTTGCCAGAGCTCCAGGCTGGGGCCTGAGAATGTGCATTTCTAACATGTTCCCAGATGATGCTGATGCCTCTGGTCTGGGTACCACACTAACTTCTGATGCCCAGATCCTAAGGGTGGCACATAGAAGGCCTCTTGGGATGAACATATTCTTCAAACCCTCTATCAGTAAGACATCTTCACCTTGGCTTTTGTAGGCCACTTGGGGCTGTATTCTCCAGCCAGGGTCCGGGATGCTAAAATTAACCACTCTGAGTTAACTGGGGCTTGGTCATAAGAAACCAGGGGGATGTGCCTTTATGAAAACAAAGGCACCAATTCCAGGACTCTGACTAGCATGGGAATGCTGAAGGATAAGACCTAAACCTTCTAAGTGTTTGAATACCCTCTTCTGTGTCCCTTTACTCTGACAGAGACTGCCAACTCTCCACCATATCTGCTGTTCCTTTATTCCCCAGTAAATGAAAGCCCCAATTCTTAGCTGGCCACACAGCCACCTAGAAAAAAGCCTACATTTCCCAGCTTCCCTTGCAGCTAGGTATGGCTATGTGTCTAAGTTCTGACCAATGAATTATTTTTTTCAGTGCATTCTCAGCCCATGCTGCTTTATTGCCAAAATACATATGTACACAGGTGCAAAGTTTCCAACTCTTACAGCAGTTCCTTTTTACAGCAAAGAATAAAATTTCTTCGAAAATCCCAAAGGTGCATAGATTAGAAAGCAAGCTACCTTCTGTAAAACTTCATTCAATGAAATTCTTTTACCATTATCTTATATACCAATGGGGCAATGGAGAAGATGCTGAACAGCAAGTAAAAGTTTTTCTTTAATTGAAATATCATTCACGTACCATAACATTCACCCTTTTGAAAGGGAATTTCAGTGATTTTCAGTGTCATTAACAAAGTTGTACCACCATCACCACTATCGAATTCCAGAATGGCTAATTAGTTTCAAGTTTCCAGAACCTTCCCTGAAAGGTAGCTGTGACAAACTCTTTGCCCCTTCTTTGTCCTTTCTTCCATTTTGTAACCTGGAATGTGAATATGATGGCTGGAATTCCAGTTGCCACCTTGGACCATGAGGATGGGACCACACCCTAGGGATGGCAGAGCAGGAAGCTGAAAGGAGCCAGGACATCTGGGGCCTTCTTGCTGCCAGGACTGTTTGCCCAGACTTTTAAATGAGAAAGGAATACACTTTTGTCTTGTTTAAGGCTCTCTTATTTGGAAGTCGCTGATACTCACAGCTGAACCTAATTCTAACTGATAACCAGTAATCTGATGAATCAGCCTGGGTTCTTAGTTGTAACCACAGAAACTAATTCTAGCTGCTTTGAACAGAAAAGAGATGTGTTAAAGGGTGCTAAGTAACCCCCAATCTCCAGAAAGGCTGGAGAACCTGGCTTGGAGTCTACACCACCAGGGACAAGCCCCAGGCACACTACAGAGCAGGTTTAGATGGGAACCCCGTTAGAATAACATTCCCTTTGATTCCCTCCCTGCTTCAAAGTGGATATGCCTGCTCCTGTTTCTAGCCTCTTGACTAGGCACCCATGCATCTGACTGGTGGAATACAGTCACATGGCAGGGCCCTAGCTTCACAGGAGGCTGGGAAAATGATTGGCAGCCTCCCGTGGCTGGCACTGGGAGCCAGAAAGAATGACAAAAGGCCACGACACCCATCTCTGGCATTCCCCACAGCTGTTGCCAAACCAGAATCTCAGAGGGCTTTTCACTGCACGGAGCCTCTGATTTATGTCTGTGTGGAGGGGATCTCTGATGGACAGGGGCTTATCTCTAGGATTTAATCAGCCGCACTTTTTAATGCTTTGCGGTGCCTGTCACTTTGGATGTAATTCAATCTGTGTGGTGCCTCTTGCAATTCACCTCCATCCTTAGGAGAAGTGAATGCATGTGTGGCGAGCTCTTGCAGGGCACAAGGAACTCCTGATCCAGCAGAAAATTCCCCCTACAGCTCCTACTCCGGAGTTTCGGCTTTCTCTTCTTTATCCCTAAGAGAAGGGCTCAGGCTTCATGACCAGGACAGAGGAACTGTCTCGCTGTAAGACCTGAACTCAACGCAGATTTTTCATCCACAAAGAGAGCTTTGGGCTCCATGCTTCTGAAGACCCTTCCAGCCCAAACTGATATTCTGGACCTCAGTGCTGCTGCATTTTCTAAACTTCCTGGGGTCCCTCCGGGATGCAGGTGTTGTTGGCACCAAGGACCGGGAGCCAGAAGACTTTCCAATTGGCCTCGTCTCCTTTTCTATTAAAATGCCTGCTTGCTCAGCAATTCCACTTCTGGGTGTATATACACCCCAAAGAATTGAGAGCAGGGACGTAAGCAGATATTTGCACACCCACGTTCCTAGCAGCATTATTCACAAGAGCCAAAAGGGTGGAAACAACCTAAGTGTCCACCAACAGATGAGTGGTCTATCCTTACAATGGAGTATTATTCAGCCTTAAGAAGGAAGGAAATTGACACCTGCTACAACGCGGACCAACCTTGAGGACATTATGTTCAGTGAAAGAAGACAGTCACAAAAGGACAAATAGTACATGATTCCACTTATATGAGGCACTTAGAAGAGTCAAATTCATGGAGACAGAAAGTAGAATGGTAGTAGCCAGGGGCTGGGGGAGGAGCATGGGGGGTTATTTAGTAGGGACAGAGTTTCAGTTTGGGAAGATGAAAAGGTTCTGAAGACGGATGGTGGTGATGGCTACACAACGACGTGAATGTACTTAATGTACACTTACTTAAAAATAAAGTGTTGCATTTTATGTCATATATTTTACCATAATAATAATTTGAAAACGTCTGCTTGCTCAGAGCCCAGTGTCTTCAAAGACTCTGTCTGCTGGATCTCACTAGCAGGACTAAAGCCAAGTAACCTATTGCCAAAACATCCCATCAACTCACTCAGTCCCTAAATAATTGTAATCAATACAGAGAAAAAGAACCAGTCAACCCTTCCCTGTTCTCGCGTAAAGGAGACAGCACCCCCTGAGCCCTCAAACCTGACTCGTGGAAAGGTGCCTATTTCTGCTTAGATATTCCAAAATCCACATAGGATGTCTTGTCCCCAGACAAGCCAGCTCATGACTCCAGCTTCCTTCTGAACACAGACACACATACCCAGATTTGAATAAGGACATGACAAATAGAATTTCAACTCCATGCATCTATACCTCGCACAGAAACAATGCAGAAGAGCCAAATGGAAAAGCTACCCGCCATCACCAGACAGCAACAATCTTTCAGGTCAAATTCAAAGAGAGTACCTGGAACATAGCCAACCACCCCACCAAAAATAAAACACTCCACTGCCCTCAGCCGATTCAATTATCTCTCTAAAAAAGGGCTTTTTTTAACACCTCCCAGCAAGCAGCAGATTCAGCGAGTTGGTGAGGATAACAGTACATAATCAAGCAAGTAGAGCCCAAGGTGTAAAGTAAAACGCGGACTGGCTCGGCCAGGAGCAGCGGTGCCCTCACGCCATGAATACAAATGTTTAGAAATGGGTATTATCGTTTTTTTGTCATCTGGAATATTTTCCTCTACGGAAAGCATATGTTAAAATGTCTTCACTATTCTCTACTTGGAAAGCGATGCTGGTGACCAAGTTTCTGTCCTTGACAGGATATCACCGAGTCGAGTCTGTAAAAATCCACCAGCTTAAAAATAAACACACGAAACAATCTGCCCTTTTCCCTATAAAATAATTCAGGGTCATTATAGAAAAGTGAGAAAATACCAAAAAAAAATTAAAAAAAAGAAAAGAAGAAATGAATAATAAATAACGGAAGGCAGAAAAAAATGATACATCCATAGTTGTACCTTTCAGACATAAGCATGTTATTACTCTAGTGTTTTGGTGATTTCCGTCTCGTCCTTATGAATATGTATGATATGCATATGAATATGAACATGGGATTATGCTGCCTCCTTTAACTTAACATGGCAACATGGCATTTTCCCTTGTTAACGTGGTCACTCTGGTCTTGATCCCCTTCTTGCCTTTTAAGGCCTTTTGGCCTCTGTCCTCTGTATGGACTCTCTCTCTCTCTCTTGCCTCGCACTTTCCTTTCTCATCCAGCCTTACTGCGATGTGATTTTCCGCTATTTATGCCTCTCATTGGAGTTTCTGTGCTCGGGGCCTGTGTGAGGCCATCAGACCCTTCTGGGCACCCAACAGCCAGCCCCGTTGGACCCTGGTTCTCTGGCCAGGCCTCTCATCAGCAAGGGCAACCTCTGCATTCAGTCTCCCCCGCCTCGCCTCCAGCTCTTTCACCAGCCTGGATTTAAATGGCTCAGGAGGCCTCCGGTCTTTTCTTTGAAATGCTTTCTTGGAGGGCAAAGGAGTTTGCAATTGGTTTTCCCCACAGGAATCATTAGCTTCCATGGCTTCGACTCCATAGCTATCTTGATAAGAAGAAAGTCACAGGTGATTGTTCTCAAAGGAATCTGGGGCGTGGCTGAGCAGGACCCACATAAACACAGCTTGAGCAGAGGAGGACGAAGGCTGGGTCCAGGGATGCCCGGAGACATCCCTCACACCCACGCCCGACAGTCTCAGGAGCAGGAAAGCCCCAGGTCTAGCTGAAGAGCTGCTGGAGGTATTTTGTCTTCTCAAGACCTAGGACAGACCTGGTGTCAGTCCCTGATGCCTAGGTCCCCTCTGCCCCGTCCTTCCTCGGGGTCTCTGCCAGCCCGCCCAGCCTGGAACGAGCCTTACCTGTCCACAGATGGCAGCCTCACCCTTCATGAGGAAAGGTGAGCAGCTGGGTCAGGGCCCATCTCTCCCAAGAGGAAACAGGTATGAGGAGGGAGACTATGGCCTTGGACCCAAGTGAAGCCCATAGCGGAAGTTCAGCCTCCCTATGAGCCCTTCCTGCTGCTGATCAAATATCACCCGCAGCCTCATCATCCTCAGGGAAAATTAAGATGTCCCAATTCCCGCACCTGTAAAATGGGCACAGCTCTGACCCCAGAGGGTCATTCTGCGACGTAATGAAGTAACGCACCAGAAATGCTTGTGTGTCACCCAGGACACAGCTCCTGTCTGAGCATCCGGAGCAGAATCTGGCTTGTCTGTCCCTGGAATCAGAGAGAGGGACACACACTTGCCCCCTGGAAGAACTGTGGTTTATGGTTACAACCCAGATGTTCAAAGAGCAGTGAAAAGACCTGTTTTTTTTTTTTGTTTGTTTTGGGTTTTTTTTGCGATACGCGGGCCTCTCACTGCTGTGGCCTCTCCCGTTGCGGAGCACAGGCTCCGGACGCGCAGGCTCAGCGGCCATGGCTCACGGGCACAGCCACTCCGCGGCACATGGGATCCTCCTGGACCGGGGCACGAACCCGTGTCCCCTGCATCGGCAGGCGGACTCTCAACCACTGCGCCACCAGGGAAGCCCGAAAAGACCTGTTTTAATCAAATCTGGCAATTTTAAAAATGGCCACACCTCCCTCTGCTAGTAAGTAATAAATTCCCTGAGCAACAGAGAAGGAGCCACACGTTCGGGCCCAGCCTGTTGGCAGATGTTGGAACTGCGCGAAACAGCTTCGGGCTCAAGAAGGTGGGGCGCGGGGAGGTGCAGGAAGTCACCTGGGCCTCCCTGACTTGGGCTCTGGCAGCCGAGGCGGAGGTGAGGGTGCCACTGGTGACCCGAGGCTGCCTCCTGGGTGCTGGGCCTGAAAAGGAGCGCAGGCAGGATCAAGCACCAACTGCAAACAGCGGCCTGTGGTTCATCTGGGTGACTTTGGACCCAGGTTCTGGCCAGTTGGGCTCTGGCGGAGTCGATTCCTTACTTGTCCTCGTCTTTGGGGTCCCATGAAGGCTTTGTTTCCCCGACATTTGGGGGACAGACAGACAGAAAGAATAAGGAAAGTTCCTGCTTCTGCTGCCCCTCCCTGGGGCACCAAGGGCACCTCGGATGGGTCGGGGTGGCACGGCTGGGGGAGCCTCCCAAGGAGTCCCTCTGCTCTGAAGCTCCCAGGCCTCGCTGGGTTTCACCAAGAATCCTTGCAGAAGACTTAAGTAGCTGAGGGTTGGTTTCAAGGATCTTCTGGTGCTCTGAGAGGTCGCACAGGGCTGAGAAGTGGCTGGAGAGCAGTGGGCAGCCACAGAAGAGCTGGGCTTGGGCTCAGGACATGAGCAGCCCCCAAGGGGGCTGGGCAGCAGGGAACTGTGTGCCAGGATGACACAGCTGCCAGCATCACCTTGGACCTGGAAAGACGTGCTATACCCTGGCTGCCGGGGCCCCGGAGGGCATGCCTGGTCCATAGTCTTCATAGTGGGAGGTGACCTTCCTACTACCAAGATTCATATCATGGGGGTTTCTCAATATGGGAAGGAATTCAGCTTCTGGGCAGGCCAAAGAGAGAAAAAACCCAAGCGTTCATCCCAGGAGGAGAATCTGTCTTTCGCAACAGATTTATTTTATTGAGCAACTATTGCCTTCAGGGTCATATTTGCTTCCCCACCTCCTCTATTCTCCCATCCCTACCTCTTTCCCCGCCAGGAGGCAACCCCTAATAGGGCCTCTCACCTGAGGGGCGCACATAGGGCAACTTGGCTCCCAGCTCATATTCACAAAAGTCCTTCAGTGTTTGCTTTTGACATTATTCAGTTTTGATTTTGAGACTCGCAAGGACTCTGGAGCCAGGCTGCCTGAGTTTGGATCCTGCCTCTGCCACTTACTAGCTATGTGACCTTGGCTAAAGTACTTAACCCCTCTGTTTCTGTTTCCTCTTCTGTAAAATGGGAATGCCAATAGCTTACACCAGTCACAAAAAGCCACACATTGAATGATGCCATTTATAGGAAATGTCCAGATTAGGTAAATCCATAGAGACAAAAAGTAGATTTGTGGTTTCCAAGGACCAGAAGGAGGGGCGCGATGGGGAGTGACAGCAAATGAGTGCAGAGCGTCTTTTAGGAATGATGAAAATATTCTAAAATTAGATAAAGTTTAAAGAGTTACCACAAAATGCTTAGAGCAGTACCTGAAATACAGAAAATGATTTGTAAGTCATTGTTAAGGAAAACTCACTTCCAGATGAAGGCATTCACCCTGATGAGCTTGGGGAAAATATGCTCATCATGTAATTTTAAAGTGGTGTTCCATTCCTGAATCTCACTGTCTGTCGGGTACTTTTATAAATCCTGTCATTATCTTGGGGATAGCATTGTGCATTCATTCATTTTTACCATATTGGGGCCCACCTCCATAAATGGGTGGTGGCTCAGGGCTCTGAAAGGCCACCACATCTGGCGAGCTGTCCTTGACTCAGTCAGCTTTAGACACAGGATCTAGAAGGCAACAGAAGGTGAGGACTTCATACAAAGGCATTTAGAAGGAGAGTTGAGGATGAGGTGTGTAGCCTTTGTTTCATTGGCAGAGAACTAGGAAGAGGTGATTTCCAAGCTGCATGGTCTCTTTATTTGCTCAAAGCTGAATTAAAGTAATGCAACCACAAAAAGGATTCAAGTCAGCAAGCGGCAGTCATAGAAACCCTATGGAGGGTGCCCTATGGCAAGACCACTAGTGCGCATAACTAGGGCTCTCTGGGAGGAAAAGAGCCTTGATTAGTAATGTTTGCCAATTTCCATGGTGTAAATACTCAAGCTACAGACATGATATCACTGGAGTCAGAGTTGGCAAGAGTTGTACAGTAGTACAGTATTATATAGCATTTCTGCCATACTATATAGCTACAACAGATGTAAATAACCTCAAGGGCTTCCCTGGTGGCGCAGTGGTTGAGAGTCCGCCTGCCAATGCAGGGGACATGGGATCGTGCCCCGGTCCGGGAAGATCCCACATGCTGCGGAGTGGCTGTGCCCGTGAGCCATGGCCGCTGAGGCTGCACGTCCGGAGCCTGTGCTCCGCAACGGAAAAGGCCACAACAGTGAGAGGACCGCGTACTGCAAAAAAAAAAAAAAAAAAAAAAAAAAACCCTCAAAGCATAGATAACAGTAAATGTAGCAAAATAATTGACTTTTTAGTATTTATAACCTTTGCTTTTTAATAACAACTTTGAGATATAATTCACAAACCACAAAATTCACTCCTTTAAAATGGATTTTAGTATATTCACGAAGTTGTGCGATGATCACCATTATTTAATTTTAGAATATTTCCAACACCCCCCAAAGAAACCCCATACCTATTAGCAGTCACTCCCCATTTCTTCCCTTGGCCCTAGGCAACCACTAACCTAATTTCTGTCTCTATGGATTTACTTAATCTGGACATTTCATAAAAATGGAATCATACAATATACCTTTTGTGACTGGCTCTTTTCACTGAGCATAACGCTGAGGTTCATCTGTGTTGATTGGTCTCACTGAGGTTCATCTGTGTTGTAACACGTATCAGTACTTCACTCCTTTTTATTGCTGAATAATATTCCATTACAAGGATATACCATATTTTGTTAATCCACTTATCGGTTGATGGACATTTGCGTAGTTTCCACCTTTTGGCTATTATAAATAATGCTGCTATGAATGTCGGTGGACAAGGTTTGATGTGGACATATGTCTTCAATTATATTAGGTGTATATCTAGGAGTAGAATTGTTGGGTCATATGGTGACCCTACGTTTAACATTTTGAGGAACTGTCAGACTATTTTCCAAATCAGTTGTCCATTGGCACCTCATTTCCTAAATTTTTCTTTTACATTTTCAATCAGCCATCTGGTGTCACTGGCTCAGGAAGCTGCAATGTTAAACAGTTGCCACTGGTTGTTTTCAACAAACTGGGGGTAGTGCTGCTTGCACTAAGGGAGTTCTGAATCCTGTCAAATAAAGACAAATCCTGAGAATGATGCCTTTCTAGGGAGCTGCCTGACAGGTCAAATAGTGACAGTTTTCTGGGGATGCAGCTTTCGGGAGAGCTCCAAACATGTTCTGTCCCCTCCAGTAGCTTAGCTAGGCTGTTCATTTTCACAGCTACCATGGTTGTGAGGTTGATGTTTTTCAAGACTACCACGGAGATGGGAGAGAAGAATGTGGCTACAGCAAGTGAAAACACCACAAAGCTCACAGTTTTTACTGAGGTCAGCCATTTTTCTTTAATAAATGCTCCTTGTGATGTTGCAAGCCTTTGGCTAATTTCTAGAGTTCTGAAGAAGTTGATTTTGACAATTTTTGCTAGTCTTCTCATTGCTTTCCATTCTGAAAATGCTTCTCCTTATTACTTTTGTTTTTAATATCATTTATTTAATTGCAAGTTTATATAAATTAATTTTCAACAATGGCTGTGTCTAACAACTGGCATGCAAGATTCCTGAAGATTTAACAATTGGCTTTCACAAGCTGGTACCAGCTGGCTCCAGTATACCACTGACAGGACCCTCACAGATGCACCCATTTGATCCAGCTCAGCCCTGCAAACATTTAGGGTACTCAGAGATGCATGCTCATCCAGTACTAAACTGAATCCATATCCCTTGAATCCAGCCCTCAGCCAGAGCTTGCTGGCAGGACAGACAATGCCTGTAGAATCATCCAAGTGATGGCTTGGCATGCAAGAAAAATTGGAAAAGGCCGAGCACAGGTGAGGACAGCTATAGAAACACTGAAAGATATTGCTTCTCATCTTAGGGATCTAATCCCAAACTGTGCCAAAGGTTGTTTTCTGATTCCTAGAGGAAACTAAACAAAGCAAACAGGTTCTTATTTGCTTCATAAATTCTCTAACTGGAAGTCTTCAAGAGAATCACTGGGCAAAGATGTGAGCAGTGAGGTAGGTGGTAGGTTAAAGGTTTCCATTAGACACAGCCCGAGGAATGTGCACCTTAACCCTTGCTCTGTGAAGTGGAAAGGAAAAAAGTTTTTTAAAAAACTTTTCAGCTGGTCGAATAATAACGAAACCTGCTTTGGGATTGTGGTCTGACATGTGGTCGTTGGAGCTCACTTTAATTATGATTAACAGCCACAAGGATTATGAGTCAGGGCTTTGGTTGGGCCAGCACTGCTGCACACAAATCCAGTGACTCCCCACGGGAAACAGTGTGAGCATTCCCTGGCTTTCTCAAACTCAAAGTCCGGAGCTTCCTGATCCAAGGAGAAGCACAACAGGGTGATTGTGGCTCTTTTCCAGACCTTTGCCTTCCTTTCCTTTCCCACACAGAGATCAGCAGACAGCCATATACGCTTTAACCCAGCACTTCCACATTCCAGCTATTTGTTTACTTAGGTGTTTATTGGCTTGCCTTAATCATTCAACAAATATCCCCTGGGCATGGTCCATGTGTCCACACGGGGTTAGCCCCCCACAGAGAGCTGGCATTTGGGATGGACATTTGAGGAGTCCGGAGAATTGGGGAGGCTCCCCCGTGCTGCCCCATCTGATAAGATTCAAAACTGTCCCTCTCATGCACAAACTGGACTCTGGGTGCATTCTCCGGAAGAGCCCAGCATTTTCCCAGCCTCCAGGCTTCTGATCATTGTCACTTCTACCTGGAAAGTATTTTTTTCTCTACCCTTTCTGCAGAAGGATGCTCTCCTCACGTGTTGGCTGAGTCTTGTCACTTGGTGGGAAGAGGCAGGCACCCAGGACCAGGCACCACTGCTTTGGAGAATTCCTACTGGAGCCACCCCCAGAGGACACGTGCACAGTTCCTGTCCTTAGGGAACTTACAGGGACAATAAAATATGGCAGCTGGGAGAGCAGTCTGTCCAGGGCCAGGGAGGGGCACTAGGAGTTGCTAGTCATTTCTCCTGAGGTTGGGAGAGGCCTTCTTAGATGACATCATTCTTCAGGTGAGTCTCGACAGTGGAAAGGGAGTGTGCCAGGTGGCCAAGAAAGGACAGGAAGGGAACTCTTGCCAAGAGGAACAGCTTGAGCTCAGGAGCCGAACTAGTGGGTGCGAGGGGAGAGGTATTCTATTCTTGTTGAATTGAAATAAAAAAGCCCAAAGCTCCTTGGTGGCTGATAGGTCAACCTAAGAAGAGTCTAAAACGTCTGTTGCAAGTAAAAAAGGCAGAAGACAAAACAGGCCTATTTTTACACGTTTTGAAATACTGAGAAAAAAATTCAGAATGGATTCTGGATGCTTTTCATTATCTTCTTTATACTTCCCTTTTTAAAAAATTGTAAAATAATTGCTGGCATCACCTGCTGCTCACGCACTTCTTGGTCTGCAGGGGGCGCACCGGCGGCCACCCTCCCTCAGCCAGGGTGATGGGCGGGGCCTCCCAGGCCGGTGTGGAGCTGACGATTGGCGGGGTGGGCTGTCTATCACGGCGTCCCGCCCCCCCACCCTACGTCACATGACGCAGCCCATCATGGCGGTGGGAGCGCGGCTGCACTGGCTCGCGGCTCCGCAGAGCTGCTGCCGTTGCTTCTGTTGAGAGGCGGCGGCGGCGGCGCAGGCGGGCGGGCAGGAAGGATGGTGTTTCTGTGGTTGGAGCGGTGGGTGCGGACCAGGATCTGGGCTGAGGTTTGGCCGAAACGACGTGTGCTCAGGAGCAGCCGGCGCGGGTGCCGCTGAGGCAGCGGAGGGAGACAGGACCGACTGACGGACGGACGGACGGAAGGCAACCCGAGAGCCAGTCTCCGGGGCCGCGCCGTGGGCGAGATGCCGGGGCCCCCGCCGTTGCTGCTGCTGCTCCTGGCCGCCGGCAGTGCCGGGGCCGCGCCACTTCCGCAAACAGGTGCAGGTGAGCGGGCCCGAGGCAGGGACGGGGCTGAGGGGACCGGGCTGCGGGGCCGCTGCGACGGGGGTGTCTGGGAAGGAGGCTGCAGGCCCGGTCCGGCCTCGGCGCCGAGGAATCGGAGGGCCTGCCGGGGCGGGAGGCCCGGGGAAACGAGTGATTAGGGAGATTTTGCAGTAGGGACGTGTGTTGGGCGGGGGGGCGGGCTGCCTCTCGAGGGCCGAAGCGGGGGCGAGGCGATGCGGATGGGGCTGGGGAGGACTGCGAGCGGGGCGGCAGCGACCGACCCCTCCCGGGGTAGACTGCAGCACCGGCTCTGGACCTGTTGCCTGAAGGTCCTCAGCCTACATCCCTTGCTGGCAGTTCTGCTTCCTTTTCCAGATGTCACCTGCCTCCTGTGCTTTTCTCACATCTTATAATAAGAACCGTTTCTTAGCCCTAATCATACTTAAATGCAAATGACTTGGAGAGCTGCGCAGAGTTTCCTTCGCTCCCTGTAACTTGTTCTGAAGTTGTAAATTGATTTTAGACGCTGTGCGTTGTATTCAGATTGAATCTCTGGGGATGAGAAGGAAACCACTCTATAAATATCTCTACTTTAGGAAGCCAGTGATTAGAGTAGCAGCCTTTGAATAACTATTGACAAAATGGCCCAAGGGTGATTGAAGTTTCTATTTTAGCTACGTCAGTGTGTGATTTTCTTTTTTTCTCCCCGTCGTTTTCGTTTGTGGTTTATTTTCTCAGATAAAACTTCAGTCCAGGAAAGCATCTCAAGTTGGATAATTATTTTTAAGGAAAAAAAATAATCTAGGCTAATTTACCATTATCATCTGTTACTTATCTTTGAAATGAGGGGAGACTGAAATTTCATAGAATCATGGAATTTTAGAGATGGGAGAAACCTTAAAGAAAATTTAGTCCAATTTCTTTCATTTTGCAGTTGAAGATAGTGAGGCCCTGGGGGTCAAATGACCCACCCAAGGTGACACAGCTAAATTTTAGGAGGAGTCACAACTTAAACCCAGGTCTTAGATTCCCCTAGCTGGGTGATTTTTCTGCTTTACCACTTCAGGTCTCTTATTAGCTGTTTAGAATACTCTTGAGGTCAAGAGTTATTTTAGAATGATGTTAGTTGGGTGCAGAATGTGGAAGGTACTGTCCCTGGTAAAGACATATTTTTCAAACACATCTACAATGGAAGCTAAATATAATTGTTTCCAGAGACACACCAGGTTATGTCATTGAGTGCCCTTTAGTTGGGTATAAACTGTTATCATTGTACCACGTAGTGTATTGCTAAATTTCTGCCACTGCCTTAGATCAAATATGCGTAAGGTGAATTCTGTTTTCTGACCTGATAGATAAGAAGAGTGAATATTATGAGGAATGTATAGGCAGCCCAGGTATGAGTCACAGAAAGTACCTGGGAAATTATAAAAGACTGTAGGGAGAAGTGTCGATGTTGATATTGAAACATACTCATGGTGAAATTGAAAATTAGCACTAGAATAGGATAGTGGATAAAGATTGCATATGTGAAAGGGATTCAAGAAGTTTCCAGATGACTTTGCTCTTAATCGAAGTTTTACATATTTTGTAAAACAGATTCTATTTAGGAAACTTTGGAAATGTGGCTGCTTATAAACCTTTTGTTTTTGGCTGAACCGTGAGGCCTGCGGGATCTTAGTTCCCCGACCAGGGATTGAACCCGTGCCCCCTGCAGTGGAAGCTCAGAGTCTTAACCACTGGTCCACCAGGGAAGTCCCTATAAACCTCTTAATGTGTTTAGTCCCTTCTTTTACTATTTCATGGAGGTATGAATCAAAAAATTGAAGTTTTTGTTGGAGTGTTGTATGTAAAACAAAGCAATCAAGAAAATTAATCCACAAATAGAAATATTAAATCTTGGCATTAAAAAAATGTAAAGAACTATTCGGTGACTTGTAGCAGCTTTTGTAGATTTTCCCTCGTGTTCTATTGCTTGGAGGGTGTATGGTGAGACGTGTGGCCTATGGATGACAAATACCTACTACGGTTAAATTACGTGGAAAAGATGCACAATCACACATAGATTTGGGAGTTTTTATTTCCATTCAGAAGGGATTGTTAATCCTGGTAATGGGGTAGATTCTTGACCAAGAAGAGTAAAGAAACCTTTGAGCTAATCCTGATAAGTGAGTTCGCTGGTTAAGAAAGAGGAACCCCTCTGGAACATACATAGTAGATAAAAGAGCAGTTAAACATTGAAAACAACTATCAAGCTTTTGATTATCTGGGGGCCTGTACTCCTTACAAAGGGAGAGCTGGCCATTTTCAAATTCAGAGTAGATCCATTGTATATGGTCTTTGCCTCCTTGGCCTTATTCTGCTTAAAGTTCAAACTGGTTAATACTGCCTCGGAGAAAGCATGGCTTATCAACAGTAGGTTGGAAAAAATACTTGAATTGTATCCTTTGCCAGCCTGTTTGCATGGGGAAATGAGACAGTTAACTGAAATTCAGCATTTAAATCGAAGTTCATTTATCCCACGTTTCTTTGTCATCCAGAATCATTTCTAGATTCTAAAGTTGAAAAAAGGTATTTACCCATTCAGTCATAGTAAGCTTTGTAAATATGTGGATTGCCTTTGCCCATCAGGCAAGAAGGCATTTCTAGGTTGAATTTGGGGGGGAGAATCTCTTTATCACTCTGAGAGTCCCTTATGTCCTCCCTGGCGGGGGGGGGGGGGGCTTTCCTGAGAATCTGTATTTCTGCAAAGGCCCTTATTATATAGACTGAGATCCTGGTCCTCATTTAGGAAGCTTACGTAAAGGCAGGAAGTCCACTGTTTCACACACAGTTCAGTTACCAAACTAAGATTACAGTTAAGAAATTCTTTTTCTCCAGATCATAGTTATCAGACCTTTCTTCTCTTGGCAAAGATTTATGTGCCTTTTGTAAGATTCTCAGAATTCACATCATAAAGAAAGATGTTGTATGCGTGAAGGCATTCCTCTAAGTCCACAACTTGTTATTAATATTAGGATAGTGGTGAGACAAGGAAACTCACTTCTATTGTTCTGTGGCATATTAGGTCACAGAGTACAGAGGAAGCTTTTAGCAGTTCCAGATAAAGGACCTCACGGAAGTCTGTGAAGCCGGTGGGACTCAGCTACTGATTAAACAGCAGCTTGTGAAACCGGGGCTTTTGTTTTAGATTAAGCAAACAGGCTTGTATCTTGAAAAAGATTTCTGAAGTAAAGGAAGTGCTTTCTAAAGTGTGAATTTTTGTGTTTATTTTAACAGCTTCTGAGAGCTTTCCATGCAAATTCTTGTCAGGATATATGGCTCTAAGGCTTGAGATCTGATTTAGACTGGGAATGCTGTTAATTGCTTTCAGTAGGTGATATTTTGGGGTTAACTAAATACGTCCATTTGCATAGTAATAGGAAGTCTGTCCAGCAACTTGGTAGCTGATCAGCATTGAAGTTATCAGATCTCTACAGTTTTGCTGATATCGATGTGCAGACGTGCTGACTGTTCACGCAATTCTCTTGAAATTTAGAGCCCTTGGGCCCTCTGTGCTCCTGTGGGCTGTGTCACTTAGAACAGCTGTACATATAATGAAAAACACTTCGTAATGTAAATGTCATATAGGGGATAGCCAGGGTTCTGAAACTGTTAAACAGACTGGTCCTCAAAAAAGTCCTTGTAGGTGGACATATAAAAAGAATCCACCTTTTCAGCTCAGTTGAGAGTAAAATTCATGAACCAGTCACAGGAGGAGCAGGCGTTGTGGCCAGAGCTTGGACTTTGGAGTTAGTCTGGGTGTGAGGCCTTCCTCTGCCACTTTAAAGCTTTTAAGACCTTGCCCAGTCACTTGACCTCTCCAAGCTTCTTAGAATTCAACTATTGAAAAAGGATGATGATAATATTTACCTAAGGGGTTGCTGTCACGTGATAGCCATGCCTGCTACAGGTTTGGCCCTTGGCAACATAGATTCCTTCATTGCTTCAGATTTCTTTGTAAATTTGGTGGGTTATCCTAGAATTGACTAATGGTGGGTGGTATGGCTTCAAAGAAGGAAGTCACCGTGGTAGCTGCGTATCATGGAATGCCTAGAACTTATGGATGTAAAAAAATCTTTGTTTCTCAAAATAGCAAATTATATGATGGGTGAAGATCCTTTAGAGAGAAATCTGGCTTATTGAAGTATGACGTATAAGCTGGTAGTGTTACTTCTTTTTTTGCGGTACGTGGGCCTCTCACTGTTGTGGTCTCTCTCCGGACGCGCAGGCTCAGCGGCCACGGCTCACGGGCCCATGGCTCACGGGCCCATGGCTCACGGGCCCAGCCGCTCCGCAGCATGTGGGATCTTCCCGGACCGGGGCACGAACCCGTGTCCCCTGCATCGGCAGGCGGACTCTCAACCACTGCGCCACCAGGGAAGCCCTGCTTCTTGAAATTCATAGTCTTGGGGAATTATGCTAGAAAATTTTAAGATGATCTGGATTAGTCTGCTTTTATATAATAAACCTGTTTTTGAACATCGAGATGACTAAAACTCTTGCATGTGAACAATTGCTGGTTTTAATTTACTTAAAGGAACCACGGGCAATCTAAGTTTGGTTGATCCCAAACAAAATTGTGTACTCGCAGAAAGCGTCCCTGAAGGGAGCCCGTTCACCCAGACTGTGGTAGGACCAGCACAGTGCTGAGGCTTCCCCTTAGAAAATGTCATTTGGAGAGATGAATGTGGCAGACTTGCTTTCTCTCTCTCTTTTAAAATTATGTATTTTTGCAATCCTCTAGCGGTGCTTCACTCTTTGAAATTTTTATTTATTACTCAGACACGAGGAAAGGAATATTATAGAAAGGAGAAGCTGGACAAACGTTCCTGGTCTAAAACAAACTACTGTATCTGGGGTGGTTTTTAGATTCGAATTCCTGCTTTTCTGTGAATCCTCATATGAAGACACTGTAAGAAAGCTGAGGAGATGTGGCAAAACCTGTGTCAGAGCAAAATGTTGGAGTGAAGTATTTTTAAGTTGTAGTAAATGACTGATTTGGAACCATGCCTTGGCATTACAGTTATTTGCCACAAAGAACAGGCATATCAGAAAAATAACCTCAATATTTCAAAAGAAGGTTTTGTGCAAAGGTTAGCCCAGTGCAGAGATTCCAGATTTCATTGGACTTTATTGTGATTCAAGTGGGCAACATGAGAACAGCTGAAGCCGAATGTCGCAACGCAGGTGCCTGAGACACAACACGGTGAGCGCCTTTACTCCTCTGAAAGCCTCTGCCCACCCCCCACTGCCCTCCACCCTGACTGCAGAAGAGCGCTTTGTACTCTTCTGCTTTCCTGGAGCTTCAGAGGGGTAAACCTAACATTTTATTTTTAACAGCTTGGCAGGTTTTGCATTTTACTATATTATATGTTTGTTTTAAAAGACTTAAATTCCCATTACCTCAAACAGATGTGCCACGACCCGGTGCTGTGGTGCAGCTGGAGTAGCTCTGGGCATCCAGCATCTGACCCCAGTTTGGGAAGCTTTGGGCAGGGAGGTCGTGGCAACTGAGTTTCCGCTGTCCCAGCCTCCGCTCTCCCCCCTCATGGCACTTTCTTAACAGCTAAATTGATCTGCTCATGGTTTGCAAAATATCCTGTGCAGAGTTCCAGCTTCCAGCGCTTCGTATTCTGTGTGCAGTTGCCTGACTCTTCCCCTTGTATCTTTTAAATGCTGTCATCTCTTTCTTTGTCTTTTTTTTTTTTAACCTCTTTGCAGCCCCAGTTTCCCTACTGAGACCTTTCTTCTTGCCCAGGCTTGGCGATTGCCACCCCTGATGAACTCTTAGAGTGTTTCCTTGTGGGACAAGACGTTCCAGGGGATGCAGCATGAAAACGTGGGAATTTTCTAATTTATTTTCATTTCGCCCTTAAAAATTTTTGACTTATGTGACTTTTGAGGGATAGAGTGTATTGGTACACTAATGCATTTGTATGACTTGTAAATAAATTTACATGAAATGGAAGGACTACGAAGAAAATTTACTGGTGGGTTGCGTCATCAAAAAAGGTTTGCATTTGTTGTACTGGCCTACCACTTGCACTTAGCAAATACCACCTGTTTTTTTAAGTCCTGTCTCTTCACCTGGATTGTAAGCCCTGTGTCTCATCGCCTCAGTATTTCTCGTGTTTGCGTGGTTTTGAAGTTTGTGGGTGATGCTGAAGTATGAGAGAGATGGTGCTGGAGAACTGACTTCACCAGACCAGCACTCCAGAGCGTGCGTGTGTTAAAAGGAGGGGGTGTCAGCTTAGACCCTGTCATTGTCCTGCGAACTTCATCCAGCCCCAGTCCTTCACCTGGAATGAGGCCATGGATAGTTGTTTTATTTTTAGCCATAAACTTTTTCTTTTAGAACAAATGTAGATTTACAGGAAAGTTGCAAAGATGGTACAAAGAGCTCCTGTGTATCCTTTGCCCAGTTTTCCCTTTTGACGTTGGTAACAACAAGTAGCCGGTACTCATACATTGTAACCAGCGTGCAGACTTCACTCGCATTGCTTCAGTATTTCCCTGGTGTCCTTTTTCCGATTCAGGATCCCACAGTGTGTCTGGTTGACATGGCTCCTTGGGCCCCTCCAGTCTGTTCCCTGTTTTTGATGATCCTGACATCTTCAGGAGTCCTGGTCAGGAGTTTTGTAGAATATCCCTCTGCAAAAGGGATGCATGTTTGATGTTTTTCTAGCTATTAGGCTGGGATTCTGTGTTTTGGGGAGGAAGACCACAGAGTTGAAGTGCCGTTCTCATCCATCATGTCAAGGGTGTGTGCTTTCAAGACTCCTAGTCCCTTGATCCCCTGGCCGAGGTGCTGTGTGTCAGCGTTCTCCACTGTCAGGTTACCCTTTCCTCCCTTCTCCGCGCTGCGCATATGCACAGCCCGCGCTTAGTGGTGATGAGTTCCGTGCCACCTCCTTGAGGTAGAAATTACCTGGGTTTCTGTGCGGGGTATTTAACTATTCTTCCCCATTTATTTCCTTATTCAATTATTTATATCAGTATGGACACATGGATATTGATTTTACGCTTTGGGTTATAATTCAATACTGTTACTTATTTTGCTGCTTAAATTGGCCCCTGGGAGCCCTTTCAGTTGGCTCCTGTGTCCTATAGACATATGTCCATCTTTCTTCTTTTTTTTAAGCGCTTCCTTGTTTTCTGGCGCTAAGCTCACCTTGTGTATTCCTGCTCCGGCCCTAGGATCAGCCGTGTCTCACGCAGCTCCCTTTATTGGAGAGCGATATTAGAAGCCGACGTCTGGGCACTGGATTTGCATGCTGCTACTGGCACATTTATAATAGGGTTTTTCTTTTTTGTTTGTTTTTATTTTAACATCTTTATTGGAGTGTAATTGCTTTAAAATGGTGTGTTAGTTTCTGCTTTATAACAAAGTGAATCAGCTATACATATACATATATCCCCATATCTCCTCCCTCTTGCATCTCCCTCCCGCCCCTCTAGGTGGTTCCAAAGCACGGAGCTGATCTCCCTGTGCTATGCGGCTGCTTCCCACTAGCTATCTGTTTTACATTTGGCAGTGTATATATGTCCACGCCACTCTCTCACTTCGTCCCAGCTTACGCTTCCCACTCCCCATGTCCTCAAGTCCATTCTCTACGTCTGTGTCTTTATTCCTGTCCTGCTCCTAGGTTCTTCAGAGCCACTTTTTTTTTTTTTTAGATTCCATATGTATGTGTTAGCATACGGTATTTGTTTTTCTCTTTCTGACTTACTTCACTCTGTATGACAGACTCTGGGTCCATCCACCTCACTACAAATAACTCAATTTCGTTTCTTTTTTTGTCTGAGTAATATTCCATTGTATATATGTGCCACATCTTCTTTATCCATTCATCTGTCGATGGACATTTAGGTTGCTTCCATGTCCTGGCTATTGTAGATAGTGCTGCAATGATCATTGTGGTACATGACTCTTTTTGAATTATAGTTTTTTCAGGGTATGTGCCCAGTAGTGGGATTGCTGTGTTGTATGGTAGTTCTATTTTTAGTTCTTTAAGGAACCTCCATACTGTTCTCCATAGTGGCTGTATCAATTTACATTCCCACCAGCAATGCAAGAGGCTTCCCTTTTCTCCACACCCTCTCCAGCATTTATTGTTTGTAGATTTTTTGATGATGGCCATTCTGAGTGGTGTGAGGTGATACCTCACTGTAGTTTTGATTTGCCTTTCTCTAATGATTAGTGTAGCTGAGCATCCTTTCATGTGTTTGTTGGCAGTCTGTATATCTTCTTTGGAGAAATGTCTATTTAGGTCTTCTGTCCATTTTTGGATTGGGTTGTTTGTATTTTTGATATTGAACTGCATGAGCTGCTTGTAAATTTTGGAGATTAATTCTTTGTCAGTTGCTTCCTTTGCAAATATTTTCTCCCATTTTGAGGGTTGTCTTTTCGTCTTGTTTATGTTTTCCTTTGCTGTGCAAAAGCTTTTAAGTTTCATTAGGTCCCGTATTATAGGGGTTTGATCCTCTGCTTCCTGTATCTAATCCTAGGTGTTGGGAAAAGAGAGAGAGTCAGTGAGAGATTTTGGAGGGACAAAAGGCCTCTAAGAGACAGATGACTTGGACGGATCCTGTGCACGTTTGACCCTGTCACTTGAACACCTTTTAACCGCCTATTAATACCATCGTAAATACTACACATCCCACACTTGTGGTATAGTGGTATTGGCAAGATGTTATTTTTATTTTCAGAGCAATGGATATTTGAAAGATTTTATTGACTCTCTCCAAGAGCAGCCTAATCTCTAAGAATAGGAGGGAAACCTTGTAAGCTTAAGGATCTACTTAGAGAGAATTATTTTAGGGGGCCTTTCAGCTTTGGAAATTGTTGAAAGGGATCATAGGCAACTCCTTTAATTGGTGAAAGTTCAGATAAAACGTCCAGTGGCAAGTCTCTTGGAAAGTACAGGGGGCTGTAGACTTGCTGTGATTTTTTTACGGAGCTTTTTGTTTCTTTTCATTTTTTATTGTGGAAAATTTCAAACATACACAAAAGTAGAATAATTGATATAATGAACCCTCATGTGCCTGTCACCCAGCATCAGCAATTTTGAATTTATGGTGAATCTTGTTCACGTGTACCTTTCCCACTGGCCCAGTGGCCCCCACTGTTTTGATATAAATCCCAGCCACGGTATCAAGTTCAGCTGAAATTGTTTCAGGAAAAAGTAAAGATGTTTTTATAAAACAGGATTATTTGCATCAAGATCACCCAGGTACTTGTAGAAATGCAGGTTTGGGGGCCCCCAAACAAACCAGCTCAGTTGGAATTCTGGATGTTGGCCCGGAAATCTGCATTTGTAGTACTTTTCAGGCGATTTCTCCAATCCCGAGACACAAAATATTTTATCTTCTACTAGAGACAAAATAATATCAGTTATTTAATAGAAATCTGTTGACTTGTGGAGCTAGTGAGACTCAAGGAAGGAAGAACAATTTAAAATTAAAAGATTAATGTCAACACCTAAAATCTGAAGTGCTCTCTGCTCCTGACCACCATACATGAGTATCATTCTGAAGAAACCTCCTGTGCAAAGTATGTGTGCTATAACCACAAAGGAATTTAAACAGGGTAGGACACACTTACAGCACTTAACCGCTCCAAAGACCTTTCCTTTCGTTCTTTTTTTTTTTTTTTGTAACTTTAGCCCCTTCTCTGGGAGTCAGTATGAATAATAACCTCTTTACATTTTATAAATCTCCTGTATAAATAATCAGTAAAAAAGAATTGTGAGCTGGTAGCCTGACAGTCAGATGCCAGTACTGTGAGCTGTGAACCTCATGGTGTAGACGTTCCTGCCCTGGCCTGCCAGGGTTCTGCCCACTGCAGCTCAGACCAGCAAGGAAACTAAGCTTGAGCAGGTATAACTCATGACATTCTTAGTTCTCCAGGTGACAGATGTGCATGCTTTGTGAGAGTCCCTGATTCTTGACCTGTACAAGAACTTGCGGGGTTAGTTTTTTCCAGTATAATAATACCATGTTGTTAACATTTTGCTATAAAAAAGTTTGTTTTTCTAAACTGGTTTATTTTGGAATAGCCTTGGGTTTGTAGCCCATTTTGTATTTTTCAACAGGTACTTTTTTTAAAGCTAGTTGACGTAATTTGATGTATTTTCTGTGGGTGTATTGATGTGTACAAAATATTTTTATGACGAGCTAAAGAAAGCAAACTATCTCTCTCTAAAACTGCTACAGAATGATGATTGTATAATCAGTTGGGTTTGATTAAGAACGTCATAGGCCCGGGACTTCCCTGGTGGCGCAGTGGTTAAGGATCCGCCTGTCAATGCAGGGAACACGGGTTTGAGCCCTGGTCCAGGAAGATCCCACATGCTGCGGAGCAACTAAGCCCGTGCACCACAGCTACTGAGCCTGTGCTCTAGAGCCCGCGAACCACAACTACTGAGCCCGCATGCCACAACTACTGAAGCCCTCGCACCTAGAGCCCGTGTTCTGCAACAAGAGAAGCCACCGCAATGAGAAGTCCGTGCACTGCAATGAAGAGTAGCCCCTAGTCGCTGCAACTGGAGAAAGCCCGCGCGTAGCACTGAAGACCCAACGCAGCCAAAAATAAATAAATAAATAAATGAATAAAAAGAACATCATAGGCCCACACACTAGTACAGATAATTCTGGACTCTGTTTTCGTTTTTTGTTGGGTTTTTTTTGGCAATACATATGCTTTGCATAGGAGAAAAGAATTTCATTCTAAGAATCTAGGATAGTGATTTTTGAGAGAGAAGTTGCTCTTATCCTAAAGTGAAACCACTAGAATTTAATTTTTATTTTTTATTTTTTTTTAATTTTTTAAAATTTATTTGGCTGTGTCAGGTCTTAGTTGCAGCACGCGGGATCTTTGTTGCAGCACGTGGGATCTTTCGTTGCAGTGCACCGGCTTCTCTAGTTGTAGTGCACAGGCTTCTCTCTAGTTGTGGTGTGTAAGCTCCAGAGCGCGTGAGCCCAGTAGTTGTGGCACATGGGCTCTCTAGTTGTGGTGCACAGGCTTAGTTGCCCCACGGCATGTGGGATCTTAGTTCCCCGCCAGGGATCGAGTCTGCGTCACCTGCATTGGAAGGCAGATTTTTAACCACTGGACCACCAGGGAAGTCCAGAATTTAATTTTTAAAAGCTCGTGGTTTTTTTTTTTTTCCTCCTTGAGGTCCATGTTCAAAGTCCATCCTGAAAGTGTCTTTTTCCCCTTTTTGCTACACTGAACAGGAGGCTTGAGTTTGATGTGATATAACTGTAGCCTTTAATTATGGCAGGTAAATCTCTAGGACATTTTGGACTCAGAAGACAGAGGAGGATGAGTTTGCAGTCATTTTGCACATTTAAAATATCTACTCTAACCAACCAGTAATTGTAAAATTCTGTAGTTTCAGCTTATTGCAAAACCGAAGGTTGTGATCTACTGGTTACCTCTCAGATTAGCCTCTGAATTTAAGTTTAGCGTGTTTTTCATGCTGCAGATTCTTCCTCAGAACCCTCAATAAATTCGACCTGCGCTCCTTTCAGAAGGAAACAAAAATCCCTCTTCCTGGTGCTACCTGGCAGTGTGCCTCCCTAGAATGGTTCTGTGTCAGCAGCAAGTGTTACTTTCCAAGGATGCAGGCTGTAGCTTCCAGGCGCAGAGCCCCACTTGACTCTGACTTCAGACTGTTATTAAAATACAACACCCGGACACTGATTGCAGGTGAGGCACTGAAAAATAACAAACTTACCAAAATAGTCCCCTGGGAACACTCCACCAGAGGCCTGATGCGCAGTGCAATCCAGAAGTCTGTAATTTAACTTTGTTTGCTTTAAAAAAATTTTTTCAATAAAAGATCTGATTACCAATTTTCACTGTAGAGGCACTTGGAGAACTCATGCAATTTTGGTTTTGGAATTATAATCCTTTTGTATAGAACTTTAGAGCTGAAATGCCAGTTTACAGGTGAGGGAACTGAGGCCCAGAGATGTGAAGCAGTAAATTCAATCCCGTACAGCCTGTCAGAGGCTGACTTCATTCTGGGTTGAGGTGATCTGACATCCAGTCCACCCTGTTCTCCGGTTCACTGCCTCGTACTTTCAGGAAAACTCTTATTAGTGTGATGCACACGCGTAGACTGATTCCAGTTATTTTTCCTTTGAATATTTATTTCTATTTATTATCTGAAAGTCCTGAGTGAAATTTAAAAATATTTATGATATACTTGATTCTTGAAGTACTATAGATAATTCCTTATTGAATTAGGAAACGTGCTAACTTCCATAATTAGGCTCACAAAACCACATTCATATTTAATTTTTTTTAATTTGTAAGAACAACAACTTCCACCTATGAAGTGATTTGCACTGTTTAATTAAAGGTGATTTAAAAATATTTCTGACTTGAAAGAAATGTAATCGTAAACTTGTAAACATTCGCTTGTGAACATGAAAAATACTTAAACGCTGTGATTAAATAAATGCTTTTGTGGAGGTGTGGACCATGTCTAGAGTCTGCTGGAGGCTGTGGATCCCAAGAAGAGTGCTCGCGAGCAGATAGTTTGTGTGTACTTGGAAGAGTCACAGGCAGGTGTCAAGAAATGTATGTGGCGTTGTAGACACGTCATTTTCCTCCTTGTGCTCTTAGCTCCTTTTTTTTTTTTTTTTTTTTTGTGGTACGCGGGCCTCTTACTGTTGTGGCCTGCGGAGTGCAGGCTCAGCGGCCATGGCTCACGGGCCCAGCCGCTCCGCAGCATGTGTGGTCTTCCCGGACCGGGGCACGAACCCATGTCCCCTGCATTGGCAGGCGGACTCTCAACCACTGCGCCACCAGGGAAGCCCTCTCTCAGCTCTTTAAGACCACCTCCTTGATTGATGCCCTTGATCACATCCTGCCTCATCTCTTGCTTCCCTCCAGGGCTCAGTCAGCAGCAGCAGTAGCTTCCATATTTTCTCCTGGACCCTCTCTCTCAGTTCACATATAAAAGATGACAATTTAATGTATGTATTTTCCCACATAGCTTTATTCTACTTTTGAATAACTTTATTAGCGTAAATTCTCGGGAGTAGTTAAAAGAAAAAAAGTGAACCATTCTTATGTTTCTTTTGCTACTAATCACCATATTTCTTTCCAAGACACTTTTTTTTTACATCTTTATTGGAGTATAATTGCTTTACAATGGTGTGTTAGTTTCTGCTTTATAGCAAAGTGAATCAGTTATACATATACATATGTTCCCATATCTCTTCCCTCTTGCATCTCCCTCCCTCCCACCCTTCCTATCCCACCCCTCTAGGTGGTCACAAAGCACAGAGCTGATCTCCCTGTGCTATGTGGCTGCTTCCCACTAGCTATCTATTTTACGTTTGGTAGTGTATATATGTCCATGCCACCCTCTCGCTTTGTCACAGCTTACCCTTCCCCCTCCCCATATCCTCAAGTCCATTCTCTAGTAGGTCTGTGTCTTTATTCCTGTCTTAACCCTAGGCTCTTCATGACATTTTTTTTCCTTAAATTCCATATATATGTGTTAGCATACGGTATTTGTCTTTCTCTTTCTGACTTACTTCACTCTGTATGACAGACTCTGGGTCCATCCACCTCATTACAAATAGCTCAATTTCATTTCTTTTTATGGCTGAGTAATATTCCATTGTATATATGTGCCACATCTTCTTTATCTATTCATCCGATAATGGACACTTAGGTTTTTTCCATCTCCGGGCTATTGTAAATAGAGCTGCAATGAACATTTTGGTACATGACTCTTTTTGAATTATGGTTTTCTCAGGGTATATGCCCAGTAGTGGGATTGCTGGGTCATATGGTAGTTCTATTTGTAGTTTTTTAAGGAACCTCCGTACTGTTCTCCATAGTGGCTGTACCAATTCACATTCCCACCAGCAGTGCAAGAGTGTTCCCTTTTCTCCATACCCTCTCCAGCATTTATTGTTTCTAGATTTTTTGATGATGGCCATTCTGACTGGTGTGAGATGATATCTCATTGTAGTTTTGATTTGCATTTCTCTAATGATTAATGATGTTGAGCATTCTTTCATGTGTTTGTTGGCAGTCTGTATATCTTCTTTGGAGAAATGTCTATTTAGGTCTTCTGCCCATTTTTGGATTGGGTTGTGTTTTTTGTTATTGAGCTGCATGAGCTGCTTGTAAATTTTGGAGATTAATCCTTTGTCAGTTGCTTCATGTGCAAATATTTTCTCCCATTCTGAGGGTTGTCTTTTGGTCTTGTTTATGGTTTCCTTTGCTGTGCAAAAGCTTTGAAGTTTCATTAGGTCCCATTTGTTTATTCTTGTTTTTATTTCCATTTCTCTAGGAGGTGGGTCAAAAAGGATCTTGCTGTGATTGATGTCCTAGAGTGTTCTGCCTATGTTTTCCTCTAAGAGTTTGATAATTTCTGGCCTTACATTTAGGTCTTTAATCCATTTTGAGCTTATTTTTGTGTATGGTGTTAGAGAGTGATCTGATCTCATACTTTTACCTGTACCTGTCCAGTTTTCCCAGCACCACTTATTGAAGAGGCGCTTTCCTCCTCTGCCGTCCATACACCCTTGTCTCCATCTGCCTCTACAGCGTCCTGTTTCCTGTTTGACCCTGTTTCTTTGTCCCATCCCCATCCCTTAAATGTTGTTCCCACCCCCTTGGCCCTCTCTTTTCTATTCCCCTCCCCATCTCCTCTCTATTTGCATCAATTAGTGCATGTAGATATTTTTTAAAGTGAAAGTGTTCCAGAGCTTATAATAAAAATAGCTTAGGGAGCCCCTGTCCCACATCCTGTTCTTCATCCCTACTCTCTGCTCCCCTGGGCATTGCCTGCCAGCTCTTTTAGCCATGTTGCTAAAGAACAGGGTGGAACCACTGTTTCTTGGTTTCAGTAGGTACTGAATTTCTGCTATGGAAGAAGAGGATTTATATACTTACACACGTACACACTCTCCCCCTCCTCAGCATCGTTATTTACACTTTTTGGTTAAATCAGCATTCAGCTTTTTTTTTTTTTTTTTTTTTTTTTTGCGGTACGCGGGCCTCTCACTGTTGTGGCCTCTCCCGTTGCGGAGCACAGGCTCCGGACGCGCAGGCTCAGCGGCCATGGCTCACGGGCCCAACCGCTCCGCGGCATGTGGGATCCTCCCGGACCGGGGCATGAACCCGTGTACCCTGCATTGGCAGGCGGACTCTCAACCACTGTGCCACCAGGGAAGCCCCAGCATTCATATTTTTATGACCACAAATACTGTTCGCAGCTGAGCCTATAGTGTATCTGATGATTAAATTTCTTCGGCATCTTTTCTTTTAGCTAGATGTTATCATTTCCTTAGCTCTTCGTGAGTGTATCATTAATTTGTCCCACACTCCTTGGCAGGAGTTGAAATGTCCTCTCGGTGGGTTGGCTACGCCCTGTGCGGGACTTGGGTGGCTCTCCCACTGCCCCCAGCGCTCTGCTGCCAGGTCTGAGGCCACCTGATTTCCTCTCCCACGTGGCCTCTGTTCCCTGTCTTGGATAGAAACTTTTGAGACTTTCTCTCTAAATTCCGGAAGGTTGCAAAGCGATGCCTTGGCGTGAGTCTTTACCGTTCATCCCACTCATCAAGGTGGGTACGCAGTGGGCCTTTTGAATCTGGAAAGTGGCGTCCTTTAGTTCCAGAAGAGTTTCATACACATATATTTTTAGGGAGTTATTTCCTCTTCCTTTTCTTTGTTCTTTTCCTCCTGGAACGTCTGTTAGTTGAATGTTGGGCTTTTTTGGAGTGACCTTCGACTCCTTTTGTTCACGTTTTCTCTCTTCGTTCTACTATGTGACGGCCTTTGTTTTTTCTACAACACTTTATTTCCAAGAGTTTTTCCTTCCTCCCCCACCCCCCTTCTAAATAGCATCTTCTCATGAGTGTAATATCTCCTCTTATTTCTGAGGATATTAATTATAGCTTTGTAATAATTTTTAGGTTTTTTTTTTTAACCACTGTATGGTCTGCCTCCTTCAGATCCCTTTTTCTCTCTTTGGTTTGGTCACTTTCTTTCACTTTTTTTTTTTTGCGGTACGCGGGCCTCTCACTGCTGTGGCCTCTCCCGTTGCGGAGCACAGGCTCCGGACGCGCAGGCTCAGCGGCCATGGCTCACGGACCCAGCCGCTCCGCGGCATGTGGGATCTTCCCGGACCGGGACACGAACCCGTGTCCCCTGCATCGGCAGGTGGACTCTCAACCACTGCGCCACCAGGGAAGCCCTTTTTCACCTTTTTTAAGGAGGGTTTTCTCAAATGTCAGGCGATCCTTGAAAGCCTGCCCATGTTGAAGAACGAGGGACACCGATGGGAGGTGTCCCCTGCGACTCTTTCCCCTCACACTCCTTGTCGCATCTGCCGACAGGTCCCAGGCACTCCTGCCTCAGTGCCCTGGAGTAGGAGTGTGCCCCTGAGCATCACCACGTGGGAGCTGTGTGACCCGGGAGAAGCATCTTTGCCTCTCCTGGGTTCAGCTTCTTCACTTTAAAGTGGGGCTAATAATAGTACCCACCTCAAAGGGTCGTTATGGGGTTGGATGAGTTTAGAACAGTGCCTGGCACATAGTAAGCACCATTTATGTATTAGCTATTTTCATAACCACCTGGGGCCAAACCACCATCATTTCTCATGTGAATTATTCTAATATCAGAATGGGTTCCCTGATCACTTCATATAAAGTAACAATCTCCCACGTCCCCTCCCTGCTTTATTTTTCCACATTGCTTATCACCGTCCAAGGTGCCATATATTTATTAATTTGCCTGTGGTCCGTCTCCTGCACGAGAATGTAAGCTGTGAATGCAGGGGCTTTGTTCTCTCCACTTCTGTGCTCCCCGAACCTGTGGCAGTGCCTGTTCTGTAGAAGATGCTGGGTGAACACTTGCTGAATGAATCGATGTGTTGGGTGGGGCTTACTGGTGGGTAGACTTCACAGTCTGGTGATGGAACAGCTGTTTCCATAAGAGACACCTTGTCCCCAGAACTCTTCTAATTATCTATAGGTCTCTTGACTTGGGCTGGACACCTGAGTGTCTGGAAGCACCTAGTTATATTGGGTTTATTTTTCTGTACAATATAAAGACAGTATCAGAGGAGCATTATCAGATAGGAAGCCCTAGGTAATCTTGCCTTGACGTTCCATAGCCCCTTGTCCAGTTCAGTATTGTAAGCAGTTTCTGGCTTAGTTATTAAGGTAGTACTTTATTATGGAGAATGTTGAACATAAACAAGGTAGACGGAAGAGTGTAATGAATTCTCTGTACCCCTCCCCCAGTCCAGCCATCCCTATGGCCAGTCCAACTGCATCTGTACCACCGTCTGCTTCCTCTAAAGAGAGAACTTTTAAAGACATGGCCAGAGAATATGTGTCAATTATATTGGCAAGACTTTCAATTAGACCTTAGGAAGCTGGAAAGGTTCTGAGACCATAGGCTCTATCAGAGTGTTGTAGGAAATATTAAGAAACAGGTAGACATGTTTATCTAGGATGTTTGGGGTCTGCCCTGCCTGGGAAGTAAGGAGCACACATCTAGGTCATCTGTCCTTTCCTTTTTGGCTGTATTTTGCAGGAAGTGTACCGGCTAAGTGTTGTGAATACAATACTGCCATTGACTTGCCTGCACGATGCTACAGATTTCAAGGGGAAGTCGTATGGAAAGACAGAATGTCCTTTTCCCCAGACATTAGTGGTGCACTGAAGTGGCCAGTTGTGGGGGAAGAAGCCCTGGGAAACTGGCCCAGGGTTTCTACTTCTGGGACCAGATCCTGCTTGTTCATCAGCTGGCTTCCTGGACCACAGGGAGGTCCTGATTCAGAGCTGTTACAAACATCTGGCACTGTGGATGACTCCACACCTTAACTATGCCAACAACCTAATTAAGATTCTAGTTCATAAAATATGATCCCTGCCATCATTTTCCTGGGGTGTGGGCCCAGGGTAGTCTGGCAGAGGTCATCTAAACCTGACATTCCTTTGGCCAAACTGTGACATTCCTTTGGCCAAGCTCACGTGAGATGAGCTCTCTTGTGGTAGTCTCCATCCTAGTTAGTGATTTTAAAATTGGAATAAAATGAGCCTCTGATAACAGCTTTTAATGGACACAGCTGAGAGAAACAGCGACTTCATCTAAAATGATCTCATTCACCGGTATTCAGTCAGCGCTCAAAGTATATAACCTTTCTGCAGGTGTGAGAGAACAGTGCGGTTGGCTGACCTTGGAAATTGTTTCTGAAGAAGAAGAGGACTTCACTGGTTAGCACACAGCATGGTTTGTTTTTCCAGGCTGTTGATGTCCTGGCTTAGGGGTCTTTGTGGAATCTCTGATTCATCAGCTAGATCATCAACGCACTATTTACTGTTCCCTGCGGTTGGGTATATTTAGTGCTGTGCTTCATTTTCCCTTCCTAATATTAGAATTCATCAGGGAGATTCTGGAGTGTTTAATGTTATTATAAATAGGTGTATTGTTAAATTAAGAGACAAGGAAAACAGTGACTGAAGATTCTGTGCACAGGAAACCTTTATGATAGATGGGTTTGTAATTTTGAGGTGTTAAATAAAAATGTGTGATTTGCAATGATGGTCTGAACCTTTTTCCTTGAGTGGCATGATTCATTTGACTGGTCTCCCAGATGTAGAGCTGCTTGTCAGGATGTTGGAAAAGGAAGGTGGACTTGTTGGTCCTACACTTAAAAAAAAAAAAAAAAAAAAAAAAAGCCTGGGCTTGATGTCTGGCACTGGTTTGGAAGATTGCTGGTCCTTAGCTTCTCTGAGTTCTGCCAGGTTTCCTTTGTCTAGTCAGCCCAGTGGGCACCAGCTTTAATTGTCAAGTAGACACATAAATCTCTCCTGCGCATTTCCTGAGGGTGAGGGTGGAGAACAGAAGGGTTAGGTACGTATCTGACCCTCGCTTTAACTGCTGTAGAGTCCGTTCCCATTTTCAAACCACTGCGTCCTGGGAAGCCAGGGAGGAAGGCTGCGTATACTTGTCTCTGGTACCAGCAAGAGTGGATCCCCTACCAGTGGGGGTGGTGTTCCGAAATTAATAAATTTTCAGTGTTCAGGGCTGAGCTCAGCCACCCTGCAACTTCAGAAGGTGACTGACTGTATTTGGAGATCAGGCCTTTGAAGATGTGAATATGTTAAAATAAGGCCATTAGCTCTTTCGTTGCTAATCCAATGTGACTGTTGTCCTTACAAGAAGAGGAAATGTGAACACAAAGAGACATCAGGGATGCTCGCTCAGAGTAGGACACAGCGAGAGGATGGTCATCTGGGGGCTTCCCTGGTGGCGCAGTGGTTGAGAGTCTGCCTGCTAATGCAGGGGACACGGGTTTGAGCCCTGGTCTGGGAGGATCCCACATGCCGCGGAGCATCTGGGCCCGTGAGCCACAACCACTGAGCCTGTGCGTCTGGAGCCTGTGCTCCGCAACAAGAGAGGCTGCGGCAGTGAGAGGCCCGCGCACCGCGATGAAGAGTGGCCCCCGCTCGCCACAACTAGAGAAAGCCCTCGCACAGAAACGAAGACCCAACACAGCCCAAAATAAATAAATTAATTAATTATTTTTAAAAAAGAAGATGGTCATCTGCAAGCCAAGGCCTCAGAAGGAGCCAACCGTGCCGACCCCTGGCTCTTGGACTTCAGCCTCCAGATTGTGAGACAGATTTCTGTTGTTGAAGCTGCACAGTGTCTGGTGTCTGGTTATGGTGGCCCGAGCAGACTAATACGCAGGTTTAGACTCGTGTCTTAGAAGGCATCTGTTAAGATTCCCTGTTACTTGGGGTACCGACCATGGAGGCTCCTTGTGCAGCACCATCGGGGGCCCCTGGAGGAGAGGGTGCCTTTGGATCCTCTCTGCCGGCGTGGGGTGAAACCACTCTGACGGCTTCCAGTGAGATGAGACTGTGCAAAGAGCATGGCGTGTGGAAATAAATACCCACTATCACAGGAGAATATAAGCTGGGGGAAACCCACTCTTTAAGAAAACTTATTTTTTAAAGAAGACAACTTAAGAGTTACACTGCTAAACATGAATTGCAAAATGGGCAAGTAAAGTGTGTTTGTGGGAGTTGTGTGCAACCTGGGGAACGAGTGATAAGCCATGACTGGGGCAAGGGAGGGACACCCCAGTGCCGTGGACATAGGGTGATTAGTGATGGGGGAGAATCTTTGCTGAGTAAGAGCATAAAATTACTGAAGGAATGCTACTTTTTGGTCTTATTTGTTTGACCCTGAAAGCATGTGTTTATCCTGTTAACGAGTAGATTAATGATGGATTTCTGGTGGGGGAGAAAGTGAACTTGAAGACTGAGGTCACAGAGAATCCATCTGGAAGGACTGGGAGGGGTCCATCGTCGCTCCAGGTGGAGAGCTGGGGCGAGTGATGAGGGTGCAGGGCGAAGAGGTGAACGGGGGCTGGAGGACCAGGGATGCTGTAAGGCTCGTTAAGGGGTTTGGACTTTCGGCTGACAACCATGGGAAGCCCCTGGTACAGAAGTCAAGACGTGGAAGGATGGAGCCACCTCTCCCTGTGTCCCCTCCTCCTGGTCTCCCTCCCCGTAGGTGCCTACTGTTGCCCGCTGGTGACGTTGTGTACACACTGTTGCGACCTGTTCTGTTTGTTTCTGGTTTTTTTTTTTCTTGTTTTCATTTAAACATACATCCTGGAGATGGGTTAAATCGTATCCCCCTCCCGGATTCATATATTGAAGTCCTAACCTCTTATAACTCAGAGTGTGATCTTATTTGGAGACAGGGTCTTTACAGAGGTTATGAAGTTAAAATGAGGTCATTAGGAGGGCTGTGATTCAACATGACTGTGTCCTTATAAAAAGGGTAAATTTGGACACAGAAATAGGCATAGAGGGAAGGTGATGTGAAGATTCCCAGGGAGAAGACAGACCTGGGACAGATCCGTCTCTCACAGCCCTCAGAGGAACCAACCCTGCTTCATCTTGGACTTGTAGCCTCTAGAAGTGTCCATACCAGTTCGTACTTTGTTACCGCATTTCTAGCAAACTATGACACACAGATTGTAAATTGTTATATCTACTTTTTTTTCCTATTTAAACTTTTTATTTAATGGATGTGAAGAAATTATTTAATAAATGGAAAACTTCAAACATACACCAGACTAGACAGAGGCTATAATGAATTCCCACGAACGTACCTTTCACCCACCCATTGACTCGGCTTGGGGCCATCTTTTTTCATAATACCCCCATCAGTTTCCCTACCCTCATACTATTCTGAACCAAATTCCAGTCATTGTTAAATAGGTCACTATCTCTGAGAGATAAAGACAACTTTTAAAAACAGAGCCATTATCACTCTCTCCTAGGAGAACTAGATCATGCTTCCCTAATATGGTCAATTGTCAGTGTTCAGATTTCCAATCGTCTCAATGTCATAATTTTTTTAAGGTTTTTGAATCATGATTCAAATTAACACCTGTACATTGCAGTTGGTTGGTCTTTTAAACTCTCTTTTAGTTCCTTCTCCATCTCTCTTTCTCTCTCCTTGTAATTCATCAGGGTTTTCTCCTTGAGTGTTTTTCGTAGCCTAAACTTTGCTGATTATGTTCTTGTTGTGAAATTTAATATGTTCCACTATTCTCTTTATTTCCTGTTAATTGGTATTTAGATCTAGAGGCTTGGTCAGATGCAGGTTTGATACTTTGTTACTATTGGATTGTTTGTTTTGGGTAGTACTGTGTAGTGGGTGGTGGTGTGTCTTTCCATCTGGAGGCTGGTAATGTCAGGTTGTCTGTCTTTTTGCATTATTAGCTATCGATACAAATGTCCTGTCATGAAATATTTTTCTTTTGGGTTTTTTTTTTTTTAAACAGCTATTTAAGAATGTAAGCACTATTCTTAGCCGGCAGGCCATACCAAAACCAACAGCAGGCAGTCTTTCCCCACAGGCCATTGTTTCCTGAGCCCTGTTCTATATATCTTGGACATAAGAGGAAATATCTATTTGGTCTTTGTCCCCTCTTCTGGCACGGAGCTCCTGAAACCCTTGGAATTTCCTGAGTGATGGGGTGACAGGAGCACCTCTTGTTATTAATAACAAGCGCCTTCCAACCACACCCGAATTTATGCTATTGAAGTGACTCTTGGCCCCTAAGTACCTTCAGGATGGGGGCCGGTGGCCAGAGGAACCAACCATGTGATTAAAGGGTTTGAAGTTTCAGTCTCACCCTTTACAACTTGAACCACTAGCTAACCAGATAGTAAATATGGGGAAATTTTCTTTGTAAACTGATATCAGTATATCAGCTGGTAACCAAACAGGGAATGACAAAGTTAGAATATCAGCGTTTTGCAATCCCTCATGGATCTAGACATTGATCATCATTTCTTTTTATCTGTGAACCTTTAAAATTTTTAATTTAATCTGAAAAAGGATTCACAGGTGACTCTTCAGTTAATTACGCATGTGCTCAAGTTCTAATCATGGTTCTAGGCAGGGATTTATAATGGTTGAATTAATAATTGGATAGCACTCCTCACTTACTCTGCGTCATTACTGAGAAATTGTGTTCCCCAGATTACCTGTTGATAAAACAGATAAGATGCACCTACCTCTCAGAGTTTCTTAGGTTTTCTGCTTATTAAATCAAGTGCTAGGTATCTATTAAAATGGTTTGGAAACGAAAATGAAAACTCATAGACTGTACCTTGGAGATACCATGTGTTTTTGCACCGGTGTCTTGGGGAGGTGTACGAAGTACCCCAAACCTCTAATTATCCTTGTTCTCAGTTTGTAATCTGTGAGGCAGCCTCAGTGTGCGGAGACACTCCTGTCATTATTGATGTTTTTCTGTAGGCGATGATTGGTTTGACTTAACACGTCTCTGAATGCTGCAGACTCGAGAGTGTCAAAAGAAAACTGTCTTTCTTCATAGTTTCCGGCTGTCGCAATCAGGAACCTTCCAGGGTCCTGGGTTATAGTTTGACCACTGGGGCCACGGGGATTTTAGTGTAGTTCCTCAGGTCTAGAATTTACTTCCTCTCTGAGGTTTATGCAAACCCATCTCACCTTCCAGCCTATAGGAGGCTGGTTTGATTTCTTCATTTTATACAAGTTTTTCTTTTTTGTATGGAAGTGTTCCTCTGTTGGTATACAGTTTTGTTGTTGTTGTTTTTTTTTTAAAGCATAGGACTTTGGGCTGATCAAAAGAAAAATACAGTAAACAAAATAGTTTCTAGGAATGGTAAAACTGTAAAAATGTCTCCTAGAGGCTATCTAGTAAATATCTCAGGTAGTGATTTAGAACCTTTTCAGTGGGCCTGGTAGACATTGAGGTGGAGTAGACTTGTATGCCTTGAGGAAATCTGAGTCCAGGAGAGCAGAGGCCCCTGCAGTGTCTTAACAGAAATAAATATGTTATCAAGGTCAGGCAAAACTCCACATAACTAGTTATTTTTAACACGGGTATGACTTTTCATGCCTGCCTGGTGACTCACAGAAGACAGTTTTATGGATCAGTTATTGCGCTGGCCCTCAGGCAGTTTTGATCAAATTTTATGATAGGGTGTGACGATAAATTATAGATGGAAAGAGAGAAAAAAGTTGTTTACTATTCATCCTCTGGAGTTTGGAGAAGTATGAACTGTCTTAATTACAGTGAGAGGTTTCCTTTGAAGCACTTAGGCTGTTTTTAAATGTTAAAAACAATGAGGCAAATCAATGTGGTATCAAGGGACTTGTACCCAGCACCCCTGAACCCCGAGTCTGGCCTAGCCGCTTTCCCACCGCGTGTCCTTAGGCACATCGGTGTCCTCGTCTGTGACATGGAGCTGGCGTTGTGACGATCAAATGAAATAATACTATATTTTATCAAATCTCAGATATGACCGATAATGACACACCCTTATTTTTGTGCCATTAAGAAAGAAGAGGGCTTCCCTGGTGGCGCAGTGGTTGAGAGTCCGCCTGTCGATGCAGGGGACATGGGTTCGATCCCTGGTCTGGGAAGATCCCACATGCCGCGGAGCGTCTGGGCCTGTGAGCCGTGGCTGCTGAGCCTGCGCATCCGGAGCCTGTGCTCCGCAACGGGAGAGGTCACAACAGTGAGAGGCCCACGTACCACAAAAAAAAAAAAAAAAAGAAAGAAGAAATGCTGCCAATGAAAACAGCTTTCTTTCGAGTGTAAGATAGCCCTGAAATTTAGAGATCTTAAAATGCAGTGGGCAAACCTCATCTTAAAAATCAGTAAAATAGGACTTCCCTGGTGGCACAGTGGTTAAGAATCCGCCTGCCAATGCAGGGGACACGGGTTCGATCCCTGGTCCGGGAAGATCCCACATGCCGCGGAGCAACTAAGCCCGTGCGCCACAACTACTGAACCTGTGTTCTAGAGCCGGGAACCTAGCTACTGAGCCTGCGTGCCTTGAGCCCAGACTCTGCAACAAAGAGAAGCCACTGCAACAAAGAGTAGCCCCCACTCACCACAACTAGAGAAAGCCTGTGCGCAGCAACGAAGACCCTACGTGGCCAAAAATAAACAAATAAATAAGTAAATAAATTTATTTTAAAAAATCAGTAAAATACAGTGTATATGAAAGTGCTTTGCCACATAAGCCTCAGGAGTCGTATTTAATCCTTATTGTATGAGTCAGGGGGAGTGAAACAGAGTTATAAGAAAATACCAGTGGGCAGCACAGGCCGAGCTGAGTATTGGTTCTAGAAGGTCAGCTCTCAGTGGCTCAGGCTCCTTGCTTCGCTTAGTTTTCCAGATGGGCACCGATGTCCCTAGTCAGGGAATTCTGCGTTCTTCTGTGTTCATGTGTGGATTTCCCTCTGTGTTCGATTTTGTGGGTTTAGAGCTTGCAGGTGCTTGACAACCTTTGGTCAATGGCACTATTTTTAAGAAGGAAGGCTGCAGTGGAGTCCGAGCCCCCTCGTGGCAAAGCAGGTTCCAGCAGTGCTCATTCTCAGATAGACTTGTGTTATTGGAAAGGAATTCATTCCTGCTTTGCACTTGACGTGCTGACTCCTTTAGGCTTCTCTGCTCTTCACTAAAGAAGAGCATTTTATGTTCAAGAATGTGTTTCACTCACATAAGAGTTTGGTTAGTTTTTGCTTTCTTCAGGTACTGTGATCTCATTTAAGAAAAATGGTGGCATCGTTCCTTAACTTGTCTCCATGCCTCCTTGCTTGGTGCCTCTGAACATGTAATTAGCCGTTGGTGGGGATTTTAAGGAAAAGTTTATTTCTGACTTTACTGTGATAATCATTTCACAATATATATGTATATGAAATTATCATGTCGCACACCTTAAACTTACACCGTGTTATATGTTAGTTATATCTCAAAGCAGGAGAGACAGAAGAAAAGTGTATTTCTTAGTAAAACGCTGGTAGGTAAGACTTAACAATTTGCTCTAACAAAAAAAGGTTCAAACTAGCCCTAGTTGAATAAGGTGCTTTCCAGATAACTAAATCTTTGCTGAAAGTAAGCAGAGAGAATCTTTCTGGTCTAGACAGGGGTTGCAGACTTTTTCTGTCAGTGGCTCACAGGCAGTATCTATTACAATTTCTACCCCCCCCCCCCCCCCCGAAACAGCCCTTTAAAGATGCAAAAATCATCCTTAGCTGCCCCCGCCCTCGCAAGCAAAAAGTGGTCACAGGCTGTAGTTTTCAGGTTCCTTATTGTGACAGGAGCTCCTTGGAGAAGTGGCTGATTCTAAAGCCGGAGGAGGGAAAATATAAGAGGAGCCTGGAGCTTCCCATAGCATCAGAGAGTGAGGAAGTATAGGAGGAAAAAAGTAAAGGATGGGGCATGTCTGAAGGACCCAGGAGTCAACTTGAAACAGCTCCCAGGGGCCAAAGCTCGAACAATTTGAGCCACAAAGAAATGAGAATAATGGATTGTAACCCAAAGAATAAAATAAGTATCTTATGAGTTCATAACTTTGTAAATGACTGAATAAATAAGTGTGGGAGGAGGGACAAATCTTCCTTACAGAAGCGTACCAAGTAGTAAATGTAGAAGGAATAAGGGAAATAGAAGAATCACCACTAGAACATCACAGTGTTCATTGCTGCAGGGAAGACGCACGACTCCGGTGAAAACTATGGTGTAAAGCTTCCCGGAGACCCGGGGTGTGTGAAGAGCCTCGGAGTGTATCCCTGGGTATCAGTTACTGTAGCCCTTTTAACCTGTGTCTACACATCCTGGGACACTCCTCCCTCCGGGAAGTACAGCTTAATTCCCTTACCCGTGCGTGTTCCCTGGACTTTGTGACCCTCTTCTGAAGAGAGGCGTATGCGAAGGGAAAAGGGTAACTTCACTGTGGTCAAACCTGGCAGAAACCCCCTGGGCCAAGGGATCCAGTTTCACGTCACTGGTAATGATTGTGCCAACATCACATGCCCCAGATACGATGTCATGAGAAGGACCTGTCACCACGTGGTGTTCTAGATTCTTCCCAGATATCTGTAACCTCAGTCCAGTCATGAGAAAACATCAGGCAACCCCATCTGAGGGACATTCTACAAAATAACTGACCAGTCCTCTTCAGGAGTGTTGGAGCTATGAAACACGGACAGAGAGACATCAGGGATCAGAGGAGACTAAGTGGACATGATGAGTAAATGCAACATTGGTGGCCTGGATTGAATCCTGGGAAAGAAAAACGGTGTTGATGGAAAAACTGGTAAAATCCAAATAAAGTCAGAAGTTCAATTAGTGTTGATAGTATTGTACCAGTGTTACTGTTTTAGCTTTGATAAGTACACTATGTAACATGCTAATGTTAGTGGAAGCGAGGTGAAGGGTATATGAGGACTGTCTGCACTGTCTCTGCGACTCTTCTGTAAATCTGAAGTTGTTTCAAAATCAGAAGTTTTTAAGATTTTTTTTTTTGATTTGTACCAATTTTAAAGTCTTTATTGAATTTGTTACAATATTGCTTCTGGTCTCGAGGCATGCGGGATCTTAGCTCCCTGACTAGGGATTGAACCCACACCCCCTGCATTGGAAGGTGAAGTCTTAACCACTGGACCGCCAGGGAAGTCCCCAAATCAGAAGTTTTTTTAAAAAAACCCTCTAACTTCTTATCCTGGGTTGGTCATCAGCTTTATCTTGAGCATTTGAGCATTATTTTATTAACTCTTGGTCCCGTTTGTATCTGGCAGAAAATATATTGATTCACTTACTAAAGTTGATTTTGGAATGCGCATGTTAATATTGTTTATTTCTCTTTCCAGGGGAGGCACCTGCTGCAGAAATTTCCTCATCTTTTGTGATCCTGTCTGTGTGCAGTTTAATGATATTAATAGTGTTAATTGTAAATTGTGTATCCTGCTGTAAGGACCCAGAAATAGACTTTAAGGTGAGCACAGGTGGTAGGAACATTTAAAGTCATCCTCTGATACATTTACCAATAGAACGGCTGTATATCACAGTCCCTTGGGTGCAGGAGTTGGCAAATTTTTTTCTGTGGGGGCCAGATAGTAAATATTAAAGTTAAATAAAGAGCTATTGTAAATAGTAAATACTGTGGGCCATACAGTCTCTGTCATGGCTACTCAGCTCTCAGCTCGGCCATTGTAGCCACGTGAGCCACAGACAGCATGGGAACAGGTGGTCACCGCTGTGTGCCAGTGAAATCTCGTGTACAGAGTAAAGTAGGTGGTCTGGATTTGGCTCACTGGCTGCAGGTGCTGGCCCTGCCTCAGAGCATCATTGACAGTAGCCACTTGCCTGTTTTAATTTAAGTTTTGTCAAGTGAGGAATAAGGAATGATGATTGAATTCACTTGCTATAAGGCCTGTAAGGAGAAGCAGGCTGGTTTTGATTTTTTTCCAAACTATGTGCTGGTGAATTTGTGGTTGTTGAGATCATTGAGGCCAGTGTGTTTTGTGTGTGAGGAAGAGCATCTTTCAGTTTACCTCGAGCCCTGAGTTCCCTAAGGAGGAGAAAAGAAGGGTGCCAGTTGTAAAGCTTGCCCAGGGTGGAGGGTGGAGGTGGGGGAGGTGATAATATAGAAGGATTGTTGTCGTAGCTGCTGAGGATGGGTGGAGTCTGCCAGAAACCAGCTGGGATATCCCCTCTAGAACTTACCGCTGGCATGTGTTAGGGCTCAGTGAAGACTTATTAAAAAGGAGTACATAAAAGAAGGGGAAAAAAAGGACTGTGCACATGCAGAGGAAATGGTCTTTAATATAGAGCTTTACCAACTGGACTAGGGCTGTCCCAGGAGTCCTGAGGACTGTGGTTCAAATCAGGGGAAAACCTTTTTCGTGGATGTGTGGACCTTATTTCTCGAGCCTCACACCTGTTTCTGTCGTGTGTTCCCTTTACCTTGGGTCTGGTGGCAGCTCTGAGGAGAGAAGATGTGCTGTCCCTTTGGCTGGACACCAGTGTTATACACACACAGGATGGAGGCTGGAGGACTGGGGTGGGCATCTGGGGGGAAAGACTCATGAGCACAGGTCATTTTCTTTAGAAGATTTCACCCCAGACATGGAGGACGTGAGCGCCTAGGCCCTTGGATCAGTGCAGACACTTCTGTGGGAACCCAGCGACTGCGCCGCACGGGGCCACAGAGGTGGGCAGAGAATCCGTGTCCCTTGACTGTCAGTCTTGCTGAGGGACTTTGCACAGACCCCTGGCCCTTTGGGGACGAAGATGAAGCCTGATCAGTGTTTCTGAAAATGAAAGCCAGTTTCTCTCTCACATCACGATACCTCATTCTTGCCTCGAATTGTTCTAACCCCCCTGACGCTTAGTGTGGACACAGGGCATTTATGATGACTCAGATTCAGGGAGGGTGTGTTTTTATCGGGCTTCCCCAGGTGATTCTGATGCAGGCGGCTCAGGGACCACACCGTACAGAGGATCCTCTCCAGCTTCCAGACTGTAACTGAAGAAGAGTGTCACCATCTATCATTCGTGGGTTTCCTTTAGACTTAGAAGTGTGGCGTTTCAGAACTAAATGGTCCCTGGGAAGTCATTTACAGGCCAAGAAGCTGCAGTCTTTTACAAGTGACCTGGTCTTCGCTCACGGCCCCGTTGTTGTTGTTATTGTTGTTATACTGTTGTTGTTGTTATTTTTATTGTTGTTGTACTGTATTACATCTGTGAATCTTTAGAATCCTCTGCTGCCTAATGGTATATCCTGCCGCTGCCAAGGTTAGGAGTGATGGATGAAGTCTTTTTTTAATGAGAGAACCTTTAGGAATGTCTGAAGGGGAAATTGGACAAAGCTGTTGTGTTTAGAGGTGACCTCACAGATTGAAGTGTCCTGCTCTCCCCTCCCCCGATACAAATAGTGATAGTGTCCTAATGCGTTTGACAACGTGTATGACATACATAAGAATATGTCCTCTTGCATGCATGTGAGAGCATAAATGTTGTATCAGAGAAATCCACCCTTGCAACCTTCAGCTTCTCCCTTGCATGGGGGCGGGTGGGGTAGAGGGAGGTCATAGAAAAGGGAGCTGTGTAGACGAGTGAAAACAGTCTCGTTCAGCTTCTGTCATGGCTCCTGGTGGGGTAATGCTCATTAATTATCTGAATGAAAGACCTTGATAATCATCTGTATCTACGTTAAATTAACATGGACACCAAGGTAGGCCCAGCTCACTGGAATGATGATAGGAAGAGTCAGGATAGCTTTCTGCTGGACAGAGTCACTTAAAAGGTTTCCACAGCGTTATTGGTGCAGCCTCAATATTAAAGTTGCCATCTTTAGAAAGCTGGATGTTCTTAGAATGTTTATTGCACTTACGTGATACAGAGTTTAGTACCGACCTTCCTGGTTCAGATCTTGATAGTTTTGTTACCCAGTTTAATAATTTATCCATTATTACTCTTTCCAGAGAAATAGGACTCGCTTAAAAATATCTTTTCTGAGTCTTTTAACTATCTTTATTTTGATTGAAATCACACAGCAACTAGAAGTACATATACAATTGAAAAATAAATGTTTTGATTCAATATGCAGAGAGATTTGTGAAAGTGAATAATAGTAATAAAAAGAATACATTAAACTATAGTAACTTAAACATAAAATTTTGAAACGGGAAGATTATTTCCCTTTTAAGTTCCAGGGTCATTTTAGAAAACTTTGCATTTAACTTCAAGTTATCAGTTTAAAAATTACATAAAATATGTATAATTTATTTTCAGATCTTATTTATTCTGCTATTTTGAGTTGGAGAACACAATTACATATGCTTTTTACCTGAAGTCAGCACAAATTGGAAAAAAAAATTATGGCAGTGTGTTCCAAATGAGTGAATAAATGTTCATATCTTCAATGTTAGCAGATGTTTTTGGTATTTACTCTCAAGCTGATTTATATTAGATATAACATTGCTCGTCCTTTATTTTAGGAATTTGAAGATAATTTTGATGATGAGATTGATTTCACACCACCAGCAGAAGATACTCCCTCTGTTCAATCCCCAGCAGAAGTTTTCACACTTTCAGTACCAAATATTTCACTACCAGCTCCATCACAATTCCAGCCTTCTGTAGGTAAGACCTTCCATCCTGATGTCATGTTTCCATGAATAATTTCTGAGAAGTGAGAAAGGGAGCCTTACTACTAATCATAAAAAAATTGGACTGCCTGTCTCCTCTGCTTGCTAATTTTTCTTCCTTCTGCTCTCTGGTGAAGCTGAATTCTAGTGGTCAGGCCCATTGCATTCCTGCAAAAGCTGAGTCCTTTCCTTTTGGACCTTGGCTCTGGCATAAGAGTAAATTGGTCTCCTCGATTCTTCAAAATGGAATACTCTGACAGAGGCTCCTGGCCTCTGTGTTGGTAGGCAGGCTTCTCTGCCAGTTCTCAACACTGCCTGTCTGGCTGAGTAGGACACTGCTGTTTTCTACTGGGATGTCCTGCGTTTGGGGAGGAGGGGTAATTTGGATATTACTTTTCATGCTAAGATAGAAGATAGAGGTTTGACTAGATGTTAATTAATTTCTTATTATAAAATAGAGTATCACTAGTGGTTCAATAATTAGGGATTTCTAATACTGCTGAGAAGGTTCTTTAAGTCTTTGTAGGTACCAAGCCTGCCTTGGTACTGCACACACAGTGGTGTATGTTTAGGGCAGTATAAACTGAACAGTTGATTAATATTGCTATAGGCTATATTTTAAAAAAAGCTAGCTAAAACATGACACAGCTGGTGTGTTTCATATAAAATATTTATATGTGGTGTGAGGTAATGATCCAGGTTAATTCTACAGGTGGATGACTAGTTGTCCCAGCAACAAGTTCTGAGGAGATGGTCCTTCCCGCCTTGAATTGTCTTGGCACCCTTGTTGAAAATCAGTTGACCATATTCGTTTAGGTTAATTTCTGGACTTTCAGTTGTATTCCATTGATCTATATGTCTATCCTTATGCCAGTACCACACTGTTTTGATTATTGTAGCATTGTAGTAATATTTGAAATTGGGAAATATGTGTCTTCCAACTTTTTTTTTTTTCTAGATTGTTTTGGCTATTCTGAGTCCCTTGCAATTCTATATGCATTTTAGGATCAGTTTTTCCATTTCTGCAAGACAGGCCACTGGAATTTGTATGTGTGTGTGTGTGTGTGTGTGTGTGTGTGTGTGTGTGTGTGTGTGTGGGCGTGTGTGCACCCATGCATGCATATCATTTGATTCCCTTCTCATTCCCTTTTGTGTATATTTTTTATATTTTTAAAAAGTGATTATAATGGGATTACAATTACCTTAAATTTATAACAACTGAGTTTGAATTTATAACAACTGAATTTATATTCACCAACATATAAAACCTGTTCCTTCCCTTTATGTTGACACACATTACAGCTTTATACATTGTGTGCCCATTAACATAGATTTATTGTTGACCCTTGAACAACGAGGGGGTTAAGGGTGCTGACCCACACCCCACACAACCATGCACCCCCAGCCCTGCACACAGTCGAAAATCTGTGTATAACTTTATAGTGGGCCTTCTGTATCCATGTTTCTGCATCCAACTGTGAATTGTGTAGTGCTATAGTATTTATTGAAAAAAATCTACATTTAAGTGGACCTGTGCAGTTCAAACCTGTGTTGCTCAAGGGTCAACTATACAATTTTTTAATGTGTTTGTCTTTTAAGTCATATAATAAATAAAAAAGGAGCTACACACAAAAATACAGTAATACTGGCTTTTATTTTACCTATGTAGTTACCAGAAATCTTTATTTCCTCATATGACTTCTAGTTACTCTTTAATGTCCTTTTATTTTAGCCTGAAGGACTCCCTTCAGCATTTCTTATAGGGCAGGTGTACTGGCAGCAAACTCCCTAAACTCGTTTATCTGAGAATGTCTTAATTTCTCCTTCATTTTTAGAGGACAGTTTTGCTAGGTATAGAATTCTTCGTTGATGGTACTGTTCTTTAGCACTTTATATGTGCCATCCCACTGCTTTCTGGCCTCCATGGTTTCTAATGAGACATGGAATTGTTATTCTTATTGAAGATCCCTTGAATGTGATGACTTGTTCTCTCTTGCTGCTTTCAAAATTCTCTATCTTTGGTTTTTGATAGTTTGATTATAATGTGTCTTGGTGTGGATCTCTGAGTTTATCTTACTTGGACTTTGTTGAACTTCTTAGATGTATAGATTCATGTTTCTCATAGATTTGAGATATTTTTTTACCATTATATCTTCAAGTATTCTTTCTGCTTCCTTTTCTCCCTCATCCTCTGGGGCTCTCATTATATGTATGTTGGTCCACTTGATGGTATCCCATAAGTCCCTTAGACTTCATTCATTAATGTTTTCATTCTTTTTTCTTCCTCCTCCTCAGATCGGATAATTTCATTTGACCTCCCTTCAGGCTTACTGATTATTCTGTCTGCTCAAATCTGTTGTTGAAACCCTCTTGTGATTTTTTTTTTTTTTTTTGGTTATTGCACTTTCAGCTCCAAAATTCTATTTGGCTCCTTTTAATAATTTCTATCACTTTATTGGTCTTCTCTATTTATTGGGATATCATTCTCTCAGTTTCCTTTGGTTGTTTGTCTGTGGTTTCCTTTAGCCCTTTCAGCGTGTTTAAGACAGTTGATTTAAGGTCTTGTCCAGTAAGGCCAATGTCTGTTTTCTCAGGGACACTTTCTTTTAAATATCTTTTGTATCAGTGCATGTAGCATTCTTTATTGTTTTTTATTTGGTTTGTAATTTTTTGTTGAAAACTGGACATTTTGAATAATAAAAAAAAAAGAAGAAAATAGAAAGGAAACAAATGACAGATGCTGTCTAGGTCCTGGCAGACTGGCTCTGTGTTGGGGCAGGTCCTCAGCCTGGCCACTGACAGCTCTGCCTTAGCCTTCACTTCCTGCTTTGCTGAGCATGAGACTTGCCAGAGGTGAAGCCTCTGTTCTTCTTGGGCCTCTTCTGAGTGTGTGTGCTTCCCTGGGCATGCAAGTGGCTCTCTAAGTTTCCCTGTTTGTGTAATAATAGCTTTTTTTAAAAAGCCCATATCCCCCCAAACCCCCCAAATTTCACTGGGCTTTTCTGCTAAAGCTCCAGCCTGTCTGTTATTGCCTCAGTTGGGATTTTTTATTTGCCCCGGGCAGCAGCGCCTTGTCCACTTGGCTTTTGTTGTTTCTGAGGCACGTGAAGCCTCTTCATCCTGATAGAGCCCAAGTTAGGTGGAACAAGGGGCACCACTGCAGCAGGCCTTCCGGGAAACCCCAGTCAGGTCAAAAAGAAGCACAGTTTCTGGGGAAGAAGGTCACTGTGCTCCCTCTGGAACCAGCACCCACTCTGGCACATGGGTCATCTTTTTTTTTTTTTTTTTTTAATTTATTTATTTATTTTTGGCTGTGTTGGCTCTTCATTTCTGTGCGAGGCTTTCTCCAGTTGCGGCAAGTGGGGGCCACTCCTCATCGCGGTGCACGGGCCTCTCACTATCGCGGCCTCTCTTGTTGCAGAGCACAGGCTCCAGACACGCAGGCTCAGTAATTATGGCTCACGGGGCTAGTTGCTCCACGGTATGTGGGATCTTCCCAGACCAGGGTTCAAACCCGTGTCCCCTGCATTGGCAGGCAGATTCTCAACCACTGCGCCACTAGGGAAGCCCCACATGGGTCATCTTTAAGATGTGCTGCAAGAGAGGTAGGACATGAGTAAATTAAAGGCCACAAAGCAAGTCTGCCTGTTTCAGTGGCCTTCCTTCTGGTTCTCTTTGGTTGCTATAAACCTTTTCCACCCTCCAGAGTTCTGATAAGGTTGATGCTTACAGTTTTTTTGACAAGATTTTCAGTGTTTCTAGGGAGGGACAGCCCCGGAGGTCCCTACTTCGCCATAAAAGGAAGGACTGAGTAAAGGCCAGTGAGGTGGTGGTGACTGGTGGTGACTGGTGGTTATAGTAGGGTAGTTGGTCAGAGGATTCCGTGCAAGAGCTTAAAGTCAGGGCAGGATATTCATTCACAAATACTGTCAGTTTTAAAATTTGAGACCGTTTTGGCATTATTAGTTTGAGAGAGATGTTTTATGTATTTATTTCTACCTTTATTATCACAAACATTAAATTTATGTTAGTGTTTGTACTTTATAGGTTATATATTAATATTTATTTCAGTTAAATACTTATCTTTAGTTTTCAATGTTCTTTTTCCTACAGAAGGTTTGAAGTCTCAAGTTGCCCGCCACAGTCTAAATTATATACAGGAAATTGGAAATGGCTGGTTTGGAAAGGTAAAGTTTGTTCGCTTTCATTTTTTCCCCTCCTACTTATACTGTTTAGAATTTAAAGCTAATTAAGACTTGTGTTACGTGACATTCCACATACTGTCTACACACTATGGTCCCAATTGAATTTCTCCATTGGCCCCTGAAACCATGTGGAAGTGTGAGCGTCAGCATTCCTGGGTGTGTGAGTTTTTCCAAGAAGGTCTTTTATTTCTATATCAGAGACTTTTCTAGTTGTTGGCAGACAACGGTAAAAAGGGAAAAAAGATGGGAATTTTAGAAGCTTTTTGTCCTCCTCAAATTATTTGTTTCTTCTTTCTTCTCCCCCTTCCCTTATGACACTTAAACCACTTTATAATAGATGGGTAGCATGGTTATAATGAAAACCATTGTGAAGAACTGTTGTGTTTCTCGTAGCCTGTCAAGTGACCTATAATAACACACTTTGTTGATCTTTTTACCACAGAAGGAATGATCTTTTTTATAACAACTGTTTCTATGATGGAGCAATCATTCTTTGTAAAAGGGTGTAACTGAGTGATCATTGCATCATAAGTAGGGCGGCCACGACCAGAAGATGTATTTGCTCTGTAGTCAACCATCTCATGCTTCTGTCTTTCCGATAAGAGTTGTTTGTCGTGTATCTTTCATGTCGTCCAAACTTTATTAGTTACCGGATCTTCTAAGCCATTTAGCAAAACCTATTATGTGTCAGACGTTGTTCTTGGTGCTGGGAGTATGATGTGGAGAAAGATGGTAAAGTCCTGGCCTGTGGAGTCCTGGGAATGTAGCAGCAAACAGCTGGAACCCTTGCCCTGACAAAGCTGAAATTTCTAGTTGGGGCTGGGGGGTGATCAGACAGTAAACAGTCAATGGTAGGAGACAGGCTCAGAGAGGGGTAGGGGAGCCAGGGGACATGAGGTATTTCCTGCATTTAGAGACTTTGACTTTTCCTCAGAGGGGGCTAGGAAGGTGCTCCAGGATCTGGGGATGAGTGACATCACCTGGCTTACAGGTTGAGAGGATCGCCATGTTGTAGAGGGCCACGGGGAAGCAGGGAAATTGGTAAGAAGGCTGCCGCAATTGTCTAGGGAGAGTTGCAGGCAGGCTTGGACCTGGATGATAGCATGGAGAGGTCGAGGTTCCAACAGGAAGCACACAGGACTTGGGATGGAGCAGATACGGAGTCTGGAGAGGGAAAGAAGTTAAGGATGACGGCTTATGGCCCGATTGGCAAGAAGCATGGAGTTGCTGTGATCTGAGATGGGAAAGACTAGGGAGAAGCAGATGTGGAGGAGGAAGATGGGTTCACTTTTGGATACATCAGGGGTGAGATGGCTCTCAGATGTGCAAATGGAGATACCATGTAGGCAGCTGGAAATGCAAATTGAGAGTTCAAGACAGAGATATAAACTTGGGAGAACTCAGTATAGAGGTGGTACTTGAGGCTAGATGACATCACCGAGAATGCTAACACAGAGGAGAGGGGGAGGCACAAGGACCGAGCCCTGAGGCCCTGCAGCGGGGAGGTCAGCACAGTCAGGGAGACCCTGTGAGGGAGACAGAGAGTCAGCCAGTGAGTAGGAGAGGGCACAGGAGAGAGGAGCATTATTCTGAAGGTCTGAGGAGGAGCTCCAGAAGATGAATTGCAGTAGATGCTGTGGACACACTGAGCAAGATGAAGGCTGGGAGAATTAGGACCCAGCAGCATGCAGTCCATGGTATCCTCAGAAGATTCAGTGCTTGTGACCTCAAAAGGGCCATGTCACATCCTCACGTGTGGTGGGTTCCAGGGAGAAACTGGAGATAGCACATTTAGACAACTCTGTTGAGTTTTAATCTAAAAGGGAACAGAGAAATGATGAGCTGTTTGGGCCCGTCCAAGGGCCAAGGGAAGGTTTTTTGATTGTTTTTTTTTTTATAGTATATGCTGCTATTTTAGCGTGTTTATCTGGGAGGGGGACTGATACTGTGGGAGGGGGTGTAAGCATAGGAGGGATCCACAGCATTATTGTAGGACTTGGTCTTAGGCACAGGGACAGTTTCTCTCCTGAAATGGGAGCAGAAACAGGATGTGTACACAGGTGCAGGTGGATTTGGTGTTCAAATGAGCAGGTTCACTTTTGATCATTTTACTCAGTAAATAGGAGGCCCGTTTGAAATGCAGGCGTGAAAAGATGTACGTGAAGTTTGAGCAGGAGGAGAATGTGGGAAAGTATATCAACTGGGGAAATGGGGGTGGTGGTGAGCAGCGCTGAGGACCCTCACAGATTTAAAGTGAGACCACTCATCATGGCTTTTTTCTACTTGTGATGCTTTTTATTGTAGGCAAGTAGATGGATTTAAGCAGCACCGAGGCTTGGCTGAGCTAATAGACCTCAGTGAGAGGGCACGGGGGTGATGGGAGTGAAGGGTCGTGGGCTCTAAGCTGTCAGGGAGGAGAGCGGGGCCTGCAGTCAGGGCAGGAGGGTGGAATCATTAGTGGATTGGGGGGCAAGTTGTGCACTTGTTGGATTAGACTGTTGAAGTAAGTGAGCTGGAAATCGAAGGACGGGTAGAGAAGAAGTTAAAATTCAAGGTTTTGGCCATAACATAATTACTAGCTAGGTCTAGACCCCTGGGAGTGTTTGCTGAGATGGGCTCATAGGAAAGATGAGCGGGAGTGAGGTCAGAGAACTGAGAGGTCCCGGTGTTGAGTGAATAGTCCCTGCATACGTTGCCCTCCAAGGATGACAACAGTGCTGGCTACAGAGAGAGAGAGACAGTGAGCCAGATCATTGCCTGGTCCCCTAGTTATTCTCCCCTCTTTGCAAATCAGCACCATGGACGTGTTAGGCTTGTTATATCTGTGCAAACTCGTTATTTGAAACAGAGAATATGGCTTGGTTAATTATCAGAGTTTCCTGTTCTATGCATTTTTCTGCCCTTATATTCCTAATATAACATTAAATTCTGTTCAGGTTCTTATTCTCTATTTTCAGGGCATTAAAATTAATCTATTTTATAAAAATATAAAAAACCTATTTTAAAAGGAAGCCTTTTAGTTTTGACCATTCTCAAATTAGGTAAAAATCTTTACTTCATCATCATTTTCATCTTAAATATTGTATTTTGGAGTGCCTTTGTATTGTCCTATATTAATACTTAATATATCGCTTGTAGCTTGTTCTTATTTTCATTTGCATTTTGTGTTCTGTTAATTTCAGTGGAGTGTTTTTCCCCTGTGTTTTGACTGAAGCTTTAGTACAAGATAAAGGCCTGGAATAACTGGCATGCCATGGATTTTTAAAGCTATAACGCAATGATAGTTTGTACACTGGCTGTCAGTTTATTTTGTCCTATGTGAAGTAGACATAACAAAATAACACAACTCAGTTGAAGTGTTTTTGAGAAATATTCGGGTTATATTTGAACCAAACTAATAAATTACTCTTCTGTAATGTCATTGGCAATTTCTGTTAAAGTATAAAACATTTTTAAGTAAATAGAAAAGAAGTACATATAAATATATGAATGTTGTAAACATCTGATGACTGTTTTAAAACTTAAGGAAAATATTTTAGCTTTCCAAGCTTTTCGTGAGGTAGAATTTAAAATAATAGAAAGCCATCTGACTGTTGCTTAATTTGTTTTCCTGTATTCCATTTCCTGGTAAGTGTAACATACTTCTTTATCATGTTGATGGAAGTGAAGTGAAAAACTATTCTTTGGTTTTAGGTGCTCCTTGGAGAGATCTACACGGGCACTAGTGTAGTGAGAGTAATAGTGAAGGAGTTAAAAGCAAGTGCAAGCCCAAAGGAACACGATACTTTTTTGAAAAATGGAGAACCATACTAGTAAGTAAACCGTAATGAATGTTTTGTAAACGTGGTCTGTGGTCTGTTGAAAATCAGGTGTTTAAAACGCCTTTGGGATTTCTGCTTGTAAAATACAAAATTTAAATAAGATCCAGAGTCTCATAGCATAAGACCCAAAATGTCCAGGTTTCAGCTGAAATCACTGATCTTTCCAAGAACCAAGAGAACTCAGCTAAGTAAGAAAAGACAACAGATGGTGGGAATGTAATTTGGTGCAGTCACTATGGAAAACAGTATGGAGATTCCTCAAAAAACTAAACGTAGAGTTGCCAAATGGTCCAGCAATCCCACTCCTGGGTGGGTCCAGCAATCCTACCCCCAGACAAAACTCTAATTTCAAAGAGATACATGCATCCCTCTGTTCATAGCAGCACTATTCACAATAGCCAAGACATAGAAACAACCTAAATGTCCATCGACAGAGAAATGGATAAAGAAGATGTGGTACATTATATATAATGGAATACTACTCAGCCATAAAAAAGAATGAAATAATGCCATTTGCAGCAACATGGATGAACCTAGAGATTATCAAACTAAGTGAAGTAAGTCACACAGAGAAAGACAAGTATCATATGATATCACTTATATGTGGAAGCTAAAATATGACACAAATGAACTTGTTTACAAAACAGAAACAGACTCACAGATATAGAGAATAGGCCTGTGGTTACCAAGTGGAAGGGGGGCCAGGGTAGTGATAGACTGGGAGTTTGGGATTAGCAGATGCACACTGTTGTATATAGAATGGATGAACAACAAGGTCCTACTGTTACAGCACAGGGAACTATATTCAGTATCCTGTGATAAACCATAATGTAAAAGAATATGAAAAAGAATGCATTTACAACTGAATCACTTTGCTGTACAGTACAAATTAGCACAACATTGTAAATCAACTATACTTCAATAAAATAAACACACAAAAAAATAGAAAAGACAACAGATACCAACACCAAGATGACAGAGATGTTAGGATTATCTGACAAGGATTTTAAAGCAGCTGTTGTAAAAATGCTTCAATGAGCAATAAATTTTAGTACCCTGGGACTTCCCTGGTGGCATAGTTGTTAAGAATCCGCCTGCCAGTGCAGGGGACACGGGTTTGAGCCCTGGTCTGGGAAGATCCCACATGCCATGGAGCAACTAAGCCTATGTGCCACAACTACTGAAGCCCACATGCCTAGAGCCTGTGCTCTGCAACAAGAGAAGCCACCGCAGTGAGAAGCCCATGCACTGCAACAAAGAGTAGCCCCCGTTCGCCGCAACTAGAGAAAGCCTGTGTGCAGCAATGAAGACCCAACATAGCCAAAAATAAAATAAATAAATAAATTTATATTTAAAAAAATTATAGTACCCTTGAAACAAATGAAGAAAACAAAGTTTCAGCAAAGACATAGACTACATAAGGAAGACCAAAGCGGACACTTTAGAACTGAAAAATATAATAATCAAAGTAAAAACTCAGTGGATGAGTTCAACAGCAGAATGGAGAGGACAGAGGAAAAAATCAGTGAAGTTGAAGATAAAACAAGAAATATCACCCAGTTCAAACAACAGAAAGAAAATATGCTTAAAAAAATGAAAAGTGCCTCAGGGACTTGGGGGACTTGAACAAAAGATCAAGACATCCCAGATTGAAAGGAGATAGAAAGTGGATAGAAAAAGTATTTGAAGAAATATTAACTGGAAAATGTTCCACATTTTGAAAAGACAAACCTACAGATTCATAAGTTGATCAAATCTCAAACAGGATAAACCCAAAGAAATTCATGCCAACACACATCATAATCAAACTTCTGAAAATGAAAGACAAAAAAATCTCAAAAGCCGGGAGAAAGAAACACCACCTCACTTGTAGGGGGGTTACATTGAAAAGAGGACACGTCTCAAATCAATAACCTAAGCTCATACTTCAAAGGACCACAAACAGAGGAGCAAATGAACTCAAAGCAAACAGAAGGAGTAGATATTAAAGATAAGAGCAGAGGTCGATAAAATTGAAAACAGTAGATAAAAATCATTGAAACATAAAGTTGGCTCTTTGGAAAGATAATAAAATTGACAATCCTCTAACAAGACTGACAGAGAATAAAAGAGAAGACACAGATTTCTAATATCAGGAATGAAAGAGACCCTACAGACATGAAAAGGATAATAAGGGACAAACAGCTCTACGTATATATATATTTGACAACTTAGATGAAATGAACCAATTACTCAAAAAGCACAAACCACCACGACTCACCCAATATGAAATAGGTTATTTGAATAGACCTATAATCATTGAAGAAATGGAGTTTGCAACTTAAAAACTCTCAAAAAGAGTCCCCAGGCTTAGACAGTTTGACCAGAGCATTCTACAAAACGACTAAAGATGAATTAATGCCAGTTCTACACAATATTTTCTAGAAAATAGGAGGGAACACTTCCTAACTCATTTTATGAAGCCAGTATTACCCCGATACCAAAACCTGACAAAGTGCAAAAAGGAAAACTGTAGACCAATATCTGTCATCGATGTTGATGCAGAAATTCTAACCAAAATATTAGCAAATATATAAAAAGTTATATATCATGACCAATTGGAATTTATTCCAGGAATGCTAGTCTGATTCAGTATTTGAAAATCAGTCAGTGTAATCCACCATAATTACTGGGTAAAGAAGAAACATCACATGATCCTGTCAGTTGATGGAGAAAAACATTTGACAAAACTCCACACTAATTCATGATAAAAACTCTTTGAAAACTAGAATTAGATGAGAATCTCCACTTATTAAAGAACATCTACAAAAAATCTACATCTAGCATCATACTTAATGGTGAAAGACTGAATGCTTTTATCCCTAAGATCAAGAAAGACGTAGATGTTCGCTCTCATCCCTGCTATTCAATGAGAGCCAGAAGTTCTAACTAGCTCAATAAGGCAAGAAAAGGAAACATTCAGAAGCCTGCAGATCAGAAAGAAAGACCTAAGTGTCTGTGTTAATATGCAGAAAATGTTTATGCAGCAAATCCCAAGTAATCTCCGAAAAAAAAAAATCCCCTAGAACTAGTAAGAGAGAATTCAGCAAGGTTGCAGGATGCATGGTCAACATACAAAAGTCAGTTTTATTTCTGTGTACTATCAATGAACATGTGGAAACCAACTTTTAAATAAAATAACTTTTATATTCACTCAAAAACAAAAAAGAAATACTTAAGTACATGTACAGGACTTGTATGCTGAAAACTATAGAAACTGATGAAAGAAATCAAGGTCTAAATAAACAAAGAGACATACCATATTCATGGGTTGGAAGATTCGTGAAGATGTCCGTTCTTCCCAGTCAGATTCCTGCAATTCCTATCAAAATCCCAGCAAGATTTTAAAAACCTATATACAAGATTATTCTAAAATTATATATAAAGGCAAAAGTAGGATAGCCGAAACAATTATGAAAAATAAGAATAAAAATTGGAGGAATCATTTGACTCAATTTCAAGACCTTATATAGCTACATAATTAGGACTGTTTTTGGCAGAGAGATAGACAAAACTCAACAGTAAAAAACAAAAATAAACAAAAGACATCAAGTGACACCAAAGAGGATCTGTGGATAGCAATGAAAAGATCAACATCATTAGCTAGGGTAATTACGATCATGATGAGAGAACACTTCACAAGTATTAGGAAAGCTAAAATAAAATAGCAACAATACCAGATGCTGGTGAGGATGTGGAGAAACTGGATCTCTCACACATTGCTGGTGGGAATGTAAAATGGTACAGCCACTTTGGAAAATAGTTTGAGAGTTTGTTAAAAAACTAAACATACGCTTACCACTGTATGTATTAGTCAACGTACTCCAGAGAAACAGAGCCGGTAGAATCTGTAGATAGATGGATGGATGGATGGATGGATGGATGGATGGATGGATGGATGGATGGATGGATAGATAGATAGGTAGATGGATGGATAGATAGATACATAGATGAATGGATAGAGGGATGGATGGATGGATAGAGAGGTAGAGAGAGAGATGGATGGATGGAGAGATAGATGGATGGATGGATGGATAGCGAGAGAGAGATAGATGGATGGATAGGTAATTTATTTTAGGGAAATGGCTCATGCAGTTATGGAGACTGGTAAGTCTGCAGGGTGGACCAGCAGGCTGGAGACCCAGAGCAGAACCACTGTTCAGTTCATGTCCAAAGGCCATCTGCTGGCAGAATTCCTTCTTCACTGGGTGAGGCTAGTCTTTGTTCTTTGGACAAAGCCCACCCACATTTTGGAGCACCGTCTGCTCTTACTGAAAGTCCACTGATTTAAATGATGATCTCATCCAAAAACACCCTCACAGAAGTGTCCAGAATAGTGTTTGACCAAATATCTGCACTGTGGCTCAGCCAGGTTGACAGAGAATTAACCGTCACGTCTTGTAACCCAGCTGTTGCTCTCCTCGGCATCTATCACATAGAAATGAAAACTTACTTCCATGCAAAATCTCTTGTGTGATTATTTATAGCGGCTCTATTTATAGTAGCCTCAAACTGGAAAAACTAAAATGCCCTCTATAGGTGACCGGTTAAACAAACTATGGTCCATCCAGCCATGGAATCCTGCTCAGTAGTAGAAGGGAAGGGACTGCTGATGCAGGCAGTGACTCGGATAATCTGGAGGGCATTGTGTTGAGTGAAAAAAATCAATCTCAGAAGGCCACATACTGTGTGATTTCACTTACATAGTATTCTCAAAATGAGAACATTATAGAAAAGGAGACCAGGTTCGTGGTTGCCAGGGCTGAGGAATGGTTGGGGGCGGCGGCAGTGTGACTATAAAGGGGTAGCAGAAAGGGGTAGCATGGGAGGTCTTCGTGGTGGGGGGCAGTTCTGCATTTCTGTTGAGTGGTGGTTGCACAAATCCACACATGTTGATAACAGGACTTGCAAGCCACACACACACCGCACCCTAGTGTCAGGGCCCTACTTTGGGGTTGCACTGATTGTGTCAGGTGTCACCAGTGGGAAAAACTGGATGAAGGGGACATGGGACCTCTTTGCACTATCTTTGCAACTTACTCTTAATTCATTATTGCTTCAGAATAAAGTTTTGAAGTTTAAAAAGCCATTTTGGCATATCTTTTTTTTTTAACTTTGTTTTAGACAAAATATTTTCCAGAAAGAGTTTGTGTACTGTGATTTATGAAAATAGTATATAAGCTAGATAGCCTAAGAGGTAAACTGAGTATTTTATTATGTGGATTGAAAGTGCTCATGGAATATAGTTTGCCTTCTTTTAAATGATGCTTCAAAATGATATCTATAAAGTTAAATTACTAAAGTTAAAGATTCTTATGTTAGGAGATGTTTTAATTTGTGAAAATGTTCGCCTGATTGGCTTTGAATTACTTAATCATTACATGACTTAGAATACATCTGTTAAATAGAATCTTAATTGTGCTCTTTTCAGTTGATTATATTTAAATCGTTAAGAATGTTAAATTTGCGGTTACTGTTTGAACAATTTTACTAGCCTGCTCCCTCATGAACAATGCTATGACTTTTATTTTTACCAGTATTCTTCAACATCCAAATATTCTTCAGTGTGTTGGACAGTGTGTAGAAGCAATCCCCTATCTTCTGGTGTTTGAGTTCTGTGACTTGGTAAGTTTTCAGTAGAAATTCAAAGTCAAGTATTCAGAAGTTTTTACCAAAGTGTTTTTGACAGATAGAAATGCTGGATGAGGGACTGCTTTCACTTCTGTCCCAGGTAGTTAATTCCAAAGAAAAATTATTAATAAACTTGATATATTAGCTTTCCGTGGGTTATATTATAGTAACCCCCCCCAAATCTCAGTGGCTGATAAGAGCAAAGTGATTCTCATTGGCTCTGGGTCAGCTTCAGCTCTGTTCCAGGCTATGTTCACCTCTAACCCAGGGTCAGTGTTTTATTCTATCTGTAGATGCTGGGGAGAAAAACGTGTATTCTGGTGATCTGTACAGTATGTCTGTATGGATCTTTTGGGTCAAGTTTATGAGGCTGTTCAAATCTCCTGTATCCTTCTGATTTGTGGGGAGGGGGCAGGGACAGAGGGAGCCTGGGTCAGTTTTCTGTCAGTTATTGAGAGGCATGTTAAAATTTCCTGCTCTGATTATGGATTTCCCTTATTTTTCCTTATAGTTCTAGTTCTAGTTGTTTTGCTTTGTACATTTTGATACCCCGCTGTGTTGTCAGGGATCCAAATTTAGAGTTGATATAACTTCCCTTAATTTGAAACTTTTATCATTATGAATGCAATCTCTTTAAGATTAAAAGCATTACTGAGGATTAAGTCTATTTTTATTGATGTTAATGTAGTTAGGCCAGCTTTCTTTTGGTTAGAATTTGCCTGGTTTATCTCTGTCAGTCCTCTTCTCTGGTTGACATCTCTTGTAAATAGCTTACGGTTAGAACTTTATTAACCTGTCAGTCTCGGTCACTTAACATGGAACAGGTCATCCATTTATGTTTATTGTACCTATGAGATATTTGGAATGTTATGTGCCTGTTGTGTATTATTTTTCTTACCTGTTTCAACTTTTCTTTTTTGCTTTTTTTCTAGCCTTCTTTTAGATTCTTGAATTTTTTTGTTTGTTTCAGTTTTCCCCATCTACTGTTTTAGATACTGTTTCTTAATTTTGTGTATGGTTACACTAGAAGTTACAACATGCATATTTAGTGTAACAAGGTCTAAAATTAATCAATATTTTAATCCTTCTCCAGAGATGCTGGGACCTCATCAAGCTCTCTCTCCATGTAAAGAAACCAGAGTTAATCCTACTTTTCTGTGCCCTCCCCACGTTTCCCCCGTCGTGGAGGGTGCTTCCTGATTGAACACTTGGTGTAGAAAGGCAGCGTGCTGTTCTCAAGGGACCCAGAGAGAAAACTGGCCATTGTCCTCTAGGCCTCCTACTTAGAGGGAGCAGACATGTGATAATTGCCATTTAGCCTGATTATTTAATAGAGTCACGAGAACGAAGAGGAAGGAGTTCGCAAGGATGTTTCTCATAGTTTTATTGCGTAGCTGGTTTTGATTATCTCAGAATTATCAGAGCTGGTATGTATGACCTTACTTATCATGATATGAAAATAACTCCTTTTAGTCTAGCTCTTGGTGACCAGTATGATAGGTGACACAGCAGGTGAGGAAAGAAGACCAAAGATGCATTTTTATGTGATAAGACAAGTCTGCTTGTCAGAGTTCTGCTTTTCTGAGACATTTAATGGTATCTTTTTTGAGTCCCTAAGCTCCTGATATTGATTATAAGTAACAGTGGGAACGTTCTTTATGAGTGACTGTAGCAGAAATAACAGCAGAACCACCATCTTCTTGAAGTAGCACGTTCCCAGGCTAATCGAGGTGGTTTATAAAACTAGCTCATGTACTTTGGCATTTTCTTATTCTTTACCCTGTTTGTCCATTCCTGAAAGTTTTACTAGACAATGTTGGTGTTTTTCCTGGAATAGTAAAAGCTTAATGTTTCTTCCAAGTGGGTTCAGGTAATGGGTTTAGTTTTAGTGCTGTTCTAATTTGTTTTTGCTTTTGTTTTTTTTTTTAATTTTATTTATTTATTTTTGGCTACATTGGGTCTTGGATGCTGCGCGCGGGCTTTCTCCAGTTGTGGCGAGCGGGGGATACTCTTCATTGCGGCGCGTGGGCTTCTCATTGCAGTGGCTGCTCTTTGTTGTAGAGCACAGGCTTAGTTGCTCCTCCGCATGTGGGATCTTCCCGGACCAGGGCAGGAACCTGAGTCCCCCACATTGGCAGGCGGATTCTTAACCACTGTGCCACCAGGGAAGTCCCCAACATTCTTTTCATAGAATTTTTCCCTCATACTTTTCTATCTCAGATTTAAATGCGTATTCTCCAAGTACTGACACTAGACTAAGTATTCAGAATATACATATTTACTTACCTACATTTCTGTTGGCTTTCATCTTTTGAGATGAAGATTATGGATACAGCCCTCCAGAATTAGGAAATGTGACTTCTTGAAACACATTTTATGTGACTCTGCTAAGTCATGTTCACTCTCCTCAGTCACTCCTGAAGGCTGAACATCTGGAAAGAGCCCATCCCCACCAAAAGCTTTCACTGGCGGTGAGAGCTTAATAGCCGTTTTTATTTAAGTGCACTGCCCAAGGGTACATTGATCAATAGTAAAATTGAAAAACAATAATTTTCCTCCCCGAAATTAAACTGGAATTTCCACAAGATCTGGCAGTTTCACTTCTAGGTACATATATCCAAACAGTTGGGAGCAGGGTCTCATTTTCATGCCCGTGTTCACAGCAGCATTATTCACAGTAGCCACGAGGCAGAAGCAGCCCAGGTGTCCATCAGTGGTTGAACAAATAAAATTGGGTCTATCCATACACTGGAGTATTATTCAGCCTTAAAAAGGAAGGAAATTCTGCCACATGCTGCAATATGGAAGAACCTTGGGGTCATTATGCTCAGTGAAAGAAGCTAAGTCACAAAAACACAGATACTGTAGGATTCCACTCATATGAGGTCCCTGGAGTGGTCAGACTCACGGAGACAGAAGGTAGAAGGGTGGGTGCCGGGGGCTGGCGGGAGGAGGGGATGGGGGAATTAGTGTTTAATGGGGACAGACGTTCAGTTTGGGAAGATGAAGAGAGTTCTGTGGATGGACGGTGGTGATGGCTGCACAGCAGTGTGAATGTACTTGATGCCACTGAACTGTACACTTAGAAACACTGAAGGGTGGTGATTTTATGTTGCGTGGTTCTTACCACACAAAAGACATTGGTAATTACCTGCTATTATGGAAGGGGCTGTACCGCTGTTAACTCTACTTGGAGGAGGCTGGTATGCCCTTGGGAAATCTGTCAGTCCGCACTTGGAATGTCCAGCCTCATGTCAAGGTAAAGGCCGTTAACCCAGGGAGCCCCCAGCCTTGCCAGGCAGTGAGGTCACATTTATCTCCGAGGGCAGTTTCGTTCTCATCATCTCTGGACCCTAGTAAGTTGCAGAGGGACCAGCTCCTGAGCAGCAAGGGCTGGGCCTCGACCGGGGACACTGGCCTCAGTGTCCCCGGGGCTCAGTTAGGTCCTCAGGGCTCAGTGTGTGCAGAGACCAGGTAGCAGAAACGGTCAGCTCGTGTCAGGCCCATGAGCCATAGAGGTGCCTTCCTGCCTGGACTGCAGGGACGTTCCCAGCACACCCCAAAGCCTGGCTTCACCTGAGCCCTGCTCCCAGCCTGGATGCCCCAGAACCCTCCCAGAAAGAGGCCAGACTGAGCAGAGGGGCGTCATTCAGGGCAAAAGCACCTTCTGGCCAGGGTCCAGAGGCCAGAGGCCTGTAGCCCAGGATTGGTAATCAGCAACTGCAGGCACAGTGAAAGGAGCCACTATCTTCACATGTTCTTAGTAGGTCAGGAGCTATTGAGTGAACATTGGCCTTTTCCGTCGTCACCAGGCAGTGACCATGCTCAGCGATAACATCGTTTAAGGAGAAAGGAGAGAATATTTTCACACTTACTTAAGTCATTCCTTGTGAGATGGAATTACCAGTCTCTGAAAAGCACTTTATCTTAGAATTTTTATGAAAGAAAATGAAAACTCTTCTGAGTTTGGTAGCTGGACCAGAGTCACCGATGTGTACTGCTGATGGTGCAGTGTTCGTGAGGGGAGAGATCACTGCAGGGTGTTGTGTGTAACTTGTGGCCATAGGAGGTACACTGTGCTCTCACACGTCTATGCGGGCAAGAGTGTTTGGGGGTAAGGGTCACTCAACAGAAACGTATGAGCACCTGTTGAGTACAAAGAGCTGTGCCCAGTGCTCTCAGGAGCACGGGTGAGTCACCCTGACCCTGCCTTTTCTGCCTGTAGAGCCAAGCGGGCCTGCCTTCAGATGCTGGTCCTGCCACTTACTTGTGTATCACCTTGGAGAGTTACCTGACCTCTTTAAGCCTCAGTGTAGACATCTGTAAAATGGGAGTGATACTGCCCACCCTGTAGGCATAGTAGGTGCTCAGGAAGTAGTAGTTATTTTTATTCAGTTTTAGTTTCTTAATTGATCATAATTTAAAGGTTTGAGTAGTTCTGTGTAGCAATTCTAACTAGGCTCACTGGCTCCTTTGGGAAGGCTTCACAAAAGAAGTGGTGTTTGGTCTGAGTGTGGACAGGTGGGTGGATGGACTTTCCTCCGCAGGAAAGCGTCATAGGAACAGCGTGAGCCAGGCAGGGTAGCTCAACTGTGCGTGTGGACCGGGGTGGGGGGTGGGGCGATAGATGGTCCCACAGTGGGTGGCGTGGGGACCGGGTGAGAGAGCACTGTGTTAGGAGAGGCTGGGTGGCATCCGCTGGGAAAGATCAGCTGGAAAGGTGACAAGCCGAGACCAACTGCTTGGAGGCCAGACTGCAGGCCCAGGTAAAGACAAGGAAGTAGATCACCTCCACTCCGTCTTATCTCCCATGACAGTCAGCAGTTTCTTCCTCTGTCACCGGACTCCGAAGCAAGAGATGATAGTCTTTTCTTTGCAAGGGAGCGATCTTGGTGTCGTATGCAGATTTCCACAGTCCTCTGCGGGCCGGGCTTGCTCCAGCCGCTCAGGAGAGACAGGGAGGCAGGGTCCCGGGCTCCCAAGGCTGTGGGAAGCTTGTCCGCTGCCCACACAGGGGTGGCGGTGTGAGGAGGGAGGGCTCTGACCTGTGCCAGGCCTTGTGCTGGGCCTGAGGTGTTTGCTTCTCCTTCACTGAGTCTTCTTGCCTCAGTCTTCTTCGTTTTACAGATTAGAAAACCGGGCTGCAAGAGATGAAGGGCCTCTCGGGCCCACACCCATGCCCAACCTCAGGACCAGGCTTTCTGTCTTCTCTTCTTTGGTTAGTTGACTTGCCTGATGTCACATGATTGCTTGTGGCAAAGTGGGGATTTTAACTGATGGCTTAATTTTATTCTGTGTACTTCTATATCAGGTAGTTTAATGGCTGTACGTTTGTCTTCCACCAGTGGGAAGCCTCCATTTTCGAACTGGCCTTTTGTACAGAAAACGCCTAGTCCATGTCCGTGTCTTATGTGTAAATGAGTTCGTTACATAAGCCCATGCACTGGGGCCCTCCCAGGCATACAGAGATGGGTGATGTGTCTCTGCCACTCGGGACAGGGAGTAGAAAAGAAAGGACATGGGCTTACTGTGGAACAGAGGTGCACGTGGACGGTGTCTCTCACTCGGAGCCAGCGGGAGGGACACGTGCAGAGCAATGACACGGCGTCATCAGGCTTGGAAGGGGGGTGGCTGGTGGGGGCGCCACATCCCCGGCCCTGCCAGTGGCTCCCTTCCCCACACGTGGCTGCTGCCCTGGGCCCCGAGGCCCTGGCTCTTTGTGAAAATAGATCCGGGCCTTGGTGATGGGTTGGATGTGGGCGTCTCGAGAGAGAGCAAACTCAAGAATGAGGACTTTGGTTTTGGCCTGATCCACTGGGAAAGCGGTGATGCCATTTCCTGAGATGGAGCAGATCGTCGGAGCTTTGCACTGGGCGTGTTAGGTTTGAGGTGCCTCTCAGGGCATCTAGGGAAGGGTGTCAAGTCCGCAGCTGGACAGATGAGTCTGGGGCTCAGGAGGTGGAGGGGTCTGAGTCAGAGAAATGTATGAGAGATGATTTTCAAAGCCACAGGGTGATAGAGTCACCCGGAATGAGTGTCACGGTGAGGAGGGATGAGGACCACAGGCAGAGCCCTGGGCGTGCCGACGCCCACAGACCAGTAAGAGGGGGAAGGTCCAGCACAGGGGCCCCAGAAAGGAGTGGCCAGTGAGCTCGGAAGAAAGCCAGGAGACCGGTGGGGAAGGAAGGAACGGACCCCTCACTTGGTCCTGCCCAGCAGGAGCAGCTAGAGCCCAGCCTGTTGGGGGGCGAGGGGTTCGAGAGAGATTGGGGGGCCAGGAGGCAGGCCAGCCAGCGCAGACCCAGCTTTTGAGGCGTCTGTCTGTGAAGAGGGGAGGGAAGTGGGGTGGGAGCGGGAACCGGGTTTGGAGGCAGAGGGCGCTTGCTGGTTCTTTGTGGGATTCACCTGAGAGGTATTTGAGCAGAGAAGGGATGGGCTCAGGGAGAATAATCCGTGATAACAGAAGGTGCTGTGCAGGTGTGGATGTTGGGGGGTGGGGCGGGACTCAAGTGGTGGAGGGAAAAGTAGGCGCAGTCAGAGGGCTTGAGGGAGTTAAGAAACCCTCGGGCTGGGGGCGTTCCCAGGGCTCCCGCCCTACCTCCCTGTTTCACTTTGTCGGTGGACACCGAGCACACGCGGCTGTTGCTGCCATTCTTTCCTCCTTTCACTCAGATTTTTTTTTTTTTAAATCTTTAAAATTTTCGGCTGCGTTGGGTCTTCATTGCCGTGCGCGGGCTTTCTCTAGTTGCGGCGAGCGGGGGCTACTCTTTGTTGCGGAGCACGGGCTTCTCACTGCGGTGGCTTCTCTTGCTGCAGAGCACAGGCTCTAGGTGTGCGGCCTTCAGTAATTGCGGCTCTACTGAACCTAGAGCACAGGTTCAGTAGTTGTGGAGCACAGGCTCAGTAGTTGTGGCGCACGGGCTCAGTAGTTGTGGCGCACAGGCTTAGTTGCTCTGCGGCATGTGGGATCTTCCCGGACCAGGGCTCAAACCCGTGTCCCCTGTACTGGCAGGCGGATTCTTAACCACTGCGCCACCAGGGAAGTCCTCAGATTTTTGTTTAAAAACATAAATTTTCCTCTGAAATCCTTCTATTAAATGTATAAACAACTAATTTTTCAGTTAGAAAGCTATTTACTTGTTGGGTTTTTACGTTGTATTGGAGTTCATTCATTGTTCTCAGTGTCCTGTGAAAAGCTGGCCGAAGCCCTCATGGCAGCTGATGCTGGGATTTATGGGGGCCCTTGTGAGTAACCCTCTAAAGGTCTTCGAGTGACTCATTCCAAGAAGTCGGCCAAGGGGCCCGCTCTGGTATCTGAGATCTCAGTGTAAGCACTTTGCTGCCATCTAGTGTCATACATTTTTCTTTTTGAGTATTTTGCAGAGGGGCGCAGTTTGGGGAGGATCTGAGAAATTTTTAAAACTTGGATAAAGGAAACTTTATTTTAGTTCAGAATACATTGCTGTTCTCAGTGTTTTTCTCTTCAAATAATGGACCAAAGTAATAATCCCTGTCTACTCACTAGGCATCATTAAAACATAAATAAAATAAGCCAGATATCTAAATACAGCTTTACCTGTTTTGGATAGAATGAGTCAATTTTTAGTACTTATATAATATAAATTTTTTTCTGTAATTAAAGATTTTATGCTGATTTTTCTTTCAAATGGTGGTGCCAGGAGAGCTCTGAGGCTCTTTGTAGAACACAGAAGGAGTCCCTCCCAACCCATCACAGGCCTCATCCTTGCGAAACAGTCATGGGCTCCTCAGTAATCGCTCATGTTTACTCCCCAGGTTAGAGACGTCTTTTCTGGGGTCGCGCTCACTTTGCGCCCCCCCCCCCCCAGTGCGGGTTGGGAGAGGCCTTTAGTGTTTGTCAAGCTGGAAGCTTCCAGAGCGTTAGCAGTCTGAAGCAAAATCCCCTTCTGTTCATTATACTTTATCTTCTAGTGAAATCTGGGGAGTGGCCTGTTGTGGGGAGAAGATAACTTTAGAACAGTGAGTGGTAAGGAATATGCTTTAGGGAACCTTGAAAAATAACTACACCCACTCTGCCGTTCCTGCCTTCATGGCCAAAGTCACTTGGGAAGTACTTGCTGTTTGCCCGAAGCTTCTGTTTGTTTTGAGAAGTGGCCAGATGCAGCACAGCACAGCCCTACTTTTGTGTGAGGGTAGTTTTTTCCTTAGATGGGTATTGCAAGAAAGGGGTTAGACAAATGCATTTAAGTGGTCATTTCACTGGTAATGTAAGTAAACTTCAGCTCTTCGTTTTCATATTTCGTTTCCATATGAACTACCTTACGAAAATCCCATCAGCCTGTAGCCTGGTGCTTTTTGCTGGAGTTTTTCTGGGTTAATTTAATTGTCGCCCAAAGCTGGGTTTATTCCCACCACTCCCATGCTGGACAGAGCCTAGCCTGGGTGAAGGTGGGGTTGGCACGGGGAGGGGCATGTATTTTTAAAGGGGAAGAAAAGGTGTCTGTTTCTCCGCTGGAGCAGCTTGTAATTGCTAGGGGAGCAAAAGGGGAAAGCACCACGTTCTCAAAGAAATAGGAGGATGGTGGCGTGGGCGAGCACACACCTTGGTCCTGAGGGGAGCAGCTGCTGCCCTGGCAGAGCAGTTCACTAAGTTTGGGAGACTCCTCCACAGCTGTGTGATTGGCTTGAATTTACTGGACACTCATTCTTATAGAATAATCGATTTGATCTACGTGCTAATTTGGTTCACTCACCAAATAGAGTTTTCTTGGCAAGTTGGTAAACTGTAGAAGTGCAGCCCCACTGTTTGTTAGCTCTGTGGCCTTGGGCAAAGTTCTTAACCTCCCGAAGCCTATTCCACATCTGGAAAGTGTTTTAAATTGTGAGAGTTATTTGAGGGCAGCAGGTGTGGAAACTCCCAGAACAGTGCTTGGCAAACGTTTGAAAGCCCCGGTGGTAACAGTTATTGATATCAACATTATCGTTCATATTAAGATGATGGAAACTGGGAATGAAAGCAAATTTAGGTTCTTGGTGTGGACCTAGAAGTTACATTAGAATGTATTTATTATTCAGTGTGGACAAATGCTAGTAAAGGAATATTGTGTTTTAAAGTTTAATTCTGGGAGGAATTTGCTATCTTCAGTAGCAGTTATGAGAAATGTATCAGAATCTTTAATAGGTTGAGAAAAATTTCCTTCCTCTGGAGTCTTTTTTGACTCAGATGTAAAGAAAAGTGAAAGCTGTTGACTTGCTTTCTAAATTTTATTAACTGATTATATAAAGCTTAAACTTGGAATTAAAGCACATCAATAAATACTTAATCATGTGGTAAGCAGAATGTGGAAGATTGCCTCAAAAGTGTATTTCCCAAAAGAGATACACTATCCCCCAAGACATACAGCCCTAAAATTAAAGTCATGAAACAAAAACAGGATAAGATAGGGGAGTCCTGTGCGAATATGTGGGGTACTCGGCATTGAAACGTGTGCTGGGTGTCTAAATGTGAATTTGCCCATTTTCCTGCCCGTGCTGCTGTCCTTTGAACAGGCTTATTTAAATTAACATCACAAATTTTTCTGGAGTGGCTAGAATGCACTTTCTCGCAGTGGTCTCTGGGCAACACAGGGCCCTGGGGAAGCTGGCGGAGAACTGAAGCAGTTACCGGCGCTGAGAGTACTTTTTCTTCCTCTTCCCCCCGTTTTTCTTTCCTCATCTCCCTCTCTGTTGCTCATGAGTGCTTTGGTGGTGGCCTTTGTGGTGTGATGTTCTCCTGGGATCCCTGAAGGTGGTGTGACTGGCACTTCTTTTACTCTCCATCTCATCTCTTAGTTACCTGGAAATTTCTGTACTTCTGCACTCAGATTGTGCATTATTGCCAATTTATCTTTTTTAACTGTTGTTATCTCTGTGTTTATATAACAAAGGTAAACTAATGTTTAATTTAGAATGATCCTAAAAGGAGAATAGTGTTTTCTCTACCTTTGAAGTATTTGGTTGGAATTGCTTTCTTGTAATTTCAAACTTGTTCAGGGTGAGCTTATTCTTTATTAAGCTCAAATCGAAATAATTTCCAATAAGTAATCTTAGCCATCTCGGTCAGCTGAGGCGTGTGTGGAGATGCCTGTTTGTTCCCCCGGTCCTCTTTGGAAACTGACCTGGGCTGGTTTCCGCAGGGCGATCTGAAGGCTTACCTGCGCGGCGGCGAGCCCGAGCCGGCGCGGGGGGACGCGCAGACCATGCTGCTGCAGAGGCTGGCGTGCGAGATCGCGGCGGGGCTGGCGGCCATGCACAAGCGGCACTTCCTGCACAGGTGGGTCCCTCTGCTCGCGTGCACCTCCCGCACTGCTGACCCCAAAAGTGTGGGAAGAGGCCCTGCAGGATGCTCAAGGAGGACTGGCTGTAACGTGAACTCTCGATGTATAAACAAGGTGTCCACTCCTGCCCAGTGTCAGAATAAGGGTTGAGCTGGGCTCCATTTAAACCAATTCCCGGGGAACAGAGTGCCTTAATACAGCCTGAGGCCTAGAAATTAGTCCCAGAATTTCAAAGAATGCGAAAGAGTGCAGAGGGAACAGTTCCGGTCTTGCATCCTCCTCCTGTCAGCTTCAGGCTCCGGTTCTACCCGCTGGCTTTCACGGCGTGGCCCACCTCCCATTCCGGAGATGGGAAGACGGGATCTGAAGGGCTGACATCATCTTCTCATAGAAGGTCACAGCACTGGTCTCCGACCAACGCCACCCAGGCCAGGCTGAGGGTGATCGGGGGTTGTGTGTGAGCAGCACAGTGGTCGGGATAACACGTTTCTGTCCAAGCCTTTCTGTTCCTACTTGAATAGCTGCAGCTCTCTGGAGTGCATCGTATCTTGTTCAGATCGTCAGTGTAATTTCCGTAATTAAAACAACAAAGGGCTTTGAGTCCTGTCTGAGATGATGATTCTGTGAATAGTCTTTTGAGCTCTGATTTATGTTTAAAATTATTTCTCAGGTCTTTGGACAAAACCGGGCAGTGTCTCTTTAGTTGACTTTAAGTCATTTAACTCTTAACAATCCAAAGACCTGAAAAGGAGCACCTGTGTGTACCCACATGGAGGGTGTCTATGAAGCATTATATATTTTTTAAAGCAGGTTGCACAGGAATATATTTATGACAACGTTAAAAAAAAAAGCTTGTATTTGTAGGGGTGTGTGTGTGTGTGTGTGTGTGTGTGTGTGTGTGTGTGTGTGTGAACAGACATGGAAAAATACCTATCAAATTCTCAACATTACTTCAGGGTGGGAAGAAGGAAAATTAACATTTTTCTTACACATCTATCTTGTCTGACTTGCATAGTGAGCAAATCATTCTGATAAAGTGCTTTTTAAGAGACCAGAAGATCATGAGTTTCTTCAGGCCCAAGGCAGAAACCCTTACACAAAAGTTCAAAATATAAAGATCTATTTGTTTTATAATGGAGAAGTCTTATATTTTGTTTTTTAACTTCATGACAGGTTAATTCCCAGCATATTTGTATTGTTAATCTTTTGTGAAACACAGATGATTATTACCTAATACTTGGTGTAGGAATTTTTAGATTTTGGAGAATGGAGCATTTAAAAAGAATATCATATCAGAATCAGCAGCATAAAGTTATCAAAGACAGCTAGAAATTGTGTTTAAAGCCCAGGTCGGTTTCTACTCTTGTATTTTAAAAATTGGCAAAGATGTCAGAGTAACTGTTATCTTCCTGTGAGTTTCTTTAGGTTAAAGTTTTACTTAATTTAGAATCTTGTGAACTTTAGAACAAATAAAGTTGATAAATTTACTCACGTGGTTTGGATTTAATTCAGGTGCATAAACTCAAGGTAAAGAAAATTCTTGGAACCATTGACAACTGTTTCATTTTATTTTAAAAAGTAGCCATATTTTATGTAAAATTTCCATTTGTGGCAAAATTTTTTGCTTTATTTTTTTGTTGGTAGCACAGCGTAATAGCATCTTTTAAAAATTGAAGTATAATTGATTTACAGTATTGCATTAGTTTCACATTTACAGCATAGTGACTCAGTTATATGTATATATATATATTTCAGATTATTTGTCATTATATCAATAGGTTATTTTAAGATATTGAATACATAGTGGCGTATTTTTAAGTTGGACTTTAGAGTATTTGTTTGCTAGCTCAAAGTCAGACTTTCTGTGTTGGTTGAAAATAGAATATCCTACACGTCCAACTGGAAGCTGATCTAGTAAAGCACCCCCAATTAAATTTTATTTTTACTTATCGTCTAAGAGGAGACGTATGCCTGGGTCTCGGGTAGCCTGTGTTTCTGCAGTCAAACACGTGACATTCGTGAAGGCCGCATAAACAGCAGGAGCTGCCAGTGTGTTACGCTCCACACCATGCTGCCCTGCTGGCCAAGAGCCTGGGACTTCCTGTCCCCAGCCTGTCAGTCTTCCTGAAGGAGCAGCTCCCATGAGAAACCACCAGCTCACTGCAATGAGCTAAGTGCACGGGGCACCCAGCCCGCGGCGTGGGCCTTGTGGTGGCTCACGTAGCTGGAGACCTGTGTGACGGTGGCCTTGAGGAGTACCCAGGTGGCAGCTGTGCATGAAAGGACCTCTGTAGGATTTGCCCAGTTTTAAAGTTAAAGTTACTCGCTGCTGAGAAACACCGAGGTGACTAAGTCATCCAGCCCTAAGAGTGTGGGTGTCCAGTGTTACAGGAGCCCAGTGTTCATATAACCCAGCTTACACAGAAGGTACGTGTGAGAGGGTTAGGAAGGACTGCTGTAGACCTGTGGGCTGGCTGTGTTGTGTGTCGGGGAAGAGAAGCATGATGGGGGCTGACTTGATAAGCAGGGGTCCAAACCCTGAGCAGAGTTGCGTCTTTGTGCCACGTCAGAGTCCTCTTGCCTTAATCCTCTACCTGTATCTCTGTGAGCTGCACCCCACCTTCAGGTGGTAAGTGGCAGAGTCTCTTCACAACCCACGTAGGGGTTTTTCTTTTTAAACCTTCGTGGCTGCCAACGGCAGGTTGGTGCTGTTAAGTGGCCTCTCCTCAGCTTTACCAGTGTGAGCCACGTTCCTTAATCCTCCTGAGCCTGTTTCTTCTATGAAATGGGGATAATCTTGCCCTGAAGTGTTCTGGTCAAGATTACAGGAGGTAACGTGGGCCAAGCCCTAGAAGAGTATTCTGTAACTTTCGGTTGTTTGTTGCTCTTTTGATCAGGAATTCAGGGTCTCTGGGAGACCCTAAGTGGTAACGTAAATAGAGGAGAGGATGGTTTGGGAAGTGTCTCCAGCCACACTGGGGCGTTTCCATGAGAGCAGTCCTGGAGATGGGTACACTCTCATTCCAGTGGAAGCAGAGAACAAGTGGTGATGCTTCCTTGTGACTCGGGATGGGAAGCTGTTTAGAACCCCTTTCCTCTGTGAACGCACGCTTCCTGTGTCTGGCGGCTCTGCTCACGCGGCTGGGTCCCACTGACAGCTGAGGCCACCTCGAGCGCGCTGCCAGCCAAGGGGGACGGGGCCAGAGCTTTAGAGCCTTTCAGGGCTGGATCGCTTGGCAGCTTTGCCACTAGACCTGTTTTTCAACTTGAAGGAAGAATATACTGGGTATGTTTGTATTTCCTGACCCAAACCAGCCATTGACGTCAAGAGTTACCTCTGCCATTAAATAGTTACACCTTTGCGTTTTCCTATTCTTTAGCTTGGCATGTTATTGGCCTTCAGAGAGTGTTTATTTTTACTAATTTTGAATTGAATTATATCATCATTTAGAATCTGGATAACACTTCAATGTTTTGAAAACATTTCATATTTAAAAAAATTTTATTCTTATAAAAACCGTATGAGTTAACCCTTACAGGTTAGGCCCCCCCCTTTTTCTGACAAGGAAAAACGGGGCTCTGATGTGTGAATTGACTTAGCCCAAAGTCACACAGTTCTTAGCGGTGGAGCCAAGACTCGTTCCCAGGTCTCTGACTTTGTCCAGTGCTTTTGCCACTGTACTCTGGTGACGGGATGTTTGGGGTAGAGGGAGGGAGCAGGTTTAGAAGAAATTCTCTCAGTCACACCATTGTTTTCCTCCTCATTACCCCTGGTTTTCAGGTAATGAGAAGCACTTCCTCCTTCTCTGAGAGCAACAGTTGAATTGTGTAAGAGTTTCACAATGTCGTTTATAACGAGAGCCGCAGGTCTTTTGCAGGTATAACTTTTCATCTTTTATCTAAGCTTCTCCTTTCCTGTATCTGAAGACTTGCAGGAAACATGTGTGAGGAGAGAGGCGAGGAGGGAGGCAGCTGGGTGGTCCTGGAGTGGCTCTAGTGGCCTGAGTGGAAGGTGCCAGGGGCTCTGCAGGTGCCCTGCTGGCCTCGCCCTGCTGCCCCGCCACAGATGACACTCACATGCCCCGGCCGGAATGCTGGCACCCAGCTTTTAATTCTGGTCCTAGGACACAGGTGTTGGGGAGGTTGAGAATGATCTGTTGGGGCTTCCCTGGTGGCGCAGTGGTTAAGATCCGCCTGCCAATGCAGGGGACACGGGTTCGAGCCCTGGTCCGGGAGGATCCCACATGCCGCGGAGCCACTAAGCCCGTGTGCCACAACTACTGAGCCTGCACTTTAGAGCCTGCGAGCCACCCTACTGAGCCCGTTTGCCATAACTACTGAAGCCCACGCACCTAGAGCCTGTGCTGTGCAACAAGAGAAGTCACTGCAGTAAGAAGCCTGTGCACCACAACGAAGAGTAGCCCCCGCTTGCCACAACTAGAGAAAAGCCCGCGTGCAGCAACGAAGACACAACACAGCCATAAATAAATAAATACATAAATCAATGGAAGGATCTGTTTGCAGGGGCTCCAGAAATTCTGGTTGGAGGTGCTCAGGGCCTCTGCGGCAGGACCCGCAGGGCCGCACGGGTGCAGCTCTTGGTCCAGAGGGTCAGGCTGCCTTAGAGCCTTGTATTCTCCTGCCCACATGTGGCCCCCGTCCATTTCTCCCTTCACTCCAAAAGACAGGGACCACATCTCTCCTTGAGACGGGAGGTTTCTACAGGCACACCTCGTTTTATCACGCTTCGCAGATGCTGCGGTTTTTTATAAATCAAGGGCCTGTGGCAGCCCTTTGCTGAGCAGGTCTGTCGGCGCATTTTTCCAACAGCGTTTGCTCACTTCCTGTCTCTGTGTCACATTGTGGTAATTCTCGCAATATTTCAGACCTTTTCATTGTTGTTATGTTTGTGATGATGATCTGTGATCAGTGATCTTTGATGTTACTTATTATAATTATTTCGGCATTTTTTAAGCAATAAAGTATTTTTTAATTAAGGTTTGTACATTGTTTTTTCTTCCTTGGACATAATGCTCTTGCACACTCAGTAGGCTACAGTGTAGTGTAAACATCGCTTTTCTATGCACTAGGAAAGCAAACAATTCATGTGACTCGTTTTATTGCGAGATATGCTTTATTGCGGTGGTCTGGAACCAAACCCGCAGTATCTCCCACGTGTGCCTGTATACTGTCTATAACAGTAGGGGTGTCCCGAGGTTGTCCCCAGATGCCTCCACAGGCCTGGTGTCTTCTGGATGGTGCGCCGTGAAAACACGGCTTGTAAACATAGTGTAAAGAAGAATTGAGCACATCTAACTGGAAACTGAGATCAGCACGTTTATTGAGGAGCAGCTGCACGCACGGCACCGTGCTCTGACTGGTAATAACGGATTGTTGGTGGTGGTTATTGATGGTGAAAGACGGAAATACTGACCCTGGCAGAGTCACTTCAGTTCTCTGTGCCTCAGTTTCCTTTTCTATAAACGGGGAACATAATACCGTCCACCTCAAAGGCTTGTCGTGAAGATTAAGTGAGTTAATACGTGTCAGGTGCTTAGAGAAACACCTTGTGCAAAGTGCTTGGCTCACATTAGCCATTATTGTACGATTGGATCAGTGTCATTGTACACACCAGGCCGTCATTGAAGTACATCAGCCTTAGCTGTTGCTGTCCTCATTCTCATTATTATTACATTTCAGACATGTGAGCTTTGGAAATGAAAATCATCGAAAATAAGAATTTGATAAAGTTTTTGGTCTTCTACAGTCATATAAAGACAAACGTTTTAAATTTTGGACTATAGCAATCCAGCTTCTGATTACTTTTATTTGTGATTTAAAACTATAAATTAGGTATCCAATTCTATTTCAATTTAGTGGCTTTTTTATTCATGTGCCAATTGATAATTAAAAAGATTCTAAGGGGTAAAGGTGAAATCCAAAAAATGTAATCTGCTATTTTTATGGGAAGTTCCTTTAGAAAAAGTAGTTTTTACTTTGCAAATTAGGTGTTTTTGAAAATGAACTTGTTCTTAAATAAACTATGTAAGTAAGTTGTTTTAAGTGAGTCTCGAAAATACGCTCTTTGCCTCCCTCTTGGGGAGGTGGGTGGAGTTTGGAAGAAAGGAGAGTGACTTGGAAAGGGTCTCCTTATAACGCTCGCACAGCTTTGAAAAAGGAGCTAAAAACCAAACAGTTTTCAATAATGTAGGTTATTTTCGGGTGCTTGAAGTTGTAACTTTATTCTTCTTTACTTACATTAAAGAGACTACTACTAGACTATTACTCAGGTAATGCAAGTTATTTTAAAAAATTCAGACAATTTAGAATTCTTTCTTGGTAACTCTAAAAATACTAGGAAATGAGCCATAAATCTGGTGTTAATGCAGAACAAGGTATGGATATGGTCAGTATTTAACCTTAGCAGTCAGAGTGATGTACAAAAAAATCTGATCGTCTCCATTCTTTAAGTAATTAAGAATATGGTATTAATCTTTATCTGTGAAAAAGGATTTTAAAACACGAATTATTAAGCAGGGAGCTCAGTACACTAACTGATTACTCAAGAAAGCCTTTAGCCGTAGCAATGTCATGTCACATCATCCTGGGTGTTGATTCTCCTTGTTCTCGTGTTCACTTCACTCTTCCTGTTTTCAGTGATTTAGCCCTGCGGAACTGTTTTCTTACCTCGGACTTAAATGTGAAAGTGGGAGATTATGGAATAGGATTCAGCAGGTACAAGGTAAGCCAAAGGTTTAAGGGTCCTCTCCTTGACCTGATTGAATTTCATGCTCATGAAGTGGTCATATCACGAAATGCCATGCCTTTTTGGAAAGCGGGGTAAATTATTGCTACCTGTATAATAAAATACACGTCATATAGATATTTCTCTGTTACATGTTCAGTAAAATTTCAGCTCAAATTCGGTAAGCTTGGGATTTGGATTTTAAAACTCTGTTATAATTATATCCCCAAAGAAAATAAATGAAGTATTTGAGATTTTTATTCGTGTGTGTTTGTGTAGCCCAGCTGAGTGAGGTGCCATAATGTGGGGCAAAAAAAATCACGCAAATGTAAGGCAGTTCTTTGTCCACATGGTAGCTCTAGCGTCTTGAGCGCTTGCTGTATACCACCCAGGCACTATGAAGTACTTGCCTGCACGAGCTCATGTAATCCTCACTGTAAAGGGAGGTAGGTGCGTCTTCCTGATCTTAACGGATCAGGAAGACGGCTCAGTATGTTTGTTGCTTGCCCAGAGTCACAGAGCTGGTAAGTGGTTGAACGTGGACTCAGCCGGTCTGTCTGATTGGAAAGCCTGCGCTCTTACTCATTAACCGCCCCACTCCCCTGTTCAGGGGTACGGCCCAGCATATTTTACAAGATGTTTTGCTCAGAGTCTGTGTTCTGTGCATCAGACACGGCGTACCTTCCTTTTCCAGGAAGGATGACTGAGCAAACGTTCATGGCTCAGAGACCAGCTCATGAGGCCCAGGAGGCTTCAGGGAAACCCTCACCCACCTTCTGCCCAGAAAGTCGGTCTCGTGCCGCCTTCTTTTTCTGACATGTTTTTTTGGGGTGGAGTTTGTGTTTTCTGAGAATGACCTGGAATTAAATCATTGAGCTCACTAAAAGTGTTATAAAATTCAAAATTCTGTATGCTTCCTAACAAAACAGGAGGATTATATTGAAACAGATGATAAAAAGTTTTTCCCTCTGCGATGGACTGCTCCAGAATTAGTAACCAGCTTTCAAGACAGACTACTAACTGCAGATCAAACTAAGTATAGTAATATCTGGTATGTATTGATTTATCATTCTGTTAGGCTTTTGTTGTTAGCAAAGTCCTGACTTCTTTCTTCTCAAGTACTTTCTTAAGGGAAAGTAATTGAATAAGACGGAGGAACACCAGAGTGCCTGATGGTGTGAAAAAAAAAAAACAATTTATTGACATCATAGCAATTATCACAGTTGCCATGATGCTGTTAACTTTTCTCTTACCCATTTGACAGTAATAATCTCCGTAAAAGCAGGAACCAAGGCTATTTTCTTTGCCTACCACAAGGCCTGGCTTATAATAGATGTTTAGTAAATATTTATTGAAGTGAATGAAGAAACAGAAAGGTTTGGACCATTATGTAATACTGAGATGTATGTCAGTTTAATGGAAGTTGAAAAAATGTACCTGAGTCTTTAGCAATTTCTATTACAGCTTCCTTAATTTACGTCTACACTTTTTTGTGTTATTGTCCTGCTTTTTCTACTTTCTTTTTCTCTTCTTGCCTTCTTTTGATTTTTTTTAAACTGGTTTTTCCTCTTAGCTTGGGAGCTGTATACTCTATTCCTATACTTTTATTGGTTACCCTAGAAATTATAACATGTATACTTCACTTAACTTAGTCTAATAGTAGTTCTCATCTTGGCCCTGTTTCTGAGCCATACAAGGACCCCAGGCTACTTTAACGTACGTTAACTTGGTTTAGTTTTACTCTACACACACACATGCGATTATATGTCATTATTGTTGTGTATGATTTTTTTCTTTTAACCCCACAAGACATTACTATTATTTTTTTTAGCATCAGTGTTTGTTTAGGTTTATCCATGTAATCAAATCACTTTGCTGTTTTGTTTCGTTTTTTTTTTTTTAAATCTCAGACCTTCCATCTGGGATCAGTCTCCTTTTGTCTGAAGTATGTCCTTCAGAATTTCCTTTAGAGAGGTTCGACTGGTAATAGAGTCTCAGGTCTTTCTCCGTAGGTCTGAGTGTACCTTTACTTCGTCCTCGTTCTTGAAGTATATTTTTACTTGATGACAGTTGTCTTCTCTCAGCATATTGAAGATCTCACTCCACTGGCTTCTGGCTTCCATTGTTGCTCTTGAGAAGTCAGCTGTAAATCTCCCTAAGCTCTTTGGAGGTGACGTGACGTTTTCCTCTCTGGCTGCTTTTAAGCTCTTCTCTTTGTCTTTTGGTTTTTGTAGCTTCACTATAATGTGTATCGGTGTGGATTTGTTTGTTTTTCTGCTTGGGATTTTTTTGGCTTTTCATATCTTAGGTTGTTGTTCACAGCCCTTATTTACCCTTCAAATACTGCCTCTGCCCTGTTTTTTCTCCTTTTGGAAGTCTGATTAGATATGTGTTAGACTTTCTTGTTCTGTCTTCTGTCTCTTATCCTCTCTTTTATATATTCCATCTCTTTGACTCTCTGTGCCACACTCTAGATAATTTTTCAGACCTGTGCTCTATCCACTAATTCTCTCTCTTTTTAAAATTCTCTCTTCAGCTGTGTCTATTCTTCTGTTAAATCTCTCTGTTGAATTCTGTAGTTCAGATATTGGCTTTTTGGTTTTAGGAGGTCTATTTGATTATGATCCACATCAGATAATTCCAGTATCTGAAGTCTTTGTGGATTTGATCTTGCTGGCTCTTGATGGTGGTTTGTTCCCTTGGGGGCTTTTTTATGGTGAGGATCTTGGAAACCTAGAATTGAGAAACATGTCTCCAGAGAGGGTCCACATTTGCTTTTGTCAGGTACTTGGGTGTCCCGTCATGTAAGGGACTACTCTAATCCAGGGCTTTATGTATCCAGCTCAAGATCTTTTAGAGCACTCAGATGGTGTGAGTTTGGGCTGTAAGTCCAAGTGAGGGCCAGCTCTGTGGTTACAGCTTCTTTGGGACTGCACTCCCCCGCCAACACACACACACGTACTCACGCTCCCACACGTCCACTAATTCACAGGACCTCAGTGCCAAGGCAGCTTGCCTTCCAGGCCCCTGAGAAAGGCAGGGGGCAGGTTTATTCCCACTGTGAGGAGGTCTCTGTGAGACCCCTTACCTTGTGCAGGCCTAGGGCTTTGGCCTGTCCACCGCCACCATCACCCCCACTGAGCCTGGGACACCACAGACACAGAAGCGCAAGTTCTGTGCTTCAGCAGATGCTGCAGTCAAAGATGGTTTTAGTGTTCTGCTTAGTTCAGTAAGCTCTAGATTTTGTCCAGGTAATTCCCTGCTATCTTATCTGCTGTTTGTTGTGTTTAAGAAGTTGCTTTTCACGCTTCATTCATATTTGTACTATTCTTGCAGGGTGATTGGCCTGAAAACTTAGCCTGCGTTCCCAGAGACAGAGCCTCCCCCTTGTTTCTGACGGGTTGAGCAGCCTCTGGTGGCAGGGCTGGCAGTGGCGCCAGCTTCCATGAGAGGCAGGGACCAAACTGCCCTGTGCCAGGGGTGAATGAGAGGGTCCTCTCTCAGTGAGTTTGATGGAAGAGGGGATAAGAGCTACAGGACGTTTTTCTTCCCAGAAGAAAGAGGCTTGCCTGGTCCTCAGGGAGACACAGGCCAGTGCGAGGCAAAGAGCTGGAGAGAAGGGAATGCTGGCGGTGGCCAATGGCACTTGTCCCCGAGGAGACTGGGCGGGAAAGACTAGGGAATAGAGAGCTGCAGGGCAGGGTGGGCACACGTCTCCTCTTTCTATGTGGCCTGTGCCAGGAGAAAGGGATGCTCAAGGAAGATGCTAGGAGTCGGGGGAGTGGGGAGTTGAGAAGAAAACCCATGCTTCACGGTCTCTGAAGAACTGGGGAGGGGATTGGTTTGGGAACAGGCCTTGCTGGGAGAGAGAAAGGTAGTTACATCGGGGATTTGGAGAAAATGAGGCAGGTAGAGGTACGTGCCCAGGGTCAAACCAGGCTTCGTGCTGATAACACTCGTTTTGCCCCTAATCATAGGCCACCTTTGTGGGCTTTAGCATTTCATGTAAACTTCTTATTTTCCTCGGTCAAATAAATTGTTAATTCCCTAAAGGCGTTGACAGTGTCTTAAACTTCTTTGTATCCAAAACAGCCCTCTGCCCCTAGCAGTTGTGTGCCAGGGAAACTTCTCCCATCTTGAATTGGATTGGGAGATTTGGGTCCTTCCCTTTCCTTTGGTTGAAATGCCCTCTCCACGTAGATACTGAATATGTTGATTTTTCTCACTGATTTGTGAGGTTAGTATAAGAGAGTTTAACTCATACGTTATATTGTACTCCACCACGTCAAATAGTAAACTTGTTTACTCAAGTACGGCTCATTATTCACACAAGCATTCTGGTGGGTATAGTCACGGAAACCATCAATAGCCAAACCTGGCTGGACGTCAGAACCATGAGGGAGCTTTTAAAGATGCAGCCACACCTGCATCCACCAGCGAAGAGTCCTCGGGGTGGGTGGGGCGGGGAGGGTCCTAAGTACCAGCATCCGGTCAGCCAGGTTTGGGAGCTGTTGCAGAAAATAGACTGTAATATGCGGCAGAAGTGGAGGTGGTGGGAACGAACGCAGGGATCACACAGAGGAAGTGGAGAGGAAGTGTCCCTCTAGCTTCAGCCACAGAGGCCGTTTCCATGGGGACAGCACTGGGCGCGCGGGCGAGTGGGCCGGGTACTGCGAAGGTTGCCCCTGCCCGTGGTGACGGCTGTGCACCTGGAGGTGGTGAGGGGCTCGGGCATGTGGCCGCTTCTGGCAGGGTAGTGGGGGGCATCCTTCCGAAGAGCAAAAAGCCCCAGATACTCAGGAATAGCTACAGCAAGAAATACACGGGGCGAACAGGGAAGGGTTGTTCGTGTCAAGATTTCCGACGTTTACTGCTGTCGTGAATGGGATGTTTTTTCCCCCACCAAAAATCTCAGAATTCAGTGTATTTACCTTGTATCTAGCTGTGTTGCTGAACTCTTAAAAGTCATTGTGATGATCTTTCTAATTTCTTGAGTTTTAAGGTTGACGGTCATATTCGCTTCTCCGTGTAATCATGCCTCTTAGCTCCATCTCATGTTTTTTTTGCATTGGCCAAAATTCCTAAAGTAATATATTCCGTTAGTAAATCTGAGGAGGTATTCTTGTGGTCCTTATTTTAATGGAAATGCCTGCTTTTAAAATCACGCTAAAGAGCGATCTTCAGTAACCGTGTCAGTAGACACCTTGTGCTTGAAATTACTAGTGACTGTACAAGTAAAAATGTAGGTGTTAAAACTTCGACATCCGAAGAGGGAAAGAAATAACCGTGTTCTTTGTTCTGCAGGTCCCTGGGTGTGACACTTTGGGAGCTTTTTGAGAATGCCACTCAGCCTTATTCCAACCTTTCCAACTTAGAGGTTCTCAACCAGGTCATTCGAGAGAGAGACACAAAACTCCCAAAGCCCCAGCTGGAGCAGCCTTACTCTGACAGATGGTGGGTAACTTCACATCACGTTCTTTTCAGAAGATGAGGAAATCCTGTCTGCATGGGTCTTAGTTATGTATTCTCTAATTTTGAACAGTAAATGTTATAAAAAGCAATCGTTTGTATATTATTCATGACTGATCTTAGAATTAACATCCATTTTTTTACTGTAATGCTATTTTTAGAAAATGTGTAGAACAAGCAGGAATTAGTGTGTTACCTGCAGTGAGAAAGACGTTAAGTCTGAACTAATTAGGAAAGTCAATTCTAAGGGAGTTTCCTGTTGTGGAATTATTTTTAAATGAGGCTGTTTGTTCAAGTGATAACCCGACGTGCAAGAAGAGAGACGGGTGGCATAGACATGATCATATTTAAATTGGCACATGAGGCTCATTTGCATAATGTATGTTGACATTTGCAAAACAAATTTACTTCTTATGATGCTCCAGACCAGTTCTTACTCGGTTTCCAATTAGGATCGGGCTCACCTGTGTCAAGGCCTCTGTCTGCGTCACCCTGTGCCCGGCTGATGTTGCCCCTGGAGCTCGGTGCCCCTCCGTGTGGGCGTTGCTCAGCCCCCCTACTTGCTAGAACTAACTCACCCAGAATAACTGGACATTCACGCTGTAAACTTAATACCATGACATCGTCTTTGTCTTCCCTTCCACTCACGGCAACAGTTTAAGATGCTGGCCGCATTCAGCCAGCCCTTCGAGGACCAGCTCCTGGTTGCCGCCGTCTCTGGGCTTCTTTCTCTACTCTTTCCCTCCACCCTCAGCTCCTTTCATGACCCGAGGAAACCATGTGCTGCAGGAGATCATGGTGACACTTTTTATTGGGGGAATAATTAGAGATTAGTCACAACAGCATCTGTCTGTGTGAATTCTTGCAAAATAAAGTGAGTAAATCTCAGAACATTAGATACGTGCATCCTTTACTAAGCAGAATACCTATGGCAGTTGTGTTAAGAGGAGAGCGTTTTAGAACTGGTTCTAAATTCGGTGGCTAAGTCTCTGGAAAACGCCAGAAGAACAGATGACAAAGCAAAAGAATTGCAGTGACACTGTGCAGTGTCCTGAGGACACAGAAATCTGTCTCCATCCCTTTCACGCTGATATCACCGTGAGCTGAACCCCTTCAGGTGGTCGGCAGTGATTAAAGTGTCGAGGCTTCTGGGGTGTTGAGTTGGCCCAGGGGTCCTTGTGAGGTCTTTCCTTATTTTAAAACAATTTATCATCTGTCCGCTAATCACCTGTCTGTGTTGCTCAGGTATGAAGTCTTACAGTTCTGCTGGCTGTCACCAGACAAGAGGCCGGCGGCCGAGGATGTGCACAGACTGCTCACCTACCTGCGGATGCAAAGCCAGAGGGACCCGGAAGTCGACTTTGAGCAGCAGTGGAATGCACTCAAGCCAAACACAAACAGCAGAGATGCTGCAAGTAACGCCGCCTTCCCCATCCTCGACCACTTCGCCAGGGACCGGCTCGGTCGTGAGATGGAGGAGGTCCTCACCGTGACCGAAACCAGCCAGGGCCTGAGCTTCGAGTACGTCTGGGAGGCGGCCAAGCACGACCCCTTCGAGGAGCGCGGCCGGGGCCCCCCGGACGAAGCTGTGTCCTACACCGGCATCTTCTTTGCCACCGAAGCGTTTGAGAGTCCGCTCTCAGATCCCGGGCCCGGGAAGCAAGATGACAGTGGCCAGGACGTCCCCCTGCGGGCCCCCGGAGTAGTGCCTGTCTTTGATGCCCACAACCTTTCCGTCGGAAGCGACTATTACATCCAATTAGAAGAAAAAAGCGGTAGCAACTTGGAGCTGGATTACCCACCTGCACTGCTCACAACGGAAATGGATAATCCAGAAAGGGTCGGTGACACAGCATCCCAGCCTCTGACCCTCAGGAATGTCGAATTAGAGGAGTCCAGTACAGATGAGGATTTCTTCCAGAACACTACAGACCCCAAGGATGCCAGGGTACCCGAGGATGTGCATGTTACCAAGGGCCCCGAGAGCCCTTTCGGCAGTATATTTAATGATCTTGACAAATCAGAGGCTTTGCCCAGTCACCAAAAAATATTTGACTTAATGGAACTAAATGGAGTCCAAGCTGACTTTAAGCCGACCACCTTAAGCTCCAGTTTGGATGACCCCAGAGAGTCGGTAATCACGCACCACTTGAAGAAAGAAAAGCCCCGTAAGCTTTTTGACTGCGAGCCTCTTTGCTCATCGGAAAACCTCGTGCACCAAGATGGTTTCGATCAGTTGGATGATGAAGAATTGTCAGAAAACTTTTTATTTCTTCAAGAGAAGAACTTACTGAAAGACTCCTTGTCCAGCAAAGAACATATAAATGATCTTCAAACAGAACTTAGAAATGCTGGTTTTCCTGAAACCATATTAGAAAGTCCGAGTAGGAACTCTCTAGATGCTGAGTTTAAGTTTGCTGAAAATAAACCAGGCTCTTCTTTGCTGCAGGAAAACGTCAGCGCGCAGGGCAGAGGCCCGGGCGTGGCGCCCAAGGACGGCACTTGGGACGCGGCCTCGCCGCCTTGCCCGAAGGCGCAGGTACCTCCTACCTCGCTCGAAACAGAGGGGCCGCCTCACGATGTCGCTCCAGGTGTGCCCCTGAAGCAGGGCGGAGCTAAGCCCACGTGTTTGGATGTCGGTGTCCGTGAAGACGGTGTCTGCCGAGAGGTAAACCCAGACTCCACGCCTGCCCCGGTGGACACACCTCCCGCCGGCGACAGGTCCCGAGACCTGACTCCCCAGAGGGAGGGGGCCTTGAGACTGACCCAGAGCGACTCAGGCCTTGTCCACAGCACTTTGGCCAGTAAGGTGAGTATAGGGAACAGCCTTCCAGAACTGAGGCAGAGCTTACGAAGTCAACCACCTTTGGAAGACCACTGCCGTCGAGGCCTGCCCGAGAGGGCCTTAGAGGCCGCGGATGCTCTGAGTCAGCTGGGCTGTAAAGATGCTGCTGCAGAGGAGCGGGGCTTGGTGTCTGCCCTCTCCTTGGACTCTGCCAGTCAGGACAGCCTTCTAGAGGACAGCTTGTCGACGCCCATCCCGACTTCGGAGCAGTCCGTGGAGACCCCAGGCTCCCTGGACTCGGTGGATGTCCGTGAGGTTTTACTGGGCTCCTTAGGCCCTCACACGCCACAGAGACTCTTGCCCCCCGATAAGCCTGCGGACAGTGGCTACGAGACGGAGAACCTGGAGTCCCCCGAGTGGACGCTGCACCCGGCCCCCGACGGCGCCATAGCCCCCGACGCAGGCTCGGCGGGCGACGGCGTTCGCGGGGGGCCACCTCCCAACCCCATCATCGTCGTCTCAGACGCAGCCGATGGCCACAGGGGTGCAGAGATCACCTCGCAGACTTCTGCCCCTGGCTGCCAGGGCTCGTACCGAGACTCCGCTTACTTCTCAGACAATGATTCTGAGCCCGATAAGAAGTCGGACGGGGTCCCGGGAGCCTCGGCCTCGGCCTTGGGAGCAGACCAGCCCCTGCCTGAGCCAGGCACCCCAGAGCAGAGTCCCAGCCCCCCGGACGGCTGCCTGGAAACCAGCAGCAGCCAGCCTGGCCAAAGGTGTCCCCCTGCTCGGCAGAGCGCCAGTCACCTGGAATCGAGAGAAGCGGCAGAACCAGCGCCCGCTGGCGCTTCCAGGCAGATGCATCCCCCCGATGACGGTGAGGCCGGCAGCCCCTCAAGTCTGCTGAACTCGGAGCTCAGCAGCGGGGATGACCTCGAGGCCCAGGAGGAGCCCCCCTGCACGCTGGCTTCCACCGGAACCAACACCAACGAACTCCTGGCGTTTGCAGATGCCCCCCTCTGCTCTGGCAGCCCAGCAGCCCCGATGGCGGAGAAGGCCTTGCGCGACCACTCCGAGGGCCCCAAGCTGAAGGAGCCAGACGTCGAAGGGAAGTACCTGGGGAAACTCGGCGTGCCAGGGGTGCTCGACCTCACCGAGGACGGAATCGACGCGGACGAGGAGGACGAGAACAGCGACGACTCGGACGAGGACCTCCGGGCCTTCACCCTGCACAGCCTCAGCTCCGAGTCGGAGGACGAGGTGGAGCACATAGTGCCTGTGGTCCTCAGCCGTGAGGACGGCCGCCACCTGCGGAGCCTGCTGAAGCCCTCAGCCTCCGCGGACCAGCCGCCCGACGACTGGAAGAAAGAGAAGAAGGCGGTGACGTTTTTCGATGACGTCACAGTCTATCTCTTTGACCAGGTATCTGTTGTCTGTCACCTCCAGGTTGTCCTGCTAGAGAATTCCAGAACGTGTTAGGGGAACGAGCGTGCTTATTTTTTCTGATTGCCGTTTCGAGGCCACGGATTGTTTTGTGATAACTCAGGAAAAGGAATTTGGGGTTGGCTACAGTGTCAGTTCCAAGAACACGCAGAAATGGGGTTTGCACAGGGAACTCCTGTTACATTACAGGAAGAAGATCTGCATGCCCTTCCTGGGTGTCCTGGCAGAGTCCTGCTGAAGTCGCTAACCCTTTCCAGACCAGATTTTTATACTCTGACAGTCGGCAGTAATGCCCAGCGTGCAGGTGCTGCTTGAACTGTCCGAGGCTCACGTGTAGCCCTGGAGACACCGACCAGCAGCCCTGCCTGTGGAGTGGGGACGGGGACGGGGCAGCAGGACAGAGTGTGTGGCCCTCCCGGCCAGGGGCTGGCCCTGCCCTCCTCCCTGCGGTTGCGCAGGCTGCCCGCTGTCGCCACTCAGGGGGCCAGCCTTCGGCCTCTTTAAAAATGAGGCAGCCTACAGTTCAAGCTTTTTTTTTTTTTTAAATGTTCTTTGTTGACTAGTCTTCGTAGCCCTTGAATTTGCTTCTTGAATCAGCTGGATTGTAAGTGAAGCGCCCGTTCTGGAAGGCGTGGGAGTCCTTGTTGGTTTCTTCTTGGACCTGCTTGCCCTCCCTTTGTGTTTAGTCCTTGGAACCGAGACCCTGGTATCTCAGCCTCTCGTTGAGCATTGGGCCTCTTGGGCCCCACACCTGAGGCTCTGCCCACACCCATGGGGGTCCTGGGTGCCGCCCCGCCTCTCCCCTGGGAGCTGGGTCTGCTTTCAGTTGCTCGTTACTTTACGCGTTGTCGCTTCTGTGTGTTCTCTTTCTACAGTGTCGCTCAAAAAACTTTGAACTGTGGCGTGTGGGGCAGGGAGGGTAGAGGTAGTTAAGTGTTTGGGAAAAGAAAAAGTAGACTCCCGGCCCCAACCTCAGTTCACCAGATCTGTGAGAGGGGCCGGGAGGCTTATACACATCCCAGCTTCAGAACCTGAGGGCTCAGGGAGCCTAGGAAACTGGTTTGCCATTTTTTTTTTTTTTTTTTTTGCGGTACCGGGCCTCTCACTGCTGTGGCCTCTCCCGCTGCGGAGCACAGGCTCCGGACGCACAGGCTCAGCGGCATGTGGGATCTTCCCAGACCGGGGCACAAACCCGCGTCCCCTGCATCAGCAGGCAGACTCTCAACCACTGCGCCACCAGGGAAACCCCTGGTTTGCCATTTTTTTACTGAGAGTGGAAGAGAGAAGGGATCACATGGCCCCAGATTTTGTGTTTTGTTACCAGTCGTTCGGATTCACGTAGCCCTTTCTTCACCTTCTCTGTGAACTTGAATTGTACCGAGACTTCACCACAGAGCAGACGATCTGTAGGTGGGATAGAAAGAGTTACAAAGTGTGTGCCGTGAGCAGTGGTGGGTGAGGGCTGGGGAAGATGTCTGGGGGTCTAGTTGCAGCAGAGGGATGAACTCAGCTCCCGTGGAAGCCCCCGCCTGGGCTACAGAAGGGCTGCACTCTTGTGACGACTTTGTGGGGGGGGTGGTGTTTTGGTGGCTTCAGAAGACAGGGCAGGATGGCATGAGATCGAGATTCAAGGCATGAGAATGAAGGTACAGAAATCAAGTGTAAGACATGCTTAGTAGACGTGAGATTTGAGAGGCTTAGTGTCGTAGAGAAAGTTGGGAAGTGGGTGAAGTCCTGAAAGTCTTCCTTTCTGTGATCTCTAGTAGTTTTCTCATGCGCTCCACGCAGTGTCCTTGGAGTAGCAGCCCCCTGCTGGCTCAGGCTGACGGCTGGTAGATTTTCTCCTGCTCTTACTGTGAAGTAGCTTCAGTACCTTAGCTCCAGAGTTTTAACTGAGCACTCCTGGGTTTTGGCAGTTCTGTGTCTTGGTTATTTCACTGTTGGTTCAGCAGATGCTTGGCGAACACTTACTGCATGTAAAGCAACTTTCTTGTGAAATCACGGCACAGTGAGTGAGCGGTCTGGGTGCCGGCACTTCACGCTCAGGGTCTCCTTAGCTTCCCCACACATCGGTGGTCTCCCATGTGCCTCTCGTGGGCCCTAAGTGAGCCTGGGGGGGTGTTTGACCCTCAGCTCTCACACTGCCCCTTCCGGACGCACAGTGTTCTCAAGGCCAGAACGGTGGACAGTGATGCTTGCTTACAATTAACGGGACGCATGGCTGCCCTCCAGCCTGTCACAGGGCAGATAAGCTCTGAGCTCAGGCTCATGCGTCGCAGCGCTGGTCATTGTAACGACGGGGCCGGGGCTCGGCAGTGTGGCCTTGGAGCCGTGTAGAGCCATGCTCGGGACACCTGCGTCATAGTCTTACAGCCAGGAGCCCCCAGAGATGTGAGGTGGACTGCCTGTCCTGGGGCACATGGGGAGCCTGGGGGCCTGTGTGCTGCTTTTCTATATTCACAAAAATATTCTACTGGGATTTTGATGGGAGTTGCATAAAGTCCATAAATCAGTTTGGGGGAGAATTGACATTTTTACTATGTTGAGGCTTTCAACTCATGAGCACAGTACGTCTCTCCATTTATTCAGTTCTTCTTAGTGTTTTGTAGTTTTCAGCAGACAGATCCTCTGCGTGTTTTGTTAGATTTATACCTAAGTATTTCATTTCTTGGGGAGCTAATTTAAAAGGTAATTTTAAAATTTTGGTTTCCATTTGCTCCTTGCCAGTATATAGAAACGTGATTGACTTTTTTCTAAATTAATTAATTATTTTTTTATTTTTGGCTGTGTTGGGTCTTCATTGCTGCATGCGGGCTTTCTCTAGTTGCGGTGAGCAGGGGCTACTCTTAGATGCGGTGTGCGGTCTTCTCATTGTGGTGGCTTCTCTTGTTGCAGAGCACGGGTTCTAGGCACACGGGCTTCAGTAGTTGTGGCTTGCGGGCTCTAGAGTGCAGGCTCAGTAGTTGTGGCACACGGGCCTAGTTGTTCCGCGGCATGTGGGATCTTCCCGGACCAGGGCTCGAACCTGTGTCGCCTGCATTGGCAGGCGGATTCTTAACCACTGAGCCACCAGGGAAGTCCCTCAACACATTTTCTGATTTTCCTTGAGACTTTTCCTTTGACCCACAGATTATTTATAAAAAATATTGTTTAATTTCCAAGGGTTGGAGATTTTTTTTTTTTTACCTTTCTGCTACTGATTTCTAGTGTAATTCCATTTTGGTCAGAGAACATATTTTGTAGGGTTTCCACTCCTTTAAATGTGCTGTTTTGCTGTAGAGCCAGGATATGGTCTATCTTGGTGAATGTTCCATGGGCACCTGAAAGAGTGTGTATTTTGTTTCTGGTGGGTGGATTGCTCTATAAATGTCAGATGCAGTTGGTTGTTCATTTCTTCTGTATTGTTGCTGATCTTTCTGTCTACTTGTTCTGTCTATTACTGAGAGAGAAGTGTTGAAGTCTCCGGCTATAATTATGGGTTTGTCTGTTTCTCTTTTCATTTCTGTCAGTTTTTGCTTCATCTGTTTTGTAGTTCTGTTAGCTTCATACACATTTAAGATTATTATATCTTCTCGGTGAATTGACCTTTTGTCATTATATGATGTCATTCTTTATTCCTTTCTCTGATATTCATAAAGCTACTGTAGCTTTCTTTTGAGTAGTATTTGTATGATGTCTCTTTTTTCATCCTTATACGTACCTGCATCCCTGTACTTGATAGTAGTTTCTTGTGGAAAGCACATAGGTGGTTTTTAAAATCTATTCTGAAACTTTTTGTCTTTTAATTGGTATTTTATGCCACTTACATTTAATAGAATTATTTGTATTTGGATTTAGGTGCACCATTTTATTCAGTGTTTCTGTTTGTTCCTCTGGTTGTTATTTCTTTTCTTCCTCTTTTTGCTTTCTTTTGGGTAATTTGAACAATTTTTAGAATTACCTTTTATCTATGCATTTCTTACTATATGTCTTCTCTTAGTGTAGTTTTTGGAGTGGTTCTTGGGATTACAATGTACGTACTTAACTTTTCACTGCCTCCTTAGAATCAGTGTTTTACCATTTCAAGTGGAATATAAGAACCCCTGTACCCTGTGGGCCCTTCATCCCCCCCTACCCCTTTTCTTCAGGTTGTCTGATGTGTCATATGTTTATTCATCAAAAACCCCATCACACAGTGCTCTATGCTTTACTTCTAGTCATCAAACATGTTTTAAGAAACTGAAGAGGAGAGGAATAGGATTATATTCACTCAGATAGTTACTACTGTTCTTTTTTCATTTCTGATGTTCCAGGTTCCTTTTTATTATCATTTCCCTTCTGTTTGAAAAAGTTTGTGTGGCCTTTTTTTTTTTTTTTAACAAATTCTCTTAGCTTTTCTTCATCTGAGAGGGTCTATATTTTACACTCATTTCTTAAGGATATTTTCTCTGAACATAGATTTCTGAGGTGATAGTTCTTTTCTTTCAGCATTGTCCCTGGCTGCTTTCAGGAGTTTTTTTTCTTTGTCTTTGGTTTTCAGTAGTACGATTATGGATTTCTGGATTATGGGCATGGATTTCTTTGTATTTATCTCATTTTAAGTTTGCAAAGCTTCCTGAACCTGTAGTTTTATGTCTTTCACCAGATTTGAGAAGTTTTCAGCCATTGTTTCTTCTTTTCTTCTTCACCACACTCTGTCTCTCTGTTTCTGGGACTCCAGCGTTACACCTTTTGGTAATATCCTAGTATATGGGCCCTGAGGCTCTGTTCTTTTCTTTCCCTCCAGTGTTTGCTTTTGTTCAGATTGGATCATTTCTGTTGATCTGCTTCACATTAACTTATTCTGTCCTCTCTCATGTCCATCCTGCTATTGAGCCCACCCAGTGAGTTTTAAAATTTTGGTTATTGTATTTTTCTGTTCTGAAATCCGCAATTCATTATTTTTATCTATTCTTTTGCTGAGACTTTTCCATTCATTTCCAGTGTGTTTTCCCATACTTTGTAAGAGCATATTTATAATTGTTCTCAGGTAATTCCAACATCTAAGGACATCTTGGCATTGGCATCTGTTGATTGTTTTTTTCTCCTGGGAATTGAGGTTTTCCTTATTCTTTGTTTGCTGAGAAATTTTAGATTGTACCCTTATTATTTTATCCGATTCTGTGCCTTGTTTAGATTCTATGGATAATGTTGATATTTTCTTCTTAGAAGGCGTCGACCCAGTTGGGTTCAGGTCACAAGTTCCAACCAGCCTTCTGGGGATTGGGGTCCCTTTCAGAGCCTTTGTTGTGCCGTTTGAACCTGTCCTGTGCATGTGCCACCCCCTGGCCAGACTGGACCTTGGCAGTGGTCTTCCTGAAATTCAGTTCTCAACGCTTTGGTGTGCTGTTTAGGGTCAGATCTACCCTGAGCAGCTGGGGGTAAGCCAGGAGCTCATAAACAACCGATGGGATCCCTTTTTTGAGCTCCCCCTCCCTGGGCTGTCCAGTGTCTTGGCCACTCTCTTCTTGGTCCTCCGGCCAGAAGGCTGGGCTTTGGGTTACCACAGTACGCTGTGCAGCTGCGCAGTGGGAGGACAGGGAGGGAAAAGGCGTGTGGGTTCTCCAGGCAGAGAGGAAGCTCACCGCCCTCAGAATTACAGGTGCCTGCCACCCCGGCTGCTGTCACCCAGGATTGCTTGGGCTGGGAGCAAGAGAACAGGGGGAAAAAAGCAAACCCCTGGAATTTCCTCTCCTCTGTCTAAGCATCAGAAGACCCCCCCGCTTCCTGCATCTGGAGCCAGGACCCAAGTGGCGGGGGTGGGGTTGGTTCACCGCTGGCTTGGTGTCCTTTGACTCCAGCGCTCTGCCCCAACCTGCCTGCTGCGTCTCCTCCTCCGAGGTCTCCCGTGGCCACTTTGTATGTCTGCCCGGCACTTAGACCCCGTTCCACGGGAGAGATGGGGCACGGACTCCCGGCCCACCTTCCCCAGGGGTGGGAGGGACAGGTCACAAATGGTCAGCGAGGGCCCCTGCCCCAGGGCTCCTGAAAGCAGGCGCTGGCTGATGGGAACTTATGTTGGGCTTTTCAGGAGACCCCGACCAAAGAGCTGGGCCGCTGCGGAGGAGAGGCGTGTGGGCCGGGGCTGAGCAGCCCCACACCGTCGTCAGGCTCCCCCTACCCGAGCAGGTGCATGAATTCCGAAAGTTCCACTGATGAAGAAGGTATCTCATTGGCAGGTTTAAAAAGCAACTAAACTTGAGTGTGATGTGAGCTGTTTCTGAGGATAACTTCACGTGTCGCCCTGCGGGTGTGGGGTGGGCAGCTCTGCCGTCTGCACCCAGGGTGGTCTGTGCCCCTCTGAGCCCACCTGGACGCCTGCACTGCCCTCTCTGTTCCTTAAAACGAAGTCATGAAAGGAGAGTTACTTTTATGTCTTACTTCCAGGTGGAGGCTTTGAATGGGACGATGACTTCTCCCCGGACCCTTTTATGTCAAAGACAACGAGTCACCTCCTCCGCTCCAAACCTTCCCTTCAGACATCCAAGTACTTCTCCCCGCCGCCGCCGCCCCGGAGCACGGAGCCCAGCTGGCCTCACGGGGCGCCCTACTCCAGGTTCTCCATCACACCCGCCAGCATCGCCAGCTTCTCTCTCACACACCTCACAGACTCGGACATGGAGCAGGGAGGTGAGCAGGGTGCGGAGCCAGGGCAGGGCCGGCTGCCCGGGAACGGGGTGCTCTCCCGGTGCTGGCAGACAGAGCTGTTCGAGTCTTTACGAAGAGCTCACAGCCTTGGCAGTGTGCTCCGGGGCCTCGGCCCCCACTTCCGGGCTCCGTCTCTGCCCTGCTGGGCCCTGTGGCCCTGGGGCTGCTCTGCCACCTTTCTTCTCCTTTTTCCCTTTGTTCTGTTAGCTCCCAACCCCCATCTCTCCTTCTCTCCCCCAGAGAGGAGCAGCTCTTCAGAAAGCTCATGCTCTGAAGAACACTTGGCTCTGACTTCGGGCTTGAACCCAAATGCACTCGGGCCCCTCCCCCGGGAATGTTGATTTTGCCATTAAGTCCTAGTCTTCGTGTGCCACCAGAGGGCCCGGGGGAGGGCATGGGCCGGGCACATTTGAAGTAGTGGTATCTGAACATATGGATCCTTTTTTCCCCACAACTAGATTGAAGATAAATGTTAATAGGTACACTTTTTTGATGTGAAGTTTGCAGATCAAATAATAATAACTGCGGAATATAAAGGCTTTTATTTGTGTTTGTCCTGGGTTTAATTGTGCCGATTAGATAACGCCCATGACCTAATGATCTGTTGGGGGCAGATGTGTGGGGCTCAGAGCCAGTTCTCTCCCACGCCCAAAGCATTGGCATTGAGCCGCGTGTGAGCCGCGCAGATGTGTCTGCGAGGGAGCCTGGCAGGTGCTGCTGTCGCAGGAAGCGGCGAGCGGCCGGGCAGGTGGCTGAGAGCCACACTTCTAGCTTCAGTTCCTCTTTCTGCAGCGAAGCTCAGACGCCGTCCACACTGTTTTTATCTGTGACGATCGTTTTAAAACACAGCTTTGCTTGCTCTCTCCTAATAGGAAGCAGCGAAGACGGGGAGAAAGATTAGGTGATGCTAAGGCACCTCGGGCCCAGGCGGCTCCCTGGCGGCGGCGTTTCCGGCTGCCCAGTGGCACCCACTCGACAGCTGCTGACACGGGAAGCGGAGGAGGACTCAGGAGGCCGAGGGAACGGCGCCGCGGGACGCCCGGCCAGGCGTGGTCTCCCAGCTCGTCCAGAGCTATTTGCTGCCCTCGCCACCCCGCCAGCTGGAAGGGCCGGCACTCCTGCCGTCCGCGGGGAGCCTGAGCCTGGCCAGCGTGGGGGGCTGTCGTCTCTGGGCGGTTTCTGGTTCCCATGTGGGGTGTTCTCCGCGTCCGCACCTGTGCATCCCGTCCGTGCACAGGTCCCTGAGGACCACGATGGGAATTGGCACCAGTGAGCCATATTTATTGTTTTTAAAGAAATCACTAATTGCTTTCTGTAATTGCACTGTGGATAAATGTCCTGAGAGTCCCTGATATTGTACAGAATCTTAAATTATTCAAGGAAAATAAGGCAGGTCAAGCTGGTGCTATCCACTAGTTTGATTTTTTTTTCTTCTGTTTTATAGTTTGTTTGCATGGTACTTGTAAAGCTTAAGTATTTTGAGTGTTATGCTGTCTTTAGAAATTGTTGGAATTGTACATATGGTACTCTTTCGTAAATGATAAATGATTCTGAATGTTAGTGTTTTATGTTCTTATAGGAAATATTTTTGATGAGTCCAAGAAGACTGCTCTGTTCTGCTGATTGAATGAAACACATTTCTGTCTCTTCTCTCTAAGGTGGTTTTTTCCTTGTTGCAGTTGAGGCTTCTTTGAGGGGCTGACGGGTCTTGCAGCCCCTCTGTGTGATTCTCCCACCCTCCCCTCCCCCAACTTTTAAAAAACGCTTTTGGTAAGAATCGACAGGTGGTTCCCAGAGCTCAGCTTGGTTGGAACATCCAGGTCCCCCCGTTGTCCCCAGAGGCCGCGAGGCCTCCTCCCAGCTGGGCCCCAAGTCACTTCCCCTCAGAGCCGGCTGTTCTGCTTGGTTTCTAGAAGCGCAGACAGCGGTGGCTTGAGGGCCCTTGTGTGGTCACTCCTCCCTTCAGGAGCATAGAAGCGGCTCCACGGAGGGCCCTGGGGGCCGAGGACGGTTTGTGTTCATTCTGTCTGTGCGCTTGAGGTGTTGAGCTTCTCACAGCCCCCAGAGCCAGTCCGGATCACGTCCCGTCCATGTGTGGCTGGTCTCTGTAACCGAGGCGATACACTACATCCTGCAGCCGTGAGGACGACGGAGGAGCCTCCACAGCCAGCACGTCCTCCTGGTTGGGCCCTCGGGCAGCCCGAGTGGCCGTCGCCCCCAGACGCCGCCCCGGGCTCATCTGCACTGACCCCCGCCTTCTGCGTTAAGCCCCCAGTTCTCCCCTTGCTCTGAAAGGACCGAGTGTGTCCAGTGCAGCCTCATGATGTTGGCAGGTGTCGGGTGTTGGTAATAAAAAGCTGACCTCATTCTGCGGCCCTCGAGTTCTGCTCTGCCAGCAGCATGGCAGCCAGTGTATACGGGTGGGGCCTTGGGGCTGGGTCCCCGCACACCGGCCCCTCACCCCAGGGGTTTCCGGTGCTGACGTGCTTTCCCGACTTGAGCGAGAGGCTGGGATGACCCTCCAGGCCCGCCTGGGGCTGCAGGACATCGGTCACGGGAGCTTGGGGACCCGATGCAGGTGTGTGCGCCGGCTAGAGTTGACATAGTAAATTGTGACCTATGTTATCAATTCTGGCTCGCCCCCTTTTTATACTAGCAATGACTTTCCAGAGCGGCAGGGGTGCCCTTCCCCTCCCCCGGTGTGAGCACAGAGCACTGCCAGAGCCGGACCCTGGGACGTGCATGTTGAAAACACAGTTAACAGGGCATTAGGAGGTGATTTTGCCAAAACTGTCATAACTCTCAACTTCTTGCTCTGGAGACTTCCAGGGTTTTCTGAATTTTTACACCTACCAGTCTTGGTTAAAAGAAAAATGAGAGGCAGTTACACTAGTTTTTTTAAATTTACGGGTTTAAGGAGTTCAGATCTAATGACTAAAATCAAGTGGATCCATAGACTAGATAGTCTTCTACAGTCAGCCTGTGGTAAATTATTGATGCTTTGGGGCTGTCCATTTTTCACTATGATTAAGGAGATTTTTAACACCATCATCCCCATTTTAATTTATTTTAAGGTCTGCATCACTCTGATACAATGAATTGCCAAAAACATTTTATACAGGGAGCTAGGGGTGGGGCTGGGTTGGAGTAGCAGGTCTTAGTGTGGTGTTGCATGGTCGGGTAGATTTTATATTTATAATAAACATGGGAATTAACATGTTGTTTTGAAATCTCAAGTAATACACAGGAAATTATGTAGATTAAAATTTTCTGCCCATTTTTGAAATGTCAGCATGTGCTTTGTTGTTTGTTTCAGTTTTCTTTTCACTCGGTTACCAGTAGGTGGGTTTGTAAACCGCTTTTGTTCTAATAAGTTACACAATGAAATAGTATCAGTGGAATTCTCTAGATAATGTGGGTGAGGTGTGTCATACCTGGTTCACAACGATATTTCCTGGCCTCCTTTGGGATCTGTCTTACTTTGGTGGAGTTTACGTATCTTAAGTCCTACAATAAAAATAATCTAACCTTCATCTCCTTCCTAGCTAGATGTTAATTTGTGTTATCAAAGGACTTGGTCATAAGCCAGTAAGAGCAATGTAGAAAAAGTGCTCCCCCAAAATCCTTCTGAAACTTGGACTGTGCGTCTGGGTAAGAAGCCATTCATCTTAAGGGTGAAGAAGCTCCAGGAAGCTGAATGGAGAACAGAGTATCTGTTCTATTTTTGAGTGTACAGGCGATTGTTTCTATGAAAATGGGTTTATCTAAGAAAGGTGTTGGTATGTTTTGCTGCCCTGAAACCCCTTTCAAAGCCTCCTTCTTTTATTAACACTTTCCACAGGGTGTTCGTGGGGTTAATGACTTTCTGTACGTTTGTCCTGAGGGCCCAGGTGCAAGGGAGGCAGCTCCTGGTTTTACTCTACTCAGCCCGTCATCTGAAAATTCCAGAAGCGAACCAAGTGTGAGGCTGGAGATGCCGGGCTTCAGTTACGAGGGGCTTCAAAATATTAGCCTTAGGAGAAGTAGCCTTAAAATAAGAATGGGTGTACACAGTTACTTCAAGTGTAAGTCTCAAAAACAACGTTCCTAAGTAGTAACAGGGTTGGCCCAAGCTTTGGCTATCAAAAAGTAAAACACTCTTTGGTATGTAAATTAATTCTTAAAAGATGTGTGGACAGTATTGAATCGCCAACAACCTGTTATTTGAATGGCTGGAACATGGTTAAGTTCAAGTTGGCACGGGCGTAGATAGACGGTAACAGCGGCCCGCTGTGAGTACCCACTGCTTCATTCCAGCCGCAAATGAGGACGCATGGGGCCATCCCACCTCCGAGGTTTCCCTGTTGTGCTTTAACACAGTTGTAAGAGGTTCACGGCAATATAATAGTTAATGAACTTTCAGTTTAAATCGTGTACATTTTTAAATTGTAAGATTTTTACTGTATATTGATGCATAGTGTGATTCAATAAACTGCTTGTAATTTAAAAACTATTTAATATTCAAAATAAATATAGTTATATATTTATAGATTCTGTTACCGCATTGATTCTGTGTGTTTTCCACGGTGTAAGGCCTGGGGTGGGCAGTCTGGCACTGCCCCACTGTGGGTGCTTGGCGCCTGCAGCCCTGGGTCACTCACTGCCCTCGTCTCTAGAGATGGGATGCCCTTTTCTGGGACAGACCTAAACCCCACGCACCCGAGAACACGAAGATTTGCATAATCACCGGAAAACCAGCATGGACTGTTTGTGCTGCCGTAAAGCGTACCTGTGATTCAAACATGGATGAATTTCAGAAGCATTTTTTGGTTTTTTTTTTTAGTATTTATTTACTTATTTGGCTGCACCGAGTCTTAGTTGTGGCACGCGGGATCTTCGTTGCCGTGTACGGGATCTTCACTGCGGCACACGGGCTTCGTAGTTGCGGCACGCATGTGGGATCTAGTTCCCCGACCAGGGATTGAGTTCCGGCCCCCTGCATTGGGAGCGCGGAAGTCTTAGCCACTGGACTGCCAGGGAAGTCCCAGAAGCGTTTTAATTTCTGAGATCCAGCCTCTAAGGAGCGCTAAGCCCAGAGGCTAATCAGCTCAAAACCAGCCTTTCTGCTCCCCGAGTGTCCCCTCCTTGCTGTCCTGGTCCCAGCTGTCACAAGCAGGGAAATGGGCCTCCTTGTACCAAAATAGGGGCCTGGCCCCAGCTCAGGTTACACCAGCTGCAGAGTGACCCTCGGGGAGTAGAGGGAGGAGACCTGTGCACTCCCATTCCCAGAGCCCAAGACAGGCAGCGAGTGGCAGTGTCCGGGGGAAGTGCGGGGGCCAGCGCAGACCCTGGGCCTGCAGGACCGGAGCCGGTGGGAGCCCAGGACCGTGTGCCGCCGCGGGTCCTGCTGCACTCCGGCGACTCCCATCAGCCCCCAAGACCCCTGTGCAGTTGCTGCTTTTAACGCCTTATAGTGCTCCGGTCAAAGGTGAGGAAACTGAGGCAGGGGACGATGAAGTAAAGCAGGTGGGTGGCAGCCGGTTTTGAGCTCGAGCTGCCTCTAGCCCCTGGAGACCTAAAACCGATGACCGGTTATTTCTCGGTGAGCTGCCCACAGGCGGCCGGGCAGGTGCTCCCCGGGCAGGGCTCCGCCGGCTCGCACCTGGCCCGGCGCCGCGGGCGTGGCGGGGTCGGGTCCTCAAGCCCCCGGTGCTGCAGGATCCTCCCGAAACGCGGGGTGAGGGCGCGGGGTGCCTGGGCTATTGCTCTTCGGGGCTGTGGCCGCCGCCCGTTTGAGAAACTCGTATTACCGCAAAACGGCTTTTCCACGAATCTGACTTTGGCTCCGAGTGCTGAGCCTTAACCCCAAGGCCAGGTGCGGCGGCCAGGTGCTTCCCCTCCGCGCCGGCCGGCTCGCAGCGAGGCCGGCGGAACTGGCTCCGGGGGCCTGCGCGGGGCGGGGAGGCGGCCCGGGAACCCTTCGCGGGCGGGCGGGGAGGGGCCCCAGGTCCCCAGCCGGCAGGTGCGCCCCGCCCCCGCCGCGGGGCGGGGACACGCGGACTCCGGCCACGCCCCGCGCCCGCCCCACGGGCTCATTTACATGCGGCCGCCGCCCCGCCCGCGGCGCCTAAAGCGACGTGTCCTTGTCCCCCGTGGACAGCCCCAGCGCGTGCGGCCACGGATCCCCAGGTAACGGGGTTGGGGTGCAGGTGGGGCGGCGGGGAGAGGACCCTGGGGCAGGGCCGGGTGGCGTCTGGAGGGAAACCTGAGTGGAGGGTCCGGGTCTCGAGCTCTGGCCGCCGCCATCCACGTGTTGGGCTTGGGGACTGCGGCGGGCTCTGGTCACCGTCCGCCTCTGACCTCCGACGGCCTCCTCAAGTCCACAGCCATTCTGGCACCAGTGTTGTCCCTGCATGTGTGACGTCCAGTGGGGCAGGACCGTGAGTGTAGTGGCCGGAGTTGGTGCCTGTACGTCCAGGCGACCAGGAGGTAGTGCAGCCTCGGGCAGAGGGCCTGCCCTGGGCTAGGATGGGGCCGCGCCTGTGGGCGGTCTCAGGCAAGTGTCAACGGCCACCTAAGCCCAGGAGGCACTCAGGAGGCAGTGAGGGGCATGGGGCCGGAGAAAGGTCCAGGGGTCAGTACGTGTCACCCAGGGGGAGAGGGGGCCACCAGACCAGGGAAAGGTCTGAGGGGTCAGTGTAAGGTCAAACAGGGGCATGGGGGGTGGGGTGGGGTCTGGGAAGGACCCTGGGGTCACTGTGCACCAGCTGGGCAGCCGCCACTGGGGACCGCTGCCCTGAGCGCCCACTGGCCTGCGGAGTAACCGCGGGGTGGCCTGTGTTCTGGATTTCAGCTCCAAAGGCCCCCCCCTCAGAGCCACCCCCCCCCCCCAGGACAACCAGTTTGGAGCCATGAAGACCAAGAGCCGGCCTCCCCGGCGCCGGGTGCCCCCGCAAGACCCAGAAGCCACCCCAGGGGAGCGGACGCCCGACAGGCCACCGCCGGGCTCGGGGCCAGACGCAGCCAAGGCTCTGCGGAGCCGGCGGGCGCGCGCGCAGGGGGTGCGGGCAGAGGGCGGGCGCCGGCGGCCGGGGCCAGGGAGCCGGCGGGAGAGCAGCGTCCAGCGGCGGCTGGAGAGCAACGAGCGCGAGCGGCAGCGCATGCACAAGCTCAACAACGCCTTCCAGGCGCTGCGCGAGGTCATCCCGCACGTGCGCGCCGACAAGAAGCTCTCCAAGATCGAGACGCTCACGCTGGCCAAGAACTACATCAAGTCGCTGACCGCCACCATCCTGACGATGTCCAGCGGCCGCCTCCCGGGCCTGGACGGGCCAGTCCCCAAGCTCTACCAGCACTACCAGCAGCCGCAGCAGGCGGCCCGGGGCGCGCTCGGGGCCTCCGAGGCCCCGCCCGAGGGCCACCTGCAGAAGTTCTCCACGCAGATCCACAGCTTCCGCGAGGGCTCCTAGCGCGCCGCCCCGCCCGGGTCAGCGGCCCAGCCCGCCCCTCCCAGCCCTGGGCCCTCCGCGCCCCACGGCTCCGTTTCCCTGCACTCTTGGCGCAGCCCTGGGCACGTCCCAGGGCCCAGGGCCAAGACCGGTGAGTGGCCTGGTGGAGGCCACGGCTCTGGGCAGCATGAGGCCCATACCTCCACAAGGTCCCAGGGCTGCCTCGTCATCGTCTAGGCAGGAGCTGGCCGGCCCTTGTCACTAACTCCTCTTCACTCCCACTCCCTCCCGAGGTGAGGGGAGATTCCACACAAAGGTTTGCTTAGGTAAGTTCCCCAGTTACTGCTCAGGCCCAGGCCCAGGCCCAGGGCGGAGCCTCCCCCAACCTGCACCATAGCCTCCTCGTTCGGGGTAAACTGAGGCACGGAGCAAACAAAGCCCACAGCCTCGAGGGGAGTGGGGCTGAGCAGAGGTGCTTGAGTGTCTAGTTCAGCATCTGTCAGGGAGAAGCCCCCGTCAGGTCCCCTCCCATTAATTCTGAAGGGACCTTGTCGGGGAGAGGGGCTGGGGTCTTGGCTCCTCCGGGTGGGGCTCCTGACCGTGGAGGGTCTGCGGCCCGGCACCGAGGGTACAGGAGATGGGGCTGGGGGGTCGGGCAGACAGGCTGCTAGGCCGTGGTTCCCCTGAGCGGTCAGGGGTCTCCTGCAGGGAGAGGGTCTGTCCCCAGGCCTCCCTCAGGGTCCCACCGAGGTTTGCCACTCATTGTCGTGTTTGTGGTCGTGTAAGTGGCAGAAGGTGGTCTGACAGACTTCAGGATGTTCTTGGGTCCTGGTTGCACTTGGGGGCCCTGCGGGGAGGAGCCTGGGGTGGCAGGGGCTCCCCTCCCCCAGCGGGTGCTGCTCCTTAAAGATGGGACTGAAGCTTGGCAGGTCCCCACCGCCTCGGGCCACGCTTCCTTCTGTGGCGTTCCCGCCCCGCTGGCTCTGACAGGCTTGGCGACTTTGCTCCCAACCCCGCTGGCAACTCCTCTCCCTTGTCCGGCTGCCCACAGCCAACATGGGGAGGGGACAGGGCCCTCTGCGTCTCGGGTAGGAAGCCCAGCCACAGGGCTGCGGAGAGGCCGGAGTTGGCCTGGCACGTGGGGCCGAGTTCCCCGTGCCCAGATCTGCCGCAGAGCCGTCGAGGGCCAGGCGCCTCTGCACGCTCTGCGTGGGGCTGAGCCAGGCCGGGAGCGGGGCTGCCGCAGCTGAGGACCCAGCCTCCGTGTACGGCCTCACCCTCCCGCCCCGGCAGTCCCGGCCCCGGCCACTTAACGCCCCGCCCGGCTTGGCGTCAGCCCTGGCCTCGTCAAGGACAGCAGGTGGCAGCCCTGGAAAGAGCCATGAGGGGCTTCAGTCCCAACTTTCCAGGTCAGACACCAGCCGACACCCCCGCCCCCCCACCCACCCACAACACCCCAGTCGCTAGGCCCCAGTGCCTGGTGGCCCCTGGAGGCCTGGTCTGGTCCTGGCCCCATCGCCCCAGCCGACCTTCAGCATGGGTCGGGGGGACCCCAGGTGTCCTGGCCTGCCCCCCAGCGGTGGCCACGCGGGAAGGTCAGTGGTCAAGGGCCCACCAATGGGAGCCGAGATTGTGGGCAACTCTGAGCTCGGGACAGATGGGGCCCACATGGCCCGTGTTAGGAGAGGGAGGTCTGCAAGCCTGGCACCTCTCGTTCTGGCTGAGCTGAGGCCAGAGCAGGGCTCAGCGCGTCCCTGGACTTGCCGAATGAGCCGACAAACTGAGACTGAAAGCCTGGGGTGGGGTGCGCCCAGCAGAGGCTCCGTCCAGCAGCCCATGCCTGGTGACCGGGGGCCTGTGGATCACCACCTTGCAGGACAACAGCCTTTGTGACTCTGTCCCTCTGTCCCAGACCGGCATCTGCCCCCACGCTGCTTCCCAGAGGGTTGCCTGGGCCCAGATGTGCAGCCTTTTCCACCCGAGGCTGGAGGGCACTTGCCTGCCCTGTGGCCACATCACGAAGGAGCCTTAAAGGCCCCAGTCCAGGTTTGGGGTGTTGAATATGGGGAAAGGGGTGGTGAAGGGACAGGTCTGGTGAGCCTGCTGCCAGGTCCGCTCCGTCGACCCTCGTCTTGGACTCCAAGCCCAGGCTGGACGCTTCTGTCCTGCAAGAAGGCCCTGCCCTACCCTTCCAGGCTGTGCATTTCCTAAAGTCAGAGACTCACGCACTCTGAGCCCGGGCCGCCCGGCCGGCACCGGGGGCCACGGACCCACCTGCAGACCAGACCTGCATGAGCTCGGGGGTGACAGAGAAACAAGAACTGCGACTTTCCTATAGAGAAAACCTACCTGGAACTGAACGGCCAGTGCCCCTGCTATAATTATGGTGAAAATGTTTCTTAGATGATCCCAATTTGCTTTTATTTTTCCTAACAACCTCCTCAACGTACTAATGAAACCAAAATAAAAGGTTTCACGGCAACTGCTACTTTTGCCCCAAGCTCGAATGGGTGGGGAACTGTGCATTTTAATCGTAGTGCAGCAATAAAAATAGCGCGTCCTTGACAGTCTGGCCTAAGTTTTTATTGAATAAAGCATCCGAGGACTCGAGATGGTTCGGTGATGCTGAGCAGGTCAGCAGTCGGCGCTCCGCAAGGAGGGGACACGGTCGCCCTGGAGAGAGGGCAGGGAGAAACCAGCGAGTCACAGTAGATCGACAGGGCGCTGCCACAGAAGAAACAGTAATGCCCGCGCGGAGAAACCTGACAACCACGAGTGTAAACAGACAGGAGGGCGCCGCCCACCCGGCCCTTCGCTTGCTTTGCCTGGGCACTGCCCCCAGACTCACGCCTCCCGGTCCCACCTCCAGGAGATGAGGCAGAGGCCTGCGGCCCCTCCAGTGCCCCTCAGGAGGGGGCCCAAGGGAGACCTCCTTAGAGTCAGCTTCTGGGCGGCAAACACTGCACCACAAAACAGCGCACAGCCGAGCCCTCCTGACGGGAACGCCGGGGAAGCTGGCGGTCAGTGAGCAGAGACGGGACACGCGCTCTGATGACCCCCGGCAACGCGTCTGGCTGTGGGAAGCAAACTTGAGACTTAACCAAATGGGGCCTTTTTCTGATTAAAAAAAAAAAAAAAAAGCAGCTGAGAAGCTGCCCGCTGGGAGTGGGGCTGCTTGGGGGGTGCCTCCCTAGGGCTCTGCTCCAGGCTGAGGCCTCCAGGCCCCTCTCGGCTGGTCTCCACCCTCCCCACCCCCTGCGACATGATCCGATGTAAAAGGAGCCCCCAGTCCCCAGCCCCGTCAGAGGAAGGGCTGGCTGAGGACCGACGACGGTGACTCTGTACTTGGACAGCTTCTCGCAGCCACGGGCGGCCCCTCCGTCCTCCGACCACCCCAGGAGGGCCCGGCCCACCCGGGGAAGAAGACGCCCCTCCCCAGCACTTATTTCCAACCTTCCAACTCCTTCCTTAACTTTTGAAAGGAAACCCCATTCGCGAATCCTGCTCAGAGAACTGATCAGGTCCAGGTGAAGCCACACTGAGCCCCACAGCCAGTTTTCTTTAGGGGGCAGGGCTGACGCCGTCTGGGGATGCCCGGGGCTCAGGGGTCCTTCGTGGGCTCTCTTCCCCAGGGGCAGTGCTCCTGGAAGCCTCCAGGCTCCCGTCCTGGAAAGGGAGGAGGCAGAGAGGGAAGGGACGCGCAGGAGAGGCTGGGGCGAAGGGGTCTGCACCTCACACCCCACGTTCTCCTCGCAGCCGGGGACACACAGCGTCCACAGAGCTTCACATTTCTGGGTTGTTTCAGTGCCTCCAAGGTGGCCATGATCTCAGGCCAGGTTCCCTCCCCAGTCTCGAGTCTGGGCCTGGAGATACCACTCCTGGGATCCACGTTTCAGCACGTTCAGCACGAGAACAGCTCCCGACAGGAAGGCTTGCATCAACCTTGGTCCTTCAAACCCAGCATCACACCTGCTCCAGGTGAGGGGAAGCGGCCTCAGCAGCAGACGGGATTGGGGGTCTCCTGTGGGGCACCGGCCACCTCCGAGGGCCCACTGGGGAGGCCCTGCTCCCTTCTCCACTTGCCGGCTGTCTCCTGGGATGAGCTCCTGGGGGCCCTGGTGGCACTGGCCCGGACGGACAGGTGATCCCAGCCCCCCTGAAAGGAGAGAGCGGAGTGACCCGGGGCTGCCAGGGGTCAAGGGGCAGAGACCATCCTTCTAGATGGTTGGACTCTTGGGCGGCTCTGCCCGGGGCCTCCCAGCCGAGAGCCCTCGGGGCTCGGAGCCCCAGGCCAGCACAGCCGCCCCGTGCCCAGCCCTGCTTACCCCGATGCCATAGTCCCAGCCCTGCCCCTTGGGCTCCAGGGGCTGCACACCCGTGCGGCGACACACAGTTCCCCGGCTCAGGCTGTGGCTGCCCTGGACTTTGTTGGCGATGACCCAGACCTGGAATGCAAACCCACTGAAGGCCTGGCCCCACCGCTGCAGGGGGACCATGGAGACAGCAGCGGGGAGACCAGAGCAGAAACCCGGATCCCAAGTCCCCGACCCCAGGGCAAGCACCCACCCCCCACCCCTGTCGCCCCAGACCTGGTCCAGGGGCCCCACGGACACGTGGCGCACGTTGTTGGACACGTGTTCCCAGCTGGTGCCCTGCGGGTAGCTGGGTGTGACCCCCTGGCGGTACCACAGGTTCCCTAGGAGAGAAGCACCGATACCGTGAGGCCCCGAGCGTCGGGATCCACTTCGGGGTCTGCAAGGCCGGGAGGTCTGACCACGAGACAGGCGGGGTCTCCCTCTGCATCCCCCCCCACTGCCCGGGGCTCCTGCTGACCCACAGCCGGAGAGACCCCGGCCGTAGCCAGCCCTGCCCTTCCCACGTTTGCCTCCCCCTCACTTCATAACTGCCCCGCTGTGCTGGGCTGGCATCCTCGTCTGCTTTCTATGCATGAGAAACCGAGGACAAGGAATTCTTTAAACAATAAAGAGACCTGGTGTGGAATAAAATCCCTGGGTTCCAGTCCCGATTCCGCCCTTTCCTCGCCTTGCTCAGCTAGGACAACAACTACAGACCATTAAAGGGCACGGGCGGAGCTGGCTGGAGGTGGCACGGGGGTGGGGCAGGGATGGCCTGGGCGGGGCAGGTGACCTCTGCCAGCCGCAGCTGCCCTGGGGCTCCTGAGTCGCGGGCCTGGGTGGCACTGTCTAGAAGATGCTCCCAGGCCTTGCCACCGGGTCCTCCTCCCGAGGTGCAGGCAGGCCAGAGCACCTGGGGGGGCTGGGGGCCCCCGACCCTGCCTGACTCGGGGGAGACTGCTTGGAGGCTGACCTCAGGCTGGCGGCCTCTCATGGGGCTTACGAAGGTCTCATGTTGGGGCCTGGGGTGGGCGAGGGTCTGGTCTCATCCCATCAGGGCACTCAGGGAACCCCAAACCTCCCCTGGTGACCGCTGGGGATCAGAAACCACTTGCCGTTTTCGTCCAAGGCGAACACCGCTGTGTGCCCCACGGACACCTGTTTCAATCTCTGTTTGGGAGGAGATGGGATGAGGTACCAGCAGTCGCCTGCGATGGGAGATTGGATTCGGGATGCAGCACCGAAACTGTCACCCCGGTGCTCCTGGAGCACGTGGCCTCCTCTGCAGCTCACGGGGTCGAGCAGGTGCGGCCGGCCTCTGTCCCCAGACTGGCCGGACCACAAGTGTGAGAGGGCCCAGCGCGAGCTGACCTGTGTCCTGCTGTCCCTTCGATGCCCCGGCCTGCCCAGTGCCCTCCCCAGGGCCCGCCCGAGGCTGTGGCAGCTTCCAGACGGTGGGGTCCGATGGGCCGCTGTCCCGAACAGGGACAGGAAGGTGCCCGGCCCAGCATGCGGTGGAGACTCAGCCTCAGGGCCACTGTGCGAACCCACTGCCGCTCGTGGAGGGTGGCGATGCGCCAGCCACCACCCACCCACCCACCCGTCGGTCCATCCATCCCTGTGCCGGACACTGCCCAGAAGTCCAGAGAAGAACAAGCCTACACGGCCTGCACTCCCGGAGGGCAGCCAGGGTGGACACTGTGGACGGGCTGTGCCGGTGCCCAGGGCCGTCCCCGAGGGGCAGGAGGCCAAGGGCGGTGAAGGGCAGCCCCACTGCCAGGTGACCACCCCTGGGTCAGTCCCAGCGGAGGGGGGCGGCCTCTGGGGGGAGCCCAGCGCGGCCCCTGCGCCTGGTCCACAGGTGTGTTCGGTAAATGCTTGTTGACCTACACGGAGACCCGTCAACCGGCTTCCCCGGAAGCGGAAGCAGCTCCAGCCGCCCCCGGCGCCCGTCACAACATGGCGGCGGTGGCGGCAGGTGGAGATCCTCCCGAGGGGTGGCACTCACCAGCCGGCTTGGACGGGGACACGGAGCCACGGTAGAAGGCGGAACCGTCCCTGGCCACGGCCCACACCTGGTAGCAGCCCCCGACGGAGACGGAGGCGAAGGGCTGGTCGGTGCCCACATGCAGCCAGGAGGAGCCCTGCAGGCGGGGAGGAGGGACACTCAGGGCGGCCAGGCCCCGCCTCTGTCACCACCCGGGTTCCGGGAGCTGGCGGCTCCTCACGCCAACCGCGTCCTCAGCTCCAACTGCCCGCAGGGCTTGGCGACCGCTCGGGCCACGAACGGTGTCCACCGGTCCCAGCGAACGTCCTGGGCAGAGGCCTGGGGAGGCCTGATCCCTGCCCGACTCCACCAAAGAGCCCTATCTCGGTAAGAATCCGCCAGGGGGCTGGCAGGTGGGCAGGCCCTGGGTCCCACAAGGTGCTCACCGCGGGGTTGAGCTCGGACACGCCCAGACGGCACAACACGTCCCCCTTGTCACTGACGGCCCAGAGCGCGATGCCGGGCCCGCTCCCGTGGGCACCCGGGCTCTCCGGAATGATGGACACGTCCCCCAGGGCGATGGGGGCCACCTCCAGCCAGGGCCCGCTGGTCACTAGCTTGCACTTTCTGTGCGGCAGAAAGAGAGCAAAGCCCCGTGCACCCTGATGCCGCTGTGAGCCTCAGGGCCGTCTGCTCTGGACAGAAGGGAGCAGCCAGGCCCCTGGCCCTGGGGAGGGCTGGGGCCACAACCTCCGACCCCCCAGAGGAGCCGGTGGGCACCACCCTTCACGCCGTCCGCCCCTGCCTGGCCTCCAACCCCATCCGGGCCTTCCTCCCACCCTGCGGGTCCTGTAGAGCCTGCCAACATTTGTCTTGTTTGTTCTCGAAAACAAACGCTTCAGAAACAGCACTGGGAGCCCGAGGGCACTTCCTGGGCTGACATTTACTTTGATCCTCTTTTCTCCTCCCACCTGTAACCTCCCCTTTGCTTCCACAGGGACTGAGGCCGAGGCAGGGAGGGGCATGGCGGCACCCCCCAGTTACCTCCCTCCTTACCTGGTCCAGCACCTTCTCCTGACGAAATCCTTCATAGTTTTGTGCCCGTGGTACAAGCTGCAGAGGAAGAAGCTGACGTCGAGACCGTGGAAGTTTCTGGAAGGTGACGCTGCACGCACATCCTTTCCCCAGGAGTTACAGAGCCCAGCCCTCAGTGCGAGCCGAAGGTGGGGCTCGGGGGCAGCAGGTAAGGGAGGACACGTCCTCTTGCTTCAGATGCCTCTGGCCCCGCCTGGGCCCCCCTGCGTGGTCTCCCTGGGGCTGGCAGCTGCCCAGCTGCGGGGTGGGCTCTAGCTAAGGGGCCTCTGAGCCCTCCCCACCCCCAGGCGCCATCAGAACACTTCTGGGGAGCAGTCAAGCTCAGGGCCCAAGGCCAAAGCGGGGGGATCAGTCCAGGATAAACCAGCCTGGGGCTCAGAAGCCAGGCTCAGGCCCTGGCTCAGTCTCGCCCGGCTCCATCCTCCATCTGGACATGAACTGTGTACCGTGAAGGGTCTGCACTGTGGGGCAGGGGGCAGGGACTCTGCCTGGCTGACCGGGCCTGACACTCAGGGTCGCAGCCCCCTGAGGCCCCCTCCCCACGCAGAGAGAGACATGCTTACGCAGGGAAGTCGCTGGCGTACTGCCACCCCTCCTGGTCCGTGCCCCCAGGGACGCTGAAATCCACGAACCAGTCAGAAACCTGGGGGACGGGCGGGTCAGTGCGGGCGGACACCCCCCACTGCAGCCCCCGCCCCAGCCCCAGCCCGGAGCTTACCCAGGCCCACTGCAGGGACGGGGGCTTTGTGCTGGCCTTGGTGCACTCCTGCAGGCCCGTGGCATCACTCCACATGTACCGGTCGGTGGGCAGACCCCTGCGCAGGACAACAGGGCTGAGGTGACGCCAGAGAGAGGGGAGAACAGGGCCCCCCTGCCCAGGCCCCTGGGACGGCTGCATCTCTGGAGGGGCGAGAGGGCGGAAACAGGATGGCCCCAGGGCGGGGACAGCAACAGGGGGACCCTACATCACACGGGGGCCAGGCGCCAACCAACCACAGCCAGGCCATCCACCCGAGGGACCCCACACCTCGTTCTCTCATGATGTGGGTCATCGTGTCCCGAAAAGACGTTGAAGCCCTAACTCCCGTGCCTATGCGTGGGACCTCATTTGGAAATAGAGTCTTTGCAGAGAATCAAGTTGAGATGAGACAGTTATTTAGTGGGCCCCAGTCCACTAGGACAGCGTCCTTACCAAACGGGGACATCTGGACCCAGGTTTCCCAAATTGGGAAGACGACGCGAAGACAGGGAGAAGGCCATGTGACAACTGAGTCACCAGACAAGGAATAATGGAAGCCCCCGGAAGCCAGGAGAGAGGCCGGAACAGATCCTCCCCAGGGCCCTCAGGAGGAAGCAAGCCTGCTGACACCTGATCTCAGACTCCGCGGCCTCCAGAACGGAGAGAATAAACGTCTGCTGTTTAAGCTGCTCAGCCCGTGGTGTTTTGTTACAGCAGCCCCGGCTGACTGACACACTCCCAGCAACACACAGCGCACAGTGGTCTCCGCGGGCGGCTGTGGCCCTGGCTTTGCACTCTCTACACGGGCTGGGGAGCCCAGCACTGCTTTTCTTCTCCCGAGGACCAAGCAGGGAGTGAGGAGGAAGGGGACGGGCAAGCAGGTCAGCATCCCGTGTGGACCCTACGCACAGCCGGGGCGGAGGCTTCCAGAACACATGCGGGCAACGTCTATCAGCTCCCTTAGAAGGGCTCAAACCCTAAGTTACCGGGGTGAACGGAGAGACTCGCAAATATTTACACACGAGGAAATCCTTCAAACTGTCCAGACGACAGCAAAAGGTCACAAACAGTCTACATGTCCAAGACCGAGGAGGGGTGAGATAAGCCAGGTCCACCCTCGGGGATCAAATTGGGAGGCTGTCACAGGCCATCTGTACATGTCTGACTGTCCCCCTGCCTCCAGCAAATGCGGGCACACTGGGGACGGGCAGGGGGAAACACACCAAAATGCGGAGAGTGGCTACTATTTTTGGTTGGTGGGATTAGAATTTATTCTTCGTGTTATTTGAAATTTCTTCCTTTCATCAATTTTGAAAACACAAAGGAAATTTAAAAGTTTGTGCCATTTATCATAGACTCAAAAATATGAAATACCATTTACAAAAGATGTCAAGACCCCGTTATAGAAAATCACAAAACCCTATTAATACGAAATGAAAGATCTACATAAATGGAGGTATAAACTGCGTCCAGATTTTGGAGATTTAGGAATGTGAGATAACGTTTCTACCCAAACTGACCTATAGGTCCAAGGCCATCCTGACCAAGACCCCAAGAGCCTTTGAGGACTGCTTCTAAAGTTCACCTAGAACTGTCCAGGAAGAGCCAATGCTGGATGAAGAAGATGAGGCTTTGACAACTTCCCATAAAGGGACGGCAGCTGGAACCATGTAGGGTTAGCACGAGGATGCCCAAAGCCGCACGGAAGAGAAGGGCTTGGGAACAGCCACTGCCCCCATGGACACTGGAGTTAAGGCAAAGGTGGCCGCTGTGATGCAAGGGGGAAGGACAGTCTTTTCAATAAATGGTGTGGGTCACTGGAGAGTAAAAAACCAAAAACACTTTACCCCTACCTCACCTTATATACCAAGTAGTTCAGGCCAGGGGGTTCTAGACCTAAATGGACAAGACAGAGGAATAAAGCTTCCAGAACAGGGTGGACAAAAACACGCCTCACAGGCCCAATCAGGACTGTTTCAGCACAGCCTACAAAGTAAGGGTCGTTTTTACATTTTTAAATGGTTGAAAAAAATTCAAAGAAGGATAATGCTTTGGGACACGTGAAAATTCTACGCAATTCAAATTTGTGTCCAGGTGTAACGTCTTATTGGGACACAGCAATGCTCATTCGTTTACGTGGGTGCTTTCAAGCGGCAGCTGCAGAGTGAGTCACTGTGACAGAGACCCTAAGGCCCACCACACCTGAACTATTTCCTATCTGGTCCTTTATAGAAAAAGTTTGCTGACTGCTGTTCCAGAGATAGAAGGATGTATTAATCCCCTTGGGGTTAATGAGATTTCTTAAGAGGTTTTTTTAAAGGCCCCATCTTTATGTAAAGAAAAGGATGATCAACAGGACTACATTTAATAATGAAGTCACCACTAACAGGGTGAAAAGCAAGCTGCAGAACAGGAGAAATAACAGAGAAAGGGCCCACACCTTCATATGTAAAGAGCACTGGCAAATCAAGAAAAAGAGATCATCCGACCAAAACATGGGACAAGGACTCGAAGGGGCATTTCACAAAGGAGGGTATCCAAGTGCCAGTACATGTTTGAAAGGTGCTGTGTCCCATTAGCCCCCAGGAAACAGAAACTGGAAACAGGAGATATTACTACACGCTCATCAGTGTGTCTAAAACATAAGAAACCAGCAAAGATGTGGGGCGTGCCCTGCCTGTGAGAGTGTGGACAGGTCCACCCACTGCAGAGAACTGGCTATTCCAACACCAACTGGGTGGACTGCAACACCACTCAGTCCCCACAAGGTAAAGGCACGGTCCCCAGCAAGACTGCCCCCACTTCAGATACCAGCCATACTGCACTTCTGACCAACTGGCTACAAATGGGGGGCAGTTCTCATTACCTCCTCGGGTTTGATAATTTGCTACAACGACTCAGGGAACTCAGGAAATCTCTCTACTTAGGATCGTAGTTTTATCATACGGGATATGAAATGGGACCAGTCGAAAGAAGAGACCCACAGGGCCAAGTCTGGGAGGGGCCCCAGCGCAGAGCTTGGATGAGGCTCAAGCTTGAGGACCGCTGTTCTGGCCGGCCAAAACCCCTGCAGTGGCTTTAGGAGGTAAGAAACACCACAACTCGCTTGCTTTCTGAAACAAACGAACCAAATACCCCAGGACAGGGTATGAGAAATACGCTTCTGTGCTGAGTGGGCAGGAAATAAATAGCTGCATACAATCTAGATTTTCTAGAGTGTCCCGCTTCTGCACCAAACACCACGTATTGACTGTCTTGTCCCAAAGCCTCACATTTGGAGAATTAAAATAATTTCGGTGGAGGCTGTGATGTTCTCAGCAGCTTCAATTAAGCAAAACTTTGTAAGAAAGTTAAGTAACCACCCCACTCAAAAAAGCACCCGAGGGGATGGGGAGGGAGGTGGCAATGTTCTATTTCGTGACCCGGGTAGTGATTACGCTGGTGTTTGATCTGTGAGAATTCGATGATATATATGGACATATCAACATATTTAGATACATGTCACCGTATGTACGTATATGTGTATGTTTCACGTACTTTATGTATGTCACGCTCTCAGTAAGCGAGTTTTTAAAATACGCATTATACTTCAAGGGAGAAAATCCTGCTAAGCAGTAAGATCCAGTCAGTTCCACATCTGGGGCCAGACGCCAGCTCTCCCGCTACAGCAGATGCGCCCGTTCAGCTCGGTCCTGTTTACGCGGGCACGCGACTGGCTCACCTGCTGGTGTAGCCCGTGACGGGGTTCCAGCGCTGGTTCTCGTAGATGTAGACACACTTTACGTCCGACTGCGTGTAGATGTTGCTGGTACTGCTGGCCAGGCCTGGGGGCGGAGAGGAGGGTGCTGGACCCAGGCCACACCTGCCCGCCCGACCAGGTGAGAGCAGGCGGGAAGAGAGGGCCGAGAGGATTCACAGGCCGGCTGAGCTCCTCTGGGGTTACCCGGGGTTTTACGTCCTGGTGGCAAGAATCTGACACTCCTCCACCTCACGCCCTATTCTCACCTGCTCCTCTTCCCCCACCTTCCAGCCCACTCACCTGGCACTGGGCAGGTGTGAGGCCCCCCCAGCTCATTCCTTACTAACAAAGGTGCCTTGGACCCCTCATGTAAGCCCATGAGCCCCACTTTCCTCACCTGTAGGACGGGGACAAGAGTAGTTCCTGCCTCACAAACAGGGAAGCTGTTAAACCTGCACGATGTGCCTTCCTGGGGTCTCGGTGGACCACAGTTCCACAGGGTTAGCCGCCTCCACTGTGGGGCGTGTGGGCTGGGGCATGGAATGTCCCACTCTGGTGTTTGTTTCTGCCTCTGTTTACCAGTAGGAGACACAGGGCCCCTACCTCCACAACTCGGGGAGCCCCCAGGGGTTCAGCAAGCTCTCATCCCCTAAGGCACAACCCATCTAAAGGGGAGCTGGAATCCGGGCCTGGGAATCAGGAGACTGGCCTTGGCGGCTGTCTTTCTAGAACCTTCGCGGCCTCCAGCTCAGCAGTGGGTGCCCAGGAAGGCCCACTGGGGGCGAGACCCGGTCTCTGGGCTCTCACGCTTTGTGCGCTGGCCCCGGGATTTGGAGGTTGGCAGTGGTGAAGGTCACCTGTCAGCCAGCTGTCAGCTGAGCATCGATACTGGCGCAGCGGCTCCGGCGTGGGGCGGGGAAGCCAGCCAGGGATTAGAGGGGGGACCGGCCCGTGCGGGAGGCTGGGGGCAGGGCTGGGGGAGCCGGTCCTGCCACCCTCACCTTGGAAGCAGCCTCCGCCGTAGCCACCCGTGTACACCCAGGCCGTGTGGTCGTAGCCGATGCCCCACACCACGCCCCGGCTGTTGGCCTCCACCACCCGCAGGTGGCCTCCCATTTGCCGCCAGAACCTGGAGATGAGGAGGGAGGGAGGGGAGGGGAGAAACTGTCCCGCAGGGCTTTCCAGCGGCTACCCCTCTGCTCCGTGGCCTCCCGGACGTCCTGCTTCACTCACCTTCGGCCTCCAATGACAGACTCTATTGAGCACAAGGGAACCCGCCTGGCTTCCCACTGGGAATTAACCAGCTACGGTGAACCCTGAGCTGGTGCAGGAGCCGGTCAGGCCCCCAGCGAGCGGGGGCTTCAAGAGCCCCCGATCCCTGGAGTTATGCAGACGGGAGCGAGGTCAGCAGCCTGAGTCCCCCCTGCACCCTGGGGTCTGGGACGGGCGCGTCACGCCAGAACAGGAGGGGCCACCACTCGGGCCAGCACGGCCTCCTGGAGTGCAGGGTGCAGCTGCCACCTGGGGCGCGCTCCTGCGGGCGGAGGCCCTGCCACTGTCCAGAGGCAACTCGTCCGACTGGGCGCCGGGCACACAGGGCCACCAAGAGTGGACGAGCGAAGGGCAGACAGACATCCCCTCTCCCTCCCGTGCAGGGCCTCCCAGCCTCACCCACGTCCCCCTGGTCCTCACGGGCTCTGGGTGACCTTCTGGGCCAGGTCCCCAGCTCCGTCAGGTGCAGCCAACTCACATCTGGTCACAGGGCAGCCAGTGCTCGGGGGCCTCGAGGTCTGGGCTGGGCTCGCTCACGAAGATGTCCCCCTTGCAGGTGACGGACCAGATGGCCTGCGGGGAGGGGCGGCCGTGCACCCTGCGGCTCTCGCAGCAGGACAGGTCGAGCAGGGCGAGCTGCGGCGGGGGGATGGCCGGTCAGCGAGGCTGGGCGCCCAAGACCGAGGCTCCCTCACGCCCGCCCGCGGGATGCCCGCCCGCGGGACCCCCGCCGCTCACCCAGTCGCTCATGTCCTGCTCGGTGGCAGCGGCCAGGCGCACAGGCCACCTCTGCCGTGTCCTCTCGGGGGTGTACACGGCGAAGGAGTGCTTGGCCTCACTGAGCACGGGGACCAGCGCCGTCACCTCGTTGAGGAACACGTGGATGTACTGTTGGCAGAGGACAGGCAGCAGGGCCGTCACCGGGGAACCCGCGGGCCTGGGGCTGCCTCGGGCCCCTGGGTGGAGCCCCCGTGTGGTGTGGCGACGGGGATGGCTGGGTCACCCCGATTCGAGAGCCGACCCCTGGGGGGTCGTGGGGTTTAGTGGTGGGTGGCAGGTTCTGATGGGGAGGCCTTGCTCGTGAGCAAGGGCCTTAGTGATGTTTTCGATCACTAAGGCCCGTGGACGAGGGCATTTAGAGCCAGACTGACTGCGTTCAAACCCCAGCCCCGGAGGGGGCGGCTCTGTCTCCAGAGCCTGGTTCCTCATCTGGAACACGAGGGCCCCTCAGCAGCTGCCGGGGGTGAGGCCGGCACACGCCTGCCGGCCACTGCCCGGCTGCTGCCACCGCGGACGAGTGCTTTGCAGATGCCACACGCTGTCCTGGGCCAAGCACCTCGGGGCCCGTGTCCCGTGCCCACTCCTGCACCCCGGCTTTGCAACCCCTCCCCTGGGACACCCCACCCCCCTGCACCTCCCCCCTCCGCTACACACCCCACCCCTGCACCTCCCTCTTCCCCTACACCCCCCCGCACCTCCCCCCTGGCGCCCCCACCCACCTTCTTCTCCTCATGGACCACGTAGTAGATGAAAAGGATGCTGTCCCGAACCCCATCATGGCCCGTGAACTGTTCCAGGGCCACACGGACATCCACCCACTTGTGGGGTTTCCAGTCGCACCACCACTGCAGGGCCCCCGTCTTCACCCACACCGACTGCAGCACAGCGGGACGGTGGGACGGGTCACAGGCCGGCCCTGGGGCGCCACACTCCGGCCCAGTCCCCGGCACCCCGGGGCCACTCTGCTCCCTTCACTGCCACACTGGGGGCTCCTGCCCGGCCCTCCTGGCTACCCCCCTTCACCCTAAGGACAGAAGTGACGTCACCAGACACCGCCAGGCCCCGAGCCAGCGAATTCTATGATTCTCAAACAGTCTGTGGGATCGGCACCGTTACCCCATGCTCTGGGTAGGGAAACTGAGGCCCGGGAGGTTCTGTGCCTGGCCCGATGTCAGAGAGAGTCAGCGGCAAAGCCGGGGCCCAGGCCACCCGAGACGCAGCCAGGTCCTCTGTGCCTACAATGCAGTGGGCCCGCGCGGAGTTCTTGACGGCAAGTGAATCAACAAACCGACTCATCGCTTCATCGTTGATTCTACACGGGCCTGGAGGGGACGGCTTCACGTCCGAGATGGACAGACAGAAGGATGGCTGCATCCATCTGTATCCCTCCCACCTACCTCAGGGCTGGCATGCAGCAGGTGCTCAATGAATGTGTGCTGGAAAAAGTGCACCCGGGCACTGCCCACCTGCTCCACGGCCTGCTCGTAGTGTCGGAAGTTCTCCAGCTCCCGCTTGGTCCTTTCTGTGAGCTGCTGGAAGATCTGCTTCCGCCAGGCGGCGGTCTGGGCCGGCGTGATGGACAGCGAGAGCATCTGCATGGAGGCGGACAGGCCTGCGGGCCGGTCGGAGCCTCAGGGCTGGGCAGCCGGCCAGGCCTCTCTGCTCTGTTTTTCACCAGCCCTTTCTTTCTAGAAAGCTACCATCTCTGTAAATTGTCCCGTGAGCCCTCCCTCCCATCATTCACCCTGAGGGGAAAGTTGATGTCCCCCAGGTCAGCCTAGAATGGCCACCACTGCTGGGACAGGGGGAGGGAAGGGGCTCCAGGCCCACGCCCTTCCTCCTGACAGCCTGGGCTGGTCTTGGAAGGCTCCAGAAAGATGGGCTGAGCACGGTGGGGGCATCAGGCCTGCCCCACCTCCCCTGGGGCACCCTCTGGGGCGCTGGGCCGCTGCCCTTACCCGAGTGGACGGTGAACCATTTGAGTGTGGTGTGGGCCTCCACAGCACAGCCTCCTCCGGACACCCAGGCCCACAGCGCGTGGCAGTTGGCGCTGTCGGGCTCCTCCAGGCCCAGCGGGAGAAGTGGCAGTGAGGAGAGGTTGGTGGCCTCGGGAAAGTCAGCGGCCGCGTGGCTGGGCCCTTTCTTGGGCTCCTTCAGGTCGATGTTGGTCCAGGGCAGCTCGGCCAGGGCGGAGGCCGGGGCGGAGGCAGGGCTGGCGACCTCCACATCATGCTCAGGGTCAGGCCCCGGTCTCTTGGCTTCCGAGTCGCTTGGCACACGGGACTCACCACCACCCCTCACCTCGTCGCCAAAGAAGCAGCCGGCGCTGGAAGGAGAGGGGCAGACCCATGATTCCCTCGGGGAAGGACCATGCGCTGTGTGACCCCTGGCCAAGTCATGGCCTCTCTGTGCCACACACACCAGTACCTGCTCCCCAGGGAGCTGGAACCCCTGGGAACTTTTTTTTTTTTTTAATTTTTGGCTGCGTTGGGTCTTCGTTGCTGCGTGTGGGCCTTCTCTAGTTGCGGCGAGCGGGGGCTACTCTTCGTTGCGGCATGTGGGCTTCTCATTGTGGTGGCTTCTCTTGTTGTGGAGCACGGGCTCTAGGTGCGTGGGCTTCAGTAGCTGTGGCATGAGGGCTCAGTATTTGTGGCTCGCAGGCTCTAGAGCATGGCTCAGTAGTTGTGGCGCACGGGCTTAGTTGCTCCGGGGCATGTGGGATCTTCCCGGACAAGGGCTCAAACCCGTGTCCCCTGCGTTGGCAGGTGGATTCTTAACCACTGCGCCACCAGGGAAGCCCCACCTTCAGGAACTCTGAAAGGTCCCCGGGCCACACCCAGACCAACCAAATCAATGTTAGATGGAGATCTGGCAGTATTATTAGTTTTTATCGTAAAATACATGTGATGTAAAATGTACCATTTAAAATTGTACCGTGCAGTGGCGTTAAGCACATTCACAATGTTGTGCAACCACTACCAATTTCCAGAACCTTCTCGTCTCATCATAGAAACCCTGTACCCATTAAGGAGTCACTCTCTAGCCTCCTCTTTTCCCCCAACCTCCTGGCAACCACGAATTCTCTTTCTGTCTCCATGCATTCGCCTGTTCTGGACGCTTCATATAAACGGCATCGTACGGCATGTGACCTTTTGTGACTCGCTGCTGTCAATTAGTGTAAGAGGTCAAGAGTCATCCGTGCTGTAGCATGTGTCAACACTTCATTCCCTTGTATTGCTAAATAATACTCCATTGCATGGATAACACTATGTTTTATTCATCCATTGATGGACATTTGAATTGTTTCCACGTTTCAGCTATTGTGAATAGTGCTTCTTTTAATATTCATGTACAGATTTTTGTTTGAACATGTTTTCGGTTCTTCTGCGTATCTATCTAGGAGTGAATTTGCTGGGTCCTATGGTGACTCTATCTTTAACTTCTTGAGGAGCTGCCAGACTGTTTTCCAAAGTGGCTGCCCCACTTTACACCCCACCAGCAGTGCAGGGGAGTTCTAATTTCTCCACATCTTGTCAACACTTGTTACTGTCTCCCTTTTTGATTACAGCTATTCTGGTGGGTGTGAAGTGGTATCTAATGTAGATTTTTTTTTTTTTTTTTTTTTTGCGGTACGCGGGCCTCTCACTGTTGTGGCCTCTCCCGCTGTGGAGCACAGGCTCCGGACGCGCAGGCTCAGCGGCCACGGCTCACGGGCCCAGCCACTCCGCGGCACGTGGGATCCTCCCAGACCGGGGCACGAACCCGCATCCCCTGCATCGGCAGGCGGAGTCTCAACCACTGCGCCACCAGGGAAGCCCGGATTTTTTTTTTTAATGTGGTTTTGTTTGCATTTCCCTCATGTCCCATGACGTTGAACATCTTTTCCTGTGCTTGTTGGCCACTCGTATATCTACTTTGGAGAAATGTCTGTTCAAGTCCTTTGCTCTTCTGAGTTGAGTTGTTTTTGAGTTGTAAGAGCCCTTTATGTATTCTAGATAACAGACCTTGTTAAATACATGATTTGCCACTATTTTCTCCCATTCTGTGGATTGTCTTCTCATTTTCTTGATAGTGTCCATTGATGCACAAAATTTTAAAACTTTGATGAAGTCTGATTTATCTATGTTTTCTTTAGTTTCTTGTGCTGTGGGTGTCATATTTAAGAAGCCACTGCCAGTATACGTATAGCTGATTCACTTTGTTATAAAGCAGAAACTAACACACCATTGTAAAGCGATTATACGCCAATAAAGATGTTAATATATATATATATATATATATATATATATTTATATATAAAAAGAAGCTACTGCCAAGCCCAAGGTCATGAAGATCTGGCGTCAGTGGTTCTGGAAATTCTCAGCTGATCCCAATGTGCTTCTCCCTTTGAGAAGAGCCTAAACCCTCAGGTGAATGTGAGCAAACCCTGCCTGGCCAGCCTCCGGGCATCTCTAGGCTGACGGTGCAGCTGAGTGCTGACCACCAAGCTGGGGGAGCAGAGGGTGTGGACCAGCGTCTGAGGGGGGCCCAAGCCGGCTGCAGAGTGCTGTGCCGAGGGCCCTGGGCCCCATGACCAGGCAGGTGAGCGCTGGTGGCGCCCCCAGCTGAGACGCTAAGTCACCTGCCTGCGTTCTAAGGGCCAGTGGGCAGGGCTGGGATGGGTCCACACGCTCTAACCCCAGGGATCTCAAGGCGTGGTCCCCAGAACTGCAGCAGGAGCACACCTGGGACCTTGCAAGACATGCAAAATCTCAAAAAAGTAGCTCTGGGGGCGGGGCGTGGAGATCCTCGGGAACGAGTTCTCCAGGTGATTCTGGGGCACGTCTTAATTCAGGGCCTCTTCTCCAGGCTAGAAACCCTCCATCTTCTTCTCTGCCTGCCTTTAACACAGGGGCCTGAGCATCCTCCCGCAAAGAAGGCTTTTGTCTCCCAGACCTTGAGGCTTCAGGACCAACAGGCCAGCCCTGCTCTGGGACAGCCCCCAGCCCCTACATGGGAGGACATCCTGGCCTCGCCCAGCTGCCCTCTCCCGCCTCCCACGTGCTGCCCCCGACCTCGGGCCGAGCAGGACCCCAGGCACAGGAAGGGAGAAGGCCACACAGCTGCGGCTCTCGTGGGTCGGGACCTGCTTTTCTCCTGCCTGGGGTGAGGCCGGGCAGCAGCCTCCTCCGACACGGCCCCCCACCCCGGACCGACCCCGTGGAGCCCCACCGCCTGATCACCTGAGGAGGCTGGACAAGCTGCCCGAGCGTGAGCCATCACACTCCCGGCCGGCGACGATGGCCTTCCACGTCTTCCCGCTGAGCTCGCTCTGGGTGACGCCGTGACGGAAGTACAAGGCCCGGTCCGCCCAGCCGATGCCCCAGACCTGGAACAGACAGAGGTGCTGCTGCGGGGTGGGGGTGGGGGTGGGGGGGTGGGCCTGGAACAGAGAGGTGCCGCTGCGGGGGGGGAGGGGCGGGTGCAGACTGGGGCTCCCTTCCCCTGGGGGCGTGGGGGGAGCCCCCCAGGTCTGGAGGACACGCCTGCAAATGCAGGCAGGGGGTGGGGGGGTGCGCCTGTGTGGGTGGGCTGCGAAGGGGCTGGGGTGGCTGAGAGCTGAGTCTAGGACTCAGATGCAGGAAGCGGAGCCCCGAGGGGGCTGGGGGAGGGTGCGGCTCCAAGGTCAGGAGGAGCAGGGACCCAGCCTGGCTCCCCGACCTCAGGCAGACTTGGGCCTTTGGGGCAACAGCGTCCAGAGGAGGTGCTGGTGCCGGTAGGCACTGTGCGGGGACAGGAAGTCCACCCATGTCCCCAGCTTCCCTGTGGCCTTGGTGGGAAGGGAGCTGTTCCCCAAGTGAACCCAGAGGATGGTCCTGGTCCTTTTAAAGATGCAAAATAACCTCCTTGATTCTGACCTCAGTTTTATGGGGAAGGTGGCCGGGCCGGGCGCTGAGGAAGGAAAGTGTGCTGGGCAGCTGAGGGGCCCAGGGGAGGGGCCTGGGAGCAGCCCCTTGGGAGCTCTGGCCTTGGGGGTGCCTGAAGGCGGAGCCGTGGCCCCAGGTGGCCTTGCTGTGGGGGGGGGCTACGGCATCTCTGTCACTTGGTTATCGCACGTGGCCTCCGTGCTCAGGCCCATGGGCACCAGCTGGCACCCCCTTGCCCCTGCCCTTGCGTGCCCAGCTCACCTGGGCAGGTGAGGAGTGTGTGTGGACACAGGAAAGGCCAGCCCCCCCGCCCCCAGGAAGAGCTTTCAGAGCATCGGGAAAGGCGTCACCTTCACACCCTAAGTCTTAAAACTAGCCAAACCACATTATCCACCAGAAAGAGGCTACGATAGGAACCACGCAGGTGATGTTTAAAAGATGCTGCTCTTACAAAGTTGGAAGATGTTTTGTCCTGTACTCAGTGATCTGATTTCGCCCTGAAATTTCTCAACAAAACTTTCCAGTCTCCAGGATGAATGTCCCTCCCCAGATCCGTGCTCGCTACCACTGCTCTGAGGGTCCTCGGGGGTGTGACCCAGGACTGTGGGGGCTCCAGGACTTGGGGGAAAGCAGCCCCTTCGGGTGCCCTCGCGGGCCTGGAATGGGCAGAGGTTCTGGGATGCCCTCCGGTACCAGCCTCATGAGCATGCCCAGTGGAAAGGGATGGCGGGACGCATGGGGGGGCCCCATTCTGATTCCTCTGCCGCCCCCCACCCCCACCCCTGGGGACCAAGGCTCCGGACCACACACACCTGGTCGTTTAGCCCCACGTTCACCATCATCATTTCTCCAACCATCTCGATCCAGCTCGTGCCGCAGGGGTTGTGAGAGTTGACGCCTCTTCGGAACCAAACCTGGGAAAGTCAGAAATAAACACACCTCCCTGGAGGGCCACTGAAATAGAAGGGGTTTTTTTTCAAGGCCTGGGAAAACAAATAATTTGGTCCTTTGGTTCAGGCCGCAGATGAGCACAGCACATTGTTCAGAAAGGATGCCCCTGACGTGGGGTTAGAAAGAGATCACGGAAGCAATGCGAAATCAGCTTACTTCACTGGACTTGCCTCTGATAAAGTCAAAATGACAAGCTCTGGATAGAGAAGAGGGGAGGCATTCATTTAGCTGAGGGCTTCAGAAAATTAGCTTCTGATTATTTGAAATGTTACAGCCTGTTGCACAGTAAATACAGTCATTCTGCACTTTGTACAGGGGTGCAGGCAACGTTTGGGGGGTCACCAAACATCTTGGAGATCACCAGTGACGTCAACAACAGAATACGCACGGTGCCTGGCTGACACTGGATTTGTTCCAAAGGGTGTGGACCACTCTCACGAGAACAAAAAACCACACAACCCTCAATGTTAAACAGAGCCATTGGACCCAGCCCCCAGGGACCCCGTCCTACCTTACGGTCCTTGGTGACGGCCCAGACGACACCGACTCCCGCGGAGACGTGCAGGATCCCGTTTTCAGACGTGGGAGGCTCCACCACAGACCACGAACTTCCTACCCGGCCCCAGAAGACAGTGCAGGTGGCCCCCATCACTGGGAGCTCCGGGGAGAAGGTGGGCGGCCCCGCCCTCCTCTCCTCCGCAAGGTGCAGGGCTGCCCACCTTTGGGATTGTTCCTGTTGATTCCTTCCCGGACCAAGGCCTGTCCCTCCCAGAGCGACACCCACAGCAGGTCGTGGGGCCCACAGCTGATCTGAACCGCCTCCCCCGGGGTGTCCACCAGGGACCACGACGAGCCTTCGGGGTTGGGGTGGCTGACGTCCTCTCTGTACCACACCTGGGTGGAGAGAGAAACCCATGGGGAGGGTCAGGCAGGGTCAGGCCGGGGCTCTGTGGCCGGGTTGGCTGCCCGAGCTTGGCTGCACTTGCATCAGCCCATGCACAGCCCAAGCATGGGGTCTCCAGGGGACCGGGGGTCTCCAAGGAACTGGGGACCGGGGTCTCCAGGGGACTGGGGACCAGGGTGCTGGGACTGTCCAGATCTCGCTCACCCTGCCCCCACTGCCATCGGGATTCTCGACCAGATTAGATGACTCCCCCACCCCTGCTAAAAAATGCGACACTGACACCTGGATTTTGGCGGTCCTAGGGGACAGACCTCTTCTGTCGTCTGCTTGACTTGTGAGAACTCCAGCCCCAGCCCGGGTGTCCTGCGCCCCCTAGTGGCACAATGCCCTCAGGACACCTGTCTCTAGGGGAAGCCAGGAGCCCCAGCGGCTGGATGAGGAAACCCCCAAGCCCCCTTCATAGGAATGTCTAAAACGTCCACTTCTTTTTCTCCTTAACCTGAAGACAGGGCGCACAATCAAATATTTAAGACTGAGCCGCCCGCTCCTATTGCCCAAACTGGCTGATTTCATCTAGAGGGGGCAGCACATTGCTGCGTGGTCCATGAGGCCTCCCAACCCTGTCACCTTGCCCTTTGTTTCTTTTTAAAATTCTTTATTAGTTAGTGGGATTTATTACTCATACTAATTTTATTTGTAAACTTTAAATTCTATGCTATCTGAACAGACTGCCTTAACACTTGTGAATTATGTGACATGATCTCACTTATAATAATGAATAAAACATTTTCAATGATTTGGCATAGACAGAATTTTCCAAGGACAAGAGACAATAGACTGGTTATAAGCCTCCACCATGATCACCATCACTCAGAAATGCGTGTGCTATGGGCCCTGTTTGCACGTGATGGTTTGCTGGGTGCTTCTTCGAACACCTTATCCAGTGAATAAATCAGCAGCTGGAACAACTGCCTTCCTGCACTGCAGAACCCGGCCTTGGCAGCCCCGCTTCTGCTACCTGCTGGTTTGGGCCCAACTGTCTGCCCGGCTCCTCCGGGAGCCCGGGGTCCTGGTTTCACCTTTTACGGACCACAGGAGTGATGTCGGGCAGCGCTGGCTCACACCTGGCGCTGCTCTCAAACCCGTTCTCCCCTCTCTTTGCATCCAGGTGGCGTGGCCCCTCGATGGGGGCTCTGTCCCCGGCCAGCTCCCCACCACCCTTCAGTGTGGCTCAGAGAAAACTACTACGGGTTGACCTAAGCCCAGACCAAGCAGGACCTGAAGGTAAGCCTGATAAAAGCCTGCTGTGGCTGCTCCAAAGCCAACCAGAGAACTTTGGTCCGTTTGTGTTAAGGGTACTGAACGGTCACGAAGTGCGCTCTACAGCCACAGCCGCAGTGTTGGGTCACCTGCACCCAGGCCCATCCGTGTCACTGTCACTGTTGCTGTCAGCAGTGGGCTTTATTCCTTTGCTTAGTTCACAAGCTCCCCGAGAAAAGAATCTCCTCTCCTCCCACCCACACAGCTACCTCCACACACCCATCCCAACAGCCAGCCATCCATCCACCCACCTATCCACGCATCAATATGCTTATCCACCAAGCCACTTGCTCATCCGTCCAACCAACCATCCATCCATCTATCCATCCCCCTGTGCATTCATCCACGTAACCGTCCATCCATTTATCCATGCCCCTGTGCATTCATCCACATGACCGTCCATCCATTTATCCATCCACCCACACACACCCACACACACGCACACATCTATACCCCTATCCATCCATCTACTTATTCATCCATCCTCTTACCCACCCACCCATCCACAATACTACTGGAGACCAGCATGTGGGAGGCAGCACAAGGCAGTGGGCAGGGAGCTGAGATTCTATCTGAGGAGGCAGTATTGATGCCCTCTGAGCCCAGGGTGGACACTCATCAGTGCTCCAGGGGCTCAGAGGAGGGACAGGCCAGGAGCAGCCATGCGGTGGGAGGTCAGAGGCTTCTGGGAGGAACAGGACCCCGTGGGTCCCCAGGACAGCAGGATTCACAGGAGGGGGACTCTGTGGGGACCCCGGTAACAGGCTGACCACTCAGGGCAGCCCCAGTTGCGGGGACAGGAGGCGAGGAGAGGGTCCCGGGGAGAGCCCTCCTCCCTCCTCCACGTCTGGGAGGACAGTGGACGACAGCTTCTCTCCTGCCCGCTCCCTGCGGCCGGCTTCCTTCAGCCGCCTCCCATGCCAGGCCGGGGGGGCGGGGGCACAGGCCTCACCTTCCCCTGCAGAGACACGGCCCACACGGACAGGCGGCCCACGGGCTCATCTGTGATCTCCCAACCCCCCACAGAGATGTCGCTGAAGGGGTCAGGCAACCGCTGGGGGTCATCCTCCGACGGGATCTGAAACGAGGAGGTGTGAGGCAGTAGCAGTCAGTGCCTGTGGGCATCTGGGCCAGGAGGTGGCCCTGCTCCCCGCCTGGTGGACACCTGGACGTGCACACTCCCACCCCCGGCTTCCCCTCCGGCCCTCAGCACGCTGCCTTCCGTCCTCCAGCTAGGCCCCAGCGGACTTCGCAGGGCCGGCAGCATCAGGACGGAGGGTTCCCAGCCCTGGGCCCCCTCTGCCCTGTCCTCCCCCTGTTGGCCGCCAGGCCTGGGCTGCTGTCCCCAAGGAGTCACTCCTGCCCCTGCTCTGCAGTGGCCTGACCGCTGTGGCTCCCTCCCCCCATCACAGAACACGGCCCTGCAGTGAAGGCCTCCCGTGACACTGGCCGTCACCTTGCTCCCAGGCTGCTCCCAGCCCCAGGGCCAGGCAGGCTGGGCTGGCAGCCCCACCTCGCGGCGTGGACCCTGCAGAGGGGTCAGGCAAGGGCCTGTGGCCTTCCTCTCATTTGAGGCCACGTAAGACCCCAATACAGGCCTGGCGTCCCTAGGCTGGTTTTTGTGGGTCACTGGAAAAATACAAGAGCCAGAGCGGCTGCCACGCGGGGTGGGGGGCAGGGGAGGAAGACGTGTACAGACTGAGCCTGAGTCTGGGACAGGGCAGCCTGGAGACCAGGTCAAGACAATTCTGTGCCGTCCGGGGCCACGGTCTGGCCCGGCTCCCCGACCAGCCATCTCCCAAACGAGGGCCGCCCAGGGCCACAGCCTTCCAAACAGGAGAGCAGGAAAGGCCAGGCCCCGGGGCGGGCATGGCGTCCCCAGAGCAGGGCAGGGAGGGTGGGGCTGAGGGCCACGTGACCCTCCCCACTACAGGGCTGCGCTCTGGGCCCCGCCCCCTGTCCCCCCCACCCCCCCCCCCCTCCCCGGCCACACGCAGGACCCCGGACCTTGGCCCAGGTGTCCCGGGACTTGTATCTCCTGTACCGGGTCCACCGCCGGCGCCGCACACAGGAGTTCCACTTCTTGTCCCTCGTGTACGTGGCGGGGAAGTCAATGGCATATGTCCACCCCTGCAATACCAAGATGGGGTGAGGGGCCGTAAAGCTCTCGAGGAAGGACGTGAAAGAGCTGGGGAAGGGGGAGCAGGATGGAGGAGGGGTGGAGAAGCAGCAGCGCGGCCCGAAGCATCGTCCCCATGGATCCCGTCCGGCAAGCGGGGAGCACGGGGGGCCCAGGCTGAGGTCTGATGCCACGGGGTGCTGGGGATAGCACTGGGGGGACGGGCCGAGCCCAAGGCGCTCCCTCCCCGCAGGGGAGCCCCGGCGGGACCCGAGTGCACCTACCCCTTTCTCTGTGGGTTCCCCTCCAAAATTCTCATCCACGTACCAGTCCGACTCCCACTCCCAATGCGGCGAGGGCAGCGCCACCCCATCCAGCGGCCGGTGCTGGAGCCCACTCACGTCACTCCACGGCCAGCGGTCACTCGGCAGGAGCGTCTCACAGAAGCCGCCCACGGGGTTCCAGCGCTGGGGGCCGGAGGCAGAGACCAGCCTTAGGCCTGGTGGCCAGGGCCTCTCCGAGGCCAGTGGGGACCTCCTCTCGTCTCCAGGGCGGGAAGGGAGCAGAGGGCCTGGCTCTGCATCGTGAGCCTGCAGCCCAGTCCGGTCCCAAAGGGCAGAGGACCTGCCGCGCCGAACAGTGGGGGACACGACCGTCCTGGGCTCCTGGAACCCGGCCGGAGCCCCGTGCCTGTGCGGACCCGGCCAGCTGCCTGGATAGGGACCCACAGGGGCTCTGGCCTCAATGACTCGGATGCTGCAGCACTCGGATCTCAGCAGAATGAAGGCGGTGAAGGCGGGAACAGGCCGGGAGCCTGGGGTGCGGGGGCCCTTACCTCCCGGCAGAGCGACCAGCCCAGCAAGCCCACCGCTCGGGACCCCACCTGATTCTCATAGGCCTCCTCCCGGCAGCGGATGGGGACGTCGCTGGCGCCCACGTGCACGTACACCTGGTTGTCGCAGGCGATGCCCCAGCAGCACGGCGCGGCCGCACTGACCCGCTTGAACTCCAGCTGGGCGTCCCTGCACAGCTCCCAGTGCCGCCCGGCCGTGGACAGCGTGAACACCCTCCCGAAGAGATCCACCGCCCACAGCTCCGAGCTGGGCATGGCCGCGGCGCTGTGGGAAAACAGCGGCGGGAGGGCGAGGGTCAGCACCCACAGCCGCTCCCGGCCCGGGGCCAGCCGGGCCAGGCAGGAAGCCCGGGCCGTGACCATCTCCTGCCGCAGGGGGCTGAGCGGCCCCCCGCAAAGCAGGGGCAGAGCCCAGCTGCAGTCCAGGGCCCTTTTCTCTTCTCTGCCTTTCGCCCTTCTTGTGATGGGGATTTTTTTACAAACACACAAAAAAGTCCAGAGGACAAAACGTGTAACATCCAAATACCCACTGCCCCCAATTTAATGAATGTTATTATTATCTGGTCATAGTTCGTTCACATCTTTCTTGTCTAAAGAATAAGTGAAAAGTTGTAGATTTAATGAATCCCAAACCTACACGCGTCCTGCTGCCTCCCAGGGAGGCCTCTGCCCCACAGTGGAGAGGGACCACCTCGTGCTGGTCCCCCTGTGACCTTCCTCTGTGCATTCGTGGGGCGTCCCCACAGGCCCGGCACCGCCCCCCCCATCCCCCGAGCGCCCTGCATGGTCGCGCAGGAGCTCTGTGGCTGTGTGCGTGGCAGGGATGGGAGGGGCCTGTCTCTACCCTCCTTGTGCGACCACCTTCCTCTCTTCCCCGACCCCTCTCCTGCCATTCTCCACTCCGGTTCCTTCTTCTCTCCTCTTCCTTTCTTATTTGCGGGGGGTGGGCAGAGTCACGGCTATGCTCTACCGCTGACCCTCCCAACCCCAGGGCTGACAGTGCTGCTGGGACGTAACTCCTAGAGGCGTGGCAGGGCCAGGTGGCCAGGCCCACGGCAGCAAAACAGAGCAGCTGGACGAGGGCAGTGCAGGGAATCCCAGTGCGCAGCTCTGCCGGACAGGGCGGCTCCCACATCCAAGACCCATCACTGCCCCAGGGCGAGACACGGCTTGCCTGGTTCGGAAACCAGAGCTACGGGGAGACAGAGCCTGGGCGCCTCGAGGCCGGGGCCAGGCTATTCTGCTCCCGAGACCTGCCAGGGGCACCAGGGCGCTTCAGAAAGCGTGACGACTGGAATGACAACGTGGACGATGGAACGCGTCTGGAAACAGGAGCATCTGCTGCGAGCAATGAGGCTCTTTCGGAAAAAAGTGTGTCTTACAAACACCGGAGAAGAAAGAGCGCGGGCGGGGAAGGAAGTGACTGAAGGATACAGAACAGGAAGCAGGGAAGTGGAGCAGGTGCCAGCTTTGGGAAACACCCAGAACAGGAAGTGGAGGAAGACGATGGGGGTGTGGGGGGGAGCCTGACTGGCAGAGTGGAGGAGCTTGATCCCTCCACCCGGGGCCCCAACGCCCAGGTCAAACACACGGGAAGTCAGGACGCTAGCCTTCTGAAGCCATTTGAAAACTGGCATCTGTATCCGGGTGCCTGAGATGGGGCCCCTGGAAGAGCTGTGGCACCCCCAGATGCCCCTCCACTCCTCCCTGGGCAGGCCTGATGGTCCACTCTCCCCCCCTGCGGCATCTACGCCGTGACTAAGAGTGCCCAGAACCACGCCGGACCCACACCATCCCAGCCCCACCACTTTCTAGCATGAACAAAAGCCCGCTACTAACCTCTCTGTGCCTCGATTTCCTAATCTGTAAAAGGAAGAAAGGAAGACTAACCCAGTTATGTGGCTGTTGTGAGAACTGAATGAGATAACACAGGCACAGAGTTACAATAAAGTGCCCAGTACCCAGCAAGAACTCAATGAGTGTTACTGAAATCATTTTATTACTTGCCATTTGCTCTCACAAGCTGCCACTTATCTTCTATCTCTTAAAAACAAAAAACTCAAAGCCCTTTCTGGTCAGCCTGAGTCTTCGGCCTCTTCATTTCCTCTGCATCTCCCAGTGCTCTGCACAAAGTGGGTGTTTGTTCAAAGTTATGGAAAATCACCACCACCTACATTCACCACACCACCCCTCCCTGAGCTAAGAGACGGAAATATGGCTCCAGGGAAGCTGAATGTCACCAGTTACTTAAGGTTAAAAGTAAGGTACTAGGAGGTGGATAGATATGTGATAAAGCAAGAATGGCAAACTGTCAATAGTGGAATCTAGGTGGTGGGTGTGTGGGTGTTTACTGTATAATTCTTTCAACTTGGCTGTATGTTTGACAATCCTTATCATAAATTGTTGGGGAAAAAAAGTAAGATTTTTACATGGGGGGAGGGGTGATGGCGCTTCCCATGGTGACATTTTAATATAAATACAGTCTTCAAAGATATTTCTTGGCTCACAGGTCACTGTACAAGTAGCCAGTTAAGTCAGGCTCAGTCTGCATGTTGAGCTCAATGAATGGTGATGTTGAACTTGGATACACTTTCCTCCAGAGAAATGACTAAGCAGATAGACGTACTTTCAGCCTTCTGGGCAACTACCAGAAGACTCTACTGCAGAGAAAAGATGGGGGGGTTATGTTTGCAAATTCCCTTTGGTGTGGAAATACCGGTACCCGTCACTTCCCACCTAAAGATAACACAAGGTGGACATCCTTGGTCAGCCTCACCTCCTTTCCATGCCAGCCAGGATGTAGTCCCAAGATCTCCCAGGCCACTTCCTGGCTGTGAGGTGATGGGGTAACCTGTCCAGGGACATGGGGTCACTGGATCAGAGGACTCTTGAGTGGGAGGTTGGAGCACTAAGCTGCACGATTCTGGGATCCTGGGATCTCTCTGTTTTCTAGGGGTGGAGTGAGGGAGGCAACATCTTCCGAGAAAGCAACCTCCGATTCACCCAGAACTTCTGCACAATGAATTCCAGGTGGACCTTCAGTCATTCTTCTCAGTAGGCCTGCTCACCACCCGCAGAGTCATCTACCTTTCTGCTGGGGTTAATTAACAGATCCCTTCAGAGATGTAAAGGTACCCAAGGGAAGGTGGGGGTTGAGGGAGTAGCGTGGGGTGCGGTACAGGGAGGGGCACGGTCCCAAGGGAGTGCCTAAAGCATTTACTTCCCAGGCCATCTTAGGACTGCTTCCTGCCCAAGATTTCCTGCGGGTTTTTTTTTATTATTATTATTACACCCTGTCACACCCACCCCATGAACAAACAGAGAAAACCCTGGCTACTAAAGCAGCTCACTGCCCACCAGTTGTGGGAGCTGCTGGAAGGCGACATCAGGGTCTAAAGAGGTGGGAGAAAACTGCGGGACATGCACGCTAGTTGACTCCTTCCATTCCCACAGGGAAGGAGGTGCCCTGAGCCGGCTGCTCTGAAAATGAACCCCCGGCTCCCATCATCTGGGCGGTCGGCCTGGTTTCGTTCAGGTTCCGTGCCCTTGGGCGACAGGTGGGTCCCCTGCCCGGCCACCAGTAGCATCTCAGCGCCGGGCCCTTACCATCTGCCTGAGCTAATTCCACGCCAAGCAGCTTTGCTCTCACCACTGCCCAGAGGAGGGACAGACGGGCTCCTCGCAGCTCGATCCTCTACACCCGCCAATCACTTCCCAAGTCACTCCAGCGCAAACGCTGGTGGGGGTGTCACGTTCAGGGGTCGGGGTGGGGGTCCGGGGACGGCGCCCCGCCGGGTGTGCAGGAAAGAGCACTGGCACAGCCCCTTCCCACCTCGCCGCGCGTGGGGCAAACGCTGCTGCTGCCTCCGCCGCCCCAACCTGTCCGGAGGGACGGGGGCGCCCGTCCCACCTCCCGGTCGCCGCTGCACTCACCTGGGCCGGCGCCCGGAGGGCGGGGTCGCGGCGATTGCGCCTCTGAGGCCGGCAGAGCCAGCAGGCTCTCCCCCGGGGCCGGCGAGCCTGTGGGCAGGAAGCGGCAGCCAGGCCCGCGCCCATTGGCCGGCCTCGCAATAACGCAAACGCAGGAGGCGCGCGATTGGCTGCGGCATGCTGCGTCACCAGCCGGCTTTGGGGTCTCGGCTGGGTCGCACGCCCGCCCACTTCCGGGATCTCGAAGAAGTTGAGCTTCGGGGTTGCGGTGGTGGGGCGAGCTGCCCGCGCTCCCGGGACCGAGGCGGGCCTGCAGACCGCCCGCCGCCCCCCCAGGACCCGGCTGGTCGCCCCCTAAGACCGCCCGCCACCCCCAGGTCCACCTGCCGGAGCAGGCGGTGTGTTCTCTGGGCCGCAGGCGAGGAGAGGGGCCAGGTAGGGAGGTGCCTGGGTGCGCGGCTCTGCAGGGACTGGAGGAGGGGGGAGGGGAGCCGGCTTCTGGGCACTTGGTCTCGGGCATCGAAACAGGTGTCTAGGTGGTTTCCATCTAACTGAGATGTCTGAGTACACATAAAGTTTTAACCTTCTTGGGAGAAATTGTGACTACGGCATGGTGTGGTAGCAATAACAGGTCACCGTTCTGTTCAGGCTCTTGTGTTGCCAATGACAGAAAACCTAATTCGAGGTAGCTTGTATAGTGATCTGCCATGTGAGCGCTGGCTGGGTGCCAGGCTCTGGTGTAAGTGCTGTACGTGGACCTTGGGATGGAGAAAGAAAAATTAAAAAAAAGGAGTTGTGACTGATGAAAGGCCAGGCACAGCCAGACAGAAAGGCTGAAGCAGTGTCAGTTGGACCTAGTCTCCCTCCCTTCCTCTCTGGTTCTTGCTCTTCTGAGGACGCACTGGGGAAGCCCTCCATGGGTTGACTCCAGAGGGAGAAAAGGCAGCAGCCTCTGATGCACCCTGGATGGCATTACGGAGTCTTGTGTGTAATGAGGGAATGGCATTTGTGGGCTGGCTTAGTCTGGAGATGTGGGTTGTTAGGGATGATATGTTCGTGTCCCCCCAGAATTCATACCTTGAAACCCTAATCGCCAGTGGGATAGTATTTGGAGACAGGGCCTTTGGGAGGTAATTAGGTCATGAGGGCGGAGCCCTGATGAAGAGACTAGTGCCTTCATAAGAAGAGACACAAAAGACCTCACGCCTCTTCCCCTTGTGAGGATACAGGAAGAGGGTGGCTGTCTTCAAGCCAGGAATCAGGCTGTCCCCAGATGCCATCTCTACTGGTGCCTTGATCTTGGACTTTCAGCTTCCAGAATTGTGAGCAGTATTTGTTGTTTAAGCCCCCAGTCTGTGCTATTTTTGTTGTAGCAGCCTGAGCTAAGACCCTTAGCATGAGGACTCAGCCAGACAGAGGGCGTGGTTCCTCAGAGGAAAATTAGGGTACTGTTAGCAGGAGCATGAGTGGCCACTAGTCTGCAGAAACATTAGTCTCAAAGTCGAGACCACTGGACTCTGTTCTGTGTGTGACACTTTGTAGCCATTTCTTTTCTCTGGCCTTGGTTTCTACTTTAGAAGAAGCGTGAATTCGGAGCTCTCCAAGGTTCTTGCAGTGCTCATGGGCTGTGACAGAGTTCAGTGCCAGTTTTCTTGGATTCAGGGTCTGACCCAGTGGACTCTCTGGGGACCCATGTTCCTCCCCATCGGCCACCCCCACCCCCAGTCCTTCCAGCCTTCGCAGAGCTGACTCTTCAGTTATTGTCAGGAGGTCTGCATTTTTCTGCCCTCAGCGCAACGGATTATCCTCATTCCTATTTCTGCTTTTTAATCTTAGCTTTCATTTCCTGTTTCTTTTTTTAAAAAAGTTATTTATTTTTGGCTGCATTGGGTCTTCGTTGCTGTGCGCGGGCTTTCTCTAGTTGTGGCGAGCGGGGGCTACTCTTCGTTGCGGTGCGTGGGCTTCTCGTTGCGGTGGCTTCTCTTGTTGTGGAGCATGAGCTCTAGGTGCACGGGCTTCAGTAGTTGTGGCTTGCAGGCTTTAGAGCACAGGCTCAGTAGTTGTGGCACGCGGGCTCAGTAGTTGTGGCTCACAGGCTCTAGAGCGCAGGCTCAGTAGTTGTGGCACACGGGCTGAGTTGCTCCGCGGCATGTAGGATCTTCCCAGACCAGGGCTTGAACCCGTGTCCCCTGCATTGGCAGGCGGATTCTTAACCACTGCGCCACCAGGGCAGTCCCCGTTTCCTGTTTCTTCTCCATCCTAACACTGCCACTTCTCTCCTGGGCCAGACACAGTGGGTTCAGGTTCCAGGTCCACCACTTACTATGTGAGCCACTCACCCTCTGAGCCTGTGTCCTCCTCATCAGCAAAATGGGAATAACACCACCACCTGCCTCTCTGGGTCGGAGGGAGGATGAAGTGAGACAGTGCGTGTGGAGCGTTTCCAGCAGTGCTTGGCGCCCGCAGAGCACTCACGCGTTCCTGGTATTATTCTTATCATCTCTGTGTAGCTGGGTTGGTGCACTTGCCATTTGCATCACTGCTTAGTGGAAGTTCCAGAAACACTTTAGAAACAACCCTGGATCCAGCACCCTCCCAAATGATTGATGGAGAGATGCTTTCAAGGTGACGGACGTTCCCGTGTATATTCTGGTATTTGGGACAGGGAGGGATGGCTGGACTGATGCCAGGATGGGCTGGCTAGACTTTCCCAGTGGTTGCCCGTCAGCCACAGGCAAGAGCTCAGGCTCTTCCCAGCAGCCTCCCCGCCGGCTCCACGTTTTGTGGTGCCTCATCCCCCGTGAACCTATAAGCTTGAGCCTTGGCAGAGGTCCCTGTGCGGGCCCTCCCCACTCTGGCAGACCCCTAGGCTTCCCCCACGCAGCTCCCACTGTGCCAACGTCCCACCCACCTTCCTTCTGCCACTGTCCATTCTCATTCAGCCTCAAGTCTCAGATCAAAGGTCAAGTCTTACTGAACCCAAGGGAAAGCAGATCTGCGTTATTGCGCCCTCATACTTTGTACTTTCTCCATTCTAGCCCATCACATGTTGTATCGTAATCGTAATCCCATCTGTCTCCCTGACCACACTGTGAGATCTCCAAGGGAGTGCCTTTCTTACTGACATTGGAGTTTCCACGGCTTTATCATTGCCTAACACACAACAGGTACTCAAGTTTTATTAAAGGAATGAATATCCCTCCCTCAGTCCCCCAGATAATGGGTAAGTCATGCACTGAAAAATGTTGGAAAAGCCCGAAAAAAAGGGGTATAGAGTAGCAGAACCGACCCTCACACATCTCAGCCCCTGCGTCTCACCCCCACCTCCACCAGCACTGTGCGTGGCTGTCTTCACCCTCTCATGATGCAGGAGGCTCTCCGCCATGTGCCAGATGGAGGTGGCCAGGTTGCTCCTAAACTCTCTGATGGCATATCTCTCTGTTAATCACTGTTTGAAGTTTCCTTTCTCTGTGGAAACTATTATTCACTCGGAGTAAACTCTTACTCACAAGTGGTACACAGTGTTTTCACTTTAATTCTGCTTAGTCATTCCTCCCTTGTAAAGCCAATCAGTCAGATGTCTGCCGTGAGCCAGGTTCCCCTAGGGCGGGACCCTGGGCAGACTGCCTTCTCCAGGTCCCTTCTCACCACTCAGCCGGTGGTGCCCAGCTCCCGGGGTGGCCCACACCGCACAGGTCCTTCCTTTACACTCTGCTAACGAAATTAATTTCAACACTTTCGTTTTTCCTTTGATACTTACGGTGCTAGATGAAGCAGCTAAAGATGTGCTGTTTCCCCCGTCTCTGGCAAAGGGAAACTTGCAGAAACGGTCTGTAGAAAAATGCAACTCAAAGTTCATGTGCACGTCCAGATACACACATCCAAGTACAGGCGACGACGCCTTGAAGTGAAGAGATGATGTTTTTGTGTCTAAGAGAAAACCTGCAAAACCTCTAAAAGCAAACGAAGAGTGAGCGAAACCTGGAAGCCAGTGATAGGCACTGTCCCAGCTGCCTGACCCTCACCCAGTTATGCAAAGTCATGTAAACACAGCCAAGTCAAGCGTTCATTTGACAGACATTTTAGGAGTGCTTACGATGTGGTAGGCTCCGTGCAGGCACTGTTGGGAGTTCAGATTGGTCAAGAGTGCTTTTCGCCTGGAGCTGAAAAGGTCCAAGAGGGGAGAGAGAAATACCTTAGAAGGCAGGAAAGACTGTAACCCGTAAGGTTTTTTTGAGTTGTGTGTATAAAGGCAATTAATTAGGGGTTAAGGAGGAGAAACTGATAAGGTCGGGGGTAAAGTACAAGGGTCAGGAGTAGACCAAAAGAAGACCCAGGGTAATGTGCTCCAGCTGTGCTCCAGGAAGCAAAATAAAACTTGTACTCATACATTCAATCCCTAGTGTTTATATACCTGTAGGTATATATACCTGTAGGTCTCTGTATTTATCTGTTATCTGCCAGAAGCGTCTTAGGATCCACCTTCCGCTCGCTTTACGTGATACCCTGCGCTACGCCATGACGGCTACTGGTCGACAGCAGTTTGAGGAGCTTCTAACGGCACTAAGCTCGCACCGAACGTTCAAAACCAGACCACTAGGGGCTTCCCTGGTGGTGCAGTGGATAAGAATCCGCCTGCCAATGCAGGCGACACGGGTTCGAGCCCTGGTCCGGGAAGATCCCACATGCCGCGGAACAGCTGAGCCCATGTGCCACAACTACTGAGCCTGTGCTCTAGAGCCCGTGAGCCACAACTACTGAGCCCGTGTGCCACAACTACTGAAGCCCACGCGCCTAGAGCCCGTGCTCTGCAACAAGACAAGCCTGCGCACCGCAATGAAGAGTAGCCCCTGCTCGTCGCAGCTGGAGAAAGCCCGCATGCAGCAACAAAGACCCAACACAGCCAAAAATAAATAAATAAATTTATATTAAAAAAAAAACAGTCGTCCTGTAGACCCATTCAGTGGCAGGGCTGAGACTGATGCCCAGGGCTACGTACATGAATTTTACTGTCCCTTCCATCTTGCTTTGGACCCGGGGGATGGGACAGGTGGTGAACACTGGTCACCAGTGGCAGCATTCTCACCCCCTTGCATGGTTGCTGGTCTCAGATCCCACATGAACAGAGAGCTCACCCTGCCTGGACTGGAGGCCACTTGCAGGTCCCCTCACAAGAACAAGTCCCAGCAGCAGCTCTTCAGTTACTTTCAAGCCAATAAATGTGCAGGTGCAGAGAGGAAAAACTCCAGGCTCCTGCTCTAAAGAGCTTGCTGCCTACCCTCCTAAAACACCAGCTGGATCTTACTGCTACCGCGAATGCCTTTCATGTGAAATTCCCGAACTCCTCTTTCTGGTCCCCCATTGTATTTCCAAGTATATATTTTAGGGGTCAAGTACTCTGTGTGAAACCTCTTTTCCAATTTATGTTTTACAGTTATGGTCACGCCTCTTTCTCCCCAAGTGATAAAGCTCATCTATTAAAGGAAGCTTTAGGAATGCGAGTTTCGGGATTGTTTGACAAGCTACTTCACTGCCTGGTGTAGTTCTTTGGGCATCATGGTAAGTACTTGACAAATACTAGTGAACGGCGAGAGGTGGGGCAGCAGGTCTTGGAGAGAGAGGATGAATCTGATTTAGGTATCGAGAGGCTTCCATAGGTTACCTAAGATAAATGTCTCCTGATCCGAAGGAAGTCAAATTAAGGGAAACGTCATAAAGGAAATTCCTCCAGAAAGTGGAAAGGACCAGCAAGGGGTCAGGAGCAGCATGGGATCCCCAACCAGGGCCTCTGACCACCAGGAAGGCAGGCGAGCTTGTCCTGAACCCACACAAGGAGCCACTTTCATCCCAGGTAGAAAGGAGTCAGTTGGATAACTGTGTATGTGGGCCAGGGGTCTATGAGAGCCCAGACCCCCGTCCGCACTTGACCAAAGACGACCCTCGGGCTCAGGGTGGGAGGTCACATGGTGGGTCCAGAGGCAGCTGGGGTTCACCCTTCAGAGCCTGGCTCCTGACCCCTACACTGCTGCCTCTCTGAGCGGTTTTCTGATTTCTCTGATGGGGCGACAGTTTAGCAGAGGCTGGAATACAGTAAAGGAACGAGGATGTGGCTCCCTCAGGGGAGAGGGAAGTGGACAGAGGGAACGTCAAGTGCAAAGGCCCGGGACCAGCAGGCAGGCCAGGTGGCGGGAGACCCGGCACAGGACACCTTGAGGGAGATGGCCTCTGGGTCTGCGGCAAAGCCACAAGCTCATAGTGAAACTCCAAAGGGAACCGTTACTATGATGTGTGCACAAAGGTAGTTGCAACTGCAGAAGATGGGGGAGAGCAGCCCCCGAGATCTCGGCCCCCCATATAGCCCCCTCCCTTGAATGGGGGCTGACCCGTGACATCCTTCTAGCTGGCAGAACACTGCAAAGAGAAAGGGATTTTGCAGGTGTAATTAAGGTGCCCAATTAGTTGATTCTGAGTTAATCGAAATGAAGATTATCCTGGTCGAGCTTGGCTTAATTAGGGAAAAGCCCTTTGAAGAGAGACTTGGCTCTTTGAGGCTAGGAAATTTCTCTCCTGCTGGCCTTACAGAAGCAAACAGCCAGGCTGTGAACAGCCTCCGGGGACTGGGGGCAGCCTCTAGATCCCAGGGCAGCCAACAAGAAGCCAGGACCCTCAGTCGTCAGCTGCGAGGAAATGAATCCTGTAAGCACCTTGCATGGGCCTGGCAGCGGATTCTCCTCACTGAGACCTCCAGGTAAGAATGCAGCCCGGTCGACCCCTTGATAGCAGCCTTGTGAGACCCTGAGCAGAAGACCAGCTAAGCTGAGCCCAGACTCCTGTTCCACGGAGACTGTGAGATAATTAACGGGCATTGTTTTCAGCTGCTAAACCTGTGGTCCTCTCTCGTGTAGCACAGAAAACTAACACACTGGGCGGCTGCTAACGTATCGGTACGCTGCCCACCCCCCGCCCTGCCCCGATTATAGTGATGCTGTGCATTTGTTTCTGTCTGTGTGAGTAGAAACCAGTAAATGCATGGACCAAGGGACAAAGCTAGTGGCTCCCAAAAAGCAGGAAGTGTCCACACTGGTGGTCGCTCATGAGAGCCAGGAGGGGTCTGCCCCAGCACTCACACACGGAAGCCAGGTAACGGGCAGGCTCAGCAGGGTGTTCCCAGGTCCTGCACTCCCCAGGTGTCCTGAAGAGAAAACTTAACCACGAAGATTCAACCCTTCATTTCTGGGCGATGGAATTTCTAGATGGCCTTGCTAATTTTAATGCAATACTAATAAGACACACATAACTCTTTAATAATGCTAACAGATAAGTCACTAATTCATAATGACAGGACCAGGTTAGTTGATCAGAAAAACCCAGAGATGGATTACATAATCCTGTATTACCAAGCAAGACTCTACAAATGCATCGTTTTAGGGGAAACACGGGGCGGCAAGGAATTAAAACCTATGCGAAGGGTTTGAGCTTTCAAATCTGATCGATGTAGCAAATGGCATTTACTTATAAACAGCAACTTTCAACTGATGGCCTTGGGAAGAACCATCTAGATCCAGCCCTATCCAGGAATTACTCCATCTATAACCAAAATGCCTTAACGCGGCTGATTAGAGATGATATTCTTCTTCCCTGGGGCCGTCAGTCCTGGAAGAATATCAAAGTAAAGATAGCTGTAACCCGAAAAAGGTATTTGAAAAAAAAATAAAGGAAATAACTAAGATGTTAGTTAAACCCATGATGTTGATATTTGGAGTAAGAAATTGGTTTTGTGGTCATCACATTAATATAAGCTTTATTTGCTGTCTGAGGTGTTTGCAATATTCGAAAGAATCAACCATGCCATACTTATAACTGCAGGTTACATTGTTTAAGAGAATTACTTTAATGTATTTGTAATCGTTGTTTAGATGTGCAAAACGAAAGATGTGTAAAATTTGGTTCACTGGACATGAGAGTTACATTGAGCAGTAAACAAAGTGCAGGGATGCTCCTGGGACAATTGGGAACCCCAGCAGCAAGTGAAAGGGGTCTGGGTATGGAATCCCAACTGGGGGACCTGGCCTTCCGACAAGAGGGACATATATCGATCAGACAGAGGACAGAGATCATGGGTATCTCAGAGGAGGAGCAAAGATCCCCAAGTGGAAAAAACAAATTACAGAACAAGACAGAACATGTTCCCACGTGGGGAAAAGGCAACCCTAGTCTATTACATATGCATGTACCTGACAGGAAAGATGACAAGATCCACCCCACGCCATCCACCAGGATTGCTGGGTGGGGGGCAGCAGGGGGACGGTCAGGTCCCACCGAATGTCAGTGCCTGATGTGCCACCGCCCTGTGCAGGGGCCCCAGGCAGCAGCCGGTGCTCAGAGGCAGTAGCCACACTTGGCTGGTGGCCGCTCACTGGGTGCCGCGTGCCGTGTCCTGGACCTCGCACGAAGGTCGGGTGAGCACGTGCTATTGATGCCTCATTTTACAGCAGAGGAAACTGAGCCACGAGTGGGCGCCTCCTCAGCAGGCTAAGGAGACGGAGTAGCGGGCCCCAGACGGCCCGGCCTCCTGGCTCTCAGGCATGGTGTGAGGGGCGCCTGGAGAGGTGGGAGGCCTGCAGGTGACAGAGGCCAGGACCCGCAGCCCTGAGATGGAAAAGCAGGCTGTGTCACCTTTAAAAGAAAGACCACACGATTACACCTCCAACAGGCTACAGGTAGGAAGACAGGAAGAGACCTGTTTTCACTAAAGGCCACTCCTCCTAAATGAAAGGGATAAGGGTTACGTAGTGGGTAGCGCCAAAGACCAAAACTTACGCTACAGCACCCAGCTCTGCTTGCTGTAAGGATGTGAACTGCAGGTAACAGCTCGGTTTGCCAACGGGTTCCTTGGGCAAGGCGGTTCGTGGTAAGCATCTGGGAACCCTCCCACACAGCACACCTGTTACCGCTTTCCACCTGCAGCAGCTGAAAGTACGGGCAGCCCAGGGAGCACAGGACATGCCCTGAACAGAGTGCACGCCTCCGGGGTCCTCCCACCAGCTCCCCGCACAGACCCCGGGTACCCGCTCCTCCTGGCGGAGGTGCACGACACCACTCCCCTTTCCTTGGGTCTTTGTCAAAACTGCAGAAGGAACTTGTCCACAGAAAGTAAAGGGAGGAACCCGTGAAAGCAGACGAATGAACAGTGGCCCCATCTGAGGGGGGCCTGGCTCCTGGAATTTCAGGGGTTATTCGTGTCAACATTCCCCACCCCTCCAGTCCCTGCTGACACTTTCTAGGGACACAGGAAAAACCCTGACGCTGGGCCTTTGTCTTTGGTGCCGGTCACATTTTGTCACCTGAGTGGCTCTCCCGCCCCTACAGACCATAAGTCATGGTTTTCATCAAGGATCCCCTGGGCAGTGCTCTTAAACGGGCTTCTCACCGAACCCTCCCAGCTCCCAGAGGTGAAATCTGGTTGGTGGCACCTCGAGCCTCTTCCTAGTGGCGGGACTCCAGGCTCAGAACCTGAGAATCTTGGATTGTGAGCCAGCATTCTGTCCCCCCAGAGACCCGGCCCTTCCTGCGATGGCCCCACCCCCGTGGCCTTCTCCATCACCCATTCATGACGGCCCCTGCCCACCTTCTGCTGGCGCGTAAGTGGACTCTTCCTGGCTCCCGCCCTCAGGCTCCCGCCCACCGGCCAGGGGCATCTCACTGAAGCCAGCCATGTCCACCGTGCAGGGAGCAGGTAGGAGCCACCGAACAGGGCTGGAGAGGGGACCCAGGGTGGGCCTGGCCAGAGGAGGGTACGGGGCAGAGGGGCCCTCACGGCAGAGGCGGCCTCTCCTTCCTGAGGACCCCTGCCCTCTGCAGTCTTCCGGGCCGCTTGTTTTACAAAGCCAGGGCCCCATGACGACATGGTTTCTTCTGCTTCCCTCTGTGGCCTACAGGAGAACTGAGGTATGTGGCAGAATAGACTAATGACCGAGAGAGCAGGAGACCAAGACTCTCCCAGGCCCCGCAGGGCCCCTTAAAAATGACTGACGATGAGGGGAGGCGGATGGGTGACCCACAGAGGTCCTGCCCTGACCTAAGGAAGTGACCTCTCCCCTCAGCTTGGGAGTGGTCATTTGCTTGCCCCCAACCAAAGAAGATGCCTGCTGTCACCAACTTCAGTGCTCTGGTAAATGGTAACGAGTCCACTTGGCGGCAGATTTCAAAGGGAAGTACTTGCTGTAAAGCTGAGTAACTTTCACTGATGCCCGGCGGGGGGTAGAAAATTTGAGCGGTCCATCATTTCCCCTGAATGATACTCTGTAATCACAAAACACCGAGTGAGTCCCAAAGAGCCGTCATCGTCTTAACGAGTGTCTCTCCTACTACCTGGGCACTCTTGATTTTATAAAACCAGGAATGGCCTTCTGGAATGGTCCAGACCTATTTCTAGCCTGAAGCGGGGGTGGGGGTGGGGTGGGGGACACACCTCACAGTCTCTGGGCTGGAGCTCAGTCTGGAGGCAGAAGGACCTAGGTTTGAACCCTCACCTGGGCAAGTGACCCTGAGTTCCTCCATTAGACATTCATTGAGCACCTACTACGTTCCAGGCACTGGGGATGCAGAGATAAGTTACAAGGGGTTCAGTGGACCCAGCTCAGTGGGGAGGTGGCCTCTTTCCTCCAAGTTGGGGGTGATACCTGAGTAGCACGGCCTTGATACGAAGTATGAGTCCCTACAGCGTCCAATGCATAGCAGGAGCGGGATACACGTTGGTTTCTCTCTTGAAGTTCCATTTAGAATTGGCGATTCTGTCATTCTGGAAGGTGATGGGGTAAAACTGCCCCCCACAGAAGAGACGTTGTTGTATTTCTGAAAGGATGGTGGGTATCTTCGTGTAAGGAAGCCTGGCTCCCAGAGGTGAAGTGACTTGTCCAAGTCACACAGGGAGTTTGTAGAACCGTCAGGATGGGGACCACATGCCGCCTCAGCATCCAAATGTGGCTGCAGTTTCCTTGGACCCCCCCTGCCCTCAGTCAAGAAGTCCTGGAGAAGCACCCTGTTCTGTTACTCTGAATGTGGCAGATGAAAAAGGCGTTCAGATCGTCTTGCGCGTGGTTGCCATAAATGTGTGGACTTTCGTGTTTTAGCTCATCGTTAGTCCAGATACATCACTGACATCTATTGATACTGCAGTGTGTTCAGAGGTTTTGAGTACAGCTGCTTGGTAACTTATTTAGCTAGAAACTTTCTATTCAGAACTTACTCTCTGTACTTGCGAGAATTGCTAGAAAATGTTGACTTAAGGAGATGCTTCTGTGTTTCATTGCACAAGTAAGTGTGTTCTACTGGGCAGGATTATGCAGTGAGGACCACCTCTTAGAGACTGAAGGGCGTAGTATGGATTTAAATATAGTAAAACATCCAGGCAGACCTCGGAGGTATTTTGGGTCTGGTTCCAGACCGCCGCAATAAAGCGGGTCCCACAATTGTTTTCTTCTCCCAGTGCATAGAAGAGTTATGTTTACAGCACACTGTAGCCTGTTAAGTGTGCAAGAGCATTAGGTCTAAAAAAAAATGTGCACACCTTAATTAAAAAATAATTTATTGATAATACTAATCCTCATCTTAGCCTTCAGTGAGTCGTAGTAGTAACATTACAGATCGCTGGTCATAGATCACCATCACAAAGATAATCATGAAAAAGCTTGAAACATTGGGACAATTACCAAAATGTACCACGGAGACATGAAGTGAGCAAATGCTGTTGGAAAAGTGGCGCCGACAGACTTCCCGCGGGCCTTCAACTTGTAAAAAATGCAGGTCTGCAAAGTGCAGTAAAGCAAGGTGCACTAAAACGAGGTCTGCCCGTGTATTGTACTTGCGATAAGACAGACCTTGTGATTTGCATGAAATTGTCGTTTGTGTTGTGTAAAAACATCTGTGCTTAATTTCTAAAATATTTAGAAAGATTTTCCTGGTAGAACTGTAAGGCTTGCCATCAAATGGAAAACTCGGTGTTCATCTAAGATAAACATTTAGGAGATATTTGGCAAGGGCTTTCTCCAAGCCAGGCACTTGTAATCAGTTACAGCCTTGAATTTGGAAATGATATTTGCTTCCTTTTTAAAAATTTTACCTTATTTTTGCCACAATCCCAACCCCGTGAGGTGCTCGCTTCTCAGATGCGCAGGCAGCCCATGTGGCGGGTTAGCAGCACTTCTCAAAGCCTGCCAGAAAGGGCGCAGTCCCGGTTTTGGTTTCCTTTGGCTATACCTGAGGACAGTCCTTGGTGACAGTCAAGGTCTGGAGGACAGTGGCACCTTCCCTGGCCCCCTGGCCAGGGGCCAGCACGTCCCCTACCCGACAAGGTCCCCTGCTGAGTGCTCCCAGCAAAAACATGTACGGATAGCAGTTAAAATCATATTCGCATTTCTGTGGAACTGGCAATGCTAAAAAAATTCTTCTGTTAATGTATGCATGATATAAAAGTGGATTGCGAGGAGGATTTCAGAGACCTGAAAAATACGCACAGAGGAAGGTATGTTTCCAAGCCTTCTTCAAGAAGGAAGTGTTTCTGTTAAAATCAGCACACAGCGGCTGGCTTTCCTCTCATGCATTTGCCATGGAGGCCACGTGCCGGGATCGTTAGGGTCACCTGTGCTGGATCAGGGATCCAGAGATCCACCTTCTGTGGCCGGGAGACGGCGGAAAAGTCACGGAACCTCTGTGTGCCTGGGTTTCCTCGTCAAGCGATTGGGGGCTGTTGGTGACTACTTCTCAGGATGGCCCCAAGGATGAACTGAGATAGGAAGTAGCTTGGAGGTGAGGTTACTCCCGGAGGCTGGACTTGCTTCCTGTTTCATATAGAAAACAGAAGCAATCGAAGCCAGCGTCCCCTCCCTCCTCCTGCCCACCTGCCCGAGTGCCCACATGCTCCACCTTCTCCCGCTTCTGTGAGTGGCTCGTCTGGGACTCTGCCAGGGACCCCACATCCTTTTTCCTCCTCCCCCCCTGTTTCTCCCACACCCCCCTCGTCTGCATCCAATTGTTCCCACCAACTTACAAACTGTGCTGTTACTTCCCCTTTCCCTTAAAACACCAGCAAACTGGCAAACACGCAAAAGCTGGTCCTTCCGGCCTCCTCACGGCTGGCTCTCCGACCTCCTTCCAGACTCTGCCCACCTACTGGACCAGCCTCTGAACAGCAAAGTAAAATCACACACCACTCACTGCACCGCCTTGCCTGCCTCACTCCCTATGCCCTTGACCTGCTCATTCTGCACCCCCCCCCCCCCCCGCCGACTTCGCAGCACCGGCCCCACCCCATTGGAGTGTCAGCTCCACAAGGCAGGATGTCGCCAGTTTTGTTGCCTCCAGGGGCAGAGTGTCTGCTCCAAAATACTTGTGGGTGAACTGCCACTGAGACGGCGCAGGTCTTTATCCGAAGGCTAGTGCTTCGCGGATGCATACGCTTTCCTTTGGTTAAGTGTTGCTTCAGGATGTGCGCGATCTGGGTCCACCCGGGCCGCTCAGCCTCCCCACCCGCCCCGTCCCCTCCTGTTGGCTCCTCCCGATCCGCATCCAGGTCCTGGCACCACTGTCACCTGAGCCCGAGACCCTAGCGTCCTGAGTCTCCCATATCCAGCCAGGCGGTCGCCAGGCCTTAGCGGGTTCTCCACCTCACGCACCTGGCTTCTCCTCCCTGTCCCTGCAGCTGTTCCTCCTCGTTGATCCCCCTGCGCCTCTCACCCTTCACGCTGCTGCCGAAGTCATTTTTCTAATAGGAGATCTGATGCTCCTACTTCTGTTTGAACTCCCAGCGGTTCAGCCCCCTCGCAGGGCTCCGGCCGCACCAGGTGACCTAGAGTCTCGGCAGGTAGTGGGCTGCTGCTCTCTGGGACCGCAGTTCACTCTGCCTGGAATGCTCGTCCCCTGGTCCCTCGGGACCAGTCACTGCTGGCCATACTTTCAGGTGGGGGCACTCCCGGGGCACCCAGCGTTCAGAGGCACCTCCAACTCTCCCCCCTCAAGCCTCCATTGCTGCACTGCTGTAGTGAGGCTTCCTACTGGACCGCTCCTTTTCCGTGGCCAGTTATCTTTGTTCCCCTCAGGCCTTGCTTGGGGGAAGCTTGGCGAGCCGGTCACCCTCGGCTCAATGAAGGAATGACAGGGAGGGGCCTGCTTTGTTGGGAAGTCCCACATCCTGTCATTCACTGAGACATTTCCAAGCGGGGGGGGGGGGGGTAACTGCTGGGGGCGAAAATCTATTATTGGACGAGAAGGGAGCCTGAGGCTATGGGTTCTTCGGAGTTTGATCTGTAAACACAGACACGTGAGGAAGGGAAAATTAACCATGAAATTGAAGACATCTGCCAACTTAACTTGAGTCAGATAGGAAAGGCTGAGGGGTAGGCGGGGAAGGATGGGGGTCCCGCAGGAGTGTCCACAGCTGACGAATCTTAGGAGGCCTGCCCCGAGCCCACTTTTCCTCGCTCCTTGGTGAGGCTTGGGTCGTGCCCCAGTTTTCCCTAGGGCGGGGGGGGGGGGCGCGGTCTTGATTTTGGCTGCTCTCACCCTGTGGTTGGTCAGAGCTCACAGCTGCCCCTTGGAGTGCAGGGCCTCCCACCGTAGACAGGACCTCTGCTGGCCGGAAGTCCTTGGCCACTCGGGGCCAGCCTCCATTCTGGACCTGGCTCTCCCCCACCAGTGCCAGCCAGGCCCTTACCCGGCCGCCCCTCCTCCCTTCCCACCGGATTGTTGGGCTACACTTGCGATAAAGAATCTCGATGGTCTCTTAAGAGAAATTAAAAATGAGGCGGGGTCTGAGAGTTGTCCCCGAGCTAGATCAAAGTGCGGGTCACGTGAGAAAGGCTGGGAAACCCCAAACGCTGCAGAAGGCCCGGGAGGGGTGCAGGGGAGCTACAGGGTGTCAGGGCCTGAAGCTCACACATCTGTTTGTTTAAAGTTTTATTACAAAACCATTAAGCTCTTAGCATGTGACATAGTGCTTCCGTGAGGGCGTGGGACTGAGCGGCCTTGGTGGTACAGTCTAGGTCACGCCCCTCTTCGGAGCCGTCTCCGGACTGTGGACCAGGGGTCAGTACTTCCTTGGGTTGCCGTGAAGATTACCGAACCGAGGAGCAACAGTGGGACAGAACCTGCCACACAGCGGTGCCCGATATTTAGGGTTTGTTCCCAACAGGGGAGTTAATTTGTAATCAGTGGCCACAACCCCTATAAATTACCGAATTTAGTTTGTCAAAAAGAAAACCGAGGAATTGAACGCCAACTGAGCACGAGCAGGCACGATTCACAGGGTCGCTCAGAATGCGGAGGCCCCGGCCCCTCTGTTCGGGGCGGTGACAACCAGGGGGCGGCCTGGGGACTCGTCCGGCCAAGCACCTCCTCCGGGCCGCCCCTGCCCCCCAGGCCTCAGCCCTCCTCAGTGGTGGGTGGGCTCGGGCCCCCGAGGCCCAGCGGGCCAGGAGCGCCGGGAGGGACAGGTCTACAGGCCATAAGGTCACGCCCCTAGTGCGGCGTCTCTGGGTCGGCGTGGAGGCGGGGGCTCTCCTCGCTGTGTGAGGTCTGGGGTCGCGGATGCCGGGTGGGGACGCCCGGACTGAAGGCCCGCGCGGCGGCTGAGAGCGGGCGCGGCTCCTTTAAGACGCCGCCGGCCCCGCCCCACCCCGCCCCACCCCCCCGCGGGAGCCGCGCCACGTGACCCGGGTCTTGTGACCGGCGGGGGGAGGCGCGGGGGGAAGCCCGCGGCACCCGCCTCCAGGGGGCCCAGCCCCACCGCCGCCGCCGCCGCCGCCGCCCGCGAGGAGCGGGGCCGGCCGCCGGTCGTCCGGGCGTCCCCGCGAGTCCGAGTCGGAGCGGAGTCAGAGTGCGAGCGGGAGCCGGGCCGGGCGCGGTGGGCGCCGCCCGTCATGGACCACAAGCCCCTGCTGCAGGAGCGGCCGCCCGCCTACAACCTGGAGGCCGGCCAGGGCGACTTCGCGTGCGGCCCGCACGGCTACGGCGCCATCCCCGCCGCCGCCCCGCCGCCGCCCTACCCCTACCTCGTCACAGGTGGGCCCGGGGCCCGGGGAACGGGGTGGGGGTCGTCCCGGGACTGGAGCTGGCCGAGCGGGCGGGGCCCGGGGCCCCGGGAGCAAACTTTGGGCGGAGTTCTGTGACGACCTTTAACCCCGAAACCAACTTTTCTCCGGACGCGGCAGGGGCGCGGCCGAGGGGAGACCCGGTGGTGGGCAGTCTCCGCTCGGCGAACCTGATGTCGGGACCCCGAGTCTGGGTGTCGCCCGAGGGCCCTCAGCCCACCTGCGCGGTCGCGCGCGCCCGGCTCGCCCTTCCCGGGAAGCATTATTATCTCTCTGCAAATTAACTTTATTAACGAGATGCTGTCTGCAAGTTAACACCTGATAAAGCCCGTAGTAGGCACTTAGTGGACGCTGTTGTCTTGATTTTGAAAAGGATGCGAGTTTTTGGTGGGGAGTGGGGAAGGGCAGGAGAAGTAGATCTCTGACTCCCCGCGTTTTCCTGCCTGTCCCCTTCTGATGTGCTTTCCTGCCCACAGGGTTACCCACGCACCACCCCAGGGTCTACAGCATCCACAGCCGAAATGTCACCCGGTACCCTGCCAATTCCATCGTTGTCGTTGGAGGCTGCCCTGTCTGCAGGTATGTCACGGGCCTGGGGGCCCCAGAAACCTCTAAGAACACACTTACTGAAACTCATAAAACCAGGATCGTTTGGAGACACGGTCAGTCTTGGGACAGGCTGCTCACTGGGGTATGGGAGAGAATGGGTTCAGTGGTCCTTGGGTCCACGCACCTTTCATGGGGCAGAGGGAGCTGGGTTCTCTTTCCTGGGGGAGTTATGTGCTTTGGTGGCCATTGAATCCCGAGTGGGTGGGATGAAGAAATGGTAGCAGTTGGACTGGCAGCCTCTTATCTCCGATTCTGGGAGCTGCAAGTTTGCTCTGCGGTTGGTTCTTGAAGGTGGCAGAAGGTTCTCTTCTCCTGGGAGGGTCAGTTTGAAGTGCGTGGGCAGGAGAGCCCTGACTCAGGTGGCCCGTGTTGGAGGAGCTGGAAGGCCAGGGGGCCAGGGGAGCGGCCGCTGTCAGGGCTGCTTCATGCCATCAGGGCCCTTACCTGCATAAGGGCAGCAACGCCGAGGTTCTTTGGGGTGGGAGCGATATTTCAGATTCTCAACCTTGAGCCTCCAGAATTTTCTGTTTTTGTAGGGCCTGAGAAGCAGCTATTATATGCTTGTTCTGTGTGGGTCTTGAGGATTCAAATTCAGATAAGATTTGGTTCTTGCCCTTGGTGAATTCGACTGCATGGACAATTTAGAAAGTCAGGGCAGACTTGGCAAGGACTGGGCTTTCAGCCTGGGTGGGGAGGTGGGTGGCGGAGGAAGTTGGAGTTCGTGAGATGGAACTGAGAAGCCGTGGCTTACACTTAGGCTTAATTTCAAAAGCGTATCAGGGATGCCCAGAGTGGAGTCGAAGGGAAGTTAACAGTTTGAGTCACAAGGGTCAATTGTGTGGGGAGACAAGGGCCTGGGAAGAGGGGGAACGTCCGGAAGTGGGGGCAGGAGGCTGGACCCGCGAAACCAACTGTGAGTTTGCTAAAGGGGTTGTGGGCAGGGGAGAGCCCTCTGGGTTGCGTGCCGGCCAGGTGGACCTTGATATGCAAACCCTAAGCAGGTGTCTTTTGGGACACATCTGGTGATACTCTAGCCTTTGGAGAATGTGAAGGGGGAGGGGAGACAACTGGCTGCCTCCGGAGAGGAGCTCTCTGCACCCTGCACTGGGCACCTGTGGGCGGCAGAGTTCTTGGGGTTGGGGGCATGTGGGTGGGCTTGGAGATGGGGGGCGCGGTCTGGGAGGCTGGTCCCTTGCAGAGAGAGCCATTGGGAATCCTTTTGGAAAGTTGCACAGAGAGGTGGGCGACGGGAAACCCGCTGTGCTTGGCTTTGAGGCTGGTTCAGGGTGCCCAGAGCCTTGCTGTGTGCATGGCCCTTCTGTCCCCAAGGAGCCTAGCTGGGCGATTCCAAGGGCCTGTTTCTGGGCGGGAGGGGTTCCGAGCAATATCCTAAGTGTAAGGAGGGGTTTCAGGCTGGCAGCTGAGGAGGCGCCGCACCTGGAGCAGAGCCCTCTGGCTGGGGTTTCAGCGTCTCCCCGCAGGGCCCAGCCTGCCAGACGAGCTGGGCTCAGATCCTGGCCTTGCCAGCTGCCAGCTGGGCCCGTTTCCCCATCTGGGAGATGGGGTGTCTGATGGGATGGTCCAAGGCTCTTGCTGGCCCAAGGCCCTGAGCGTGGGGGAGGGGAGACCAGCAGTGGAGTTTACGGGCTGTGAGCTTCCAGGCTGCTGCAGGACGGGGAGCATTTCCCCTGATCCCTCCCTTTCCCTGGGGTGGGAGCGGTCACAGTGGAGGCCCCGGCTTCTGCCCTCAGCCCCCAAAGTGCAGAATGTGGGTCACCATCTCTCTGCTCTTCTGAGGAGGGGCTTGGGCTCAGGGCTGCTCTAAGGCTGAGGGAGGGCGCCTGCACCGGAACAAGTTTCTTCCCTTCTGTCGGGATCGCTGGCCTCCCGGCCTCTGGGTGGTGGGCGCAGCAGTGGGGAGCAGGTGCTCTGAGAACAAGTTTGGGGGCCCGGGTTGGGAGCACACACTCTGACGCCCTCCAAGGCGTGTCCTCCATGGGCCCTTCTGTCAGCTTAAGGACAGATGCCGGCGGTTAGGGCCCTCCCGGCGCTTGGGCTCTTACACAGGGGTGTCCCGGTCCCCTGCCTGCAGTGCCGTCTGCTGCCGGAGTGGGCCGGGGGCCCGGGGAGGTGGGCAGCAGGAAGCAGGGGAAGGCCGGGTGCTTCCAAGGAAGCTCCGCGGTGGTTTGGGGAGAGGGTGCCTAGTCCCTGGGGACAGCCGGTGTGGCCCCTGTCCAGCGTCATAGGGTTGGGAGACAGGCGGCTTCTCATGTGACCACACTTCCTTCCTTCCCAGCCAGCCTGCCAGGCTCCGTCCCTCCCTGGGAGCTTGGCAGGAGTTTGCCGAAGTCACACGTCTGTGATTCCCTCTGAGTGAGGCCTGGCGTCAGAGGCCTGTGCCACTTGTCACTTTGCCACCGTCTGAGCTTTCCCTTAAGCAGCCTGACCCCATCTTCTCTGTTTAGGCGCTATGAGAGCATTTCTTTCTACTCTTGCAGACAGCATGAGCCTCACCCCACCCCTGCCCACCCGCGGCCCCTGTGGACTGAGCACCGCCTTGGCTGGTGGGGCTTCGGCCAGGCCTCGGGCCTCTCTGAAGCTGTCCTCCTCTGGGGCGTGGGCTGTCCCTGGATGAGGCCACCTCGAGTCTGGGGGCCCGGGGCTGCAGTGGGAGGGCCTGTGCAGAGGGCGCTGGGCAGCGCGGGTCGGAGGCTGGAAGGCACGTCGAGGCATGGGGCCTGGCTGCACCCGGCTCCCAGCTGGGCGTCCAGTCTTGGGGGTGACCAAAGAGGTAGGAGGGAATCCAGGAACGGCTGGGGTCTTGGAAGCCAAGACGGGCTCAAGGAACAGCTGTGGAGGTCAGGTGCTGCCCAGAGGTCAGGACAGTGATGAGGCTGGGGCTCCGGCCTCGCCCCTAGGAGCGGGCTCTCCCCGGCCCAAGCACTGATGAGCCGGCCCCGGCTCCCGGGCTGCCGCGGGCAGGGCGTGCCGACCGTGGGGGCCTGGGAGTGCTCGGGGCCTCTCTGTCCAGCTGTGCCTGGACTGAGCCTGGGGTCCGGGGAGCCCCGGGAGCCCCAGGCAGGCCTTGCCACCTTGCAGGCCCTCCCTCAGCATTTGTTCTGCTTGGGGAGGCTCTGGGCTACCCGGCCGCAGGCTTGCTCAGAAGCGCCCCTGGAGTGGCCGGCGGCTCCCTGCCCCCGTGGGACCCTGGGACAGCTGGGGGCGAGGTATGACCTGGTCTCTGGAGGGGTCTGGCCAGGTGCTGTGGGGCATCATGCCCCACCCCTGCCTGTCCGCAGGCTCGTGGCCACCTGCACGAAGGTCTCTGCTCCCCTCTCCCGGCTTGTCTGGGGTGGTTCTGCGGCAGATCCTGACCTGAGGCGGCCTTGTGCTGGGAGCAGTGGTGGCACTAACTGGGGGGGGGGGGGGGGTGGCTCAGAGGGTAGGGAGGCCCTGGGCTGGGGTCTGGATTGTTCCCAGCCAGGCCACTCGCTGCCTGAACAAGGCTCCGGGCTCCAGCTTCGTGTAAGGGGGACGCGATGGGACGGGGAGGACGCTGTGAGGAAACGGGGGGTGGTGAGGATGGGATGGGACGTGTGTGTTGCAGGGTCTCCGCCGCGCTCGTCCTGGGGCCCCACCCAGCCCAGCTCCCTGAGCAGATGGGTGTCAGTGGAATCGAGTGACCACTCTCCCCGTAAGGTCACAGTCCTTTAAGGAAGTGTTTTCAGAATCAGTTCCCAGGTTTCTCCAGTTTCCGCATCCTCCCCACCCCCGTTTCTCAGGAATGGGGGAGGGGCCTTTTAACACGCCGCTGAGGCCGCTTGCTCAGTTTGGATTCTGAGCCAGTGGATGAAGAGATGAAGCTCACTCTGAAACGGTGAGGGCTTTTGAGGGGCTTGGAGAGAAAGAGAGGCCACGCCACTTAGGAGAGGCTGGCAGGACGGGCAGGGGGTCCCCTCCCTCCTACGTGGCCCCAGAGGGACAGGTTTGCTCTGCAGGTTTGCTCTGCAGTCAGGACTGGCCTAGAGACCAGGTTGTGTTCTCAGTTCAGAAGATTTTGGATTTTTAAAAACAGTAAATCATGCTAGCACTGCTTTTGAGGTTTGGGCAGTACCCATGGTCAAATATTAACATTTCTGCAGCAAGACACAAATATTCCCATTAAGGGGACACATTAAGACTATAAATGGCCACACATCAGTTCAGGTCACATGTGGCTGCCAGCTGGGTTTGTTACAAACTTATAAAAAAGTTCTGCATTCAGAGCTTTTGGCATTTGGAATTGTGGGTAAGAGGTGTGGACTGCGATGCGGGTAGCAGGTCCCTTGGGCTGGGAAGCCACGTTGGCGGGTCGCGCCGTGGTTCTTCATGGAAGGTCTGAGTGTGGAGCAGACCTGCTAGCAGGGCCCGGATTCTGCCCACCTCCCTGGCTGCTGAAGGGAAACGGCCTGGCTCTGCCGCCTTCTTGGGGTGGGCTGGAGGTGAACGGGGGAGAGGGCGTGGGGTCTCATCCCATCAAACCCGGACTCCTGACTGAGGGTGTTGGAAAGGTGTTGGAAAGGGGAGGCCCAAGCTGCCTGCTTTGCTCTGGCTTGAGTGAGTGATGGATCTGGACAGAAAGCACTGCAGGTTTGTGGAATGAGGGAGCGTGTTCCTCCTGCCTGGGGTGCCGGGCCTCCCCCGGCTGGTCTGACTGCTGCTGGGAAGCTGTGCTTACGCGGGGCCAGTCCACTGGCCTCATGGTGGGGAGGGCCCGGATGAGGGTGACCAGCCCTCCTGGGCTTCCTCTAGCTTTAGACAGTGTTGACCAGGGTCTGGGTGGAGAATTAGGGAAGAGGCAGATGGGGGGCTGTTGCTGTTTGACCCCTGACCCCAGAGGACAGGAACAAGTCGCAGACGGGCCAGTTCACGTGGGCGCGGGCACCAGGCAGCCCAGGGCAAGCCCCGCTCCTCCACTGTGGGGAGATGGCCACCACTCGGAGGGCTTCTCCAGCCAGGGGGCGCTGGGTGCCCTCGCAGCAGGGCAGGACCCCGCCTGGCCCTAGCCTCCTCCTGGAGCCTTTGAGTGGACAGGACCCTGGGTTCTAAGCTCTGCCTCTGAACAGCCTTGATCCTTAAGTGAGAGAGTACGGAGCATCTGGTAGTCACTCTTCTCGGGCCTCAGTGGCCCCTGGAGGGGACACGAGGCACCCTGGTGGCTCAGAAGGTTCTCAGCTGGTGCAGGTGACACAGCTGTGAGGCCTAGTTCAACTCTGTCCTGTGCTTCTCCTCCCTTGGACGTTCTAACCGAACGTACAAACCGGTGTGAGTCTGGGGATTTCAGCTGTAGGTGGAACCTGGTTCGGTGCCTGGAGGAAGCAGGGAGTTGGGGCCATGGCTCCCCGAGTGGTCCCAGGCCGTCTGACCGCCTCCAGTTATTCTCGGGTGGCCTGATTAGTACCAGTAGGTGTAGGAGCTGTCAGCAGCGACTGCACAGGGCAGGCGTGTTCTGGGCCCGGGGCAGCCTGTCACGGCCTCCTTTGTGTGGAGCCACGGGTGGTGGTTCAGGGCCTTCTGGAAGCCCCCGCTCCCTACTTCGGCCGCGTGGCCTCGGGTGCTCTCTCAGCACGTTCTTCTGCCACCCAGTCTGAGAGGGCCTCGAAGCTGGGGCAGGTGGGGTCTGGGCGGGCACGGGGCACAGCGTGGTGACGCGACAGCCTGTGTTGTGCTGTCTGTGCCGGAAATGGCGGGCCTGCTGACAGATGCTGGCCAGCTGATGCGCTTTCCCTTGGGGTGGGCCTGGCCTGTGGGCGGCGTCCGTGAGCCTGGGCTCAGCAGGTGTCTCCGCTGCAGGGCTGCTCAGAGCCTTTCCTCAACTAACTCGGGGCGTGAGGCAGGTCCCCAAGACCCCCCCGCCCTTGGTCTCTCTGCAGTGTTCCCAGGGCTTCCAGTGGCCAGGCCCGCTGGGAGGTGCTGCGGGAGTGGTGTGTCCACCGCGTGCTCTTCTCTGGGGCAGGGCTTGGAGTCGGTGTCCCGGCTGAGCTGCCCCTCGCTGGGCCCCCACAGCCCTGCTCGCCCGCCCCCCGCCCCCCCCCGCCGCTGCCCACGCTTGTTGGTTGGGCTGAACCTTCCTCTCCACACAGGCAGCCAGAGGAGGGTCGTGGGCATAAAGGATCCTTACTGTGTTTGAGGACAATAAGGTGGCTTCAGGAAGCCCAAGGACCTTGGTGTGTGCGTTGGGGGACAGGCTGGGGTCCCGAGGGCGGGGCACTGGTTCTGCACTGCAGCTGGCGCGGGGCTGGGCCTGCGGGGCCCGAGAGACACGCTTCTGGGGGGCGGGCATCATGGGCGTCACCCGAGGAGCTGAGCACATGGCTCCTTCTTCCCCCCTTCGGGGCCTTTGAAAAGGACCCGACCTGGGGTGTAGCCCTTGTGGGCACACAGTGCGGGGATGACCCCTAGCGGTCCCAGGGATTATGTACTGTGCACGTTGAAGGTTATCATGACTTCTTCCGAAGAGGAAGCTTTGAGATTAAATTTCTCAAGATAAGTGACATGGTGTGAACATAGTGTGAACATGGCTGCTTTTAGTCTTTCACTAGAATCTGCTCCCCCCACCGAAACCAATAAAAATCACACAAAATCCAAACTCTGTCACTATTTTCGGAATTTCCCTGTAGGGAATGGGAAAATAAGTCTAAAACTTTTCAACGTTGGGAAAAAAATATCCTAAAGTGATTTGGGTTTCTTGGTTTTGTTCTCAGAGACATAAGAATTTTTATAGAAACCAGCATTTGTCTCTTGTTCCTCATTTTGTAAGAGAAAACATGTGGCAGGTTATATGGCAGCCAGATGTTCTTGCCTTTATCAGTAGGTGCTGGTGCCTCCCAAGCGGCTCTTCTCTCCTCTTCACGTTTTCTGTGCAGCCACCGGTGGCAGCTGGCCGTCCCCTCCACGACCAGCGCCCCAGCTCTGGAGGCGCCTAGGCTTGTGGACGTGGGTGGAGGGCGCCTTGGGGACAGGGGTCCGCTGGGCTGGCAGGCCTTGGGTCTGCGAGGGCCCTAACCCGCGTGCCCCCTCTCTCTCCGCAGGGTCGGGGTTCTGGAGGACTCCTTCACCTTCCTGGGCATCTTCTTGGCCATCGTCTTGTTCCCCTTTGGGTTCATCTGCTGTTTTGCCTTGAGGAAGCGAAGATGCCCCAACTGTGGAGCAAACTTTACTTAAAGGGAACAGCACACCTGGCTTCCCCACACCCAGCTCTCTTTTTCTAATGTAAATGTCGTGTACAATAGCTTCATGGGATTCAGCTTCAGGACTGTTTTGTAAAGGGAGGTGGGTGGACTGGGCGCGGGAGCCACAGGGAGTGTGGCCGCGCACGGCTCCCAGGTCAACGACAGCTCAGTAAGGCACTGCTTTTATTTTTTGCAGTCTTCAGTTTGGGAAAGGTGAGACATACTGCTTTAAATAAATGAGATCCATACCGTTGTTCACCTGGTTTCGCTTATTCAGTGCACACTGCCACTTACAGAAATCTGCCACTTACAGAAATCAAGTTTTGTTATGAAAATTTCAAACATATACAAAATAGAGAAGAGCGTTACCTCTCCTAACTCAGCTTCAACATTATCCAGTTCACACCGACCTTCTGTTATTCCTCATTAGGCATTTACAGCTCAAAAACTGTGCTTGTTTTCAAGTTTGTATTATTATAATGAAACCTAATACCTTGACATTTACAGAGCACGCACCCCAGTGCCCAGGACCTAAGGCAAGGCCTCCCGTGCTGTGTGACGCAGGTAAGTGACGGCTGTCGTCCCTTCTGTGGAGGTGTAGAGGGTCTGGGTGAGCCAGGTGGGCCTGCAAGTGGCGTCTGATAATCCCAGGACCTGTGCCATCCCTGTAACCAGAAGACCCCCAGCAGCAGAGCTCTGGGGGCCGGGGCCACGGTGTGACACCCCCTGCCCTTTTTCCCTTAATTAACAAGTCTCTACACCTCACTCCCTCCACACTGTTGAAAATAAAGGGCTTCTGAACCCTACTCTTATTAAACGGTGAGAGGAGCAACGGGCCATGTGACTAATTTGATTGTGTTTTCTTCGCTGGTGGAAGGGTCTGCTCTCAAAAGACAAGTGTGCTGCTTGACAGAGGCCCTTAGCCTGCGGGTCCTGGGAGCCCTCACACAGTCCCAGACCCCCACCACCAAGCGGTCATAGCCGACCAGCCAGGAGGAAGACAGGACCAAGAACCCAAAGCGTCACACGCTTACACTGGTTTACCTGCATTTGACCCTGACCAATTTCAAGCTTATAGAAAAATAATATTCATGGCAAAGCCAAAAGCTGTGGTTAGCAACAAGCCCCCCTCCCCTGCCCCCATACAGTGGATGGCCTGTGTGTGAGTTTTCATCACCACTCCCCACTCCTCCAAATTGGGCGTAGTCCCTGACAGCCAGAGATAAACCCTGCCACTGGCTCTGCCTTGCCGCGCCGCTGCAGAAGCCCAGGTTCCGGGTATGCCGGCGTGGGGCTCAGCCGAGGTGCAGCCTCCCGCTACCCTCCCCCGGCTCCCAGAGGTCCTCCTGGCTTCAGCAGTGCTGTTTGCAGTTTCAGCACCTGACTGAAAAGTGGAGAAACTTGCACCCCAACAGGTTTCAGAGTAAATCAGTGACGGAGGCAGCTTTGGTCAACTAGCTTAGTGAGAGGAGCCTGGGTTTCTACGTGTGGAGTCCCCAGATGCATGTGTTATTACCCTGTGAGCCAGGCCCGCATGTGGCATGGCCTGGCATGTTTTCATTGGTATCCCAGTTGGTAACTCAGAACGCCAAATTCAGTACCTCTTAGAAAGTATTCAAGTGCTAATATCATGGCTGTGATAGGAGAATTCTCAGTGCTCTTAGCGCTGTGTCTAAATCACGAGAACTTGCGGGATGCTTCGTCTTGGGTAGGGCTGCATTTGACTTAAGCAAACATTTAGAAGTTTTTAAGTTAAATTTTATACAATATTCTCGTAATTTATATTGCTTAAGGTTATTTGCATGCTGGGATGCAAATCTACACAGTGATTTCTTTAAACATCGTAATGCTATTTAAGAGCACATGCTTTATAAAATAAAACTGTGATCTTATCTGCGTTCAGGTGCAGAAAGCCAGTCACAGAAGCATCAACTATCCCTTATTCTGGCTATTAAAAAAAATCATAGAATATTAAAAGAAAATGGTACAATAGGATTGGAACCAAATTTACAGTTCTTGAAAATTTACAGTTCTTGAACAGAATAGGAAGAAAATACTTTAAATGATTGAGTTGTATCTAAACTATGATGTAGTTACCTTAAAGACAGAAATATGTAAACCCAGCTATGTTAAATTAGAAAATGCACTGATTTGCTCGAGTGGAATACATGTAAAATCAGGCACCCTCCGGTGAAGCTTTACAACAGGACAGCACTTATCACAAACGTATACCTATCATTTCCCAAGCGAGAACCGAACGGGGAACCAGAAGAATCTGGGGCCACCTTTTCATCGAATGACTGGTGCTGAGCGATCATTTGTCACTGTTGGTCGGAGTTTCACAGTAGCAAAGGGATTTTCTCTGCTGGGGAGGCGGGGGGAGAAAAAAATTGTAAGACAGGGATTTGGTTCAGAAAAAGAGCTAATAACTCTTGCTCTTGTTCTGTAAAATTATATAGCTTATATAAATCCCAGACATTTTCTGAACATGAAAGTTTTGTTTTGTGACAGTTCTCTCCATGCGCCCATTATAAGCTGCTAATTGTTTCGTTTTGGCTGCAGTGAGAAAGGCCTCAGGCCTGGGGGTCCTCTGGAAGCGGGGCCTGGAGGGCCTGCCCAGCATCTGCCCTGATCCAGAAGGGAGTTCCCCTGGCCTCATGTTGCGTTTGGCACTTAATAATGCAGCCGCTGTCCTAGAAGGCTCTCCCACCACCACCTTCCCACCCCACACAGGACTGCAGAGAGGTATGCTGCCCTCTGTCTGAAATGTTTAAAGCTCTGGACAGTTCTGTAATGGGCGGTGGGCTTCCCTGGCGGTCCAGTGGTTAGCACTCCACGCTTTCATTGCCGAGGGCCTCGGTTCTGTCCCTGGTCGGGGAACTGAGATCCTGCAAGCCCAGTTCTCCTAGGCTTAGCAAGGGGGAGGGCCCTGGTGGAGGAAAGTAACATACCTGAGAAAAGGAGGCTTTGCAAACCCATTTGCATCATTCTGTGGGAAAGAAAAAGAAGTTTATGGAAGGCTCATGAAATTGGGACATTTTTAATAAGACCTGAAGGTAAAGACATCTAAAGCATAAGGGACTGCTTGAAGCTATGCATGTTTCAAAGTGCCTTGGAGTCTCAATTCATTTGTCTCATTTATCTAAATTCACTCGGAAGCGTAAGGGCAAGAACAGAAGACATTCTGAAACACAGTGAGGGACCCTTACAAATGCTGGAACATCTTAGAGGGAAACACAAGGTCTGCTGCTCCCTGCCTGTGGCCTGAATTCACGTGCAAAACTGTAGTGATTAAGGTTGGCTTTTTGCGAGCCCGATCCTGAACGATGCCATGAGAAACAGTAAAAAGAAAACCTTGTTGGGTTTCGGTGCCGTAGACTGGTGCCAACTGCCAAGCAGAGATCTGATGTTGCAGAAGTTCCGTAATTGCGGGAGAGAGAGGACAGAACAGTGCAGGCACTGTCTTTGCCTTCAGGAATTGCCAGAGCTCTCTCGGAGCCCCGGCCTCCGGCTCCCAGGGGCTCGGGGTCTCCCAGTGTGGCCGGGGACCAGGTGATTGTGTGTCCTCTCCTTCATTCCACAAAGAATCTGCTTTAAATCTGCTCTGGCTGTTGTAAGAAATCACTGGCCCAAGCTGGCGGGCTTATTCAGATGGCTGCCCAGGAGAGGGCAGTGTCATGCCATCTGACCAGGGCCACCAGGCCAGCTCCGAGGATGCCCCATGGTCTCAGGGCTTGCAGGCCTCTGAGCTGCTCTCACTTCCCGTTGCCAGTTGCCAGCCTGGGGCTGAAGGCCACGCCTGGAGTAAAAGCCAGGCCAGGGCTCCCTTGGGATGGCCTCTCCTGGGTGCTGGATGTACAGACTCAAGGCAGAAGGGGGCTGGGGGCACCAGGGCTACTTCGCAGACCTGCGCCTGCTGTCTCCGGGCCTCTGGGGACCTCACACCTTGACCTTGAACCTGGAGCCAGTAAGGTCATCCCGAGGGGGAGCCCCAGCACCAGGGGCAGCCAGCCCGATGTCCGGATTCAATGTCTCCCTCTCAGGATTGAAGCACAAAGCAGCTGCCCTGCTCGTTAGCACATCCTAAAAGGGCCTGTCCCCACAGGGCTGCCGGGCTTGCTCAGCAGGCCTCGGAGTGAGCAGTTTCTGGTGTAACATTCATGTTACAGGATGAGTAAGGGCTAACTTATGATTTATTTTAAAAATACCCCAGAATGCCTGTCGTGCAGTCCCACACATGCTCAGGGTGCTGGCATTAACCTGCTGCCCAGAGCAGGTGCCCCCAGGCTGGGGAGGCTGAGTCCAGGCTGTGACTGTGGCTCAGGGGGAGGCCGGCTGCATCCTCCCGGCCTGGAAGGCCCACGTCCTGCCAAGCTGGACTCCCCGGATGCGGCCTCTGCAGGGCATGTAACAGAAACCACCTTCCTGCCTGTCCTTGGGGCAGGACACTGTCCCCCTCTCCTGTGTGTCCTCAACTTGAGGAGTGCCCCCACTGCCTTCAAGGCAGAAACCTTGGAGCCTGACTAAACTCTGAAACGAGCTTAGCCATGGTTTCACAGGCTGTGTTATCTGGGTGACACGACATGGTGAGAGAAACAAACACTGGAGGAGATGCGCTGAAGTCCAGCCCTGGCGGTAAAGTGGCAAGAAGTAACAACTTGTGGTATGAGGAAAGAGAGCAAAATGACTCCTAAGATGGCAGCCCGAAGCTACCGGGCCCTGGCACATGCCCCAGCGAGCCCACTCCTGGTTGGTACAAGCAGCATGCGTGCACATTAGCACTGAGACACCCGCTAGGATGCATGGGGCAGCCCTATCCCAACAACAGGAGAGATGTCAGGCAAAACGTTCTCTGACATAAATCGTAGCAATGTTTTCTTAGGTCAGTTTCCCAAGGGAATAGAAATAAAAGCAAACATAAACAAATGGGACCTAATCAAACTTACAAGCTTTTGCACGGCAAAGGAAACCATAAACAAAACGAAAAGACAACCTACAGACTGGGAGAAAATCTTGGCAAACTATGTGACCGACAAAGGCTTAGTTTCCAAAATATACGAATAGCTCATACAGCTCAATAACAAAAAAACATTCCAATCCAAAAATGGACAGAAGGCTTAGACATTTCTCCAAAGAAGACATACAGATGGGCAACAGGCACATAAAAAGATGCTCAGCATTGCTAATTATTAGAAAAATACAAATCAAAACAACAGTGAGGTTCCACCCTCACACTGGTTAGAATGGCCATTACTAAAAAGTCCACAAATGCTGGAGAGGGTGGGGAGAAAAGAGAGCCCTCCTACACTGTTGGTGGGAATGTAAATTGGTGCAGCCACTATGGAGAACAGCATGGAGGTTCCTTAAAAAACTAAAAATAGAATTGCCATATGAATCAGCAATTCCACTCCTGGGCAGATATCTGGACAAAGCTCTAATTCAAAAAGATAAATGCACCCCAACGTTCATAGCAGCACTATTTACAATAACCAATATACAGAAACAACCTAAAGTGTCCATCAACAGATGAATGGATAAAGAAGATAGGGTACATATATACAATGGAAAGAGTGAAATAATGTCATTTGCAGCAACATGGATGGACCTATGGATTATTGTACTAAAAGAAGGAAGTCAAAAAGAGAAAGACAAAACCAATATGATATCACTTATATGTGGAATCTAAAATATGACATAGGGACTTTCCTGGTGGTCCAGTGGGTAAGATGCCACGCTCCCAATGCAGGGGGCCCGGGTTCGATCCCTGGTTGGGGAACTAGATCCCACACGCATGCAGCAACTAAGATCCCACGTGCCACAACTAAACATGCCACAAAGATCCCACGTACTGCAACTAAGATCCGGTGCAGCCAAAATAAATAAATATTTTAAAGAAATAGAATATGACACAAATAACTTATTTATGAAACAAATAGATTCACAGACAGAAAACAAACATGGTTACCAAAGGGGAACACGGGGAGGGATAAATTAGAAGTTTGGGATTAACAGATACACACTACTATACATAAAATAGGTAAACAAGGTTCTACTGTATAGCACAGGGAACTGTATTCAGTATCACGTAATGTACTGTAATGAAAAAGAATAGGTTTAAAAATGCATACATATGTATGACTGAATCACTGTGCTGTACACCTACAACTAATGCAACGTTGTAAATCAGTTATTCTAACAGGAGGGATGACAGCCTCTGTTGAGACACCAGTGGAACCACAGGAGGACACAGTTCTGTCTCCGCAGGGCCAGACCAGACAGGCACCCAGCGTCCAGAGGCGGGCAGCCTGGACTGTGAGATGGGGCAGCTGGGGGGACCCTGGAGGGCCGGTAATGCTCCAGCTCCTGATGGGGTGTTGGTTATATGGAGTCACTTTGTGAAAAGTGACTTTTCTTGCACTTTTCTGTATATGGTATTCAATATTTACCAAAAAAAAAAAAAAAACAGGACCTTTTCAGAAAGGTGTCCTCTTTAACACACCTGCCAGCGAGCTTATTGCCACGGCCGCCCTCCTCCCAGCTCCCTTCTCCGCGAAGGCACATCGTTTGCCCAGCGAGGAGCTCAGGATCCGCTGGCCTCAGACCCGCCCGCACGGCCCACCCCCCGCCGGCTGAGCCAGGAGCCGCCTGTCCCTCTACTGCCTCCCCGAGCCTGCGGTGAGGGGTTCGGGGTCTCCCCCCACACCCCATCTTGCCCTCCTCCATCGCCTGGCACACGTTGCCCTGTCCAGGAGCACCGAGGGCTCTGGAGGCCCTTCTTGGTCGTTCTGTGACCCATCTCGGCACAGCTCCTGGCGTGCCCAGGGCACCTCCTCTGTCGCAGTGTGGGCCACACAGCATGCGCTCGGAAGAGCCCCGCCCCGCCCGCCGTCGGGGAGACACCGGTCCTCACTCACCTCTCGGGTTCTGCTCGAGTTCGCAGCACGCGTCCCGCCCCCACTTCGCTCAGGCTTCACAGAGCACGACTCCCAGGTGCTGGTCCCTCTGCTGGGCTGCACCCTTGGCCACGGCCTGTCACGTGTTCTGTGTCCCCTCTTGGCAGCCGGCATGCTTCCCTCCCCACGAGTGGCCAGGCTGCCAGGGGACAGCGGGGCCGGGGGAGGCCTGGGGACTGGATGGCGAGACAGCCCACAGGTGGGAACAGGCATGGGACATGCCTGGTGACTTCTCCCGAAAAACCCCAAACCCCAGTCCACCTGGAGGTGGCCCTTGCTGGCTGTCACGGTGTCCGCATCACGCCCCCTCCCCGCCACCCCGGAGTTCTGCCTGGGTGTCTACTGCGTGCCCGTGTGCCTTGACGATGACGCGGTCCCAGCCTACAGGTCAGCTCAGACCCGCAGCCACAGGCAGACGCACAGAGGTGATGGGACCCGCGGCCCGGCCAAGGCTCTGTTGAGAAGCCTCGCGGGGAGTCCTCCACGCCCCTGGGGACAGAGCCATCCTGCAGACAGCAGGGCCTGAGGGACGGGCCCTAGGGCTTCCTTGGTGCCTGCCCTCCTGCACGGCTGCTTCCTCGGACAGAACGTCCCTTCCTCTCCACCGCCAGCTGGAGAGCAGCTTCGCGTGGCCCGCGGTGTGAGCAGCCCTGAGTGACACTGCTTTACGTGTTAACAACTAACTCAGTCCTCAGCTGCAGGCTGGACTCTCCCAGTTCACAACCTCTGACCCAGTTCAACCCCTTTATTATTTTTTTTAATTTATTTTTGGCTGCATTGGGTCTTAATTGCTGCACACAGGTTTTCTCTAGTTGTGGAGAGCGGAGGCTACTCTTCGTTGCGGTGTGCGGGCTTCTCATTGCAGTGGCTTCTCTTGTTGCGGAGCACGGGCTCTAGGTGCACGGGCTTCAGCAGTGGCGGCACGCGGGCTCTAGAGTGCAGGCTCAGTAGTTGTGGCACACGGGCTTAGTTGCTCCACGGCATGTGGGATCTTCCCAGACCAGGGCTCGAACCCGTGTCCCCTGCATTGGCAAGTGGATTCTTAACCATTGCACCATCAGGGAAGCCCAACCCGTTTATTCTTAAATGGGGAACTGAAGCCCAGACGGGGAAAGCCAACTGCTCTGGTCATGGAGCTCTTTTCTGAAACCAACGTGCCCACTCGTTGAGGCGGGGGGTAGGGGTGGGGGGTGGAGGCAGCACCCACTCAGCGCAGCTCCTACAGGTCGCCAGACGCGCTTTGAAATCAAAGTGTGTGGGTTTGAGGGCTTGGTTTCTCAATAGCTATTTAAAGCCCAGTTATCGGATTACTTAAAAGCTACTGCCACTAAGGCAGAGAGCACGTGACCGACCCCCAGCCCCTCGGTACTGAAAAGACGGCATCTCATCTCTTGAGATGGGACGTCCCAGGGCAGCTGGGTCCACCTCACCGGGTTCAGGAACATTCTCTGGTGGGTGGCTCCCAGGTATACCCTAGGTATCCTGGTGTTTAAACAAAACTCGACGTGTAACTGACAGTATTCTGATGGTTGTGTGTGTGTAAAATCTACATATAAAAGTGTTGGGGGGGCCTCCCTGGTGGCGCAGTGGTTGAGAGTCCGCCTGCCAATGCAGGGGACATGGGTTCGTGCCCTGGTCCGGGAAGATCCCACATGCCGCGGAGCGGCTGGGCCCGTGAGCCATGGCCGCTGAGCCTGCGCGTCCGGAGCCTGTGCTCCGCAAGGGAGAGGCCACAACAGTGAGAGGCCCGCGTACCACAACAACAATAAAAAAAAGTGTTAGGCTGCTTTACCAGCTCCCACGGACCCCAGAGTCTGGCTGAGACAGAACATACTTTTCTCCAGTGTTATCAGCTGGTGTAAACAGTTTAGGAAAGATAAATGACCAGCCCAGTTGGGCGTAGGAACCTCTGAGATACGAAATTCCAGGGCTGTGTCTCCAGCCCTCAGGGAGGTCCTGGAAGGGCCTCATCGTGGTACCTGCTTCTCGACCATCACCCTCTGGATCAGGTTTCTAAATGAAATCTCGTTCTCTCTTGTGTGATCTGTACCTGGCCGATTGATACAGCAGCCGCTCACTGTATGACTAGATGAAAATACAAATTTAAAATTAAAAACTCAGCTCCTTTCAGTTGCACTCTCCACTTTTCAAGTGCTCAGCAGCCCGTGTCCAGTGGCCACTCTGCTGGGCCGCCCAGTTCCGGAACATTTCTGCCTGATCCATAATCTCTCCGGGTTTGTTTACCGACGCACAGATGATTGGATCCTGTGTCTGCTGCCTTTGCAAGAGGCCACGACGACTAGGTGGCCTATTAAAAACAGGCCTTTTCACCTGCTCCCCAGGGGCTCTCTTTGGGGCAGAGCTGGTCCTTCTGTCCGCTCTGCTGTGCTCTTGGACTCTCACTCTGACTTGGTAGCGATGAAACGCGGTAGCTTGTCTAACGGACAGGTTGTAGGCAGCGGAGGCATCTGAGGGTGTACACCGCTGACAGTTGCAGCTTTTTCTTTGGCACTTTGCAGAGGATACTGAAATATTACTTCAAAAGATGAAGCGATAGAAATGGAATACGAATCAGTCATTATACCTCATGATGCGTCTGTGAACGCCCTGTACTTACTTTTGGGTTATTACCGTCTTCAGCCCAAGGTTAGATGCACGTTTACAGACATGGAAAACTGAACATCCAGAAGAGTCAGGGTGACTGGTTGAGAGGCTCTGAAATGACGGATGGCAGCGCCTCGTTCAGGAAGTGCACGAACCTTGTGGCCTTTGATGATTTTTAAAAGCCAATTAATATTTTCTTGTGGCCTTTATTAATTAGCATTTTCCATTATTCTCCAGATCAGAACATAGTAACCTATTGGTACGTCTTAAACAGCACACAGGTGACGGTGGTACTTGTCTCATCAACGGAGTTCTGATGGAGGGACACCTACATGCTGCTGATCCGTGAGGATGAGAGGGGCACAGAGGTGCTATTCATGGGCTCACAGGGTTCCTGCCACAGGCCTGCAGCTCATCACAGCCCAGGCAGCAGTGCTGGGGCTCGTTAGAAGCATAAATGCTTCTAAGGTGATATGAGAAAATGCTATGATCCCACCATGTGGTTGGGTGCTGGGGAGGGAGGGGAAAATATCTATATATCTAAATATATCAATATTTATCTGTATCTCAAAGGAAATATAATGAAATGTTAACAGGAGTTATCCTAGAAGTGAGATTATAAATAGAATTTTCTTTTTAATACTGTTGTATGTTTTCCAAATTTTCTACCCAAACAAAAATTCTCTGGATTATTTTTATGAAGTGTTATTTTTAGAAGTAGTATTTAAAATGAGATGTAATGATTAGATGTTTTAATTTTTACAAGGAGACCCTGACCAAACTTGGACTTTGCTGTTTAGCCAAAACCTGTAGCTTCGACTGCCCGCCGGATTTAAAAGGAAACCTAATTTCAGCATATGTTTAATGTACCCAGCAAATGGCAACATTTGAGGTGAAAAAATATTAAAACATACTTTTGTTTACTTAAAGCATGGGATGGATAAATATTAATTTAAGAGTTCATCCTTATTTCTGTCTCAAGAGTGGGATAATTTATCAGTTTGATTATTTGCAAAGTAGAATTTTAGATAAAAATTTTACCATAAAGCCATTCCTTAATAGTCAAATCATAAAATATATAAATACCTCCATGAAAGGCAACTTTTATCTGTTTTTTAATCAAAAGTGGGAAGGGGGTGGTTTCTCAAATTGTAGGTACTTTAACAAACCATAAGTAACTTCGTCTTTAATTAATACAATCATACTTATGGGACGCTGATTATTTTTAATTATTCAGAACCTCCAAAATAAATATTTATATTTTTCTAGTAGTTAAATGTGTAAGAATGTTTTTTCTTTCTAACGCTGGCATGTTAAAGATCTAATGTTATGTGCTCGTTATATAAATTATCCAAAAAAAAAGGCTCCAAAATATGTAAACATGAGTAAACCAGACCTGCTCCCAGAGCTGAGACAGAACAGCACTCTCTCCCGTGTAGGTACCAGCAGTTAGTCACTAGCTCTATCAGTTCTTCCCCTTAAGTACTGACAGATCCTGTCGCCCCATCCCCAGCAGTGGATGGGACTCCTACCGTCCCCTCCCTGGATGAACGAATGCCACCCGGAAGGATGGGAAAGGACGCAGTACAGCCCAGGCGGCCCGGCTCGGGGAGCGTCACCCCTGGCCTGCCCATCCTGCCGCTTCTCCGCCGTTGCCCCAACCGCGCCCAGCCACGCAGACCCCACGACACCGTCTGAAGGCTTTGGGTTTCATCAGAGCTCTTCCTTCAGGACTCGGCTCAAATGCTTGCCTCCAAGAAGCCACTTCTGATGCTTCCCAGGAGCCTGAGCCAGGGCCTTCCCTGCCTCCTGTCACCCTGCACCTTTTCCACAGCCCCAATAAACAGCGCTCACTGGACTCAGTTCCGGGGTTGATTCCTATTTGTTACCCTAGAGCCTAGCCCAGGGCCTGGACCGTAATAAGCTCGTCAATAAATGTTCCATGGACGAGTTCCAGTGCGACCTGCAGATCCCCTCTACAAAGTGTACCTTCACGTGCCATGTGATTGGGTTTAAAAAAGTTTCGTTGGTCACAGTAGTCTGATACCATAGAAATGTTTGTTGCCAACGTTATAAATGTGACCTCACTGTAACTATCGACTCTATACCTGTTCCCTTTTACTGCAAGGTTTCACTTATTATTAAGAAAAGTGTTCGTCAACATTCATTATTCTGACATTTGCAAAATCAACGCCAACTAATCGCCATTGGAATCACAGAAGGAGGGCGTTTTCATTACATATTTAGAGCTTTTTTTTTTTTTTTTGTGGTACGCGGGCCTCTCACTGTTGTGGCCTCTCCCGTTGCGGAGCCCAGGCTCCGGACGCGCAGGCTCAGCGGCCATGGCTCACGGACCCAGCCGCTCCGCGGCATATGGGATCTTCCCGGACCGGGGCACGAACCCGTGTCCCCTGCATCGGCAGGCGGACTCTCAACCACTGCGCCACCAGGGAAGCCCTGTTTGTAGATTTTTTGACGATAGGCCCCCTATTTCTGTCTTGCAGGCTGGAAGGCCTTTTTCAGTCTTTCATTTTAGTGGCCTTTATTTTTTTATTTCATATAAGAATATTTAAAAGCTCTAGGGCTCCCCTGGTGGTGCAGTGGTTGAGAGTCCGCCTGCTGATGCAGGGGACACGGGTTCGTGCCCCGGTCCGGGAAGATTCCACATGCCACAGAGCGGCTGGGCCCATGGGCCATGGCCGCTGAGCCTGCGTGTACGCTGTGCTCCGCAACGGGAGAGGCCACAACAGTGACAGGCCTGCGTACCAAAAAAAAAAAAAAAAAAATCTACAAACAATAAATGCTGGAGAGGGTGTGGAGAAAAGGGAACCCTCTTGCACTGTTGGTGGGAATGTAAATTGATACAGCCACTATGGAGAACAGTATGGAGGTTCCTTAAAAAACTACAAATAGAACTACCACACAACCCAGCAATCCCACTACTGGGCCTATACCCTGAGAAAACCATAATTCAAAAAGAGTCATGTACCACAATGTTCACTGCAGCACTGTTTACAACAGCCAGGACATGGAAGCAACCTAACTGTCCATCAACAGATGAATGCTTAAAGAAGGTGTGGCAGATATATACAATGGAATATTACTCAGCCATAAAAAGAAACGAAATTGAGTTATTTGTAGTGAGGTGGATGGACCTAGAGTCTGTCATACAGAGTGAAGTAAGTCAGAAAGAGAAAGACAAATACCGTATGCTAACACATACATATGGAATCTAAAAAAAAAAAAGGTTCTGAAGAACCTAGTGGCAGGACAGGAATAAAGACTCAGACACAGAGAATGCACTTGAGGACACGGGGAGGGGGAAGGGTAAGCTGGGATGAAGTGAGAGAGTGGCATGGACATATATACACTACCAAATGTAAAACAGATAGCTAGTGGGAAGCAGCCGCATAGCACAGGGAGATCAGCTCGGTGCTTTGTGACCACCTAGAAGGGTGGGATAGGGAGGGTGGGAGGGAGATGCAAGAGGGAGGGGATATGGGGATATATGTGTACGTATAGCTGATTCATTTTGTATACAGCAGCAACTAACACAACATTGTAAAGCAATTATACTCCAATAAAGATGTTAAAAAAAAAGAAATAGGGGGCCTGACCGGAGTGTCAGGGCAATGCTGGCCTCACAGAATGAGTTAGGAATTCTCTCCTCTCCACTTTTAAGGAAAGTCTGAGTAGGATTGGTATTAGTTCTTTAGACGTTTGATAGAATTCACCAGTGAAGCCATCGGGTTTTGGGCTTTGTCGGGAGACCTTAAGTTACCGGTTCGGTGGGGAGGGGCTTCAGGTGTGGAGCTCTGCCTGGAGGCAGCCCTGGGACCTCGCAGACCAGGATCCCCAGGGTGTGAGCTGAGGACCCCTGCACCTGATCCGGGGGGCAGGGCAGCAGCTTCCACGAGGGCCTGCCACAGAGGAGGCGGCCCCAGGGCAGCCAGGCCACCCTGGGCCTGGGGAGAAAGCAGTGTGCTTGAAGCTCTGCTGCCCAGCAAGTGGGAAGGGATAAAAAGGTGGGCACTGCGTGCGGTGCTGCTGCCTAGCTGGTCTCCATGCTTTTCAAGACAGCCTCCCGATACTGACAGTCTATTATGATCCAGCCAACAGAGAGGTTTAAAAATAAAGTTAGAGCTCATTTAAACTGCCAAATGCTTAATAATGAATATCATTACTGACTATATTGATATCTAAAACCAGGATTTTTCAATCTATCCATCCAGTGTGGTAAGAAGTACACCAATGCTTTCTTCATTGAGCTTTATCCACGTGGTAAAAATACTGAAAATTAAAACATGTTATTTTCTAAAATCGGCGCTGTTGGCTAAAATGTGTTTTCATTTGTACTTCCAGTGCTAGCTATGATTTGGGGGCAAGATTCTTCTACCCTGAAAGGCACTGTACAGGCAGACCTCATTTTATTGCATTTCACTTGACTGTGCTTCACAGATGCTGCTCTTTTTTTCCCTTACAAATTGAAGGTCGTGGCAAGGCTATAGGCATCATTTTTCCAACGGCATTTGCTCACTTCATGTCTGCATCACATTTTGGTAATTCTTGCAATATTTCAAGCTTTTCATTATTATTATAGTCACAGTTATCTGTGATCAGTGGTCTTTGGTGTCACTACTACGACTCACTGAAGGCTCTGATGATGGTTAGCATTTTTTATCAATAAAGTATTTTTAAATTGAGGCTTTTTGAGACATAATGCTATTACACACTCAACAGACTACAGTATAGTGTAAACATAACTTTTATGTGCACCGGGAGACGGAAAAGTTCCTGTGACTTGCGTTATCGAGATGGTCTGGAACCAAACCTGCAACATCTCTGAGGCCTGCCTGTACAACCTACATCCATGGAGCCGGGCGGTCATTATCAATGGCTGCCGACATCACGGAAGGAAACAAGCAGACGCCTATACCCACCACCACCACTGATGAAATGCTCTACGAAACAAAACAGGCAAACTAACAAAACAACAACAGACTCTGATCAAGGCGGGAAATACAGAACAAAGGGGAACTCAGTAAAGGACACCATGTGCATGCAACCAGCAAAAATCCAGACTGGGGACACCCTCCAGGACCAGTAACCTGGGTTTTCTACAGAGAGATTACAAGGAAAAAGAGACAGGGGAGACCTCTAGATATGGAAAGACTCATCACGAGACTGAACCACCAATTACAATGTAGGGAGCTAGTCTGGGTCCAGATTCGAACAACTGTACTGTCAAGAAATTTTTAATGAGACAATCAGAAATTTGAAGTGACCAGGTGATGATATTCAGGAATTATTGTCAATTTTAAAAGATATGATAATTGGCATTGTGGTCATGTGAGAGAAAAAAAGAGGATCTTTAATATATTTACAGATGAAATAATATGTTGTCGGTTGTTAGCTTCAAATTGATCTCGGAGTGGGTGGGGGAGAGATGAAACAAGATTTATAAATGAACTGTTGAAGCTAACCTGGGGGACCAGGTCATTAGATTATTCTGTCCATTTTTATGTTCGAATTTTTCCATAAGAAAAAGTTGCAAATCAAAGCCAGGAGAAGGCACTAGAGGGACAGGTCCCACCTGAACAACGGCCCTCACGTGCCTGGATTCTGAGCTTTGTGACGTGCAAATTGCAAAGTTTCTTTTTCCCCAGCAAAAGGAATTGTTAATGCTTTCAGAAATGCCTTAAGATCATTTCCAAAGAGTTTGAATACTGTTTTAAAATATACTGGGGCCTTTAATAAAATAGCATTTCACATGTGCCCTTCCCAAGCAGTTTGTCCAGTTTTGACATCTACTGCTAACAAAATGGAAAAGCTCCATTTTCTTCTGAAAATAATTTTTGGAGTTAGTTGGGGTGATTTGCAAACAATCACACAGTATGCTTATTTAAGAGGAGAAGCCAAAGGCATTTTTGAATGAGATTTCAGAACAGTGCATTTCCTGGACCAAAACACGTGCTTCGGCCTATGAGGGGGCCGGCACGGTCCCCGACACCTGCGCTCGCACTGTAGCAACGATGGGCCCATCGTTGGGAGCACTCCCATCTCCTGTAAGCGACCCCGCCCCCGCCCCGCTCAGAGCTGAACAGAGGCCCCCACTAGGGGTGACAACACACCCCATGGGAGGCATGGCTTCTGCATGCACCACAGGAAGGAGCACACGATAACGAAGGGTAACGGAAAACGAGCAGAAACATTGGCCCAGGCTTACTGCACCGACAGCTCGTATCCCACTTCTCTCCGGAGCACGCTCACTTTCTCACTCTGCAAAACACCTCTGGCACCAGTTCTCTTCTTTTGAACTTGTTCAGCACCTCCCTGCCCGCCCCGTCCGCTGGTGATCCGTCCTTCGGCACTGACAGACATCCCCCAACACAGCCCTCGAGTCTGTCCTCCCAGCTGCACCCTGGCCCCGGCCCTCGGCCTTCCCGTCGGCACAGTGGACCCGCATCCCTGCCCCGGCCAGCCGGCTCCTCCCCGTGTGCTCTTCTTCCTTCTCAGTCAGCCCCTTTCCTCCATCCTTTCCCCCTTTCTCTACTGTATAATCTACACTGAAAATAAAATTTAAAAAAAGATGAGAACCCCTCTGGAGGCTCCGCCACCCTGGAATCCTCACCTCCCTCCTCTGCTCCGAGGGTGCCGAGCCCACCACCCTCAGGACTTTTAAACTTTCTGCTCCTTCTATCTGGGAAGCTCCTCCCCTTGACCCCTGGGTCTCAGATGTCACCCCCCAGAGAAGTGCTCCGTTGCAGGCTCTGTCATGTGCTGCCCAGATCCCCTTCAGGACTGGGACTGATTCTGGCTGTGGGGAGATGGCCCTCGGCTGGCAGCGCTCCTCAGGAATCGCTCTGGCTAAGACCCCGGCCCCCAGATGCTGCCCCCAATCCAGGCAGCTCCAAGGGCCGTCCCAGCCCAGAGGTCTCGGCGGGGGCAGTGGAGGCTCCGGGCCAGCCTCTCCCTTCCATACGGGGCCCGGGCGGCTCTCATTAGCACCCGCACTCGCTCTCAGAGTCAGCTTCCCAGAACACCCAAACCCTGACCTCCATCCAAGAGGTCACCCGATCCCTCATCACCTCACCTTGCTACATTCCTCCATGTAGCTTCTAGCATTGATATTTGTGTTAACTTCTCATCGTCTGCTTCTTATCACTAGAACCTAAGTTCCAGCAGAGCCAGGGGCTGGTCTTGTTTATCTTTGCGTCTCCAGAGCCCACACCGGGGCCTGGCCCAGAAGACAGAGTTGTCAGAGGAACAGACGAAGTGACTCACAGCCTCTGTGCCTCTTACCCGCTTGTTTAGGATTACAGATAACGTACACACAGGGTTTACACAGCACCCTTTCTGAAGGTGTAATGATCAGATCACTATGTTCAACCTTAAGTCTTCCTTCAGAAAACAGTATGAAAACTGAAGAAAATGCAGAAAAAGGTCACTACAGGTCTAAAGGACTGCAGCCATGAACAAAAGCAAGGAGAGCTTAAAACCTGATACAGTCTGGCAAATGATGGGCCTACTGTGTGTAAACTGTCATTTACAGATAAACTAAAAACAAAAGGGGGACTGAAGGTAAGGAAGCTGAAAGGCTGTGTGGCAGGGGAATCTGCAGGCCCTGTGAGGGAGTCTCCACCCCGCCTGGGGGTCAGCACCTTCCTGTGTGGAGGGAAAAGCACCCCGCGTCACCAGAGCCTGCTGTTCAGGATCGCGGTACACTGGGCCTTACTCACAGGAGACGTGGTTTCTGGTTTGGACACTGGTGCTTTAAAGGTAGAAGCGTTTTGGAAAACCGCTCCTTTCTTTTCTGCAGCCGCCCCCATGGACGAACATTCTAAGTAATCCGGTGGGGGGATGACGACGCTGCTTTTCTCAGATAAGTTCATCGTGCTCACGCTCCGTACTGATACTGAGCTAGCGAACAAGAACCAGAGGATACAAGTTAGATGAGACCTGGCCCCTGCACCCCAAACATCCCCAATCTCCTATGGCCAGAACTGCGGTGGATTAATAATCTAATACGGTGAGGGAGGAGGAGATTACCCCCCCAACACACACACACACACTGTATATGACACTGCAGTGTTTCTGCTGACTTATAAATGTACACTCAAAAGAAATCCTTTAAAAGACATGACAAAAGAAAAGGAGAGGAAAACTGGCTCAATTAGGGGCTGGCTCTTAATTCAAGGAGTTCAATAAGAAAATACAGCAAATGCCTTAAGCAAAAGCATCGAGCACTGCGGACTAAAGAGTCTCAGCATTTTAACATCCTAAAGATATTTAGGGCTTCCCTGGTGGCGCAGTGGTTGGGAGTCCGCCTGCCGATGCGGGGGACACGGGTTCATGCCCCGGTCCGGGAAGATCCCACATGCCACAGAGCGGCTGGGCCCGTGAGCCATGGCCGCTGAGCCTGCGCGTCCGGAGCCTGTGCTCCGCAACGGGAGAGGCCACAGCAGTGAGAGACCCGTGTACCGCCAAAAAAAAAAAAACCAACATATATATATATATATATATATATATATATATATATATTTAGTTTCAGTCCTTGGCCACTGGCAGCTGAGCTATTCTGCAAGGGACAGAAACACACAGATGGCTCGGAGCAAGTATAATGGAAGGACTTGGGGGGGGCATCAGGTGCGGCATCCGCGGTCCGCTGGGGACAGCGGGATGGGTCAGGACGGTTGCTCTGACATGGGAAACACTGTGGCCAAGACGATGCCACGTTCAGTTTGGATATGTTTCTGAGGACCCACACCACATACAAACATTCACGTCTTTCTTGGCTGGGAGAGACCTGCCTGGGTTAGTCTAGTCTTGGGTCCACCACTTCCAGCTGCCTGAGCAAGTTATTACACCTTTCCGTGCCCCCATCTTCTCAATTTTCAAGCAGGGACCTATCTCACAAGGTTGTATGATGATTCAATGACCTGGTCAGTGTAAGGCACTTTAGACAGTTCCTAAGTGATGGTGATAATGATCATTATCTGGATGGGATACAGACGTGAGGGGGCGGTGTTGGCACAGAGGTGCTGAGTGAAGCCCGTTGATGTAATTCAAGCTTAGGGGGCAGACACGGTGGCCCAGGAAGCACCGAAAAGGAAAAAGGGACTGAGGGCAGATCCCGAGGACACCTATGTCTAAACACAAGGCAGAGGAGAGATCTGAAAGGGTACTGAAGATGGATGGGTGGTGAGGTGGAGGGAAAATAAAGAGTGCAAGGTCAAGAGAACATTCCAGATAAAGTGTTCATCAGTGTTAAAGGCTGCCGAGTAAGACCAAGACAGAGCACAAGGGCCTTGGATTCAGCTGCGGTAGGAGGTGGGGAGAGTGCTTCTGAGGCTAAAGGGGGGTTCTGGGGCGCGTCTCTTTCCAGCAGATGGTCAGTGAAGCGCGTGGGCAACAGAAGTCAGGAAGGAAGCAATCACGGAGCAGCAATCCCCCGCAACCCCCCCCCACTCCACACCATCTGCGGCTTCCCCGTGGGCTCTGCTACACATCCAGATTAATTCCGACACGCCTGAGAACACGAGGTCGAGGTGCGTTTTCTGCCCCTGGGCCATCTGAGCCACAGGCAGGTCCTACCTTGGTCCGGGCACGCTCACGGTCTCCTTCTCGTTTTCCTCCAGCAACTTTGTGTATGACGACGGGAACCAACCCCTCCTGCAGGTGAAGAGTGGGGAGAAAAAGACCTTGCTGGGATGCTCCCAGCAGACAAGCAAAGCATAAACACACCCAGGAACGCTCGGTCACAGCGCAGGGGCCGGAACAGCTCGGTCACGGCGCAGGGGCCGGAACGGCTCGGTCACGGCGCAGGGGCCGGCCGGGCCACTCTCATCGCAGTCTCTCATATACAGAATTACTCTTATTTGGATTCCCTTTTTGTCTTTGGTTTCCATATTGGTTTTACTTAATACCTGAATAATCTACACAGAAACTTGATTTAACCTACTTCCTGTAAAGCTTATGCACGTCCAGTTGAATGATGACACTGGCATTTAAACCATTCACATGCTAAATCTTAACAAAGTATATCTTGAGAAATCTGAAGTCACGTGAAAAAAACATTTAAAACTACTTTCAGAAGCGACTCCTATATATTTACGCATCAAATTCATCTATATACGCACACACACACAGAGAACAGTTGGGGAATGACTGGGAATAGAACAACTGCAGTTAACTGTAACTGTCACTAAACTATGAACCTAACTGTGGTGAAAATGCTCATCTGCCCACAAGGAAGACCTGCTACGAGGAGAGACAGCAGCCCTCTCGGCGTGGGACCACTGGACCCCCTCCCGAGACCTACACTTTGGTGTCCTCATGCTCTCCATACAGCCAGCCGTCCTTCTCCTCGGAGATGAGCAGCGTGATGACATCTCCCTGCGCGAAGCTAAGTAAGGTCTGGTTTGCGCCGGCCGTGTGCGGAAAGATGGTTTTCACTTTCTGCTTTTTTACCCTGTTCAGTCCAGTGGCAACAGAAACCGATCGCTGTAAACTGGGGTCATCTGAAGAACCTGTCAAAAATGAACCGAGCAGTGATGGCTTTTCAAGGAAGGATGATCAGGCAAGTTCAAAGGAGCCAAGCCCAGGAAACCACCCGCCCCCATCTCTCCAGCACACTCATTCCACTGAGACACCAATCGGATTATATTTCCACACCTCCACCCATGTCTGGATGGACAGGGACAGCAAGGGACAGCAGCAGAGCCATGGCCCGAGGCCTCTCAGAGGAGGATCCCTGTGGCTAAAGGCTCTTTTCCAGACCGAGAGGATAAAGTAGTGTAGCCAAGCTTCATCTGCACTGATTCAATCAGGACGGCTCTTAAAGAGGCAAAGTTCTCCACCACCAAGTGGCCCACTGCTTTCCTTGCCGCACTCCCCCAGAACAAATCACAAGGCCTGTGCCACAAAAAAGAGAAACTGGAAATGTAGACGTTCTTGCTGCCACGGCTGCTCACCTGCGCGCGTGGCAGGGATGTAGTGAGGGTGAGTCACGTGTATTGACCCCTCCCCCTAGGTGCCCGTGGCAGAAGCTGGAACCAGATGGAACCAGATGCGGGCGGCCTGGCTCCACAGCCTAACGCTGCACTCCGTCATGTCTCAGCTCAACGCAGGCTGATATCTACCAGCACTACCCGCCGCCACCCCAAAATTGGAATGGAAAGTTTTTTTTCCATATTTTTTTTCCACTCAAATTTTGCTAGCCCACTATTTACTATAAAATAATGCAAAATCTCTTTCTGCATCATTCTCGCAAATTCTTAATAAGTACAATGTAAACTTTGCTATCTCTTCAACATGCCGCATAGTCTAATTACCTCGGCTGTATTGAATTCAATGATTTTCATTTAGCTTTTTACCAATAAGAACCAAAGAATCATTTGAATGATTGGGCGGCACACAGCACTGTATATTTTAACTTTATATTATATATAACTTATAGTTCTTCAAAGGCAAATGGCTACAGAGTATCATCTTTCCAGCTGACATTCTGAAAATTCCATCTCTTCCCCAAGAGCTGCACGCGCTAGACAGCCCGTGGGCTCTCGCGAGCAACACACTGTGTGACTGCCACGACTTCACACCCAAGGGGCCCGTGAGTCCCCCCCAAAAGAGACGGGTCTGGCGCCACGACAGTCTCGAGGTCCTGGGTGCCAAAGACTCTGTGTAGGCAGAATGGAGCCTAACCAAAGCCACCTGAAATGCCTGCAAACAATAACTGGTCCCAGTCTACTGAAATAGAGTCAACCGGGTTAAGAAATGTAAGCAGTTAGAACCTAAGCCCCCAGAAACCATGAAGTGCTCTGTTAGAGACGATGAAAACACTGATTATAATTTAAACGAGGCTTACTGGTAAGACTGATAACCATTAATTTTGTCATGTGAACTTCTACAGTTTGTTTTATTGAAAAAAAGAGAAATTTTAGTCCAATTGCCACCAATACGTAACACAGCGTGAGGCTCTGTAAGTTATATCCCATTTCTTTTAAAATATAACACCTTTCAATAGGAATGTTCACTGTATGTAAACATCAATCTGTATATAGAATTGGCATGTGTCAAAGCAACGTGTCTTATGGTTTCAGAATAAACCTAGACCCCATCACAAGGCGTGAGTTCCTCCAAGCCAGTGTGGAGGGGGTGCTACCATACATGTGTATTTACCTCTATCTCAAGGCACACTTATCCTAAATATTTAAAAACTTTTAAAGGTACTTTAAAAGAAATCCAACTAAGTATCTTACCTGTTGAATTATTTTTTCTTTCTGAATTCTGTGCGACTGTGGCTGGGTTATTAAACATATCAATCAAAGGGCTGGTTAACGCTCTGGCTGAAGGAGCCGAGGGGATCTTTGGTGAATATTTAGAAAGGGTGTCATAATCTCGCCCAACCTGTGAAAAATTCGTTATTAGTTTAACATTAGTGTGACACAGCAATGGCATTAGACAGATCCCCGGACTGTTTTGCATCACATGCTTTAAATTCCATTTTTCCCCCCAATTTTTTGTAGGGCAATGCCCCTTTTTGAATTATTTCAAGAACACCATGTCCTTTTTTCCATTTTTGCCTTTTTTTTTTAAGCAGTTACTCCCCGTTTTCCCCACCCCTTGAGAAGCACTCATCTCCTTCCTGTCTATATGGATTTTTAGGCTCCCTTTTAAGTGCTGCTTGGCTAAAGTCATCTACATTTAAAATTATTTTTCCACAGAATTTTGAGTGCATTACTCCATTACTTTCTAACATCTTGTTTTCCAGTATCAGTGGGATTCTCTTTTCTTTGTGAGTAATCTATTTTTGCCCTCCCTGAAAGTTTTCAGAATCCTCTCTTTATCGCTAGCATTCTGCCGTCTGTTGAGGTTCTGGTCTTTTCCATTCAGCCAGGATCACCCTGCCTGCTGTGTTAAAGGCCAGGCTACCGTGGTCATCTCTGCTGGACCTCGGTTAGAGCAGGGTGGGGGTAGAAGTGGTGGGAAACAACAGTGTGTACCCACGGGCTAGCCGTGGCCTAAGAGAGGGAGAGGGTCGATGTCCGGTGTCCGCGCTGCTGGAAGGATGGAGTCGCCATTTACTGGATGGGAAAGACTGAGGAGAAGCAGGGTTAGAGTGAGAGAGCCTCAGGTATGTGGTTTTGGACACGCTGAGCGGGAAGATCCCCACTAGACATGCGGGCGGTGAGGCCCCAGGCGGCAGCTGGACGTACCTCCCACGTTTCAACCCAGCTAACATTGATAATCTCTTTGATTTTTTTTTTTTTTAAATCCTGTTTTGCACTGTATTTTGGAAGAGTTCTTTGGCTTAATTTCCCAAGCTGATTCATTCTGCTAAGGAGCCCAGCTCTTGTTTTGGGGTGTTTTTGGAGGGGACGAGGGGGAAATGAAAAACTTTAATTTTAGAAAAATTTGGAACAGGTACAAAAGTAGAGAAAACAGCACAATAAATCTCCATGTACCCAACACCTAGCTTCGACAATTACCAATCCACGGACATTCTCGTTTCCTGTATGCCCCATCCATCTTCCTCCACAACTGGATTATTTTGAAGCGGATCTCAGACATACCATTTTAACTAGAAATAATAATCCTTTTAAATTTCCAAGACAGCTGACTCTTCTCTGTGGTTGTAATAGTCTTTCATCTCTTTTCTCCTCTGCCCTGTTGGCTCTGTTGCCCCCTTTACTCGCCATTCCAGTTTTTACTTTGGTGCGTCTTTTTATGACACTGGTTTCCCCCACCTGTTCAGTGACCGCTGGTTGTCTGTCCATCTTTGTACTGGGTGGCAGTCCCCATTCTTTTTACTGTACACGACAGTCTGTGTTTTCCCTGTGCTCCTGATCGCATGCGACGTGGGGAAGAGGCAAGACACACCCCCAGGAGTGGGCCCCACCCTTCGGTCCACACATGCTGTTTCAGTTCACAGACGAAAGCCCGGGCTGCCTGTGATTTAGCACAGGTGGGACAAGCGGAGGGACCAAGCAGCCTGGACAGTCTGAACCAGCTCCCCAGCCGATAACACTCAGGACACCCCAGCTTCTTCCCCGCTTCTTGGATCCACTGGCTCTGAACTGACGGCTCCATACTCTGCAGGAACCTTGCCCTGCACATCTTCCCTGGGGCTGACATGTCCTTCTATTTTCATTCTCCACACGCTGACCTTGCCTTTCTCGCTCTGGAGACTCCTTCAGTGTTTCTGGTCCATTGACAGCACCTGCTCTTTATTTTCCCATGCGGTTATGGATCTATTAGGCAGGTTGATGGCTGGTCATTAATATCTTTGCTGTCATTTCAGAGGGCTTTATATGGACAGGGAGGGTGGACTGACACATGTGTTCAAACTACCTGCTGGATTTGAATCTCCTCACGTGTTTGTGAAAAATAATAGAGCCCATATTCAAAGAACAGTGAACTACGATGCTTGAATTCATTACCTGGAATACTGGGGTGATTATTTTTTTCCTCAGGTGCCTTATGTAGTGATGAATGGCACCAGAGTTTTGCTAATCTGTGTTCTAAGACACTTTACGCTTCCTTCAATGGGAATAAACTTATAAAGTTGGAATCATTACAGTTAAAAACAGAATCAGTAAAAAAATCTCCAAAACAAAGATTACAGTGCTAACACAGTGTGAAACATTTTCACATCTAGTTTCAAATCTGAAGGTAAGGGGATAAAAGGAAAGGCAGGCCCTAGAAGTAGTACAGGAGAACCTGTGATTTCCACTAACAAAGAAGGCCTTGGTCTGTCGTGCAAATATGGCTGAAATCTTATTTAGCAAACACACAACCAAAATCTTGAGGAGACAACCATCTCTTACCATGCTTCTTCTCTCGATCATGGGTGAAGGCAGAGGCGTTCCAGACATTGGGGTGGAGATTGGGGTCTTAATTTCTTCGATCATATTCATGATTTTCTCTGGTACTTTGGTGGCATCACCACATGTTTCTTGCCACTTAGGCAGTTTGGAATTGATCAATTCTGCAGACTATAAATTCAAAAGAAACAAAACCAAAGAGAAACGTGTACTGTTGGAAGGACTGACACAAATTACAACTACTACTAATGTATTCCTGGCTTACCACTGGAAGTGTGGGAGCTATGAGTTCAATTCAGTGAGGAGCTTAAGCACCTATGGGGATCTGCTGTGTCTTATTTGCTGAGGATGTAGGCTCCTGTTCTAAAGGAATTTACATCTCCCTCAGGGTGAATAGAGAGTTCAAGACTAATACAAGGATTGTACATGATTCAGAAGAAGTTCAAAAACTAAAAGGGAAGGCGGATCAATCCGTCTTAATCCCCATGTTTCCCCGCGGTCCCAGAACTGCCAATCCCCGCTGTCTTCCTCCCACAAGAAGCACCTTTGACCGAGCGACAGGACCAAGAGTGGACTCTGTTTGTGTGTGTACGTTCGTGTGCACTAAACACTGTCCTAAGTACTTCATCCTTGTTAATTCACTGCATCTGCCCCACAATCCTAAAGTAGGTACCATTCTCATCCCCATTTCACAGATGAGGAAACTGAGAACTTTGAGAGGCTAAGTAACTGGTTAACACAGCCTTCCGTGGTAGATCCAGGACCCTGAGGGTTTCAACTACTGGGACCTCAGGGAAACCGGACTGGCGTGTTAGAGGAGTGAATCAGACCTGCCCTGAGAAGTTCCTCTACGGGGACAGAGTGACTAGAAGCAGAGCGTGGTGGGTCTCCAGAGTTGGGGGCAGTGTTGAGGGGAAGCCCCCCGCCCACAGGCCGGCTGGGGCTCTGGGGCAGGCAGACCATGGGCTTTGCAGAAAAGCTGGATTGCAGAACAGAGACATGCAGAAGGACAGCGACGAGACCCCTTAGCCCCAGAGGCAGAGGCATCTGTCCTGGTTCCCACAGCCTGGCTCTTCCTTCAACTGGACTCCCAGACTCCCCGGAGCCTTTCCGAGAACCCCTTTTTCCAGGGCGGCAATCTAGTTGGAAAAGGGAAGCAGGGGATCTTTTTTGAAACTATTTTCATAACAACCACACTGTTTTTCATCTAGGCTCTGTGTCCATCAGAAGTGGGCTGGGGGAGTTGGTGTAAATCCTAAGCCCCGCCCCTCACACCACCCTGTCCCCTGCCTGTGACGCAGACACACCGCGGACCAACTACTAAGCCTGCTTCATCCAGGACTGGGATCAGGGAAGGCACAAAAACGGTTTCAGAGACTTGAAGAGACTTCTGCTAGGGAAAGGAGGAGATCTGGCTTGCGTCACACTAAAAAACGTAATAGGGACTCAAGGTTAAGTGTAAGAAAGACTGTCAACAACTAGAGCTCTCTGGAAATAGGCCATGTTGCCTCACGACACAGCAAGGACCCCATTGCTGGGGGGGTGGTGTCACCACAGAGAGCTTCAAGGTTGCTTCTGTGCCCCTCCGGCCCACGACCCTGCCCCAATAGGACAGTGTCACCATGGAAACATTAGTACGTATGCACTGGTGACAAAAGCGATCATCTAATGCAGCATATTTTTCTTTCCTGTAACAACCTGAGACCTTAGGTATTTAGATTTGGTAGCTGAATATTCCTTAAAGTTGCAAAAACTTTATGGAATATGTAACCTGTGATATATGCATACATACAAGTCCAAGTTTTCTTTCCCCCGAAAAGAGGAAGTTGCACTATATTCAAGCTCTTACAAAGCTTCTCATATCACGGAGTGCTCTCTAAATTACTTTATTATGAATAACAATGAATATTTGACTTCAGTCAATGCTAGTTCTGGATGCTTACATAAGCCCAATAGAATTCATAATTTAAAAAACAAAAAAAAAGAGAGGAAAGGAAATTTAACACACAGTTTGTAATGATTCCTGGAAATATAACCTCACAACTGCATGCGCTGAAGGAGAGGGATAAATCCAGTCACGCAGCTGATGCGACCTTGAACAGACACACAACCTGAGGAGGAGTGATAAAGGAGCCCCGACCAGCTGTCCTGAGGCTGTGAATGGGGTCTGTGGCCTGGGATAGAATTTCCAGCAACACCATCTACATGGACCTCCAAGGTGAGCATCTCAGGCCACCCAGGTGGGCTGGACCTGGGGCCTGCTGGGACTCACCCCGTGGTTCTGGGGAAGACACTGATGTTGAAGATGCATCAGAAAGAGTCTGAGAAAAGCTGACTCATGGGTGAGAAAAGGAAAAAAGTGCCATTTCTCAGTTATTCAATAAGTATGAATGTGTTACTAAATTAAACATTATAAACAAGCATTTGACCATTTCATCTACATTTCTAAAAGTTTACACATTCAAGTTGGTCAAAAATTATTTCCTTGGGGAACTTCCCTGGTGGTCCAGTGATTAGGAATCCACCTTCCAATGCAGGGGACGTGGGTTCAATCTCTGGTCAGGGAACTAAAATCCCACATACCATGGGACAACTAAACCCACGCGTTCTAGAGCCCGCGCACTGCGATGAAAGATCCCGCATGCCACAGCTAAGATATCCCGTGTGCCGCAACTAAGACTCAATGCAGCCAGATAAATAAATAAATAACTATTATAAAAAATTTATTTCCTTGGAATCTTCTCCCTGGCAAAATAAGCCTTTCTCTTTATATTTGGGCACGTATGGAAGGTGAAGCATTTCAAGGGCATTTAAATATGAATAAAATTAGTCCTCACAACGCAATTTGCCACCACACCCACCTGTAAGTGATACTGATGAATGTGATTTGCGAAGCTGCAGTGTTTGTCAACTAGGAAGCAGAAGCGCCTTTTCTCTTCAAGTAGAGCTTCTTTGCAACCATCTGCAATAAATTTCTGGATTTCATTCTGGCGAGAAGTGATGGTTTCTACATACTAGGAAAATAAACAGTAATTATACAAGTATGACATGAGGAATCAAATAGCTACACAGCCTGACACTTATCTTCTCCCATCTTTATGCTTGGTTTATTTTGATAATGGAGTAAGTGCTAAATGCAGATAAACATTAGACAAAACGACGTACTTGTAACCTGATCTGAGCAGATGGCAAATTCTCATTAAGATCCCTGACTCATGCTTGGAGAGAAGTTGCCAAAGGCCTTACATTCCACTGGGTAATTTGCACAAAATATTACTTTGTAATCCAGGGATATGATTATGTTTTACTGGAAAATCGTGGGACCAAAAAGTTCAGAACCAGAAAGTTCAAGTTCAAATCCCAGTTCCAAGTGCCAACCATGTGACTTAACCTAACCCTCACTTTCCCCATCTGTAAAATGGAGATAGTAATGCTTATACTGGGGAGTCCCTGACCCTCCCTGAGTTGGGAGAAAATGCCAATGCTCTTGACTAATTATTAACTTAACTCCGGGCAACTCTGCGGCCTTCAGCTCCTACCAAGTCGAAATGCTTATTTTTAACTTTCAACAGCAGAACAGTGACGGATGAAGTATAGACTGACTGAGGTGAGCACACTTCCCCGTTAACTGTACAAATCATCAACCCCAAAATAAAGTAAAATAGTGCTGAAAAGTTCACCTCCATCTCCTTGTGTTCATATTTGAGTGCATTTCGTCCTCCTTGACTTTTCCTTCTGATCTTCTTCAATTCAGCTTGAGATTTCTCCAAAGAATCTAATTTATTCCTGTGTTCTGCTTGGTATCTTTTGAGAGTCGCCTGTAAGTTAAACGTTGCACTTATTTTTACTGCAGCACCAGGCAGTGTCAGGCGGTTACTCTTGCTGCGTTTCCACTGGGCGTGGTGGCAAAAGGCCCACGCTTCGCGTTGCCCTGCCTGGCTGCAGGTATCCCCACTTCACACCACCCCACTCCGCTCCTTCGGCTTCAATGTCCTGTCCTAAAGTTCCCCGTTTATATGATGAGCCCCTGACCAGAAGGGCAGCTTCTCGGAGGAAAACAATGTCGTTTCTTTCTTTTATTCCTTTTTTCTCCAAGGTCTTTGGACACTGGGTGGCCTGTAAGTGCTTTGGTGAATAAATGAACAATATCAACTCACACACTCCTGACTGTTTTATGACTTAACGATTTCAAGAAACAGAATGAACAAGAGCCATCACTTCCGGTGATTCTGAGGGCTGTGAAACAGTGTTCTGGAGCCTCACAGACCTGGGTTAGAATTCTGGCTTCATCCCTCATTTCCTGTGTGATCTCAGCAATTACTTAATTTTTCTGAAATCCATGCTTACCCTCTAATCTGTACAGTGGGGATATAGTAAGAGTACCTATGTTACAGAGTTTCTGTGGGGATAAAAATCAGACAATGCACGTAAAGGGCTTGGTATTACATCCTCCGGGCCACAGAGCACGTGCACGCAGGGCAGCAGGATGACTTCAGGGTGACCCCCACCGCTTACTGCCATGCGGGGCTTGTGAAGAAGGGGCGCTTCGGGCGGCCAAGGAAGCAGCTACTGTGCAGCAGAAAGGCGAGGCGGAAGGAGCAAACTGCTGGAATCGACACTGCCGTAGGGCAACAGGGGAGAGACACCACGATGGGACCGGGGCCCCAGGGAGCTCCAGACGGCGTCCTGCCACATGGCTCACGTCCACAAGTGTCGGTTTGTGAAAGCAACAGCTGCACTAACACAGATGCAGGTGTCATCCACATATGCATGTTCTTTGAAAACAATGTTTTCCAGAAGTGTATGATTCCCTGCAGGATTTCCTGCTATGCTTTTTAGTAAAGATCCCAAGTGTTAGCACTTGGCCCACTCAGCCCAAAGGGACCTTGTCGGTGTTATGCGGCTGTGTACACACTCGACGGCCAGCTCCATCATACCTGCTGCTGCCGAGTCAGCAGTGGGGGAAGTTGTCCTCGAGCTCAGCCATCAGGCAAGTGCAGCCTTCGCGAGAGCTGGGCCCCCGGCCCCGGGCCACCTCCACCTACGGGAGGTGGAGCAGAACTAGGTACTCACGTTCATATATTTTACATCAAGCTCTGTCTTCTTCTCCAGCTCATGGATAATCTCCTTATGGAATTTTCTGAACTGTTAACACAAGGAAATGAAAAATTCAGACCAGGTTTGAGACTTGAAGTGAAATAAAATTTAAAAATAAGTATATTTGGTAAATATAAAAACAGTTCACATACATTTTCATCAAGCCTCTCGTTGAGTTTCTTGTGGATACTCGAAATCTCTATGAGAACGTGGCCTGTGGACAAAATCAGGTACGTAAGGGCAAAAAGCCACTGCGTGGTTTTTGTAAAGATATGAAGGGAAGTAAAGTGGTGGATGAAGCCCAGTCCCTGGCTGCTCCCAGAGCAGGTGCGCACCAGCCCCGTGGCACTGGGAACACCGGCTGCGTCCTGACAGCGGGGGTGGGTCAGATGGACACAGCTGACAGCAAACTTACTCCACAACATCGTTCATCAAAAGCTCGCCAACTTTGTCTTTAAACTCACGTTGTTCTCTGGCCATTTACTCATTCCCTAAGCTGAATCCTATTTATCTGGTTTAATTGTTAAACTCTCTTACAAGAGATTATTTTGGTCATTATAGTACTAACTATAGGAACAAATGACTTATTTTCATCTAATCCTGGGTAATCTGATTATCTGTCAGGCATAAAAGACAGAGGTTATTTTCTCTTCCTCACATTAGTTCTCGTATCATTCTGGAAAATCTCAACACCACGGGAAACTGCAGCAGGGACAGTGTTCTGCCTCGCGTCTCCTGGGGCTACACCGTTCTCTGAAATGACTGCACAGAAGAGAATGTTCTGGGACAAAGGAGTGTTGCTCCAAAAAAGCAGCGAGATGACCACTTGATTTGCAAAGCACATGTCCTGCGGCTCGCGTCAGGGCGCTGCCTCCCGCTTCTAAAGGTGAACAAGAGCCCCCCGCCAACTTCTCTACAGGAACCAAATGGGTCTGATACCCAAAAACTGGGAGCGAAAGAGTTATTTGGAACCACCACCAAATCATCCCAAACCACAAAACATGCCGAGCGGACCATCCTACGGTTCGGTGGGCAGATAAAAAGGAGTTCTTTGGGCAAACTGAAAGGCTGTGGATGAGGGAGAATGAAAAGGACGAGTATGGTAGACACGGGGGAAGAGGAAAAGATTACTGATTAGACTCTGGCTTCAGCGAGCACCTCTATGCAAATGACTTTAGTAGGCCCAGTTCTGGAAACACCTGAAGACATCTGACTCTAAGGGGGCAGCCCAGGCTCTCCCCCATCTTCTAACTCAGAAATTCTGCCCGTCCTGAACATGTCCACCTGGATGTCCCACTAGTCGCCCCGTATTCAGCAGGCCTACGAGTGAATCCCACCCCGCCCTCATTGTCTCTAATACCAGCTCTTGGCTGCCAGCCAGCCAGTCATGAGGGGTCAACACCCCGCCTACGCCCAATGACAGACTCATTCCCTCGTGCCATCACTTGGGCACCTCCAGCATGGAACCATGCCTCTTACTCATCCTGCTTCCTTGGGCAACAAATGTGCCAGCCCTCCCCTACCCAGGAGAGAAGGCACGTGGGGATGACGTGAAGTCAATGTTCACTCGATGACCTGTTCTAGGAGAGGTGGGCAGGGGTCTCCCCAGGCCCTCTGCCCCACATGTTTACACCTGCCAGTTGGACCTCTTAGGAGGCGCCCTCCTCCTTCAAGCTCTTATTTCTCATGACTCCCAGCTTGTTCTCTTCTGGATCTCCTCCCTCACAGGTGCCAGGGATCTTTCCAAATCTACATGTAAAATGTCACTCCCTCCCATGGGGTCCCAGATAAAACAACTCCTCGGCCTGAAGCCCACCATGAGCAGTGTTGCTTAAAATAACCATCGTGGGTGGTGGGGACAGAGAATCTCCTGGAAGGATATAACCATGTTAATAGGTTATAGGTACATGTAAGTCCCTAAGCACCATGTGATTCTAGGAACATCTGCTGGATAAGCATGAGAGCGAGGGCAGACACGTCCCCAGCACTGATGGTCCACGTGCCAGGGTATCAAGGTACCCACTCTACACCCTCAGTGACACTGACTCCATTTATCCCATAATTCAGTTCTCCTAAAGCTCAACATGAAACAAACCAGAGTTCTTCACAAAGGAAGCCTTTATATGACCAAGAATATAATTACATTAATATGTCATTTCATATATTGAAATAATCTGAGTTACCTTCACATCTATTTTAAACCCATAACTCTGAGCTGGAGATGAAAAATAAACAACAACAACAAAAACCACTTCAATTAATTGAAAATCAAGCACTCTATCCTGGGCAAATCAGATCTACTTAAAAAAGAAAAAGGTCTCAAAATAATTTTGCTTAAATCATTCAGAGTGATTCAGGCTAGTAGCAAAGTGTTCACATTTTTTTTTTCATGTTGTCATGAACTTAATTTTTACAACCTTATATAACATGGACCTCTGAGAAGCGTGTCAAAAGTATGTGCTTGTGCAGTGCCCTCGGGAACGCCAGCGCTGCTAAAGCCGGCGCTCTGGCCTGAGGGCCCCGGCCACCCGAGCCCCCTCCTCACTCTCCCCCTCCCGTCCACAGTCTCTCCCCGCCCCGCAGGCGCCCAGTGAAAAGGCCCAGTGAAACAGCCCATTCACTCTGCGGGCAGAGACAGAACACCTGACCTTCCCCCCTGTTATTCCTGTCCCTCACAGTTCGTGGAATTTAAATGCCAACCTCATAGCAGCAGCCACTGAGTCCTCAGTCATAGAAAGGATTAAAAAACATCTTTACTGTGATTTTGCAAGCTGCCAAAAGAGTATCTTGAAACAGAAAATGAAAACAGCCTTTATGTTCAATCTACAGAAGTTTATTCTTAACATAGCAAGTGTTACTTTATGTCTGAAATGTGGTATCGCACGTTTTACTCTTAGCCCTGTAACCTACTTTTTCATAAATTACATTTGGGAAGAAAAAAAATTTTTGAAACGAGAGGGTGCAGTCGAGAAAGCACGGCCCAGATTCTAATGGAGCAGAACTAAGTAAACGTCTAAACAGGAATCAGAGTGTTGATCCCAGAAATTACAGCACCGTATGTACTGGATCAACCATTTCCTTTTTTCCCTTTTAGGTTCTGAGTCAATATTTTGGGAAGAAACTCATAGTAAGTACAGTAATGTAATTCGGTCTGAATAAATTATATTCTTAAATAACAATATTAAGGGAATTTAAAAATATACAAATTTTTCAAAATCATGAACTTGATACAACTAAAAGTCAATGTCTACCATCAATTTTTCTCTAAAATTCATACAAATAATAGCTCCTCATGGTATCACTCTAATTTTAGGAACTATGAACAAATATGTCCAACATTTTGGACAATACTGTATGAAGATACACATCTAGCCAATAGGCAGTATGGACTTTAAAAGTTAAACAAAAATTAAAAAATATTACTAGTATGAACACAAAGAAAGTTTTCATCTGAAATATAGGTTAGTCATTGGACTATTAATATATTTTCAACTAGATAATTCTTCATCAATTCACAGTATAAATTTAGAGGAACCAGATGGACACTACTAACAGACGTGAGTAGCACAGAACGTGTAGGCATAAATATTCTTTTTCATTTATGTTTGATTGTGGATAATCAGAACATTTATTATTTCCAGATAGCACAGAGCAGTGACAGGCGCACACTACTTCCTCCGTGTGACTTTGAGTGGAACCAGACAATAAAACGACAAGATGGAAGCCAATCCACTACTGGCCTAAAGTTACCCTGTATGGATGAAAAGAAAACTGATAGAAAAAATGGCACTGGAAAAAGGATATACTTTTTCTGAGAGTTTTTCAAATACCCAGTGTGATGCAGAGAAAATATAATGAAAGTAAAAGCAAGTTACACATAGATGGGATACGTTAAAAAACACAAGTATGTACTCAGGGTCACCAGCACCGTTAGCAGAGTCGGAGTAGTACCCACCAACATGTGACCCAGCTTGGAAGGCTTTGCCGGCATCTAAGAATAGCTCCCAATGGCTGTTCCCAAGTCCCTGGATGCAGGTGGAGGTGCTCTTCTCTCATCAGTATTGAAATTGTGCAAATAAACAATGTGCACATAGGCACAATGCCAAGTCAGTGATAGGGTGAGCATTTCATCCAACGTTCCTCCAAAGTCTAGCTTTTGACTTACCCAATCATAGTTCTACAGTTCTAATTAACACCTTGCATGGAGACTATAATTATTCTACCATTGATCATGATTTATCCCATCTGATGAAAACAAGTGAGACAAACTGAAGTTATACAACAGAATTATATAGTGTTCCAAAGTTCTTTCATTGTCAGAAATGAAAGCAAAGTGCCAAGTAACAACTGACTTTGATAAGAAAAGATGCATGGTGAAATCTCCAGGGTAGCCACTAAAAGAATAAAGTTCATATAACTATCAAGCTAACAGAGAGGAGAAAAAATAGTCAAAAAGAGGACTAGAGAAGAAATTAACATAGGACAGAGAGTAGAAAGCAAAAGTAATTACACTGGAGGTAAATGGAGTATATAGTTTAATTAAAAGACAAAGATTGTTAGGATTAAAAAAACAACACCCGGGGCTTCCCTGGTGGCGCAGTGGTTTAGAGTCCACCTGCCGATGCAGGGGACACGGGTTCGTGCCCCAGTCCGGGAAGATCCCACATGCCGCGGAGCGGCTGGGCCCGTGAGCCATGGCTGCTGAGCCTGCGCGTCCGGAGCCTGTGCTCCGCAACAGGAGAGGCCACGACAGTGAGAGGCCCGCGTACCGCAAAAAAAAAAAAAACCAACACCCCACTATATTCTGCTTACAAGAAACACACTTAAATACAGAAAGGTGGAGAGTAAAAGGATGGAATCAGATACATGGCAAACACTAACCAAAAGAAAGCTGATGCCGGTACATTAAGACCAAACAAAGAAGACAAAATAGTCAAAGAAGGCAAGAAGCATTATTAGAGATAAAGCAGTCATTTCATAATGGCAAAAGGTTCAATTCATCTGGAAGATAGAAAAATTTTGTATTTGTGTGCATCTCAATGTAGTCTCAATGTTTCTAAACCAAAATTGAATTATAAAAAAGAAACAGATAAATCAATAGCCATCATAGGAGATTGTAATATATCTCTCTTAGTAAACTGATAGAACAAGCAGACAAAAAAATCAGTACAGATATAGATGACTGAATAATGCAATAAAGAAACTTGATCCAGTGAACATATTAATACTATATAATACATATAAAGAATACATTATCTAAAGCAGAAACTAACACACCATTGTAAAGCAATTATACTCCAATAAAGATTAAAAAAAAAAAAAGAACACATTACCTATATATACCCTACATGTAAAGCTTATCCAATAACTTCATTTTAAAGCAAACACAAAATACTAAAAAGGGGGCTTTCCTGGTGGCGCAGTGGTTGAGAGTCCGCCTGCCGATGCAGGGGACACGGGTTCGTGCCCCGGTCCGGGAAGATCCCACATGCCGCAGAGCGGCTGGGCCCGTGAGCCATGGCCGCTGAGCCTGCGCGTCTGGAGCCTGTGCTCCGCAACGGGAGAGGCCACAACAGTGAAAGGCCCGTGTACCAAAAAAAAAAAAAAAAAATACTAAAAAGGAACCACAAGAAAGCCTCCTGGTATTTCAGAAAAACTGAAATTATACTTAGAATGTTCTTTAAATGCACCACAATTAAGCTAGAAATCATTAACAAAAAGGTAACTAAAAAATGTCCATATATTGGAAATGAAACAGACTTCTAAATAACCTGTAAGTCAAAGAAGAGAGCACAATGGAAGTTAAAGTGATTTTGAAATGAAATGATAAAAGAAAATACAGCATATAATACACGTAAGATGCAACTAAAGCTGTGGTTACAGGTAATTTTATAGCCTCAAAATGCATATATTAGAAAAAAATGAGTGAAAAATCAATGCTCTAAGCACCCATTTCAAGAATTTAATGAAATAATACCCAATAATAAAAAGAAATGAACTAGACATAAAAATATGGATGAATTTCAAACACATTATGCTCAATGAAAGCTACATACTGTATGATTCCATTTATAAAACATTCCAGAAAAGGCAAAACTGACAGTTATCTGATAAACAAATCTGCTTACCGTATTACCCAGCAATTCTACTCCTAGATATTTTTCCCAAATGAGTGCATTTGTTCACCAAGACATGTACAAGAACGTTCACAGCAGTTTTATTCATCATATCTCCAAGTTAAAAACAACCCAAATATCCATCAACATAAGAATGGATAAATCGTGGAATACTCACTCACACAATGGAGGAGCAGGGAGACCTCAAACTGTATGTAAATTCCCCTCAAATCCTTGACTAACACTTAAATTGCACATGCTCAGGGTGAGACTAGGAAATGCAGCAAAAGCAACAGTTGGAAGGTTGGAAAGCTTAGCGGATGTTCTCAGGATACACAGTGTTGGGAATATAGAGTTTGAAATTCAAGGTCTGGTAAACACCACAGGCTTCCCACTGAAACTGAGAAGGGCTATACCTTAGGAATGAGGACTGAGTCACAGGACTACGGGCAAAACCAAAATAGATTCACCAGAAAAAAGTCCAAAATTAAGCCTCCACAAAGTCAGGTGATTCATCAGTAATTTAACTGTCTGCTAGAATAAAACTCCACACTCTTAAGAGGAGGGTAACACAATCCAAAGTCTCTACAATATTTTACCACAATATACAGAATAGGGAAAAAAAAAAAAAAAATCAGTAGACAGGGTGAATGGTAAAACTACAAACAAACTCTGAACTCTTTTTCCCAAGAGTTAGTATGGTCATTTTTTGGTATTTAAAATATATTTCATAACTCTAATAATAGTTAAGTTTATTTATAACTTATAACAAATATATTAACATATAAATTTATAATATAAAATTATAAATTTATAAAATTTCTAATAATTCCAAAGCTATTTTAGATGTATTATAGGATTGAGAAAGTGTGTAAATATGTTGATGTTACCGGGAGCCAGGGTTCTCAAACATTTCCAAAATACGTAAGTGTAAGTGCATTTGCTCATTTATTTGTGTATGAATATATGTGTGTATACATATATACACATGTCTATTTTTGTGTATGTACACAATATAAGCTATACACATGTATATATTTCCTAGCTCTGTTGGCTGAAAGGACCCCAATGACATCTCAATAGCAATGAGCACACCTAGTACCCAAATCTTGGTTTCTAAAATCATTCCCCACTAAGGGGAAGCAACACTCCTCAGAAAAATGGCTGTGGATTCTGCAGCTGAGGCGTAAAAGGACAAGATGAGCCCAGAACACACTGTTACGCAAAAGAGTAAGGAAGTGCACAGGAATGAATGAATGAATGAATGAGTAAAAGAGTCAGCTCAAAAGAGCTCCTACAGGCCAAACATGGGACAGTTTGAGCACCAAAATAAGGACAGTAATATATTATAAATCATTGAAAAATTCATAGAATCCATGAGACCATAGCAATAATAAATAGATAAATTTAAAAAGAAAGAAATGAGGGAGAAGGGAGGGCTCCTGCTAAAACTGGAATGCCAAGTGCCAACTGGTCAGTATGAAGGGAATGTTAGAGCTGGAAAATCATCACAGTAGAGTTTGCAACCATCACAGTAAAGACTGGTTCGGGCAAAAATCATTAATAGGTGTTAAATTTAGGATACAAATGTTGATGAGGAATAAGATATTTACATAGTCTGAAAGTAGCAACAGAAAAAAAAAGCAACTGTACATTGGAGAAATCAGACAACACCTTCACTGGACAGTCAAAAATAATGCCACAAATGAGAGGCAGGTAACACTGTGTGTCCAAATTGATACTCTGAGCACAAATTGCCTTAGATAGCATTAATATAACCTGAATCTAATCATGAAGACCTGGCATTTGAGAGTTATTATCTTGCGTTCCTGACTATTCATCCCCTTTTAGGGTTTCTGATACAGGGCTATCTCATGCTAGTTCTTTATTGCCAACATTAAATTTATTTGCTTATTGTTGGAGAAGAATAAAATGATTTCATCCTTCTCTGATGGTACATCCAGTACTAGCTGATAAAGGTAAGGAAGAGATGAAGAGGTCTGTTGACAGGAGAAATAACATCAATGTTCTACTTATTTAATAGTAAGACCTCTGAAAACCTCGATTTTAGAAAATAGTAGAAATGGCCAAAGATCTGGAAGTGACAAGTCCTCTGAGCCAAACAAAAGCTGTAACCACAAACCTAAACACCACCCCTGCCCCCGACCCCACCAGAGTGGAGTCCCTTTTAGATACAGAACGAACAGAACTTACTTTTATATAAAAGTCTACAAGAGATTGCCTAAAGGATGTTGGTTTTTCATAATAAGAGGCCAGCAGCTACTGCTGATCTCTTAGTGATAGAGCACAAGATCTATAGGAAGAAGAGCTCATGAAGAAGATGAAAGGCTGGTAAAGGAGGCTGGAAAGGGCCGGGGTACTGTGAAAGTTAAAAGATTGAAGCATCTTCAAAAAGTGGGGTCCTCTGGGCTGTCATCACCCACAGAGAACTCAAGGGACACGAAGACTGGGCAAAGGTCAGAGTCTGCCAGAAGTTACAATGGTGCCAGACAAGCCTCTTAGCTGTGCACACCTGGGAAGTTACTTAACCTCTCTCCAGGTAATCTCACCTGTATGGTGGTAACTAGAATACTTACTTCACAGGCTTGGGGGAGTGTGATACTTTCTTGTGAGTTGAAGAGAAATACCGGCTGATAAGGTGTGTGCGTCCAGACAGAAGTAGCAAATTAGTTCAATAATGCATGATATATGCCAACAGCATGGGGCCCACACTCCTCAACACGCCATTTTCTGGGTGAGTACTTGTTTTCTAGAAATAAAATCCACATACTAGGTTGCCAACTTGTAACTAGTCACCGTGTTTCATTATTTTTTGCTCCTTATACATATACATCTACATATTCTTTAGTATGCTTTATTGTACTATGTTTAAAATGCTTCGGAATAACTCTTAAAACTTACAGAATGAGAGAAACAGACACCGACCTCTCCTAAACTCATCTCCTCCCTCCCCACCCCCGATTCCCAGGGTCCCCAAAGGAAAAACTGTTACTCTCCTATTATCAAACAGAACACAGTTAGAGAATACACTCTGCTTTCCTCCACCTCACAGCCTTTACAGTACTGTAGTTAAACAGTATCTATCAGGATTGATCCATGATGAGAAGAGATACATCTGACCACTGCGGGTTAGAACAAATTGCAAGGGCACTTCTGGTTTTGCTCCAACGTGTAAAAAGCCTGGAAGTCGTCACTCCCTTACTTACAACAAGAAACAAGCTAAACAAACTGAAAAACAACTCTTAGATTCATCAGAGAATTAAGTTCACAGACGGATGTGGAAAATCAGAGTTTACCAGGAGCAGAGACTGATGCTGGAGCCATGGCTGCCAGGAACCCAAACGGTAACTGAGGATTTGCCGGAGGCTCAGTGTGGACCAGCTTGAGAGTTAAAAACAACAGGCAGCTCACATTTTCATGAGTTTTATCTGTAGGAGGCATCCTTGCCACCAGGTTTTTATTGTTAGGAATGGAGAAAATTCCTCTGGGGCTTCTGGCAGGGGGAGGGAGAAAATGACCGTTTTGAAACATCTGCCCAGAGTTGTTCTGTTCTTGTTCTGTTCTGTGTAAGGAAGGCTAGCCCTCCAGGGAAACACTTTTCCTCAGCTTTATCTGATCTGGGGAAGGACAACTAGGTACCTGCAGCCCCTCTAGCCTTCCTGTCTCAATTAAGGGGAGGGGAAAAAAGGCTAAGAAACTCTTCCGAAGGTCACATCCCAGATACTGTGGCCCACTGTAAAAACCAAAAATACCCAACAAAACAAAACAAAACAATGGAGATTTAAACGTGAGATTATAGAATGGTCGCCCTCTCCAATATTTTACCACCACATCACCCATCAACAGGACTCTGGGATAATAACAGTGGATTACAACTGACACTCCATTTAGAAGGATTTTCAAAAGAAACCCAAAGACAACAGGGGAGACAAAGACAATGGAGAAAGGATAGTCCTTTCAACAAAGGATGCTAAACAACTAGACACCCACTTGCAATGAATCTAGACACTGACCTTATACTTTTCACAAAAAGCAACTCAAAATGGAGCATACACCTAAATGTAAAATGCAAAACTATAAAACTTTTAGAAGATAACACCAGAGAAAATACACGACTTTGGTTTAGCAATGAGTTTTCAGATATAATGCCAAAAGCATGATCCATGAAATAAAAAAACTGGTTAAGTTGTACTTCGTTAAAATTACAAACTTATGCTCTACAAAAAACACTGTTAATAGAATGAAAAGACAAGCCACAGATTGGGAGAAAATATTTGCAACACACATATCTGATAAAGGAAGGACTTGTATCCAAAATACATGTAAAAAATATATAAAGACTGCTTAAAGCTCAACCATAAGAAAACAAACTCAGTTAAAATGTAAGATATACAGATGGCCAATAAGCATATGAAAAGATGATCCATATCATATGATTAGGAAACTGCAAATTAAAACAACAAGATACCACCATACACCTATCAGAATGGCTATAATCCAGAAATCTGACAACACCAAATGCTGAAGTGGAGCAAGAGGAACGGGTGGGAATGCAAAATGGTACAGTCACTTCTCAAGATAGTCTGGCAATTTCTTACAAAGGTAAACAGTCTTATTTGATCTAGCAATTGTGCTCCTAGGTGTTTACCCAAATGACTAGAAATATTATACCTATGGAAAAACCTGTACAGTATATGAATGCCTATAGCAGCTTTATTTATATTGCCAAACCCTGGAAACAACCCAGATGAGTGGATAAACAAACTGGTACATCTGTACAACTGAATATTATTCAGGGATTAAAAAGAAACCAGCTATTAAACCATAAAAAGACATGAAGGGAGTTTAAATGTATGTCGTTTAGTGAAAGAAGTCAGTCTGAAAAGGCTGCATAGTACACAATTCCAACTAAATGACATTCTGGAGAAGGCGAAACTACAAAAACAGTGAAAAGATCGGTGACTGCCAAGGACTGGTGGGGGGGTGGCTGTTTATACATTTGTCAACCTCATAGAACCCCAATATAACCTATGATCTTTAGTTAATAGTAATGTACCAATACTGGTTCATCATTTGTAACAAATGCACCACACCAATGCAAGATGTTAAAAACAGGGGAAATAGTGAGTGGGGGAGAGTGTGTGTGAGAACTGTGTGAGATCTATTCAATTTTGTATAAACCTAAAACTGCTCTAAAAACTAAAGTCTATTAATTAAAAATAAATTCACAGCAGTCATCTGGAACCTGCAGTGATTAGGAACCAGCACCCTGCTTGGAGGAACACACATGTAGTGTCTGAATGTTTCTGGCAGTTACACACGGAAGAGAACTTGATCTTCTGATTCCGTTACCTTTGTGCCCCCCAAGTGCCTGCCTGGAACACACCAGCCTTAAAAGTCTGGTTGTTAATGAATATACTGAACAAACAAATGAAAGGGTGACTGCAGTGAAGCATGGAAGTTCAGTGATAGCAGGAGAAGAAAACCAGCAAAAGCTGGACCTATCAGAAAGTGGCATCTGTAGTGTTTGATTTTATTGGTATAAATATATTGATTACAGAAATGCCTACAGGAAAAGTGACTTTTGCGGAACCCAAATGCCTGGTCCCTAACGTGTGAGCGCTGGGCATCCATCTGCAGCCACAGCAGAGCCAGCTGGCTCCAGGTGGGGCTGTTTCCATCCTCAGGGCTCCAGGAGCAAGTTCCTGTCATCTTTTGTTTCCTATCACCAAGATTCAGTAACACTGAGGTCCAGTCTCAGAGGCTTCTGAGTCACAAACAAGATAATTTAAAAAAAAAAAAAAAAACAAGAGACATATTTGTTTATAAAATTTTCATTTTGCCAAGCAAGAAGCTACAATCCCAGACTCTGTGGGTTCAGTGCTGGACACCTGGCAACCCGAGTTGTGAGGATTAAGTGCCTAACAAGTGGAATGTGCTAAGAGCAAGACACACACTAGACACTCAGTGTTTGATTCCTTCCAGCTTCCTGATAAAAAGTGGGAGAGGAAGGGAGAGACGAGGGAGAAGGGAGGAAGCTGGTATAAACTACTTATTTTGGAAGTTTGGCAATAGACGAAAAGTGAATTTAGAAGGTAGCTAGAAAAAGAAACATTAAAACATTTTTTTCTTTTTAAGAAACATTTTCTTTTTCTATATAAGGTCTGCAGAAAGAAAAAATGGAAACTAATAAACCCCATATGACTGACACACTGAATTAAATTTAAGCTTATGTAAGAATGCTTTTTAAAATAAAATATTACTATTATCCCAACAACAGGACTTAAATCTCAATGGGAATTATCACTAGAAAACCTTCTGGATATTTTAAAATCAAGTCTTTTCAGTTAGGTATAAAGCAAATGCAATCCCACAATATCAGAGATCTAGTCTTCTCAATACCTAAGGTAATACCTAGTAGAGATGTACCCTCAGAAAATTATAACCAAGTATTATGTCAAGGAGGGTGGAGATTCAGGGCTTAGGTGATAATTCTGTCATTAGATTGATTCAGGAAGCAAACTGAATGTTTATTATCCACTTCATTTTTGATTAGCAATTAAACTAATTTAGCCTACCTGCTACACATAAGTGCTGTCAAGTTAAACAAAGTACAGGATTTGCAATGAAAATATTTCCCAAGTTGGATTTTAATGTACTACTCTTCTTTTACCTAAAAGAACAATGTGAATTTGTTCAAGTGTATCAATTATATCACACAAATAATTTATCAATTTTGCATCCATATACAGATTATAAGCAGTTGTCTTCTTTACATTGAATGTAAAATACAGCATTAGAAGTTTTCCATAAGTTATTACACCAAGTGAGGTAAATTAACATTAATTATTTATTCTCCTTTTTCATCGATTAGTAGATTAAGGTTAAAATACAACCATTTTGATGCCAACAAAAATGAGAGCAGGTGTGCATTATCAATAATGAATGAAGCTGACAACCAGTTAGTCTTAGGAACCACTAATTGACTGCAGGCATTTTCATTGAAGCTTGAAAAATGCTACATCTGAAAAAATTTTAGGTTCTTTAAAATTATTAAAACAGGACCCCCAAAAACAAAGATGAGGACAATACACAGGTAGAGGAGGCACCAAGAGACAGTTTCCATCCAGTATTACTGAGTAAAACCATCTTAAATTTTTAAGTGAAGAAATTTTTCAAAAGACTATGGTTTTTTATTGTTTTCTTTTAAGGCAACCAGTTCTAATTAGGCAAGTTTAAAAACACAAAATAAAACTGGGCTACTGCTCCCAACTTTTGGATGGAAAGACATTAATCTAAAACCATACTCCCCAAGTGGATGTTGGTCAGTCCTATTATGACGTGAATTTAAGGGAGATTCCACAAAATCCAGAATCTATTTTATTATATCTCTTACTCCAAAGGGACAACTGAGCAAACAGGATAACTTGGTGCTTTCACAGTTCAAAAGTATTCCTCACCTTCTTCTACTTCAGACGGCAAGATGACAACTGTATGATCCTCATGGACAGCTTACAGGTGTCAAGTCCTTCCCTTGTGCCAAGCACGGTGCTAGCTGCCTTACAGAAATGGCCTCATTTAGTCCTCACAGCCCAAGAAGAAGTAGCTCTATTACCTCACGGTACAGAAGGGGAAGCTGAGACTTTGAGAGGTTAGATGATTTTCCCCCAAATTACAAAAGTACTAAAGGTGGTGGGGCTGGAATTTGAACTCATGTCCGACCCTGAGCCTGTGCTCTCAACTACTTTGCATCCTCACTCAAATATGCAAAAGGAATTAGATTTTTCCTACCGGGTACCCTAGGACAGAATGATGCCCAGTATGTGTGAATTACAGGGACAGGCATGTGTACCCAACATCCACCAGAACACTTTAATTATTAGGGCTGTTTTAAAATGGAACAGGCTACCTCTGGGGGGGGCAGTATCACAGAGGCACGGACGCACTGGGTGAGGGCCGGCCTGGTTGCTTGAAGCCATTTCAGCTCAATGTTTGGTTTGTGCAGGAAGTAAAACCAAAGTAGAGGACTGAATCCCCAAGGCAGCCCATGACAATCAGTCTCCCCACACCTGTCACAGCCCAAACACACCACACACACAGGCCCTAACTCCAAGTCAAACAGAGCGGTCGATGGCCACCTTGCCTGATGCACCTAAACTTTTGAAACAAACTAAAAAAATGCTTTAGGAAAGGAACTAGGGAGGCATAAAAAGATGATGATCCACTGCAAACGGCAGGGAACCCCACAGCCTGCAGTACAGCTACACTGGGGAAGAACGCTCAGAAAAGGGCTGGGCTGCCAGCCCGACTGGCACGTTACTGTGGCTGTGAGGCTTTATATGGGGTGGGGAGGGCTGGTCCCTGCAACCCTGGTTCATCTGTATGATGGACATGTAAACAAACAGCCCCCGATACGACCTGGCAAGAATCAAATGAGAACACAGAGGTGAAGCATCACTCGCTGTGATGCTTATAACTGTTGGTTTCCTTGCGACTGAGGGAAGCCACAGGGCACATTGCGAGAGCGAAAGAGGGCCCGTCTTGCCCACAGGGATAAAAAGCTACTCGTTCAATGAACTCCGGACCTACGTTTCCAGCTGCTGCCTCAACATTTCCACTTGGTCTAACAGGCATCCCAAACCTAAGACATCTATGAACAAACCCTGACCCCTCATCCACCACACCCTCTCACAGCTGGCGGCCAGTGCACAGCAAGCCCACTGCCTCTCCCTTCAATCCTAGGCCGACCCAGCGTTCTAGCTCACCTGCACTGGGACAACAGCCTCCCAGCCCGTGTCCCTGCTCCCACCCTTCTACAGCCTATTCTTTGAGCAGAGCCAGGAAGAACCTTGCCACTCCGGAGTCCAAAGCCTTCAGAGGCCCCTCACCCTCACCTCAGGTCAAAAGGCAACGTTCTTACCATGACCCACAAGGCCCCACAGGGCCTGGTCCCACCCGCGCAGCCCACCTCCAGCCCTCATCCCCTCCCTCCCCCCATCCTGAACTGCACCTCAACTGACCGGCTTCCCAACTGGGACCCAAGCTCACCAGGCCTCAGGGACGCTGCACTTGCCGGCCTCCACGGAACGGTCTCCTGGGACCGCTCTCCCTCCTGACTGCATGTCCCTGACGCCCCTCCCAAACCAGCTGCGCTCACCCCTTTCCTCCATCAGTGGCCCTTCGCCTCATTACTGCCCGGCAAATTAGACCTGTTTACCACCCACTAGAACGCAAGTTCCCAAGAGCAGGGACTTGTACGTATTGATTTATCCCTAAGTGATCAGAACAATGCCTAGCAGAGATGCTCACTGAATTGAGCATACTGTTATTTAAATGAGGAAAGAAAAACTACTGTAATCCCTTGATTACTGAATATTTGCTTTTATGTGCTTTTCAGAAAACCATAGAAGGACTTTTTTGTTTAAAGGACAATTTTTCACAAGAGCAAAGAACAAACCCTGTAGTCATCCCACTACCACAATGCTCACCCTCCTCCCCAGCACTGGGACTCCACCTCCGTGCCAACAGAGGAAAATTTAAAGAAGTGAAATGTAGGCAGCCATCAAAATGATCAGTAAATGGATTACTTATGAATTCAAAGAAATATGTGTGGAATGTTAAGTTAAAAAAGCAGTGCCCCCTCAATGTTCATAGCAGCACTCTTTACAATAGCCAAGACATGGAAACAACCTAAGTGTCCACTGACAGATGAATGGATAAAGAAGATGTGGTATATATCAATATATACAACGGAATATTACTCCACCATAAAAAAAAGGAATGAAACAATGCCATTTGCAGCAACACGGATGAACCTAGAGATTATCATACTAAGTGAAGTAAGTCAGACAAATATCATACGATATCACCTATATGTAGAATCTAAAAAAATGATACAAATGAATTTATTTAAAAAACAGAAATAAGACTACAGACATAGAAAACAAATTTATGGTTACCGAAGGGGAAAGCAGGGAGAGGGATAAACTAGTAGTCTAGGATTAGCAGATACAAACTACTATATATAAAATATAGGTACTACTGTATATAGCACACCGAACTACATTCAATATCTTGTAATAAACTATAATGGAAAAGAATCTGAAAAAGAATATATATATATATATATATATATGACTGAATCACTTTGCTGTACACCACAAAGTCATGCAACATTATAAATCAATTATACTTTGATTAAAAAAAAAAAAGCAGTGCCCAAGATAGTTTATAATAGCCACGGGTTTTAATTATTTTAAAACAGACATTTTAAAATAATAAGGAAAGAAACTGTTTCTTAGGTTCATTTTTCAGTAAAAGCATTAATTTTTTAAAAGCTTGAAGTGTATTTTAATACTCATTATAAAACAAGTTCTAAACTTCCTAGAGGATTCATAAGTTGTTTTAAAATATTAATATGACGTGCAAAGTTGGGCAGGATTGAGTAGAGAATAAAAGTGAGATATTAAAACCTTTAATCATATATATATGAAGAGAAAAAAGAAACCTTAGTATGTCACAAGTTTCTACTGTTATAAAATGGAAGCTGCTATCAGCTATGGCTTTGAGTTATAAATACCCGAGACATATACACATATTAGCTTCACTGCACTCAAGAGTTACAGGAATAGACTTATTCTGGACACTAAGAGTCCAGTTTTTAGTTGTAAAGAGCATGTCATTTAATTTGCCTTTTTAGTCATCTCATAATTTTTATCTTTGAACTCATGCCCCTAAAATATTAGTCAGCTTTTAATAATGCAAAACCTTTTAGTCCTAATAATATTCTTACTTCAGTTTGAAATGAGACATACAAACACAGAATCTGTAGCCTATCACTCAAAGTAATAAGGCTCCAATTCTAACCTACACTCACAATCCTCTCCATGAACCCTGAATCCCAGGCAAACTGAAATATCCCCTGTCCCCTCCACCTGCTCCCTCCACCAGAAACCAACCCCTTCCTACTCAGGATTACAGCATCCCCGGACTCAGTCTGTCTCTACCTCCTCCACCTGCATGTGGGTGTGATTGCCTCCTCCCATGAAGTCCGGTAGCCTTTGTACCTTTTACTCTTGCACTGGGTCCTGTATTAAAGCTATGTATGTATATATTTTCATAATCTCTCTTACTAAGCTGTAGATACCCTGAAGGTGGGGACCAAGCTTATTAATGCTGTAAATGACAGTCATGGTTTCAAGAAAGCCCAGAAAAACCTGATTCATAGAGTTAGAATGCAAAGAGCCCAACACCCTTATCTGATACACTCATTTAGTCCATCAACAAACATTTCTAAGCTCATCCTAGAGCTTACTTCTCACTGAAAGTTTCACTGAGCAGGGCAGTGGTGGCACATTTGTTGTAACTGCTGCCATCTCCCCCTCTGGAACCTCCCTAGAGCAGACACTGCTAAAGGACCATCAGGATACCTCCCCCAGCCTCAGAATCCTTCTCGAGACATTGCTGCAAGCACAGCAGTTCATAGCTCCTTTGCAGGTTTTACAGGAGGACTTGTCCCAAGGTCATTTTCTATACTGAACCAAATGCCGGCTTCCTGTCACTTCCTCTCACTGGATTTCAGGAACAATACACGAGTGACTACACCCTTCTGTTGCACACCCTGTCTTCCAGATTTTAAAGACTACTTTTGTAATTTGTTCCCTGTGTAGAAATCCAACTTTTGTGGAGTCCTCTTTAAGGAGTACAAAATCACAAATTCAAAATTAAGTACAAGGTTTTAAAAGATGTCGTGAAACTGAGAGGCCTTAAAGCTTAAACTCGGAGTCTGTGGGAAACCCTGCACTCACCATGGAATCAATCAACTGGAATTTAACCCCCAGCTTCACTCCTAACTACTTGTGTGAAGTTAGGCAAGTTATTCAACCTAAGTTTTCGTTTCCTTGTTTATAAAATGGGAATGACATCTCCTTCCTCAGAGGACTGCTGTGAGAATTACATGAGGCTCTTGAATTTCCATTAACGCCAACAAAATTCATTAAAGTTTTTTTATATTGAAGTATAATTAACATATCACATTGTATTAGTTTCAGGTGTACAAAATGATACAATGTTTGTATACACTGCAAAACAATCACCACAAGAAGTCATTACCACCTGTTACTATACGTTACCAAAACATTTTGTGTGTGTGTGATGAGAATTTTTAAGTTATACTCTCTTGGCAACTTTCAAATATGCACTACAATATTATCAACTATAGTCATCATGCTGTACATTACATCCCAATGACTTATTTTATAACTGGAAGTGTGCACCTCAAAATTCATTTACTGTGTAACTCATTCACTGTGTAATTCATTCTGAGTCGGGCGGGGCCAACTAAAACCCTTCACAGCGGCTGGGAAATGTGTACCACTAGCCTCTTGAATCATTACAGTGTCTATTATATTGTTTTTAGTATGAATTAATTAGGATATCCCATATATTGGGGACTTCTCAGAGTGGCATACTTATTTTTGGGGGGTTTTTTGGTGGTAGAATACACATAACCTAAATTGACCAATAGTGACATTTAGGACATTCACAATGTTGTACAACCATCCACACTATCCAGTTCATTTCACTACCTGAAAAGGAAACCCTGTACCCATCAAGTAGTTATTCCCCATTCTCCCCTCTCCCCAGCCCCCGGCAATCACCAATCTGCTTTTTGTCTCTTACGAATTTGCTCTAGAACTTTTGTATGAATGGAATCTTACAATACGTGGCCTTTTAATCTGGCTTCTGTCACTTGGCATGTTTTCAAGGTTCATCCATGTTGTAGCATGTGTCAGTACTTCATTCTTTATGACTGAATAACACCCTACGGTATGGATATACTATATTTTGTTTATCAATTCATCAGCTGCTGGACATTTGGGTTGTCTCCACCCTGTGCCTGCTGGGAATAATGCTAAGATTTTGTATGAGCGTATGTTTCATTTCTCTTGAGGAGACATCGAAGGAATGGAATCGCCGGGTCATAAGGTAAACTCTGTATTTTGAGGAACTGACAGACTCTTCCAATGCAGCTGCTCCATTTTACATTCCCACCAGCAATGCACAAGGGTTCCCATTTCTCTACATCTCTGCCAACACATACTATTGTCTCTTTGATTACAGCTGCTGTGGGGTGTGAAGTGGTATCTCATGTGGTTATGATGTGCAAATCCCTAATGGCTAATGGTGTTGACCATCTTTTCATGTGCTCCTTTGTCATCCTTACTTTTTTTTTTCCTTCAATTGAGGGATAGCTGATTTACACTGGCATCCTTACTTTTAATAATTTTAAGGCATCCAGACCAGGAAAGAGTACCTAAGGAAGTGCATTTACTTCCAAGTGGCTGAAGACAGAACCCCACGTGCGCTAACAAGGAATCTACCACGTCCCCCCCGCCAAGGCTGTCACTCTCCTCCGCAGCATGCCCATGTGCTTAGGAACATGTGGCCGGCAGGGTCAAGGCAGGCCTCACCCGCACCACGATTCTAACTACAGCTGTCTCCACCGTGTCCCTCTCCCTTTAACTTCGTTGTCCTCCCCCCTCAACCTACTGCAGGGGCCATACCCTTTGCTGTGTCTGGTGCTTCTGACCAGAGCCACTCTTTCTTGCTGTGAAGTCCCTTCCCCTATTTGTGTGTTAGAACTTTGTGTTTTTGTTTGACTCCTGATTTCAAGCCCAGCATAGTGCCATGAATAGAGTAAGACACCCGCGGGCATTTGTGAGAGGATGCGGTGGCTCTCGTGACTGATGTGAATGACGAAAGAAGCGGTCACGAGGCAGAGCCCTCAGGCCCCTGCCTCGTGGAGACCTGGACAGTTGCTGCGGCCCCCTGACCGCTGTTCTTTGGCCACAGCTGAGAGCCTGAGAATAAGGAGTCCTAACCTCTCCCCATCCAGAGTTGACAGGACACATGATATCCTTTGAGGAGAAAAAGACCAATTTAAATAATTGTGAAAACTGGGTTTAAACAAGATAATTTTCCCTTCACACACTTTAAAATTCAAAGATTTAAGAGAACGGGCAAGTATCATAAAGTGCATTGAAAAATAGGTAATGACATTCAGACTGACATTCAGGATGTGCCCATCATGCCGTCAGGAAGCATTAAATGTTAAAATGACTCATCTTGATTTGACATCTTAGCTTTTATACCTGTAGTTTTTACTAATTATAATACATCATCTGCACATATGGTTACTTCAAAGCTGGAAGAAGGAATGCTTTTCTTATAATAACTTCTGTAGGGAGGTACAATTTACAACACAGAACATCCTCTCAGTTTTAGAAATTTATATATACTTATACCAATATGCCTAGATGATATATGGACTTATATGGTATGTGCTTATATAGATGTTATAAATTATACATTTATAAATTATAAGCCTATCTTTCTCTACAGTTAGATCTTTTTTTGCTCCCAACAAGATGCCACCTGAAAACTGAAATGGCAAGTCATTTGCAAAGTTGGAATAAATGGTCATGTAATAAATGCTCCTAATACAAAATACAAACTCTTGATTATATCTGATAAAAACACAAAATACAGAATCATACTCACATGATGAATCAGTTTCAGACTATATGATGGTTCACTATTTAACACAACCTTTTATCTGCTGAACTATAATGGACAGGACAATCTGACTGCCATAAAATAAATCACATCAGAAAAAGCCCATCTTTTCGACATGTAGAAAATTAAATCAGCGTAACAGGCCACACAGCTGGCAGACTACCTGAGCTCAAATTAACCAGCCGTTAACCAGCTGGGTGACTTTGGCAAGTTATTTAACTCTCTTTGAACCCCAGTTTCCTCATCTGTAAAAGGAAAATAATAATAATAATAGTACCCACACTTCAGAGAGCTATCACGATGAGTACAGGAGTTAATATGCATACGTCAGGTACAATGCTAACCAAATAAAATAAATTCCCTACTAACTGTTTCCTATATTTGCGGAAAGGATTTTAATCTCTTTAAAGTGAGCCTCGGGCTTCCCTGGTGGCGCAGTGGTTGAGAGTCCGCCTGCCGATGCAGGGGACACGGGTTTGTGCCCCGGTCCGGGAAGATCCCACATGCCGCGGAGCGGCTGGGCCCGTGAGCCATGGCCGCTGAGCCTGCGCGTCCGGAGCCTGTGCTCCGCAACAGCAGAGGCCACAACAGTGAGAGGCCTGCGTACCGCAAAAAAAAAAAAAAAAAAAAGTGAGCCTCACCTGCAACTAAAAGGTAAATGGTTTTGGTCAACAACAATTGCTTTGACTCAACTTAGCTCTCTCATTGACTCTGGCATGAATTCTTTTATTTTATCTAGACCTTAGGAATCTATTTATGATATTTCTCTGAATGAATAACATTTAAAAAAATTTTCACGTATTGTTTTCTGCTCTTTTTTTTTTTTTTTGCGGTACGCAGGCGTCTCTCTGTTGCGGCCTCTCCCGTTGCGGAGCACAGGCTCCGGACGCGCAGGCTCAGCAGCCACAGCTCACGGGCCCAGCCGCTCCGCGGCATGCGGGATCCTCCCGGACCGGGGCACGAACCCGTGTCCCCTGCATCGGCAGGTGGACTCTCAACCACTGCGCCACCAGGGAAGTCCCTTCTGCTCTTATTTTTAAGACCCAAGACTGTCAGGTTGGATTTTGAGTGTCAACAAGACAAAACTGTAATAAATATATATTGTTTAATTGCATGACCAATGAACACTCTATCAATAACAAAAGAAAACCTATGATTTTCTAGGTTCCCTGATGGTGAGGAGATAAAATCTTCTGTTTTGTGATCAATTTAAGAAACTGGCCCAAACAATTTAACAGATGATTGATTCAAAATAATGTGGGCTTCCCTGGTGGTGCAGTGGTTAGGAATCCACCTGCCAATGCAGGGGGCACGGGTTCAAGCCCTGGTCCGAGAAGATCCTACATGCCACGGAGCAGTTAAGCCCGTGTGCCACAATTACTGAGCCTGTGCTCTAGAGCCTGCATGCAATAACTACTGAGCCCACGTGCAGCAACTACTGAAGCCCGCGCACCTAGAGCCCGTGCTCTGCAACAGGAGAAGCCACCACCATGAGAAGCCGACGCACCACAAGGAAGAGTAGCCCCCGCTCAGTGCAACTAAAGAAAGCCTGGGCACCACAACGAAGACCCAATGCAGCCATACATACATGCATACATACATACATACATAAATAATGTAATAGCTGGCTGAATTGGAACATAATAACACAGTCTAAATTTATGTAATGCTGAGGTCCTTATACCTCACAGGAAATTTGTCAACTCCCTGAAGAAAGTCCCCTGTTATTCCTTGAGAAATAAGTGAGAACAAGCTTTATTTTTCTATGGTTTAAAGATGAAAAAACTGGTTCAAAGTTTCTTTTGAATATTTTGCCAAAATATTTTCCCCTGACCATTTCTGTTTTCCCTTTCCACCATTTCCATATTTCCTAAGTCTTAAAAAATAAACGTCATTTGATTTAGGGACAAAACTGGAAGCTTTAGACAAATTTCGGTTTCCTCTTTTAAATGAGCACTGTTCCTTGAGTTGAACTGTGTATCTGTGATAAGGATTTATGTGCACAGCTACAGGTACACACCCTGACGACCTGAGTCACATGAATTATTATTCATATGACTTACTATTTAACAAACACAGTGGATTAAAATATTTTACTTGCCAAATCCTGACTACAGAGCTCTGGTCTTTGGCTTTGCATTTGTCTGTTCATTTGTTTCTCCCAACAGGGCAAGGCGGTGTCGCCCCAGAGCTGCTTACATGCTGTGGTTATTGGGATCATGCTGTTAATGTGTGTTAAACCCAAGCACTTAGTAACAGACTACAGGAATGATCCTGGAAAGTATAGTCTTAATTAAACCCAAGCACTTAGATCGCAGATGGTAAGGAGCTGCTTTTTCTTTGGAGAAAAGGATATCAAATCCCTCACACGATGGCTCCGTCCTGAGTGGCTTAAGCAACTGGATGACCCTAAAGGCCTTCTGCTGTCAAGTAAGGGCCTGCAAGGGGCCGGGTTGTAAACAGTTCAGGTCTCCTCTGTTGCAACCGCTTAGCTCTGCCAGTGTAGCTGCAGACAACACATGAACAAGTGGGCACGGCCGTGGCCCAATAAAATTTTAGTTTCAAATCAGTGCTGACCAGCCCCTTGGCTCTTGTTTGCTCAGTTAAGGTACAACTGATAAAAGGTGATGCTTTAACAGAGCGAATTTGAAGGCTACTTCAAAATATATGCTAATTCTTACTGTAATCTTCTAGTGGTTCAGCGCATTTAGCATAAAAATGACTAAAATTTGGCAATTCTCTTGAATCATTAGAATTTTCCTATTACTTTCAATTATAGTTGAGAAAAAGCAATGACACATTTCCTCAATAGTCTCTATAATAGGAGAACAGACTCTATTCATAAAGGACCTTTTGTTTTCAAGAGCAAACCATTAGGAATGACTCCTGGGAGAAGGATGTGTATCTAGCCTATTTATAGAAAATTAAAACCTGCCATTATTTAAGTTTTAGATAATTAGAAGAGCTTACAAATTTTAGACATTTAAAGATATTTTCCATAAAATCTGAGTCACTTTCCCTGCAAAACTGGCAGAATACCTTTGTTAGTATGGATATGACAGAAAATAAAGGAGCATTTTCATTTGCACATTCTAAATATTTTACAAGAATTTTATCAAATGGTAAGTCATATTCCATCAACTGTTTTTATTTTCTAAGAATTAAACATATTTAAATGAGAGAAGCTCCACCATTGCTTGGCATTTCTACTTTTCATTTCTTGGTGACTTCCAATGGCAAAACTTTTACACCTCCATAGGTGACCCCAACATGGAAGAGAACAATGAGATGACAATAAAACCCATACAGAAATATTTCCACATGAATGAGAATCAAGAGGCACAATAAAGCATCAGCAGAATTAGACTGTCAAGAACTTCAAACTGGGACTTCCCTGGTGGTGCGTTGGTTAAGAATGCCTGCCAATGCAGGGGATACGGGTTCGAGCCCTGGACCTGGAAGATCCCACATGCCACGGAGCAACTAAGCCCACGTGCCACAACTACTGAGCCTGTGCTCTAGAGCCCGTGAGCCACAACTACTGAGCCCGCATGCCACTACTACTGCAGCCTGTGTGCCTAGAGCCCATCCTCTGCAACAAAGAGAAGCCACTGCAATGAGAAGCCCGCATACCACAACAAAGAGTAGCCCCCACTTGCCACAACTAGAGAAAGCCCACGCACAGCAATGAAGACCCAACGCAGCCAATAAAGAAAGAAAGAAAGAACTTCAAACTGCATTGATAATAAAAAGAATCAAAAGAGAAAAACAAAACTTTATTAAAAGTTGATTGGCAAACTCAATAATAAAAAGACAAATAACCCAAGTAAAAATGGGCAAAGGATCTGAATAGACATTTCTCCAAAGATGATATGCAATGACCAGTAAGAACATGAAGATACTCGACATCAACCACTAGGGAAATGTAAATCAAAACTCAAATGAGGTAGTACCTCACACTCACTAGGATGGCTATAATCAAAAAGACAGACAATAACAAGTGTTAGCAAGGACTTAAAGAAGTTGGAACCCTCATACACTGCTGGTGGGAATATAAAATGGTGCATTCACTTTGAAAAATACTCTGGCAGTTCCTCAAAGGGTTAAATTTAGAGTTAACATATGAGCCAGCAATTCTACTCCTAAGTATATACCCAAGAGACAGAAAAACGTATGTACACACAAAATTTGTACATGAATGTTCATAGCAGCAGTATGTTTTAATAGCTAAAAGGTAGAAGCAACCTAAATATCTTATCAACTGATAAAACAGATAAACAAAATGTGGTATATCTATACAATAGGATATTATCCATCCATAAAAAGAAAGGAAGTACTGCTACATGTTACAATGTGAATGACCCTTGAAATCATTGTGCTAAGTGAAAGAAACCAGTGACAAAAGATCACATATTGTATGATTCCATTTATGTGAAAAGTCCAGCAAAACCAACTCTATAGGGGACAAAATATATTAATGGTTAAATACGACTGGAGTTGGGGGTGAATGGGAGGTGACTGCTAATGGGTATGTGATTTCTTTCTGGAGTGAGGAAAATGTTCTAAAGTTGACTGTGGTGATAATTTAAAACTTTGTGAATATACTAAAAACCACTGAACTATACGCTTTAAACGGGGCAATTGTACTATATGTTAATCAGATCTCAATAAAGCTATTAAAATGATAAAAATTCACAGATTTCAAAAGAACTAAATAGAACTTATAGTAATGAAAAAGAATGACAAATTGAAATCTCAACAGAATAAAAAAAGAAAATAAAAAAATTTAAAACGCCATTTACAATAGGACAAAAATGTCATAAGTATCTAAAAATGCATGTATAAAAATGTGCAAGACTTCTACAATGAAAACTACAAAATGGTGCTAACAGAAATTAAAGAAGTCTCAAGTAATTAAAAGGATATACCATCTTCATGGATTAGAAGATTGAGTCAGTTCGCTCTAAATTCATCTATAGATTCAATCTATAGTCAAAAATCCGATATTTTTTTTTTAGTGAGACTTGACAAGCTGATTCTAAAGAACGTGTACATGCAGAAGTCCTATAATAGCTAAGACAATCTCGAATAAGGTCTACTTACTTTACTTGATATCTCCTACTAGATATCAAGATTTATCATAAAGTTACAGTAATTAAGACAGTGTGGTGTTGCTGCAAGGATTGCAGATAGAGCACACAGACAGCAAAGTGTGTAGGTGTGTTGCCTCCCTGTTTCCCAGTAACAAACCCATGTGATGTGTTACAAATATGAATAACTGAAAGAGGAAGTACAGCAAAGACATTAAAAGTGGTAACGACTGTAAATGGAGTTACAGAAGAAATACCTGCCTGTGGGAACGTCAACACTGCTACTGTTTGAGAAACCCTGGATGTACAGCCACAAGAATGGAGTGAAGCCCAGAATCATCAACATAATTGAGGAAAGCGGTTGTGGTGAAAAGGATGAAGGTGTTTCCGAGAAAGTGATACCAGCCCAAAAAACTTCACATTAAAGGAACTCTCAAGGCTATCTCACAACGTTGAAATCACCAAGGATAAAATGCTGGAAGCTGATCCAAGCTTAAAAGGAGCATGACAATTTGCGAAAGCATATTGTATCTTAAGTTATACAAGAAGGCGACAAGAGTTGTTGAAACGACTCCAGTTTTTTACAAATAAATAAAAATGCTTTAACTATCAGTGTTTCTAATGCTTTAAAGTACTGTGTACTAAATAAATATCAGTTTTATTTTTTCCATTTCCTTACACATTTATAACTGAAAGTGAGAGAGTTTTTAATGTTTCCGGCAAACATTTTTAAAGGTCACAGGACAATCATAATTTTCCCCATTGATTATTAAGATGGCTTTGCATGGTTTTAACTTGTATGGTCATCTTTGTGGGCCTACCTGTATTTAAAATTAATGAGTTAAATGTATCATTTCAGAAATTAGAAAAAGAACAGCAGAATAATCCCAAAGATAGTACAAGGAAGAAAACAAGGGTAAGAGTAGACATTAATGAAATAGAAAATGAAGATACAATGGAAAGAACTGAAATAATTTGTTCTTGAATAATCAAGCAAAAATGTGTATTCTTACAAACGTATCACCTACTTTATGGAAGAGAATAATGTCAATGAAAAAAAATTGGTACTGATTTTTGAATTCTCAAATACTTGTGAACATATGAAGCGGCAACAGAGAGGCATCTTTCTGGTCTGTGAAACTTTAGAAAACACAAGGCACATTATCTCATTTCATCTTCAAACAACCCAGAACGTGTTGCTGTCCTCTCCCTTAGTCCTGCCAACCACTCATAAGGTGACGTGTTGCCCAGGGTGGTGTAAGTTGACAGCGGCACTGTAACAACACAAGCTTTACTGAGCATCTCTCAGGTGTTGGGCAGTCTCAGGGGAAAATAAGACCTGGCCTGGCCTCCCTGTCCTGGGTCACAGGATCGTTCCCAAGCAGCACCAATGCCGCCTACCATCCTCTCGCAGAGGTCACGACCTCCACAGCCCTTGCTCTGCCTTGCTTGGCTGCAGAGCACATGGCTAAGGACACAGGACCCAATGTGGTTGCCCATGGAGGTTATCTCACCACCATGCAGAAGGCTGTGACTGCCAAGTTTACCCTATGGTCTACCAGCCTCCCCAGGGAAACGCGGGGTGAGCATCCACTCTGCAGACCTCAGAGGAAACATCTATCCACGAGGCTCCTGAGGATGAGATGAGGCAACACACGAAGGACCCGGCACACAGCACGCACTTAGTGAGACCTGAGTTTCTATGGGAAGCACAGCTGTACAAAAGTCAAGCAATACGTGTAAGAAGGCATACACATGTAAGTAAAACTTCTGTTAGTTCCATCTTCCTCAACCCTGTAACACCTGGTGTTTATGGTCAGGACCCTAGTGAAGCCACCATTTCTGAGGGGGCCAGTGAGCTCCAATCACCACACCTGCCAGCCCCTCCCCAGTCTTCGGCTGCTCTGACACCAACGATTCCCTCTCATCTCCTTCTTGAAAAGGTCCCCGTCGTGGGCTTCCTGTTTTCTTCCTCTTCAGCAACCCGTGATTGGCTGCCTCTTTCCTTTCCCTTCGCCTCAGTGAAGTGCAGTAAGTGCAGAGGTGAAGAGCTCAGATCCTCAAGTCGGACCACCTGCTAACTGTGTGACCCAGGCACACACTTCACCTCTGGGTCTTACGTGGAAAACGGAGACAGTGGAAGCGCCTGCACCCAGATCTGTGCAGGACGGCTCTGAGGACTAAATGAGACGCTGAACTAAAGGCCCTGTCAGGCACTGGGTCCTGCGCCCGAGGAGAGCAAGCACTCAATGTTGGCTCTTAGGCACAAACTCACCGGAAGAAAAGCCTGGAAAGAAATATGGCAGTGATGAAAGAGGCTGTGAGACCGTGCAGGTACGTCAGCAGAGAGGAAGATGACAGGAGGAAAGAAAGGAGAGAGAAGCGGAGGCAGGGAAGATGCCCCAAGAGTTTGTGATGAAAAGATACCCAAAAGCTTGAGAAGAAAAGCAAAAGGACAGAAAAACAAAAACTACCCCACATCCCTAATTCATCTTCTGTGCTTGGGAGTCCCACTTCCCAAATAGGAATAGACTGGGAAGGATGGCTGTGGTCTACTGGAGAAACAACAATCATAAATAGAGTGTGAAGTACACACACGATAGTAAAACCACACAACCCATGTGGGAGAAAAACACTATCCCAATCAGAGACACAAGCAAAACGCAGCAGCACTTTGCAGCTCACAGCACAGCTAAAGCAGTAACGCGTGTTAAGTCCTTTCCTTTCACTAAAAGGCATTGAAACAAGACCTCTGATAACCAGAGCTGGCTGACTGGTGGCACCATCGGGTGTCCTCCTAACAGCTGTGCCCTCTCCCCCTCGATGTATCCCTTGGCCAACCATGCCTGGGAACAGTGCTGCTGGGTCATGGGCGTGTGATCCAAATCAGGCCAGAGAGAACAAGAGGGTGTGTGCTGGGGCTCCTGGGAAAAGGTTTCCTCCTCTGTAAAGCGTGCTCCTTCCTGCTTCTGGACATAGTGGGAAGAGGGAGGGTGTGATGCCTGAGACTAGCAATGGCAGGGCAGCCACCCTGGTACCATGAGGAGCTGGGCTTTAGGACAGAAAGAAAGAGAGAAAGAACCAGAGTCCTTAGTAATGATTAACCAAGAACCCCCTGTTCCTGGCCTTCTTATGTGGGATAATAAACATCCTTATTGCTTACACCACTGTTAGTTGGGTATTTTGTTACTCGTGGGCAAGAGCATCTTAAATGATTCACACAGTACTGGGTGAGCTGATGCCGAAAGAGGGATATCAAAATGAAAACACCCATAGCTAGAAGTCAGAAATGGTACTGCTGCAGCCCTGTGCTACTAACAGAGGCTGACCCAGAAGACAAAAAGTAAAAGGCTAATCAACACCCACACACACACACCTTTTCTTTCCTCTAAAATGAGAAGAGACTGAAATGCTTAGCTTTGCCACCCTGATTTACATTAATAATGTATTTGGCCAAGTTTTCCAAGTTGAATCCTCACCACAAATTTCTATGAATTAAGTAAATATTTTTAGCCAGAGGGTATTTTCCTCCCAGAGCAAAAATTTTAAACGGAAAATTGTATAACTATAGGATTTTTTTTTGCGGGGGTGGGGCGTGGGAAAAGAAAGGCTTTTCAGAGATAATACTCTTCAGGAATGAAAATTTTGAAATGATTCATAATCTTCACATATGTAATACCCCTTCAGTTTTTAACAAATGGAATTTGTAACATAAGTTTCATAATAAAGTATGAAGGCCAATACCAAAATGTCAGTAACTAGATCAGAAAATCTTCTTGAAAAACAAGAAAGGTACAATCAATTTTAGGTCTCTCTTTTTTCTATGAATTGTCCAGTGCTCTTCCATACAGGTATTTAAACAGATATAGGGTAGTATTTTAGTCTAAACTTTAACAACAAAATAAAAAACTAAGCAAATCAAAAGAAGTAAATGTTAGGCCTCCAAAAGCAACTCCTACTAGGATTGCACTTTATCATGGAATGGCTGCAAATGAGTAGGAAATTAACTACATGATAGAGTGAATATAAGCAAAAGGACAACTTGGAACAAAAATGGCAGCAATTTCCATTCCCTCTGAATGAAATACAAACACATGAAAGAAACTGCACCATAGCAACATATTTTCCTTATTGAAACCAAAATTTTAAGCTCGTGTTTATAACAACACGGTTGCTGTGGAAACAGCTGATTCAACATTATGAACTCACAGCTGAATCAAATAAGGTGTGGAACAGAAGTCTTATTTAAACAGTGGCAAGAATCATAAAACATTAAAAAGGCAAACTGAATGACGGTGAGTCAAAGCGCCGTATGTTTTAACATAAGGGTCATACTTTTTTTTCCCCTGATGCCTGACACAAATAGGCTGTTTCTTTTTAATTTAGTTCTATTTTTGGAACCCTATAATCACCCCAATCATCCCTCAAATGTCCTAAATTTTACTGTCTGCTTCTGTCTACATAACACAGTGTGTATTTTATTAAACTGATCCACTTTGGACAGAGTTACTATACTTCAGACCTTGCCAGAACAACAGAATACAAGTCAGCGCTTTGAAAATTTTCTACTCGTAACTGATTCTATTCAGTATCGCAGTACTGACTTATTCATCACCCAGCATCACTTCAGGCTTAGCTTTTGCCTACAGGTTTCAAGACTATGAACTCTTCCGGTACAAAAGCTGTCAGAGAATGTTAACGAGCGCCCAGATCCACTGCAGACGCAGCAGCCCAGCCCCCAACCCCAGAACCATCATCACACCTTGAATTTGTTCCTTGGCTTTTATGGGTCAGTTAGGAGTTTTCCAAGCAATCCTGAAAACCCTCAAGACACTTAACATACGAATGGTGTGAATTATTTGAACCTTAAACATATGCGCCTTTGCCCCTCTGCTTCCCTTTCCACGTTTTAATTGGAGAGGAACACACATTTCTTTAAAACACACACTTTACTAATCCTTTCCTCTGGTTTTCTGAACCTTTCAAATTCTGACAAACATTTTAAACTCTGAAATGTTACCCTCTGTCAAGTAAAACATATTTAACAAGTTATTAAAATGATGGTTATGTGTGGGACTATTAAAAAAAAAAAATCCACCTTTCCCCGCTTCGGAGATGGTACAGTGAACCGGCTCTGTAAATAGAAGCCTTGGTGCTGCCGAGGGTGCGGCTGCCCTCGCCCTCCGCGTGTGCACAGGGGATCGATTCATACCAGCAAAACCGGAAAAATCACAACCGAGAGCAACTGTGGAAGCAGCGACAGCCAAGAGCAGAACGTAAAGGGGCTGGACTCTCTGCAAGGTGAGTCACAGGAAACGCTCTGCCAGAGGCCGGAGGCTGCGTGCACATCCCCTTCAGTTAAAAATGTGGCTCAAGGCTCCCCTGGCTTCACGCTTCAGGGATCAGCAGGGAACTAGGGCCCAAACCTCAGAGGCAGAAGCCCAGTTCCTAGTGGCCTGCACTTAACTAAGCCTCCACTTTGGACAGACCACGGAGGAGTCAATCACCGCAGAGGTGAACAAACCCGAGTGCTGGGCTAGCCCTCTTTTCCATTCTGGATCCGGGCCACTTTGTATGTTCTCATCAGGGCTCGCACGACAAAGGCTCCGGAACCGCGCTCAAGTTGGGTGTATATGTAACGGACGGTCAGCTCACCCAGCTCTGTCGACACAGGGGACCCGCTGGCAATCTCACCGATCTTGGCCACTCCATCGTAGTAGGCTTTTCCCGCCAGAATCATAGCTAGACAGGGAAGGTGACACACACAATCATCACTTACACATGGAAAGGAGGAAACGACACAGAGGTTTTCTTCCAAACACCCCGGAGTCCCTCGCGGCTGAGGCAAGCGTGGCTCTCAGGGGGCAGGGCTTGAGCTTGCGAGCTGTGCCAGGGGCAGAGGTCCCTCCACTGCACTCCTGCAGGCCCCCCACCCACCGGAAAGCCCTCACGGGATCCTCGCCTCCGACCAGCCCTGGGGAACCTTCAGCAGCGGCAGAGGCTGGGGGTCCGGAGAAGGTTCTGCCTGCTCCTCAGGCCAGCTCCAGAGGGGATATGTTCCTAACACAGAATTGGGGCTGGAACACATCCACTGCAGCAAGCTGGTCATTCTACAGCAATACAGGTCTGCAATACTGTTAGCTAGAGGGGCTGGTGTGGGCTTGTCTAGGCGCCTGGGCCTTCTACGGCATTTTTACTTTTTCTATTGAAAAAGATATTCTGAGACACAAGCAACTACCATACTTGTTGCCAGGAGAGAAATCTATGAAATCTGAAATACATTATCATTTCAAAAAAAAAATGAAATTACCTGAAAAATAACTGAATGCTCTGCTTTTCTTTCTGCTCTTTTTTGGCAGAGACAGGAAAACTCTTACTGCTATACAAGCTGGATTCTAATTATCTTAAAAATCACATTTCTCCTTTCAAACTGATTCTGAAAACTACATTATAAGGTACAGAAATATGCTTCTGATTTGTTTTTCTTTTCCTTTTTTTTCCCCTTTCCTTTTTCTTTTATGGAGGGTGCAGGGAGGTTGTAGGTGGGAGTCAGGAGCAAGACAAATCTGGGTTTGAATTCTACTGTTACTTCCAACAACATGACCTTCTTGGACAAGTTAGTTATCCTTTTTGAAACAAACGGTTTGAATCTATAAAATGCCCTAACAGTGTGAGTATTGGACAAACTAATGGAAGCTGATAATACCCACTCCTTCTGTCACTTTACACAGGCTGGGTTTCAGGATACTGAAGGTGTACAACAAGCAAGCTTTTCAATAAGATCTAGCCTACTTAGTGTGACTTTGGAGAAAATATTTTACCTTGCTCAAAGGCCAGCTTCATACACAGACATCACTTTGCCCGGTAGCTTTGGAGACCACAGGATTTGGGAGATAAAAGAGCCCTAAGCAACCCCTCTCAGGCTCCTTTCCTCTCACTGAGACGAAAACCTGAGGCCACACCAGTTTATAACGGGTATTGTTTTTATTTTTATTTTTTTATTTTTATTTTTTTGCAGTACGTGGACCTCTCCCTGTTATGGCCTCTCCCGCTGCGGAGCACAAGCTCCGGACGCGCAGGCTCAGCGGCCACGGCTCACGGGCCCAGCCGCTCCGCGGCATGTGGGATCTTCCCGGACCGGGGCACGAACCTGCGTCCCCTGCATCGGCAGGCGGACTCCCAACCACTGCACCACCAGGGAAGCCCATGGGTATTGTTTTTAAAAGATGAATTTTAAAAGGTATTTCAAGTTTTAAAAAGGTGGGGGAGGAGGTCACAGAATGAATTAATGCCCAAGTCCCGCTGAAGATACTGCAGGCCAAAAAAAGTAGTATTTTCAAGGCAAATTAATCTATTTTTGCATGTCTTGTAGAATTAAAAAAATTATGAAACTTACAGCTTTTACTACATATATATACAAGTTCATGAAATCTAATGCTCTACTATACTATTGTTTCATAAGACTAAGGATAACTGTAAAGCGTAATTATAAAAAAGAGCAGTAACAAATAGCATTTATGTAAACTTTCCAAATCATTACTTAAATTAATTAATCTACCACACTACATTAAGACATAGGGTGATGATGTTATCACCCCGTTTCACGAAGTGGAGCACAGAAGAGATATTCTGGGACATGCCCAAGGTCAATGGCGAAGCAGAGGCAGTGCACACAACCCCGGCAGTTCTAAATCATGGTGCTTTTTGACTCTTTGGTCTCAGCTAGCACTGAAAAAGAGATGACTCCACCGAAAAACAAGGTTTATAGCCAGTAAACTGTCAAGTTAATATATGTAATATTTTAGTGGGAAGATTTAAAATTGCAAGGTGCTGATAAGCTAAAAAGCAAATTAACGGGGGAGAATGGTAATACAGGATTACACAACACTTAAATAAAATTTTTGGTTTGCATCCACACATTGAAATTTTTCCATTAACTGCCGACTTATGTTTAAAACTATTTAACCTTCTTAGTCTAGTAAAATATCCTGCTTTTATGATAAAGCTGCATTAACTTAAAAATTATAATTTATCCAGAAAAATAAACTAATATTTTCATAATTCTGTCCCCTTTTGTGGATATATTAGAGATTTTCTACCACTTACTGTTTTAAGGAATGAAGCTTTATTAATTTTTAGTGGTTGATCAACTACTTCATCAACCTAAACTACACATTTCTACCAGAAAAACTTTCCTTAAAATATCAGTATGATTTCAATAGGTTACAGTTCTGCTCAAAAGCCTTCAATGGCCTCCCACTGGCCACAGGGTAAGCCTGTCACACTCCACAGTTCATCGTAGATTTTTACAGTCATGGCCTTCAATGAATCACACCTCCCGGAATTCCCAGGTGGTATAATTGTCTAGGATGCTGACAGGCTGTTTGGTCATGTGACTTGCTTTGGCCAATGGGGTACGAGCAGGCATAACTCCCACGGGGCTTGTACTCTTGGGACAGCCAGCTATGCCTGAGAGAGGAAGTGAGCTCAGCCCCAGTCCACTGCAACCGCAGAGTCCCAGGGGTACAGACAACTGCACAGCCTTTACAGGACGACTGAAAATAATGAACTATTGTTGTCTTAAGCCACCAAGCTTAGAGGCAGTTTGTTATGCGGCAATAGGTAACAGATGCTGCATCCAAATGCATTCATAGTAGGACCTTATTCCACCTTATGTTCTACTGTTCCCTCACAGCTTCTCACCCATGCTAGCGTGGACCCCTGGTCTCGGCTTGGATGCTGTCTTTTCTGCCTGAAGCACTAGTAAGCAGCGTCTGCCTACTGAAACCTAACGTCTGTCAGCTGGCTCAGCTCCTACACGGCCTCTGCCTGCTCCATACTCCACCGGCCTCCTCTCAAACTCCTGTGCCGCTGCTCGGCCTATGCTCTTCATCAGCTGTGCTGCTGCGCTGGGCTATAATCTAACTGTTGAATGCACATCTGGCATCCTCGACTATACTACAGATTCTTACCAACGACTTTACACATTTTATTGAAGTTTCTCAATGGCTTCAGCCAAAAACAGATGGCCTGCAGAAATCCTGGAACACATTATGAAACGCAGAATAGGCCCCAGGACGTGTTAAAGTGGTAGAGGCTGCTGGGGAGAAGCCCTGTTAGCAGGAGGCTAAGCTGTGGGCTCTTCACTGCGTCACCTTGTAAAACTCTGCCTCAGAGAGGCAGCTCGTGCTAGAAAGAAAAAAATCACTGCAGGTCAGAGTGATTTCCTTCCCGGGGATGGATAAAGCGATGACTTTGTGGTCTTGTGACTAGGTAATCATCAGGAGAGAGTCAGCTTCCAAAACAAGGCTCCAGTTCTTTGAAGGAGGGAGGGGGCACCCATAGAAGTCACTGGTACGGCTAGAGGGAGAGGGAGGGAAATCTCAGGCCTGCTGCATTTCCTGACACTGAACACGTCTGGCCAAGAGCACAGAGATCCAGAAGGAAGTCAATAAGCAGTTTACTTTTGCAGTGACTGAAACGATAGTTCGTCCGTAATCCAAAGTCCTGAGTCTTGCCAGCACCTCCCCTTTCCTGGAGCAGGCTTACTGAGGGTGTGAGGGCGCAGGTTTATTTTCAAAACATCATCAGGGAGCAGCCAAAGGTGGGGTATCGTGAAAGAGAGAAAGAAGAGGGGAAAAAAAGACACAAAGCTTGGTCTGAAGCTTTCTTCAAATCTCAAACCGCTGGAAACTAAATTTTCTCCTTATGTTACGTGCTGGTCTTAGTGAACCAGGGTAGGTGGTGAAACTGGGGTCTGAATATTTTGGGGGTGACACTTGCTACATATGGAGAATTGTTCTGACCATGTTAGAATTTGGTGATTGTTAGCATCTTGAGTTTTCAAGGTGATCACTGATAAGGGACTTCCCTGACGGTCCAGTGGTTAAGACTTCACCTTCCAATGCAGGGGGTGTGGGTTCGATCCCTGGTTGGGGAGCTAAGATCCCACATGCCTCGGGGCCAGAAAACCAAAACATAAAACAGATGCAATACAGTAACAAATTCAATAAAGACTTTAAAAAAATGGTCCACATCAAGGTGATCACTGATAACGTTCCCCTTTTGCGAGGGGAATGCATGTGTAGATGCACATTGGCTTCCTCAGATGAAATCTGTTCAAACCAGCAAACAACTCTGGTTCACAGAGAGACAAAAGCCAATGCCTGAGTTCATTTTAAATTAAGCACTCATTTTGAAACGAGAATCTAAGTTCAACCTTGAATTTAGATGTCTTTCCATTCAGGCTAAACATTTTATTTCTCATATTACTATCATAAGTGATACACCCAAAGACAAGAAATTCTTCTACATAAATAGAAAGGAGAATAATTCCTATGCTTCAGGATCTTAAAATTTTAAGTACACTTTTTATATATGTTATTAGTTTACAAAGAATTTGGTGTAAAAAGTAGAAAACATGTTTATGTCAATGATATAAAAGATTAAGCAGTGTCAAAAAGCAAAATCTGATATTTAAGATATGTCACTTTTGGTAGCCTATTATTCAACTTACTCATTTCAAGTATACTAATATCCTATCATTGCAAAGTTCTACAGATTAATTATAAATGGTTTCTACCAATTTAAAGATATTTTAAAAATTCAGTAGCATTTAAAAATAATTAAGTAAAATATTTAATGAATGGCTTTCATATGCATTCTATATTTATAAATTTAGAAAACAGACTTACCATTAACAGCTTTTTCGTAATTTTTTCCTAGGTTTATTAAATTTCGTAGCCCAGGATTGAACTGTTCCATAACATTCTGACAAACAAACAAAAAAAAATAAATTAATAAAATAAGCGAACAGCAGACCAAGCAATCTTTAGATGGTGTCACTGCATAGCCTAGGATCCACACGTGTGCCTGATGGTACCGTCCACAAAGTCATGATTTGAAAGTGGTGAAGAGCACTTCCATCCTAACTGATGGAGTAGTGAGGTGCATGTGACCCTGGCAGTTCCCTGCCTGCCCAGGAGCTGCCTAGAATTTACTGTAAATGAAGCAGGTAGCAGACATTCCATCTCTACAAAGTACACCCTGTGGGGGCCATGAGTCCAGAAGCTGATGCTCCCTTTTGGGTTTAGGTAAGTTAATGGCTGTCATGATAGTGCTAAGAAACAGGGGCGCATGATAGGAATTTAATTATATGGGCAGTGTTTTGGCTATCAGCAGAACGGGAATTTCCAAGAGATGTTGTTTTTGCTCTGCCTAATTACTGGGGAAGGGATGGGGGTGGGTGTTGCTGACGGCCCTAAGACATAGGCCAGCCTAGAACTTTCTTTCTAGGTGGTCACTGGCATTTTTTTTCCCAGCCATCAGTTCATTCATTATTCATGGAGTGTGCGGTAGGTCCTGTGCTCACAGCAGTGGAGGGGGAGACGTGGTTTCCCATTATGGACTTCATGATGCTCTATCTTTGCAGATGTCATGGTTTTCATTTTTAAAAGTGTCATTTCTATATCACTAGAAGGTCATAAACATAGAAGTGCTGTGACAAGTATAAAACAGGCAACTATTTAGAACATTGGCCTAAATTTAAAATGCTACCCTAAATCTGAAGTACAGACAAGAAATCATTCCTATGGGTCTCTGGCTTCGTGACCCAGAACACACGGTGACAGTGCATCTGTCACACCTACAAACCATAAGGTTCACAATATGAATCATTCCAGATAGACCAGCCAGATCCCTTTACCCCTCTCCCAAAATGTGTACCTTGTTTGTAGAGGACCAAGCAACAAAAAGAATAAAAAACCATACAACATCCAAAGCGGCAGATACTTGACACATTACTCTTCGGGATAAAAAGGTCCTCCATTATGAGTTAGTAGAAAAAGACTATAACTTTATTAGACAGTATAAAGGCTTATCGTGAAAAAGAACCCCTGCCCCAACCCTTCCCCACCCCTGGTCTTACACCCACATAACAGCTTGCTTGCAAGTGCTCTTTTGTATTTGCTGCCATAGTTTTGATGAATATTCTTGGCTTCTCAATTTTGGACAATAAGTACTGGATTTCTGCTACGGTAGACAACCCTACTTTCCCTTTCTCAGTCTCTCCTATATAATTAAATAACAGTTTCCTGGTAAATCAACAGTCAAGGTTTATTATGACTTTGTAAATACTGGTCACTACAATGCAAGGAATGTAAAAGAATTATGCTTCCTTTCTTGATATACTTTTTGTTTCTCCTGGGATTAATAATTGTCTCATTCCCACCCCCGCCTTAGATTTTTCTATGTATCTACCTTAAATGTTTCCACACGCTCCGTCGGATCTCATAGGAGCCTATCACTGTTTTTCAAATGTACAAAGCTGTCAGCTAATCTTCCATTCCATTTTTTCCCCCAGAACTTCCTCCAAGGACTCTCCGTCCTCTTACTCAGTCTGGCCTGACCGTTCCTGCCACACTGTTGCCCTTGCATGTCCCTTTCTGGTCCCCTGTGTGACAGTCTCATTAGCTGGATTCCACATCTTCCTCCTTCTTCATTTATTTTTTTTATTTTTATTTTTTTTGCGGTACGCGGGCCTCTCACTGTTGTGGCCTCTCCCGTTGCGGAGCACAGGCTCTAGACGCGCAGGCTCAGCAGCCATGGCTCACGGGCCCAGCCACTCCGCAGCACGTGGGATCCTCCCGGACCGGGGCACGAACCCGTGTCCCCTGCATCGGCAGGCGGACTCTCAACCACTGCGCCACCTGGGAAGCCCCCTCCTTCTTCATTTATTGCTATCTGCTGGAGATCATTCTCCAAGAGTGACCTAAGAAATGACGCAGGAGGTAAATTTGAGTCCCCACATGTCTGAAATTATCTTTACTTTGACATTTAACTGGTATTTCGCTGGGCTGTGTATTACAGGTTGAAAGTGATTTTCCCTTAGGATTTTAAAGATATTGCTCCAGTCTTCAATATCCAGTTTTGCTATTGAGAAGTTAGCTGTCATTTGTATATGACTTTTTTTTTTTGGTGGGGGGCAGGTGGTGGGAGGGGGCTTGTTTATCTCTGGAACCCTCCTCTTTATCCCTGTGCTCTGAAACTACCCAGTGGTCTGTCTCAGTGTGGGTACTTTTTTTTCATTTATTTTACTGGGCACTCAACAGACCCTACCCATAGAGAAAATTATGTCCTTCAGGTCTGAAAAGTGTTCCTGTTTTGATTTTTGCCTCTTCATTCTCTGGAACTCTGAGGAGGATTTTATATGACCTGGATTTATTCTCTAATCATCTTACCCTTTTCCTCTGATTTTCCACTTTTTGTTCTGTCTCTGACAGATATCCTCAACTGTACATTCTAACTCCTCTGATGCTTTTCAAACTTTTGATATCATATTTTTAATTTGGGCTCTTTGAGGTTTTTTTGGTTATTCATCTTTAAAAGCATCCTGTTGTTTTACGGATGCAGTATCATCTCTTATCTGAATAAACTGTAATTTGGGGGATATTTTCTGCCAGTTCCCCATATTGTCTGGTTATTTCTTCTCATTGTTTGGTATCCAACTGTCTTTTGTGTTGGAGGCTTTCCCCAAATGTCTGGTGATCCTTGACTGTCAGTTTGTATTTAGGAGTAAAGCCCTAAAATGTTGGCTGGAAGTGTGTGCGCGTGCATACAGGGTGGCTACTGACCAGTAGGCTTCATTCAGAGTGACTGGACAGCAAGTCAGCTGTAAAGAAACTGGCCAAGTGACGGTAACCAGGGGCCACTGGGTCTCTCCAGAGAAGTTTCTAATTTCCTATCACTGGGCGGGGGAAGGGGCAATCACCAGGTGGTCAGCTTTCCCAGGTCTGGAAGGGGGTTGGGAATCCCACAGGTTTCCTGTGCTGATTTTTCCTGAATTCCAGTACCTCAGCTGGTGTTTCCAAGTCAAGAGTGCCTCTGATTCAACACATCCTGAGACTGAATCTCCAGGCTGCCACGCCCAGGGAGCAGCTGTAATAGTGGTGGCTGGGGCAGGAAAGGGGACCTGGCAGTTTAACCACCTGTGTAACTCCTATTCTAGCCCTGCATGTCCCCTCCATCTCTACCTTCTGTGGGGCCTGTTCCCCAGCCTTGGGGGTTCTCTGGGGTGAAGGGCTCAGCTCTCACTGGTACTCATCTCTGCAGTTTCTTTCAGTTCTCTTAAGGCAGTTTACCACACCTCCGTCCATTTCTAACAATCCAAATTTCTTTAGGCCTTTTGTCAACTGATATTTCCTTTTTCAGGTCTCTACACTATGGATTTACAGGCGTTTTCTTTAAGTTCCTTTGCCATCATTTTAATGTATTCTCAAAAGGAAGAGAAGAAAAAGACTTGAGGTCAATAGGCCATGCTTAACTGGAAGTCCACTCAGCTTGTTTTCCTGGAGCCAGTCAGCTGTTTGAGCCTCATTCACAACCAGTAGCCATGAAGCTCCAGAGCCGATGCTGACCCCTCACCAGTCCCTCTGCAAGATGGTCAGCCTCAGTACCTGATCACGGGGACCTGTCGCCACAGCTGCTATTTCTATTATCTTTCCTCAAGTTGTTTTGTTTTTAAGCTTTTAATTTTGAAATAGTTTAAGAGTCACAAGAAGTTATAAAAACTGTCCAAAGAGTTCCCATGTATGCTTCCTCCAATGGTAACTTATATGGCCACAGTACATCGTCAAAACCAGGAAACCAACATTGGTACAACACTATTAAACTATAGACCTTATTTGGATTTACCAGTTTTCATGTCTCTAATCTGCACGGTGTGTGCTTTGTTTCTATGACACCTTATCACACGTATAGATTTGTGTAACAGTCACCATCACCACAGTTATTATACAGAACTGTTCCATTAGCACAAAGATCTCCCTGATGCCACCCCTTTACAGCCACACCCTCCCCACCAATCCTAAGCCCTGGCAACCGCTGATCTCAGTCACAATAGTTTTGTCATTGTGAGGATGTAATATAAGTGGGTCACCGTATGTGACCTTTTAAGATTTACTTTTTCACTCAGCACAATGCCCTTAAGAACCATCCCAGTTGCTGGGCGTATCAAGTTTGTTCCCTTTCTTTGCTATCAGTGGTCCAGAGAATGAATGTATCACAGTTTATCCATTTAACTGTTGACCATTTGGGTTGTTTCCAGTTTTTGGCAATTACAAATAAACCTGATATGGACAATCATGTACAGGTTTTTGTGTGAACATGAGTGTTCATATCTCTAGAATAAACACCTGGGAGTTCAACTGCTGCGTCACATGGTAGGTGTACATTTAACTTCATAAGAAACTGTCACACTCTTTTCCAGAGTTGGCTGCACTATTTTACATTCTCATCGGCAATGTACGAGATTTCAGTAATTTTTAAAATCTAATAACTTCATTAGAAAATGGTTGCTTTCTAATAAAAAAAACTATTTTTCAAATACCTCATCTACAATCCTCAAAATAATCTTACAACACCAAGTCTGGATGGTAAGAATATAAGTTCTAATAAAAAGATAAAACTATTTTTAAAACATCATTTAAAATTCTTAAAATAATCTCACGTGGCTGAGTCTAGATGGTAATACGTATAAGGAAATCAACAGAGCAAGCTCCGTCCTCTAGCAGATAAGCAGTTACAAAGAGAAGCTAAGATCTGTGTTTTTTCTTAAGATTATTCTTTGTTCAGCGTATTCAAATAATGGGAAAGTATAATTTGATTTCTTGATATAATTCTTGAAATGTTTACATATAACTCCCATCTTAAAATTTCAAAAACAATGAAATAATGAGAACTTCCAAAGTTAACACCAAGCATAAACCACTATCCAAATGATTCAACAGGAAAAAAGTTCAACTAAGACATGAGACTACAATCAGCTTCAGAAAAAATATAAGAATTTTTAAGCTTGTAAGTTCAACATACACTTCAATTCTTTATTTTAGGTTTAGCTACAGAAATGTTTCCCCTGGAAATTCTGGCCTCTCTGAACAGTGGAAAATCCATTTCGACACTGGCTGTTGGCCATTAATCTAGTTATTTTAGCTGAAGTACATGTTATTTTTAAACCCAGGAACAAAAAAGCAGTGCGCTGTCATATTCCACAATCCATAAAATTTTTACAGTGCATGTCCTTGTGAATTGGATGGGTCCTACATTTTGGAGGGAGGGCAGCAGCTGGGTCAAAGGTCATGCTGTATCAAGGCCTGGCAAGACCTGAATTATTTATAGAGCCTCAAATGTAGAGAGAATCACCAGCAGTAATGAACAAATCCATTTTAAGTTTGGCGCTAGGAATAAAAGGTTTAAGATTCCAAGTACAGAAACAAAATAAATTATAAAAGGCATTATCGGGCCAAGAAGCACTATTTTGTTACCATCTATAACAAAAGCTTAGTATGTATCCCAACAGTTACTGCTTGGCAAGGAGGATAATGTGGCAAACCACTTTGAACCAGAATGAGTTTCATCTTCATTCAGGGAAGAATATTGACCATCTAGGCTAAAATAAGATGACTGGCAACATCACTGTTGTACCTGTGCTGTGTCTCATAATGAAGAGGGTTGGTCCTATCACAAGAGCTCCGCAGCACTGGAGAATCAGTGCTCAGCTATTTCCAAAACTGCTGAGGAACAGGCCACTCGGACCCTACAGGCACTTTCCACCGGATTTCTAGTTGGTCCATTTATCTCATACATTTCCTCTGCCTCCTGTACCGTTACAGATCATAATTTTAAAACGAATTATACAATCTTACGATGGTTTTTAACTTTCTCACCATTTAGATTTTTCTTTCATTATTGAAAAATTATTACCTTTACCAGTATGAAACTATAGACTATGAAGCATAAATACAATTATGACTAGCTAGCTAGTTAAACTGAGCTGATTTTAAATTCCTAAGAATTAGTTTCTCTTTCCATTTCTTTTTCCAGTTCTCTACAAGACCAAGGACAACTTATTTGATATTTCAGTGCTTAATTTTCTCAGTTGAAAAGTGTGGGTTATATTTACACTGTAATAAACTTTAAAAGTGATTTAAGAATCTCTAATACAGAGTTTTTTATAACTTGATTCAGGTACTGTATGTCTCTGAAAATTTCGATATTTTATTCTAAATAATCTCATACAAATTAATCTAGCAATGTCACAAATGCTTAAACTAATCAAGGCACATTTTAATTTCATGTGACAAGAATACCTGTTCATAAGGGCTAACTGAGAATACTTCTAGATAGAAGTCATTTGTAAAAAATCTCACTTCCTCTTGCATGTGTTGTCGGAAGCTGCTGTTCCTAGACTAACATCATCAGTATGTAATTATGTCCCCTGCCTTTAGGGAAAGTACTGACGAGTAAATTTGGTAAAAAGGCAGATGCCTGTGGGCTAACTGATGGTCAGAAGAGCCATGTTTTTCATACCCATCTTGAATGGGGAGCAGAAGCCAAGTAAAGGAAAGTTAGACAACTAAGATGTTTTTTGTTTGAAATATTGAGCTAGAGCAAAAATACTCATATTCGAAGATATAAATACACAAAAATGCTTCCTGTCAGTCAAACGTGAACAATGTTTTGGCCCCCTAGTCTGTATGATCTATCTAGGCTACCAGCTAGCAACCTGTATTATGTATCAATTTGTATCATTTATAATTTGTAACATGCCACCCTAGTAGCAATGAACCTGAGGGGTGGGGGACTATTGCATAAAAAATACTTTGGCCTTGAGTCCTCAGGCAAATCGCATCCCTCCATGCTGAGCCTCAGTCTCCTCCTCTATATGGGAAAACCTCTAATTTCCACCTCATGAGGGGTACGAGAATTCACTGAAATAATAATATTTATGGAGCACCTATTGTGTGTTCTTCAAGGCACCTGACAGTGCACTGAATCAACTGTAGTAATTAACGTTGCAAGACAGAAGATAGAAAATATTAGTCAACTCTCCAGATGGATGAGCATTCCTATTTACACAGAAGTCTCCAGGCACTACCGCTTCCTTTCTGTAACATGAAAACAAACGATCCGGGCTCTCCTGCCTCAAAGCGTCACGTCAGGACGAGAGAGACCCTGAACGCAAAAACCTCCAGAAGTCTGCAGTACAAAGGAAACTGGAGGTGTAATTATTATCTGCTTTATTCAGTTCAAAACTCTATTCTTTTTTTCCTTTTGAGATACATTTTGACACTCTGCAGCCTACATTTCAGGCTCTGTGCCTAGCACTTCACACGGGTTTGCTCATTAGATCCTAACAAGGCGATGGTTATCCTCCCCATTTTACAGATGAGACGTGAAGCTCTGAGATGTTAAATGTAAAAACCTCGCCGAAGGGCTTCCCTGGTGGCGCAGTGGTTGGGAGTCCACCTGCCGATGCAGGGGACACGGGTTCGTGCCCCGGTCCGGGAGGATCCCACGTGCCGCAGAGCGGCTGGGCCTGTGAGCCATGGCCGCTGAGCCTGCGCGTCCGGAGCCTGTGCTCCGCAACGGGAGAGGCCACAACAGTGAGAGGCCCGCGAACCGCAAAAAAACAAAACAAAACAAAAACCTCACCGAAGATCCCACAGGCAGTGAGAGGCAGAGTCAGGCCTGGGCACTAACCTTTGCGCGCACCACTCAGGCCTCCAGACAAGTTCCTTGAGAATTGTGCAATAAAGTGGGACGAAAACGCTTTTATGACAGAGAGCACTATTTTAGGGTGAGAAATTATGGGAGTCTCTACAATATTTTTTCTTTTTGGATGCCTTCTTGTAATCTTACTCCTGATTTTAGATGAATATAATTAATCTTCCAATAGCATCACAATATGGACCAATTCTACATGGGCAAGTATTTCTGATCTTCTCCTTTTCTTTCCCTTAAAAAAAGGAGGGAGTGCGGGAGAAAAAGAAGATTCTCCAACTACCTGCTGTCCTCCCAAGAATTCATAATGGTTAACACTGTCATATTAATTTCCTTTGCTGAAAAGAAATCAAAACGTTACAGAACGACACTGCAAAACCACAAGGTGTTTCAGCCACCCTATCCAAGTCTCATATCCCTTTTTCTTCTCCCCAGAGAACCACTAGTTAAGACTGTAAACTTTCTAACTCATATTTATACACACATATAGTCAGGATTGATAAATAATTTTGCTTTGTACATTTAATAAAATAAACAGTATCATGTAATACATTTTACATGCTTTTTTAAATTCAGTGTTATGCTTCTGAGACCTGTCTACCTTGATATGTATTAACTGGGTTTATTCCGATTTAACTTCTGTATGGTATCCCTTTGTGATGGCTAATTTTATGTGTCTGCTACAGTACCTAGTCAATTGAATACTAATTTCGGTGCAGCCGGGTAGGAATTGTCGATGTGGCTAACTACCCGTAGACTTTAAGAGATTACCCTCAGAAATCTGAGTGGGCTTCCTTCAGTCGGCTGAAAGGCTCTAAGAATGAAACTGGGGTTCCCTGAGGAAAAAGACCTTCCACTCGTAGACTCCAGGCTGCCCGGCTGCCCCATAATTTCACACCTTCCAGGCCGCACAGCAGCGTGAGCTGGTTTCTGGACTTCCTCTACCGAGAGACATTTAGGCGGCTTCCAGGTTTTTGCTAACACCAACTGTGTGGCAAGAAGCTGTCGATGTCTCCTTGTGCATGTGGGTGAGAATTCTCCTAGAAACACAACTGCTGGGGCATGGGGTACGTGAAGATTTTTCGGGTTTGTTAGCTACTGCCGAATACTTTCTCCGAAGTGGCTGCTGCAATCTGTGCTCCTACAACCGCTGTGCTATTTTACCACAATCACCAACACCTGGTGTCATACTTTTTTTGCCCAATGGGTGAAAAACAGTACTTTTTTTTTTTTTAAGTACAGTAAACCGTTTCCCTTGTCAGCATTAAAAAAAGGACACAGGACTGGAACTATCTAAGCAGGGGAAGAGAAACAATGAAAGGTGGTTTTTATCCTCAGCTCTCAAGTCTATCATGGAATAAAGTCATTAGTGACTTTTGTCCTTTTCACCACAGGGTGAGAAGAGGCACCAAAAGCGTGGATCATGCCTGCAATCAAGCCAGTCTGGGCTGTGGCCTCCCCTCCCTGCCCCCATCTCTGTGCTCCAGGCCAATGGCCTCTGGGCTGTGCTCGGAACAGGCCAAACCAATTCCACCACAGGGATCCTGCACCTGCTCTCCTTCTGCCTGGAGGCCCTTCTCCTGGATACCCACCCACCTGGGTCTCAGAGACAGCTTCCTCCACCCTCCTCCTCCCGCCCTCTCTCCAGCTGTTTCCTCTTTCTCTTTCATCAAAAGGTTTGTCACTACCTTACAGGATATTACCTGTTTACTCTGTCTCCTTAGTAGAAACTAAGGAAATTAAGTAAATTAAGGCCAAGGACCACTGCACCTCCAGCACCAAGAACAGTACCTGGACTATCTAATGCCCAAGGTATACTCGCAGCAGCAGTTTTTGAATTCTTTTAAAATTATATGAGATGTATGTGCTCGTGGACGAATCAGCTGCATCACATGCCTTCAGCTCATCTGAACACACAGACACAATAACCCAGTGGGCTGATTAGCCACAGCAAGGATTGGTGGAGTGAGGTAATGCACTGCTCGCAGATTCATTAGCTCAACGTAACAGCTCCAACAGAGGCTCATAGAAGCTGCAAGATTCTGCCCTCTACCTACTAAGTCATAACAGGCTTACAAAATCTCCAAGTGCCATATCTTTCCTTGTGAACTTTGCTCCCCAACCCTATGTTTTTCCAAGTTGACATTTAAATTACTTTTTAAGTATTAGGCAATAACACAGTCCTTAAAAAAATACGTTGCTGGAAACAACCCAAATGTCCATTAACTGGTGAATAGATGAAAAGACTATAATTTTATAGTTTATAAGTTACACCTCAATAAAGCTATTAAAAAAAAACAGCAACAACAACAATCCAGCAACAACAAAACCCTGCTCTTCTCGACATCCCAGGCTGCTAAGGGTTCAGGCTCTAAATCCTCAATGCTGAGAAATGCCACAAAGCTGTGGTTTCTAACTAGCCTGCCCACAGAAGACCCAGATGTGCTGAGATGCAGGTCATCCACTGTCCTCTGTGAACACTGGTCCAGGACCAGACAGAACAATGCTCCTGGTCTGCAGAGCATGTATGCCCATGTAGCTGTTAGCAGCAACTTCCGCTGCTCAATCAGTTAGATCCATTAGTAGAAAAAGATAACCCAGCTATTTTGAGACCAATCTCCTGCTTGGCAGTTATCTTTCCAGCTATGATTGGGGAAGGAGTTTGGCAAAAATGTTTCTCCATTTTCTTTTTCTCTGGCAAAAAATCATTACCGTGTCCCTCTAGAAGGACAGTTTCATAGGAAATCTTCAGTCCACAGAGGGAACCCCACTCCATGAAACTTTCACTATGACTTAAACACTGTTTTGCCTTCCTTCTTCCTTTCCTTTCTTTATTCATAACCAGGCTTTGGTTTGTAGATAATTATTTCTGCAAAAGTGGTCCTTCATTCAGAGGGCAAAGGGCATGCCAGAAATGAAGCCACGAGGCGCCAAGGGTTCCATGGCTTCCCCCCCCCAGCAACATGATCTCTGCACCAGAAGCCACTGGGCTAGTGGTCAGTAAAGAACAGGGCCACCTCTTTGGGCTTTGCCTCTCCTAGAACATTCTGAGAGAGTTCTGAGAGCATCTGGTAGATCCCAAGCTCCTTTAAGAACCAACCAGGTGATGAAAACCAGTGTGATCAGAACCAGAAAGGTACATCTTGCTGCTTCTTAAGATCCATTACTAGAAGCAATTACATCTCCGGGACCTTTTATTTCATTGGTTAAAGAAACAGATTTCTGTGACAAAACTCCACCTTCCCTACTCATTTAGGCAGCAAGAACTGCTCTGAAGCCAAAGCACAATTAAGCAAAACAAAAAGGTCCCAACATATTGGTGTGAGAAAGAAGTGTGTTCTATAACTGTTCAAACGTTTTGGAAGAAATTATCAAACATGTCAAGAAAATGAGGCCCCAGAGCTATTCCACCCAGTAAACTAGTGTACTAGTTTTCAATTGTTATTTTTAAAGAAAATTGTGGAGGGAGAACCATGTTATAGGTAATAAGTGTTCATGACCATCTGATAACATAACTTGGGGGAAAAAAATGGCCTGAACCCTATTCAACACTTTCCTTCCAGTGAAGGAAAGTTTCATTTTACTTTAAACACTAGACAAAAGTTTCACATGTGTCTATGAGGGGAATCATTTGAAACCACGTTTCCTTGTAGTTTTTTTTTTTAAATTTATTTTTGGCTGCATTAGGTCTTCGTTGCTGCGCGCAGGCTTTCTCTAGTTGTGGCGAGTGGGGGTTACTCTTCACTGTGGTGCGCGGGCTTCTCATTGCGGTGGCTTCTCTTGTTGAGGAGCACGAGCTCTAGGCGCATGGGCTTCAGTAGTTGTGCCACACAGGCTCAGTAGTTGTGGCTCGTGGGCTCTAGAGCACAGGCTCAGTAGTTGTGGCATGAGGGCTCTAGAGTGCAGGCTCAGTAGTTGTGGCACACAGGCTTAGCTGCTCTGCAGCATGTGAGATCTTCCCAGACCGGGGCTCGAACCCATGTTCCCTGCATTGGTTGGTGGATTCTTAACCACTGCGCCAGCAGGGAAGCCCTTCCTTGTAATTTTAAGTATAGATGATTACACTGGGTCCAAGGTCCAGCAGGTGCTGTAACTCCATATAGCTGCACGTTATTTCCTGGCAGCACTAAACACCCTTTCCAGGCTGAGAGTAGGCAATCCTAGCTTACTAACTACCAATGCTATCAGACATGGTAGCAGTGTCTGGCCCACGCTGGCCTCCATCAGCAAGAGGATTTGGGGACCTACCCCAGATTTCAAGCAACTTTTGGACCTTGAACTTTAGAGGAAGTAGTACCTGTGAGACTAAAGTAAAAAATCACTTCTTGGGCTTCCCTGGTGGCGCAGCGGTTGACAGTCCGCCTGCCGATGCAGGGGACACGGGTTCGTGCCCTGGTCTGGGAAGATCCCACATGCCGCGGAGCGGCTGGGCCCATGAGCCATGGCTGCTGAGCCTGCACGTCCAGAGCCTGTGCTCCGCAACAGGAGAGGCCACAACAGTGAGAGGCCCGCGTATGGTTAAAAAAAAAAAAAAAAAAAAAAAAAAATCACTTCTTGAAACTCCAGCTATGATAATATTAGCATTCATTTTTGCTTGGTTCCTACAGGTCCATGTTCTTATTTGAAAGAATGGAAATAATCCTTCCTATAAGCCACAGTGCTAGGACAACTCTTACATAACTTTCGATCAGAATCTGGAAATTTGCTTCTTTCCTGGTATTTGTGTGTGTGTGTGTGTGTGTGTGTGTGTGTGTGTGTGAGTGAGAGAGAGAGTGAGAGAGTGAGAGTGAGAGAGAGAGAGAGAGAGAGGGAGAGAGGGAGAGAGGGAGAGAGGGAGAGAGGGAGAGAGGGAGGGGGGGAGGGAGGGAGGGAGGGAGGGAGGGAGGGAGGGAGGGAGGGAGATCATGGCAAGTATTAGAGAACACGTACTTATGTATCACTCCACTAACTTGTAAAGTCCTCACGTTTGGGCCTTTGAAACAACTACACACTTGTTCACTCTTTAGTACACACATACAGTGAGCCTAACCTTATGTTGGGTGTACAGAACCCAAAGATGAATGAGGTAAGAGTTCCAGCCCTTGAAAATGCATGGTCGGGACTTCCCTGGCAGTCCAGTGATTAAGACTTCGCCTTCCAGTGCAGGGGATGCAGGTTTGATCCCTGGTCGGGGAGCTAAGATCACACATGCCTCACAGCCAAAAAGCCAAAACATAAAACAGAAGCAATATTGTAACAAATTCAATAAAGACTTTAAAAATGGTACACATAAAGAAAAAAAATCTTTTAAAAAAAAAAAAGAAAAGAAAATGCATGGTCTAAGGGAGACAGGTATGAAAAAATACCCAGGCAATCTAGATTAACATAGTGAAAATAAGAAATGCAAAACACCTTTAATATAACTTGAAAATCATTTAGAAATATATAACTTTACCACAGATAGATGGTGTGTATTAAAGAAACAGTAACTGATTAGTTACTGGGTTTAAAATAGCTGTTGACAGACATACACTTTGAAGGCTACAGGGCGCGCTAGACCATTTGGTTAAGTGTTCTTGCCTGCCTGATTATTATTAATTTTAAAAGGTGTGTCATGGAATAAAAAGCAAGCAATGAATTTACAGGAAAGAATGTCTCATGTGCTCAGTTGCATTTGTTTAGAAAGTCCCCAAGTACTTAACGAGGAACAGGAACTTTACCAGATCAAAGTATAGTTGACTCTTGAACAATATGAGGCGTAGGGGTGCCCACGCTCCCCACAGTTGAAAATCTGAGTATAGATGGCCCTCCGTATCCACAGATTCAATCAATGCGATGGTGCAATACTGTAGTATTTACTATTGAGAAAAATCCAAGTATAAGCAAACCTGTACAAATTCAAACCCGTGTTGTTCAAGCGTCAGCGGTAAATTGCTGATTTCATATCGCAAGCGACATTCCTTTTTTTAGTTCACTAGTTCTTTCCAAACACCACTCTTACATAATATCTGGAATAATTCTAATGAACTGCCCTCAATAAGATCCTGTGAGACAGGTCGTTCTGCTTTGCATTAAAATCCCAGCCCTTGGGACTTCCCTGGTGGTGCAGCGGACAAGACTCCATGCTCCCAACGCAGGGGGCCCAGGTTTGATCCCTGGTCAGGGAACCAGATCCCACATGCATGCTGCAACTAAGAGTTAGCATGCCACAACTAAGGAGCTGACAAGCCTCAACTAAGGAGCCCGCCTACCGCAGCTAAGACTCGGGGCAAACAAATAAATTAAAAAAAAAAAAAAAATCCCAGCCCTTGCAATCTGAGAAATATTGTTCAAAAACCCAAAATAATGTAAAAATAGTTCAAGTTTGTTAAATACAGTTCTGATACCAGTAAGGGGAATCAAAACTTCTAAAACTTTTGTTGCTTTGTTTTCATCTACTTCTCTCATATAGCCAACTTTCCAAAGACTTCTTACAAACTGCCTAAGAAACTCTTCTTCACTCTTCTTAACCTGCTCATACATCACTCTTTTCCTCCTTTCTTCCAATACTGGGACAAAGCAAACAAAGTCTGAAGAACGGAACTGGTAAAGGCAGGACGCCTCTGATACTGCTGGAGGTGGGGGGAAGGAGCAAGAACGCAGAATTGATGATCCCGGGCAGGCCAAGGCGGAGGGGAAAGGCTGGCATTGTTGTCCTGTCATAAACTATAAACTTTAGAAAAGCACAGGCTGTTTCTTCTCTAGGGTGGTTTCCAGTGGTGACCACAGTGCTTGGTACAGCCTGGGGCACAAGAAGAGAGCTGCAGAAGGAATAAATGTAGGTGGGAAGCTTAGTTAGTGCATCCCTAACAGATGCTCAGAACACGGTAGCTGTGATTGTTAGTGCCATCTCAGTCTCACTGGCCATGGAGCAGGTGAGGATTTAGTTACAACTGTGAGATAAGCATACATCCGTACTTATTCAACAAATATTTCTGAGTTCTTACTGTGCCAACAGCACAATGAGAGATTTCAAAAAATCCTCAAGGAGTGTACAGCTCGTCGATTGAGAGACAAATTTGTGCCAATAATATTAATACTATTCTTTTACCTGCCTATGTGTCAGTCACTCTACTAGATGCTGAGGATAAGCAGTAAACAAAACACATGAAAATCAATGCACGTAGGGTGGTATGGTCCAGCAAACACAAGCTACTACTGCTCGCAGCCAACACACTGTTCTAAGAGCTTTCGTTCATTATTATGTTTAATCTTCACAACAACCATATGAGGTGGGTACTATCCTCACCCTTGTTCACAGATGTGAAAATTGAAGGCAAGGTCAAATGGAGGAATATGGCATTATCAAGTACATACCAGAAAGTGGGGTAACACAAAGGATGGACTGTTTTGCTGAAGAAGTCATCTGTCTCAGGGGCACAACAGTTGGACTGTCATGTAAGAACAGCATTTTGCATGTTTAAAGTGTTCACACACTTAGAAATATATTGTACCATCAGACATAGTTACGGCCGGCACCTCAAGCTGCTCCCAGTGTAAGATGAAGCCCGCAAAAAATACACCATTTGGTCAATTGAAACCATTAAAAAAATTTTTTTTAAATTGCAGCACTTAAATATAAGGAATTATCATTGCGATTTTCCTGATTCTTTTCTGTCACTTGAGTTTTTGCATCCAGAAATGGATTGGTCTGTTAGCTTAGGTCTCAGGCAGCCGAATCCGAGAGGTGACCAGGGTTGTCTCTGGTCCTCCTCTCCCCTCCCTTCCCCCAGCCCCCCCCGGACTGGAGCTTCTCTTCTCCTAACTCAGGAGGGGGCTGCTCCATCCGGAAGGTCAAAGGGAAGCACTTAGGGTGGCTAGTAGCTGAGATCTGTCCTGACCCACACCCAGGTCTTTTTCATGTTTATTATAGGCAATATGTTCTTATCATCTGAACTTTTATCCCTTCTTACTTTGGCAGGTTGTTAATACCAATTTTGTACCTTTTCTGGTCCATCTTACTGCTTTCGTACAGTTCAAGGATACAGCTGCACTCGAAGTGGATCAGCTGCTTGCAACATTAGGAGTAAGACTTTGAAAAGACAGTTGTAAGAACTAGAATTTGGTTCTCAGTTTTGTTGAATTTTTCTTCTGTTGCACTCACAGTCTCAGGTTAGTAAAAGTTAAAAATGTACCCGCATAAGTAAAAATTAAGAGAAAATGGTAAGATTTTAAATTAGGTTTACCCTCAGAAGGTTAATTTGCGAAACAGAGGTAGAAAGTGGCACACTTTACCTTAGTTTTTAAAACTTTTTATCCATTAAAACGGAATAGATTTATCAATTTCTAGGGGTTTTTTTTTTAGCTTAAGTATTATAAAAGTGACCCGCTCACATAAAATGTAAACACCCCAGAAGGTCGACTGTAAGTAAGAAGTAAAAGCCCCTTGCCCCCTGCCCTAGAGCTAACCACAGCTAGCCGTTAATATTTTTATTGGAGGAATTGCTACTGTTTAGGGACTTTTAACCCCCAAATTACCATATAAATAAAACCAGTTTAAGCAACAAACCCAGAAGTATCTTCACCCACTGGCTGTTCTCTCTCAGAACACAGCTCTAGAAGGCCCTGAGCAATCCCTTACATCTCTGAGGGGTGCTTATTTATTTTGCTTCCTAGATTGGGAACACATTCTGGTAATATTTTTCATTTATTTTGGAACGAGAGAGAAACCAGTAACATTTCATCTCATTTCCACAACTCTTACCTTTAACCATAAAGATCTGAGTTACAACCAGAACACAGTCCTTAAAATAAGGATAAACCAGAAAGACCGACTCAAGGTCTGGAAAACATAAAGAGAAGTATAAAATCAAGGCTGAGGAAAGTAAGAACAGAAACATACAGGCCTCAGGGGCCACAGAGCTGTAATTACTCTGGACACATCTACAAGTACAAAGTTTATAGGGGAAATTATACCCGGTAGTGCTAGACATGAAATCTAGGGTGTTCTCCCAGCCAATGTCCACAAGCTACTCTATGTTATAGGTATACATGTTCTACTACTTTTTTTTTAAACCCTCTAAAGGTTATTAAAAAAAAAAAAGAAAAAAAGGAAGCAGTTTTAAAAGACCTACTTAATTGGTTGAGGTTCAGGAAAGGTACATTCTCACAGGATCAGATTACAGCATAAATTGGGGCAAGTCTTCTGGAGGGCATTTTGCAATGTATCACAAATATGCTCTACAATGTTGACTACCCTTTGACCCACAACTCCTGCTGGGGATTTAGCTTAAGGAAAAGATCCCAGATTTGTGCAAAGCTTTACCTGCAATGACGTTCAGTGCAGTACTTTAATAGCAAAGCATTGGCAACCATCTTACATCCAAGAAAAGGGGAGTGGATCAATAAATTCTGATGAAGAATGGAGAGTCATCAAAGTGATGAAGCACACAATACTGACTGACATGGAAAGATGTACTGATACTAGAAAGAGTGACAGTAAGAGTTAACAGTGTGGGATTCTGGGTGACTTTTACTTTTGGTGTAAATATTCATAGAAATTTTGGAAATTCTCTGGTATCAGAAAAAAATATAGTTTTAAAGAGCCTCTGAGGTTAAAACCAACACACACATGTAAATTAATAAAACATGAATGACTGTGGGAAATGCTGAGAAGTATAATCTGGGGGACTTGTTCACAAACATGTACAATCTAAGTGGGGAGAAGACCCAAATTAAAAGTAACAGGGACTTCCCTGGTGGTCCAGTGGCTGGGACTCCACGCTCCCAGTGCAGGGGGTCCAGGTTCGATCCCTGGTCGGGGAACTAGATCCCGCATGCATGGGGGATCTACTAACTACAGTGGAGTTAGATCTACTAACTACAACCACTACAGTGATATGGATGAATCCAACAGACACACTGGGTGAAAGAAGGCAGACAAAATAAGCCAAACTAATTAGCGCTGCTAGAAGTCAGGAGAGCAGTTATCTTGGAGGGGACACAGTGACTGGCAGGGGCCATGAGAGGGACTCTGGGGGCTGGTCGTGGTCTACTTCTTGATCTGGGTGCTGGTTACACACGTGGGTTCAGTTTGTGACAATTTAGTGAGCTCTATACACCTAAGCAAACCTTTCAGTGTGCATATTAAAGTTCAATAAAAAGTTTTAGAAATAAGAATGGATGGGCTTCCCTGGTGGCGCAGTGATTGAGAATCTGCCTGCCGATGCAGGGGATGCGGGTTCGAGCCCTGGTCTGGGAAGATCCCACATGCCACGGAGCAACTAGGCCCGTGAGCCACAACTACTGAGCCTGTGCGTCTGGAGCCTGTGCTCCACAACAAGAGAGGCCGTGATAGTGAAAGGCCCGTGCACTGCGATGAAGAGTGGACCCCGCTTGCTGCAACTAGAGAAAGCCCTCGCACAGAAATGAAGACCCAACACAGCTAAAAATAAATAAATAAATATTTAAAAAAAAAAAAAAAAGAATGGATAAGCAACAAGGTCCTGCTGTATAGCACAGGGAACTATTAAACCAGAATGGAAAAGGATTTTTAAAAGAATGTACATATATGTGTAACTGAATCACTGTGCTGCTGTACAGCAGAAGTTAACACAGCATTGTAAATCAACTATACTTCAATAAAAATAAAAGTTTTAGAAATAAAAATATATACATTTGCAAATGTTAACAGATAAGTTAAATGAATATTTGTGCTGCTTTTATAATGATTTTTACTTTTGAAGTGCAGAATAAATACCTGTGTGGAATGTTGAGGGGAAGAAAATCCAACTGGTTGCAATTGCACAGACATTAGGTTTCCCCTGCAGGTCTGCCTGCAGCTCATTACGATAAAAGTGCAAGGCAAGAATTAATGCCTAATCCTGGAATAATGTCACAAGTGTAAACTCAAAAGCAACCTGAAACTCGGTGTCACAAGTCCAAGTGGCCCCAGCCTTCATTAAAAAGGACGTTGCTCTGTCTGCTTAGCAATGTTATTGTAGTTCTAAAACCTCTTTCCAATCAAGAAAAATGTTATGACAAGAAAGGACATTCAGTGTTTGGCTTTGTGTTTTCATTTTACCATAAAAAAAGCTACAATACTGGGCTGTGCGGTTTAATATTCGATACCTGGCAACGCTTTCTGCCGCTACCTGGCACCTGATTCTTACAATCCCCTTTTTTAGTCATCATGGAGCCAAGAGCAAGTTGTCTGGTCTTCTGCAAGTCCCATTTTATCTTCAGCATACCCGAAGAAAGTAGTGTTATGGCGGGAACACAGGAAGATATCAAGTAGCCTACACAACAACAACAATAAACATAAACAGCAACTGAAAGCTTCAAAAGCTAGACCTATATGCCACAGTCCACACTGGAAGCCAACCAGGCAGGGACTTTCACTTACATGTCCCCACTTAAACCCAAGTCGAGAAAATAAACCACCCTTACACAAACAAAACCTAGCACATAGGCCTAGACCACTCGCTTTACCCAGTGAAAGAACAAAAGTACCTCATTTTCTTATTTAAAGAAAGGTTTGTTCAAAACACGTCAATGATGATAAGTTAACGATGACAAACTTCTGCGTGACATCTTAGATGACTGAAGTATGAAAATGTATTTGGTTTGTGCATTTGTTGGCCACTACAAGCTAAATTTCTATACAAAAAAGGAGAGGGATGGAGGCTGGCAGGGGAACTGGCATGTGGGCACTGGTCTCTCACAGACTTTGGGCCTCACCTTCTCAATGGTATACAAGATCCATGTCCACCTAGATGGCTGATGTACACTTCGAATGAAACACAGTGTCAAGGGAGGGAGAGGGGAGACTGGCACAGGACAGGTGCTAATGAAATTAATTAAATGTTCATTTATTCAACAAATATGTACACCTACTAGGTGCCAGGAATTGTTCTAATTGCTCAGAACACAACCAAACAAAGCTTCTTTCCTTTGGGAGCTCACATTCTAGTTGGAGTAGGAATAAACATATATGATAAGTAAATATATATTACATGCTAAGGTCATAAGCACTGTGGGGAGTGGGGGAAGGTAAAGTAGGCTTAGGTGGGACTGGAAGATGGATGGCATCATCTGGGATTTTAAAGCTGTGTGAGTGGGACTCTGAGAAGGTGGCATTTAAACAAAGACCTCTGTGTCCCCTTCCCCATCACTGCTGCTTCAGCAAGATTAATGTAGGGGTGACATCCCTGGATGACATCACATCCAGCCCTCCTCAACTTCCTAAGACCAACAGTTCTAACTTCTAGGAAGGTTGTGGCTACTTTTTTGCGTGTGTGTGGTTACTTTTAATTAAGGGTTTTTTTTTGAACTTTACTTCTTCCTTGTACCACTAAAGCACGTACTCATTAGAAAACCATACAAAATCACAAGCAAGCTGCTGTGGGAAAATTATGGGCATAGTATAGGCTGAAGAGTGGGGAGGGAGAGGGATCTTTGGCTTAATTCTAATTAGCAACAGTGACACTACCTGACATTTTGGGACTTACTGCCATGCCATTTGTTTGTGACGCCATAAAATACACATCTTCCCGGGATCTAGCATGGCTCTCCAGTAATCATTTGTCTAAGTATACATTTTAGAAAACTCAGCAAATGTTTAAATAAATATTTAAAGGTATTTGATACTGCATACAGAGGATCACACCACTTTATAATTCCTCCTTTTCTCTAAAGTATTCCTTTTTTTCAAAGTTAGAAAAATTTGAGTATTAAAAAAAAAATCTAAAACCCATGTAAGTCATAAAATCTCATTTGCAGGTGGCTTTTGTAAACACACCTGGTTAGGTTGTGTTTCTATTAGTAAAACATTCTGGTTTGCCAGGTAACATAAAGGAGACCTCTTTTCTAGGTTCATCAACACTGCAGGGAGATTTTTACCATATTAAAGTTAAATTGTTTTCAGCTTTCGTCTTTGTGGGGTGGGGGAGGGGAAGAACCCAAAGAGGAGGTGGTGAAAGGATGGTGGGCTTTCAATCAGACCTGTGAACATAAAATTTCACTGTGCATTTCCATCATAGTCAAAGCGTGAGCTAGCAGCATCCACTTCATAGATTACATATAAACTTGTTATCTGGAGCTGTAAATTATTATCCCACCATCCCAACCTAAAGATGACCCCAAACATTAACGAGGAAATGGTGATTAAAGTCAGTCAATAAACATCTGTGAGCTTTTTGTATCTTTTAAGACACCTGGGAGTAGAAAGCAATAAGGTACTGGTCTCTAATCTTCAGTGTATTACAGCCTTTCAAAATATGAAAATGATTTACAATGCTTTATGTCTATAAATACACATAACCAAAACTATAAAATCCACACTTTTTCCCTCCTGCCTCAGTTCTTTGAGTAATGCGACATTGGCATTTGTGTCACTGTAATTCACTTGAGTACAGTCCCTCCACTGAGTCACCACTAAAAGTGAAAGTCAGGAAGAACTGGGAGAAAAAGCAGAGAAGAGTGACTTCAGGATTGCATGCCAGATTTGGTATCTCAGGTTGGAAAGATATATGTGTCTGTGTTTTGGAGGCAGGAGGAGCACAACTCCACTCAAATTTGCAATGATCTGCATTCCTCACAAAAGTACAGTTTTACCGTCCTTAACTGGACAGTCATCAGAGTAGCCACTACTCCCAAGTCCAAGAGTAAAAATGTTATATTTACACACTTCATCAACATGCCCACTTCCTACCCCACCATCTTCAGGATCATTTAAATATTAAACAATCTCAACCCAAAGGTAAAACTTTAACATTCAAATTTCTGGGATTTCTAAACACTGCCCCTCTATTAAGGAAACATGAACAAGGAACGGATTTTGGTCACATTTACTTACTGAGCCCCCAAATACCATGACAACTGTACCTACTGTATCTACCTATGCAGTATAATCTACATATGACAGTATTTGTGTATCCAGATGAAGGGAACCAATCTTTTAAACTTCGAAGGATTATGAAACTATTTTCATGCTTTTATTCTTAGCCAACAAAAGTCAATAAACTCTGATTTCAGGAATTCACTCAGACCTTGCAAAACTAGAAACTAAATTTTAGGGTTAAAAAAAAAACCTATAAAAAATGACCCAACTGTGGGTCTTAAAAATGGCTACAAATGAATTTAGAGAACTTGAGTTCCATGAGCCTAAGCCGAATTAAAACAAAAGTTGTTTTGTATTCTATTAATATCAGATGATTAAACACATATCTTATTTCAACTGGAATTCATTTATAAGTACTTAAACTTACTAAACTGGCCACTAATCCTAAAACTGTTCGTTTCTGGAAACATTCGCTCGTAATAAGTGAAAGTTAAGAGAATGACCATCGACGCATTCCTTGAGGTTAGGTCTATTTTATTCAAACCTCGGGCGTTCTTTGACTCCCATAACCTCACAAAATAATCGACGTCTAAAAAGCCAAGCTGAACTTAAAGCTGCGTGAGGCAGGGTCTCAGAGGGAGCGCCCCCCGGAGGCCCCCGCGCCGAGCTCAGCTCACCTGGCGCTTGTTAATTACCTGGGAGTTTCCCCCCTACATTCTCAGAGGAAACTCGAGCTTGGCTCTTTGCTCTCCGAGAGCTTAATCGCCGCAGCCACGCCGGCGCGGTCACCGACCCCAAGGAGAAGCTGGGGAGGAGGACGCGCCCCAGGGGCGACACAAGACGCCCCCGCCCCCAACTCTCCCCACAGACGTTTGCTTGTGAAATGTGTAATCTGTTGGGCGTCTCCAGCGCTGGGAGGGGAGAGGAGGGGGAGGGGAGAAGGGGAGAGGATGGGGGAGGGAAGGACATTCCCGCGTAAAGTCCCCTCCTCACCCCGAAGGTGAAAAATCCCGACCGTCTCCCCCGGCGAGGACTGCCGGCCGCCGGCGGGGCCTCCCCGCTTCCCCGGCCTCGAACCCCCGTGCCTCCACTATCCCCGGGACTCCCGCCCTCGAACCCCGAACCCCGGCACTCCCAGGGTCCTGGGCCGCCCCGGGCCAGCTTACCCGGTAGGTGCTCTCCGTGAGCCGGTTCACCTCCTCCGGCCCCCGCGACATGGCTGCAGCCGCCGGGCTGGCGAGCGCGGGAGAACGCGGCCGGGCCTCGTGGCCGCCCGACCCTGGGCGGCGGGAACGCCGGGGCGCGGCTGAGGGGCCCTCGAGGGTCAGCCGCCTCCACAGCCGTCGGCCGGGGAGTGCAGGCGCGCGCCTCCGCGTCCGAAACGTCAAAACTTGCAGCGCTACCGCCACCGCCGCAGCCGCCCTGGAGGAACTGAGGAGAAGCGGCCCAACCCTTCTGGAGCGAGCAGGGCTGGCCAAGCGGCCCCACCTGAGGCGGGCGGGGTGGGCGGGGCGGCCGCGAGGCGGGGCGGCCCGAGTGGGCGGGACTACCCCACCTGAGGCGGCAGGGGCAGTGGGAAGGAGGCGGGCCGAGCGGGCGGCCCGTGGTGGGCGGGTCAGTGAGGCCCGTGTGGGCGGGGCAGAGGCGCGCTGAGCCAAGTGAGCCGAGCAACTCTTCTTGAGGCGGTGGGTGGGCGGAGTGTAGCGGCCCCCATGTGGGCGGGGCGAAGGTGAGCTGGGTCAACCGTCCCCACCTGAGGCGCACTGGGCCGCTGGGGCGCTGGGGCCCGGACCCCGCGAGGCTGTTCTGCTTGGAGCCCATACCGAAGTCCGTCAGGCCTTTGTGGTCCTAGAGCCCTGTAGTGCCCCTCTCAGTACGGGCGACGAATGCCCTGACACCCACGCTCTCCGCGGGCGCTACCCCCAGCTGCCTTTTGGGGACTCGGAAAGAGGGTCCCACGTCCCCCAGTTGTATTGATTTCCCTGCTTGACCCCTTCCTGCGCACCCGTGTCCCTGACCTCAAAGATCTGCGGGACCCCAGGACATAGGCTCTCATAGGTGGAGGAAAGGGGCTGCCACTTGCAGCCCTTTTTGGAAGCTCCTGATATATGAAAAAATTAATAAATGCCACGATCTGGTTACAGAAATAGCAGTACGTTTTTAAACTTTGCTCTAAGAAGGACCTTTAATTCAATGCGATGTAACCGTGCTATTCACAAGATCGTGCTATTCACAAGATCGAGATTTAGAAGACCGTGGTGAGTGCAGGTGTTGTGGAGTAACTCCCCGTTCTGTCTCCATCCCAGCCCCAGCCCAGACCCTGAGGATCCAGAAAAGTTTCCCGTTTTCCGAGCGGGAAGCACGGCTTCGTATCTGAGACACTCACCCAACAGGGCAGGAGATCTTATGCTGGATTTTAAAAACTTCTATCTGGGTGCAATTTCATCTTTCATGGGCTTGTTAGGTCATGAGGCTTCTAAACTGCTCCTGTTATAAAATTCACTGGGAAATGTACACAAAGAAAGCACTGTGTGACCTAGGTGGGAACACCAGAGCATGAGATGCAGCTGGACTTAGAACCAACAACTTGGACTCTGGGACAATGTTATCAGGTTTTGCAAGCTATAAAGCATATCATGCTTGGGAACCAAAAGGTTATGTGTCCTTGGGTGTTGGGGGAAATAACACAACAGCCCTAGGCTTCAGGCAGTGGAAGCAGCTGCCTCTTTCCTAACAGGTTTCCAGCATTTGACTCATAAGATTTGCCAGGTGGGTTTTATTTGCCATATTGAGTGAACTGATGACCGTATCATTATCACCGTTACCTATTGGGCTCTTCAAGGATGTCTGTCCGTTTTTATTTAAACTTGAAAATCGCTGCCTTAACTTTGCAGGTCAGGTTGGTTACCTTTTGTTTTAGAACCTCCCTCTGTGCCTTCTGATGAATGGGGTCATTTCACCCTTTGCTGCAAGGCAGTCAGCCGACTGCCGAGGAGCCGGAAAGAGAGCAGAGGCTTAACCTTTAACACCCCACAGCTCAGCATTGTGGTTTGGGGCAATTAATAAACCACCATAAAACCAGCACATGCCTCAGATGGCCCAGTTTGATTTCCAAGGTTGGAATTTGATTGAAGGACCAGGTTCACAGTTGTATGCAAATCTTCAAACAGATATTTAACTGTCATATTGAACTCTTTAGAAGTCTTAGAGGATGGTCAGCTCTTGGTCTCTACCGACATCAGGACTAGGGCCACTCAGTCCCAAATAACAGGAGAGTATTGATTATCTGCTCTGTGCCAGGGGCTCTTCTGGGGGCAGGAGGAGTGCAGAGCGTACTGGCCTTGACCCAAGCCTTTCATACATGTGCAGGAGGTAGAATTTAAGGAGGACTGCAATGAAAGCTGTAGTAGAGGTACAGTCAAATGTGCTATAGGTTTAAAAAGATGGGCGCACTCTCCAAAGGCCATTTGTATTAGGCTCTTCAGGTGTGTGGTTTCATGCAAACTTGAAAACCCTCAGTCTTAGTTGTTCTGAGATTTCATGATGCTCAGCGTGAAGTAAAGTGAATCAATAGAAAGGAATGACTCAGGAGAAGGTGAGAGGCAGATTCTGTCTGCTGAGAAAGCACTGCAGCTGCTCTCCAACTGCCCGGAACCCCGGCCCGAAGGGCTGACCTGGCCTCAGAGGAGATCAGCTCCACACCTTCAGGGGCAGGCAACCAAGCTTTCCTCTCTTAGCTCCTGCTTCCGTTTAAATAACCAAAAATCCTGTTTATGTTAACAAAAGTTGTAAGATGCAATTGCCGGTGACAACATCAATAAGATTTTGAAAGCCCCACTCCAAACTGTCTCTTGTTTTGAGGTTTATGCCTTTTTGGTTTTGGCCGTGTCGTGCAGCTTGTAGGATCTTAGTTCCCCGACTGGTGCCCCCTGCATTGGGAGCACAGTCTTAAATTAACCACTGGACCACCAAGGAAGTCCAAGGTTTATGCCTTTTTCTGAACTTACTGTGGGGCCTGCCAATGGGCTCTCTGCCTTGATGGGTGCCCTGGGATGTCCACAAGAATTCCACTATGTTTTGTGACCGAAGGGGTCCAAGCCGATAATAGCAATTTGGGGCAAATTACCATTTAAGACCCAGAGATTAGATGTGGCTTTAAGTGTTCCTATTCTGAAAAGCAAATGTAAATTGAAAACTCACTTGCCTTTCTGTAACTTCCTTCCAATCCAAGCAACACTAACTTCTCCAGCATGCCAAATTTATTTCTGCTGTAGAGTTGGTTTTTTTTTTCCCCTAAGTTCCCCAACTAGGGATTGAGCCATGCCCTCAGCAATGAAAGCACAGAGTCCTAACCACTGGACTGCCAGGGAATTTCCCTGCTGTAGAGCTTTTCACTAGCTGTTCCCTCTGCCTAGAATGTTCTCCCCACTACAGTATTTCCCTGTAATGTGGATTTCAGCCTACAGGGACCTTCCTTCACAACCACTACATCTGCTTTCTGTCTCAGTAAATTTGCCTATTATGAACATTTCATATAAATGGAATCATACCATATATGGTTGTTACAATTGGTTTCTTTCACTTAGTACAGAGTTTTCAAGGTTCATCCTTGTTGTAGCATCTAACACTACATCATTCTTTTTGATTGCCGAATAATATTCCATTGTATGGATAAACCACATTTGTTTATGCATTCATCCATTGATGGACATTCAGGTTGTTTCCACTTTTGGCTATTGTGAATAATACTGCTGTGACCATTTGTGTATAAGTTTTTGTGTGGATGTATATTTTCACTTCTTTTATGTACATGCATGGGAGTAGATTTGCTGGGTCATAAGATCATTGTGTGCTTAGCATTTTTAAGAATCACCAAACTGTTTTTCAAAGTGGCTGCATCATTTTACATTTCCACCAGCAATGTATGAGCGTTCCACATCTTTGTCAACACTTGTTATTGTCTTTCTTTTTGATTATAGCTATCCTACAGGGTTTGAATTGTGGTTTTCATTTGCATTTCCCTAGTGGCTAATGATGTTGAGCGTTTTTCATGTACTTCTTGTATATCATCTTTGGAGAAATGTCTATTCAGATCCTTGGCCCTTTTTTAAAGTGTTATTTTATCTTCTTATTGAGTCATCAGAGTTCTTTATTTATTCTGGATACAAGTCCCTTATCAGATACATAGATTCACAAATATTTTCTCCTTTTCTATGGGTTGTCCTTTGAAGCACAAAAACATTTTAAGTCCTATTTATCTATTTTTTTCCTTCTGTTGCTTTTGATTTTGGTGTCATATCTAAAAAACCATTGCCTAACCCAAGGTCACAAAGATTTACCCCTATATTTTCTTCTAATAGTTTTAGGTCTATGATTCATTTTGAGTTAATTTTGGAGTGTAGTATAAGAAGAGGTCCAATTTCATCCTTTAGCCTGTGGATATCCAGTTGTTCTAGCACCATTTGTTGAAAAGATGATTCTTTTCCCCATTGAATTGTCTTGGCACTCTTATAAAAAGCCACTTGAGGGCTTCCCTGGTGGCGCAGTGGTTGAGAGTCTGTCTGCCGATGCAGGGGACACGGGTTCGTGCCCCAGTCGGGGAAGATCCCACATGCCACAGAGCGGCTGGGCCCATGAGCTATGGCCGCTGAGCCTGCGCGTCCGGAGCCTGTGCTCCACAACGGGAGAGGCCACAACGGTGAGAGGCCCACGTACCGCAAAAAAAAAAAAAAAAAAAAAAAGCCACTTGACCGTAAATGTAAGGGTTTATTTCTTGACTTTCAATTCTGCTCAATTGATCTATACATCTATCCTACCACGACACTGCCATACTGTCTTCATTACTGTAGCTTTGTAGTAAGTTTTGAAATTGGGAAGTGTGAGTCCTCCAACTTTGTCTTTTTGTTTGTTTGTTTTTTGTCTTTTTCAAGATTGTTTTGGCTACCCTGGGTGCCTTGTACTTCCAAATCAGTTTTAGGATTTGCTTGTTAGTTTATGCAGGAAAAGCATCAGGAATTTTGATAAGGATTTTATTAAATCTGTAGATCAGTTTGGGAAGTATTATTATCTTAACCATATTATACCTTCTGATCTATGAACACAGAATGTCCTTCCTTTTATTTAGGTCTTCCTTCATTTCTTTAAACAATGTTTTATAGTTTTCAGAGTACAACTTTTATACTTTTGCTCAATTTATTCCTAAGTATTTTATCTTTTGGATGCTATTATAAGTGAGACTGTTTTCTTATTTTCATTTTCAGACTGTTCATTGCAAGTGTACAGAAATATAATTGATTCTTGTAACCTGCAATTTTGCTGAACTTGTTCATTAGTTCTAGTAGTTAGACTGAGGAAATTCCCTTCTATTCCTAGTTTATGGAGAGTTATCATCATGAAAGAGTGTTGGATTTTGTCAAATGCTTTTTCTTTGTCTATTGAGATGATCATGTGTTTTTTGACCTTTATTCTGTGGATTTGGTGTATTACAATGACTGATTTTTATGTGTTGAATCCACCCTGCATTCCTGGGATAAATTCCACTTAGTCATGGTATATAATACTTTTATCGTTGCTGGATTCAGTTTGCTAGTATTTTGTTGATGACTCGTGTCTATATTCATAGGGGATATTGGTGTATTGTTTTCTTGTGATGGCTTTGAATGGTTTTTATATTAGGGTAATACCAGCTCTATAGAAGGAGTTGGGAAGTGTTCCCTCATCTTCTATTTTTTGGAAGAGTTTACGAAGAACTGGTATTTATTTTTCTTTAAACGTTTAGTAGAATTCATCAGTGAAACCATCTAGGTCTGAACTTTGCTTTGTGAGAAATTTCAAAATTACTAATCCAATCTCTTGCTATAGATCTTTCAGTTTATTTTTTAGAGTGTTATTTCCTTAGGTTTCTATTCCTTCATGTCTTTCATCATTTACGATATTACTTTATAGTCTCTACCAGATAATTCTGTGTGGTTTTTGTTTGTTTGTTTAATCTTCCCGGGTTTGGTTGTTTATTGTTTCTTTCATCCATGGTTGTATCTGCTGATTCTCTGGCATGGTGGATCCATCATTTCCTTACCTATTTTGGTAATTTTTAATTATGAGGTCATCTTTTGTAGTGATCCATTTGTCATTAGGAACCCCATGTGACCTGAATTGTAAAGTATTCCTCCAGAAGTGTTTTGTATTTGTTCCTGCCAGGTACTCCAAGGAGCTCCCCCAGCAGACTGTAAAATTCAGACTCTGCGCCTGCCCCATGTCACAGGCTTGGGCTGTTAATTTCTCTTGGGATATATATATTTTTTCTGTTCAAGACCCCAGTTAAGTCAAATTCCCATGTCCTCCCCCTGGGCCAATAAGTATTTAAGTATTTTTGAGTGCCCCTCTTATTGACACGTGGTCTTTTGAGGGTCCCACTGTGTGAATGGGTCTTAGTGTCTGCTCTCCTTTTTACACAGTCCTTATGTAGGTAAAACACCTAACATTCAAAACACCTGAACATTTGGGTCCATTTCCAGCTCCCATACTCCCATCCACACCCCTAAGAGCTGCCATATCCTCTGTTCCAGGGCTTGGTTTTCTTCCCTTTGTGTTTTTGGTATCTGTTTTCCTTTTTTCTTGCAAACTCAGCTATGTATTAACATATTTTTCCTACGTTTAACCTATAATTTAAAGTATTTGTAGCTGGAGAAATTCTGGGTCAGTCAGCCAGAAACCTAAAAGGGCCTTTGTAGTTTCCTTGTGAGACTGCTTATGGAGTGATAAAGGCTGGGCGAGCAGGAAGGATCGTGTACCAGTCTGCCTCTATCTGTATGTGGGCCTGGGCAAGGCATTTTTCACTTCTTGGTCTCAGTTTTTTGCACCTCTGTAATAGGGTAGTTGGTCTTCAAGTTACTTTTAGTTCTAAAATTGTTTTTTTTTTTTTTTTTTTAACTTCTGTCCACAGTGCTGATTCTGAAGTCTTTCTTTTTCTCTAGGTGCAGGTTGGCCTCTGTAAAGAGAGGCTCTTTGCCAGAGGCCAAGATAACCTGAGCATTCTTTATTTTTCCAAGGGCAGAAAGGGAGACACTGGTCTGTTGTCCTGAAAACACCACAGTGAGTTGGCTTCACGGGGAAATGGCCAATCTGTGGAAGTGGATCTGCCTGGCCTATCTTCTTCTGCCTTGTCTTGATTTTTCCATGGGAAAGCATCAGCAGAGAGAGCTCCAGACTTTCTTTTCCTAAGCAGATTTGTTTTCTGTGTTTAGCAAATTCCAAACATCGACCACATCTGCAAGTTTCCTTTTTGTGGGACTTAAATCGTTGCTGGGTATGCCCAATATTTTCCCTTGATAAACAAGCGCAGTAAGTTCTGGAACAATTTTACCTTCACTTGGGAATTTTTCTGAGAGAGAAGACTTGGGGAAAGATGCTCTGAAGTGCTTTTACAGAAATCTATTGAGCCAGATAAGCAATTCTCATTTCCTTCCCTGTCCCTGCTGTGAAGCCACAAGGAAAACACCTGGATTGTCAAGCAGTTCCACAACGTGAACAGCAGGGGGCGCTGAGGGGTGGAATAGAAGGGAATATTCTTTTCCACTAGGATGATCTGTCTTTCAATGTTTCAATTCTCTTTCAGGGAGAGCAGAAGCCTGTCTCTGATGAACTTTTTTTTTTTGTCTGCAAGCCCACTTATCACACACCCGTCTTTGTATCCATGTGCCTGCTGGGTACCACCTCATCACATGGGGCCCCTTCACCTTTGGGCCCTGGCATTTCCAGTGAATTTGTTTCCAGACCAGCTCAGACCTCTGTAACCTTTCTCTCTGTCTACACGATGCCTCTGCTCTGACTGTGAATTTCCATGGATCTATGAGAGCAATAAACGATGAGAGAATGCAACCTTTTACTAAAAGGGGAAGTATTATCCCCGTGGATCTTGAAATTCAGCACAAAGTGAAAATTTCCATTAGGCAAATGCATACAATTATAAATAATTAAGCAAAGGCCTTGAGTAGTAATTTATGTGTTTCTTTAAAAATGTCCCCAACCTACTGACATTGACCAGGAAGTACAAGAAATCTTGAGAATCAATGGAAACTCTGCTGAGTGCTAAAGGCAGACTTTGCCACGTAAGCCGGTTTGTAATGTCCCATTAGTATCCAATGACTATAAAACTTTTAGGAGGCGTTTGGCTATGGTGTCAGGCGGTACCTGGGGCCCAGAAGTAGGAGTCACAGATTCATGGTAGAAAGAGCTTTGCTATTTTAATACTCTCAATAGGATGCACTTAACAATGAAAAGCATGCATTCTAGGCTTCATCTGTTGTGCTTACAGATATTGAAAGTCTATAGTTGCTATAACCTTGGTAAGGCAACAAGCAGGCACAGAACGGCAAGTTTTCTACCATGTGGGCTGGAGTTGGGAATGGCAGAATAGACACAGTTCTGGCCAAAGAGATGAAGTAAACAAAGATCTGCTGAGGGGGAAAAAGCAAAAGAGTTGGGTGTTCAGGCAGCCATTTGCTTGGCTCCCTAATAGCTTCCCAGAAAGCAGATGTGACTTCGGTGCTGCCATCTTCCAAGCTCGAATTAGCAGACGAGACTGACATCAACAAACTGAGATTGGCAAGTGGAGAGAGAGAGAAAAGGAGGACCTGACAGTATCAGTGAGCACAGAGTTTTCTGTTCTTTGTTGCTGAAAGCATTCCTAAAGTGACGTACATTGTCATTAAAATTTGGGAGAATTTGAGATTGTGTTGAAGTCAACAAACACAAATGAACCTTCAAATGAAAAATCCAAATGGTGAAAAAGAGCTTCTTGAAACTTTAAATATATTTACATTTCTTCATCTGGGGGGATGACCATCTTTTGGAGAGAAAACAAAAAAGACCCATGGACTGTCAAATAAGAACGTGATTATAGAGACCAAAGGGGGAGAATGTTATTAAAATTGGGACTCTCTTGGAAAATCCCCTATTGTGAGTTTATATCCTTAGGCCACTTTCCAAGAGCACTTTTATTTTACTTAAATTGAAGAACACAATTTTACACCCACTTTTCCAAGAGACACATTTCTGAATCATTTTTCAAAGTTGGCAAATAAAAACCGTGTAGAGATAAATCCCCTGCTTTGCTTTTGAGTCAGCCATTTTTCCCACCAAACAACAACGATGACAATATCCCCAGGGGCCCTGAGTAGAAAAGTCTTCATGCATTATTGTTAACTAAAATAATAGAACCATCTCTAGGGCTGTAATTGAGTTCATAATTCTTGGAAGATTTTTCCCATAGTAGCAGCTTTCTTCTAAACGCGAAAGGAGATGAGATTTTGGCACAGAATATCAGAGCTTCTGAGGTCACGAAACATTTGGATCTTTGATATTAAGCAGACAAAATATTTGGGTGTATTTCCTTTCCTTCTGACTGAGCTAGATGTTGGGTTATCGGGTTGACCCTTGGGTGTAGACTCAACGGATTCTTCCTCCATGTAGAAACAGCAGCTGGGAAAAAGGAACAGCGTTTGTGCCTTGTAATGTTGCCAGGCTGTTGTCAGCCTGACTCGACATCGGGGTAGCCCTAGGGTCCTGAGGCCTGTCCCCACTGTGACTTGGTGACAGGGGTCTCCTGCTGCCGTTGAAATGGGACAGGGCACCAGGATGGTGTGCCTGACATGGCGGGAAGGGAGTGGGATGGTAGGCCTGGTGAATTTCATTTCTGTTTAGTGATAACAGTCCCTATGTGACTTGGAGCAAGTCACATCCTGTCCCTGGGCCTCCATGTCCTGGTAGATCGGAATGAGGGTGGACAGTCCTGCAGATGACCCCGAGGGCAGCGAGAGGCCTCTTTTGTGGCATTTCTCTAGAGACGCCCGGCCAGGCTCCCTCTCAGAATACACAGGAGCGAGAAGCAGCTGTGTAGGCCAGCCGGTCACCCTGTCCTGGGACTGCTGGCTGAAGGGAGGTCACGGGTTCACATTCTGAGGCTGCAGCCTGCCCCTTCCCTCCCCTGCCAGGCTGCCTTTGATCTCCAGATCACTTCACTCCACCGTCAACAGAGATTGCAGCTCACGCTGAGATCTGCAGGGGGCCAGTTCTTTCCCCCTCACCTTCAGGCCCTGAGCCTGTTGGTCGAGGCACATGGAATTTCCACACCCCTCACAGGTTGTGCAACTACTGTACAGATGCATTTTAAGTTTAATTATTGTTATCATTACTTTGTGCAGAGTGAACACTTGTTGATTTATTATGTTTTTCGATGGCCCACCCATCTGAATCACCGATGTTTAGCAATCGTCATGGGAGAGAAAGGGCCAGGTGACCAGGCTGAAAGCAACAATTCCTGGGTAACCGTCTGGAGAAGACTGCTTTGGAAGAAGCCAGGAACCTGCTGGAATTTGAACCCACATGTAAGAGATCTCCATTCCCTGATAGATTTGTTCTAACCTGGTTTGCCTGCCTCTCTGTGGAATACCTCTCTCCCCTTTCTGCCTTTTGAAATCATTTCTCCTGGCCTGATTTTGCTGCCTCTGCACCAGTGAGTAAGCAAACCCTCCGGTCACCTGCTTGCTGTGTGTCTTTGGGCAGGATACTTCCCCACTCTGAGGCTTTTTTTTCTCATTTGAAACATGGGAATGAGATGCTGTGAGCCTTACACACAGGGCACTGATGGAGGCTGCCACAAGGTGCTGAGTGAGGGGTGGGCATTCTGAGACACCCCTTCGTCGACCTTCCTTACGTCAGCGGCCATGTCTCATCTGTAGGGTTTCACTCCAGCTGGGTCACTCCAAGGAACCACATACTTCCTTGTTTGGGTGGGTCACAGTATGACTCACCTTGACCAGCAGCTCACCCTTGAGTCACCAGGAAGCCTGGGATGGATGTGACATCATCGGTAAACACAGCCAATCATGGATATGGGGGCAGCTCTGTTTGTCTTGGAGATAAACGCCACCACTCTGGCTGGTGCTCAGTGGAGGAGATGAAGGATGGCAGGCCCTGGGCATTAACTTGGTGTGATGACGTGTCTGTGGAGGGACCCCAGCATCTCAGGGTGGGAGACATCCTCAGGGGTCACCCTGTCACTTTGCTACAGGAATCGAGAAGGGGGAAGCTGTGTCCTCAGCTGTGCAGGGAAAGGGTGCCCAGAGGCAGCCGTTCCTGTTGCCTGGTTTGCTGCTCTGAAGCTGAGCTCTAGTCTCCCCTGGGGTTGCTGTTATTTAAAGTCCAGGCAGAGAATCCCCTAATGCCCTGCTCCTGTCCTTATGTGTCTCAGCTCGACTATGGTGGCTCCCTTGAGGGCAGGGTGGGCTCCGAGCTCAGTGCCTGTGTCCACCACGGCAGAGAACGTATGGAGACCAATCTTCTTCCCTGGGTAAACGGAATACCCATTGGGACTGGAGTTGGCCATTTTCTTCAGGGCCATATCATTCTTGGTGATGACATGCTTCTGGACCCCAGGCTCTGGCCCAGCCCGGCCCCCGGCTGATGTGGCAGGTGTCCCTGGCTCCCTCCAGGGCTCTCCCGGGGCCAGGCTGGTGAGGCATAGGGCCTGTAACATGCCCCATGAACCCTACTGGAGTCTGAGGCGGATGGAAAGGTCAGGAAAATGAGCCCATCTTTCTTTGAGGATTTGCTATTTTGTTCATCATAGTTTTTTTTTTTTTTTTTGCAGTAATTTTGATTTTCTAAAATGCCGCATTAAGATATCTTGCTCACCGAGTCAATTCTGTGCTGAGTCAACTGTCAACCTCACCTCACCTGTCTAGTCCTGTTCTTCCTGAATGCCCTCTTGTTGCTGTCCGTGAATCAGAGAGGTGTGGATGGACAGAAGGAGATGATCGCCCTGGGCCGCCCAGCCCTGGAGTTCCAGCTTGCCCTGCAGGGAAGGTGAAAAGGACGGTCTTGCTCTGGGGCTTGCATAGACTTGGAGCCTCTTAAACCTTCCTGAGCACCAGCTGCCTCCCAGGGTCCAGGAGTGCCTGGTGTGTGCCCGCTGCCCTGACTGCCCGCTCTGCCCACTAGATGGCGCGCTGGTTGCACGGGTGAGCACGGGGCCCCCTCCACCCCTGCCCCGCCACCCCAGCTTTTGTGAATTGCTGGCCAGTTTGGAGAACACCTGTCCAGTTGATCCCCACCGCGGGCCCAAAGCGTAGACGAGACTGAGGCACGGAGAGGCGAGCTGAGGTGACACACCTGATGCCTTTAACATATTAACATTGGCTGTGGGGTCTGGCATTGTACCTGCCATAGCCAAACTCCCCTTCCTCCTGGATCACTTTTTCTTGGTCTGTTTTAGAGGCACCTGTGCCAACCTGGTGAGAGCCATTGGACCCCTCCTTGGAAAAAGTTTGAAAATAATTTCCTGGGCTTCCAGAACAGCCCAGGAATAGATGAAGCACCTCTTTCCTGCACGTTTGCAGTATATGCGTTTGATTTGGGGTTTAGAGTTAACTCCTAACATTCTGTTTCAGATACGAATTTAACCATGCAATCCATCCATTCCTTGAAGAAATATTTATTGAGCACCTACTATGTGCAAACCACTAGAGATACTTGCCTTTGTGGAGCTCATGTTCTGGGGAGTTGGGGGTGGCAAATGATAAAAACAGGCAAAATTATAGTAGTTAGTAATGCTCTAAATAGTCTCAGTTCTCCCTTTTCTGGGCGCATGGTAGGATTTTACTCCCTGGTCTTGTGACTGCGTGAAACCATGTGGCCAGTTCTGCCCAATGAATTGAGAAATGATGTTACCTCCAGGCCAAAGCATTTAATTGCTGATGAGAGACCCTCTAGAGCCTTCCCTCTGCCCCTGGACGTGGAAACTAGAAACATTTCAGATGGAGGCTGTGCAGTCAGCCTAGGTCCCTGAGCCTTGTAGCACAAGTGAGAAATCAACATTTGTTTCTTTAAGTCACTGAGATTTTGAGGGTGTTTGTTATTGCAACAACAAAAGAAATCTTAAATAATTATTCAAAAGTAATTTGGGGGCTTCCCTGGTGGCGCAGTGGTTGAGAGTCCGCCTGCCGATGCAGGGGACACAGGTTCGTGCCCCGGTCCGGGAAGATCCCACATGCCACGGAGCAGCTGGGCCCGTGAGCCATGGCCGCTGAGCCTGCGCGTCCGGAGCCTGTGCTCCGCAACGGGAGAGGCCACAACAGTGAGAGGCCCGTGTACCACAAAAAAAAAAAAAAAAGTAATTTGGCTAACTTCTCTTCATTTATTTTATATTTATTAATATGTTACTTCTATGATGACAATAAAAATGATATTCTTAGGAAAAATAAATAAAATGTCTACTAGACCCCAAGTGGAGATGTGTGGGAGACACTGGATGATTGAGTCTGGAGTTAGGAGAATATAAATTTGGGAGTCATTGACGGAAAGATGGTATCAATAGTTTAACGTCTCAAAACACTTTGGCTGGTTATAAAGAGAAACTTTGAAGTGCAGCGTTATAGCCAGGGCCGATTCTAAGGGCTTAGATGAGGATTAGGGAAGATGATGTGGTGAGCTTACTGTCACCTTTGATGGTGTCTGGGAGGTTATTCTGTTCTCTTTGCTTTAGGAATGTCAAGGTCATGGTCCATTGCATCATGCAATGCTCCTCCGTCCTAATAAATCTCATCTTTTGCTAAATCCTGGGAGAAGTTCTGCTTTCCCTGAGGAACTGACATGCTTCCTCTTTCCCCAAAATGAAAATCGTGAAAAGATTGTGTGTCTCTTTTCTCTTCAGTTGCCAGGGAGCTCAAAGCCAAATTTGAAACTCACTTTACTACATTAACCACTTGCACCTGTAAAGCCTGCATATTTGTGTTTTTACTTTCCCTCCCCCTGACTTCTTACTTTAAATTCCCAGTCTTAGTTTTTAAAATTTTTATTTTATCATGTGTTCTTGCTAGAGTCATCTCAAGTCTATATGGAATGAGGTGGAGTGTAAAATAAAGAAAGGAATGTAACTGAATAGAGTTGCAACTCATTTATAAGTGAAAAAGATATTGAAAATTTGTCTCTAAGATAATTTCCTACAGGCAGTCTTATATTCCAGCTGAATTTCATTATAAAATTGAAAATGTGTTCCTCAAGGAAAAAGAATCCTAGTTCTGAAATGTTATAAAAATCACACTTTCAAATTGCAGCAAATATGTAAATTCACATATCTTAAAGAAAGCAAGTTATTGTAAGATACTGAGAATAATATGCAAAATAAGTCATAGAATACAAATGCCAAAGAACTAGAGTTGTTTTGATGTTTTAGGACAAGGATTTAAAGCTTGTGGGAAAAAGAATGTGAGTGTTGCTCACAGGACATGCTGCTCTGTGAGACTCCACAGCCCACCTTTTTCCCGGAATTACTGAAGCAGGTTTCTCAGGGCTTAGTCAGCCTTGACTTTGCCACACACCTATTAGCACCTGATTTATTAGTCTGTCAATATCGGCTCTTCAAATCATTCATTTTTTAAACTTATTTAAAGAGGAACTGGTCTAAGTAATTAATATACAGTAGGTGTGAATTCATGGATTTGCTGTTTTCTTAATGCACATTAAAATCAATGCATAACTATTAAACGAAAAAATGATATAGTGTGTTCCCCTAAAAGCACCTCTTTCACCACATGCCCCCCCGCAGCACGTGAGGGGTTCTGCTCCCAGCCTTTGGAAGTTGCCAGTGGGTCTTGAAAACAACTAGATAAACTAGGCTGAAGGGAGGAGGGGCCCTGGCATCAGCTGAGATACATGTGTAACTGATTCAGCAGAGGCGGGAGGCTCCCCCCAGTTAAAGGGAAAATGAGGTGAAGTGCGGATATTCTTGCAGAACACACATGACAGAGTCCTGTAGAGTGAATGCTGAATAGAACCCTTGAGAAAGATCTTAAGAAAGCCAGCTGGGATGAGGACACTGCACTGCAATATGATCACCACCCGCATCTAGTGCCCCTCTGGCTCTTGCCTGTTGCGATGCTCACCCATTTGGGCCAGCTGTACAAATACATCATTAGTTTCCAATAGTAAATCTCACTCTTGGCTTTTAGAACTGTGGTTCTCCAATGCCGTCCCTGGACCAGCAACAGCATCACCTGGGCACTTGTGAGAGATGCAGGCTCTTGGGCCCCACCCTAGCCCTGCAGGGATTCCGATGGATGCTGACGTTTGAGGACCACTGTTGTACAGTCAACAGAAGGCCATGGGCAAGGAGACCTGGGTTCAATGTCCAGGTCTGTAGCCAACAAGCTGTGACCTAACGTCAAATCACTCACAGACTCAGTTTCCTCAACCATAATGTGAGAAAACGCCTGGTTCTGAGCAGAGGTTCCCAGCCCAGAGGTCTAGTAGAATTACCTGGCATCTTCTCAAATATGATGCTGCTACACCAGCTGCTGCAATACAGTCAGCCCTCCATATCCACGGGTTCCACATCTGTATTCAACCAACCTTGGAGATACATAGTATTTCCAACTATTTACATAGCATTTACATCGTATTTACAACTATTTACATAACATTTACATTGTATTAGGTATTATAAGTAATCTAGAGATGACTTAAAGTATACTGGAGGAAGGGCAGTAGGTTTTATGCAAATACTACACCATTTCATATAAGGAACTTGAACATGCTTGGATTTTGGAATCCTCTGGTGTCCTAGAATCCCTCTTGGATACTGAGGGATGACTGTACTTTTATATTCTGTTTATATTAAGGTCTGAAACAGGCAAAAACAAATCTGTAATGGGAACAATCAGAGCAGTGGTTGTCTGGGGAGATGGGAGGGGTGATTGGGAAGGGGCAGGAGGGAACTTTCTGGGCTGATGCTGCTATTCTGCCTCGATGGGAATATGGGTTACACAGGTGTATGCAGTTGTCAAAAATGTATTGAATGGTACGCTGAAGATTTGTGCATTTTACTGCATGCATATTTTACCTCAAAAGAAAAACAAAAGGGCTGTAAACAAATATTGGACTCTAGTTAATAGTTTATGTGCCGAAGTGTTTAGGGATGAAATGCACTGACATCCCAATTCATTTTGAAATACATCAAATTATTAGATGGCTTGTTGACTGGACAGAGAAATGGCTAGTTGGATAGATATGTGATAAAGTAAGTATAATATTCAATAAGATGTTAGTTGCAGAATCCAGGTGGTGGGTATACGAGTAATCACTGCAAAGTTCTTTCAATTTTTCTTTAAGTTCGAAAATTTTTATCATAAAATGTTGGAGGGGAAAATTCTGATGCTGGTATTCCACACTCACGTCTATTAGCTCAGGATCCTTCCTACCATTGGAAGGAAGGAAAGTTCTACCGTTGGAGGGAGGTACATTTCTTTCTACAAGGTAGCAGTTTTTAAGCCATTCGTGCAGACATTCTGGGGAGAGGTGACACATGGGGAGACTGTTGGTTTTTACTCCTGACAATGAGTTTATTGGGCTGGAATCTTCCAACAGGTAAGGATAATGGGAAAGGCATAGGTGGTGCACCTGAGCTTCATTGCTGTTAGAGCCACCCCGCCCCTCAGCTGCAGGCATTTGGGGCCCCGGCTGCCACCTGTTCTCTGGGTGCAAGATTAGGGCTCCCCCCTGCAGAGCTTCTACTTGCCTCCGCCACCAAGGGGAGCTGTCACTCCAGCAGTTGCCTGAAGTGCCCACAATATTCAAACCCAGAGCTTGGAACGATTCTGATTCTGTGCCCCCTGAGGGGATTACAGGGCTCTTCCCATCATGCCTCGCTTCCCCTGTTAATCCATAACCCCGAAAAGGACCAAGCCTCCGAGCCATGGACCGTCTTTCCAGACCTGCATGTTCTCTGACTCAACGCACCTCCCCACCCCCATCCTTCCTCAAACTTGACTGATGGCACCGTGAGATCCATGGCCAGCAAACTCCCTTCTGGTGTGTTCTCCTGGCTCTTACCTGGCTCGCCGCCTCGCCTGGTGCCCACTCATGGGTGCTCTTCTCTTACACTCCGCGCACTGCAGAATCCTGCAGAGGTCAGTATCCTCCGTGCTCCCGTGACATCTCCTTCTCGTTCAACACCCAGCCATATCACCTGCTGTCCGTCTGCTGGTCATCTCATTCGCTGGGGACATGGTTCCTGGCTTACTGTTTCCTCCATCCTCCTGTCTTATTCTCCAGGACCCATGTGGATGGACCATCCTACCCCCTGGTCTCTCGCTACCTTGATTCCCTCACCTCCAGTGATCTTTCCAACACTCCGATCCAGCCACCCCTTCCTGTGGTCACACCCGGGCCCCTGACTTTATCTGGAAAAGAGATCCAAGCATCTCTCCTGCCCCCCACTTGCTCTAGCACTCCCGCCAGCCTCATCCGGAGCTCCCACCATCTCACGGAATGACTCCCTCCCTTACTCATCACCCCTCGTTTAATCACCTCCCTTGTCTCTCTCCTGCCGTCATCCCCCACTGAGCACACCCCAGCGTGGTTGACACACACACTGGCTGGCTCTTCTCCATCTTCTCCCAGCATCCCTGTGCTGCCCGGCAATCCCACTACTTTCCCCGTAGGTTGTTCTCCTACTCTCTGCAATGAGGACTTCGTACCTCCTCTTCTCTCCTCGGCTGCCCAAGCTCCTACCCAACCCCCTTCTGCTTAGCGGACGCCCCCATCTCTAACTTCATCCAGGAACGACAAGCCAGCAGAGTGAGCTCTCTCCTTCCTGCCACCGTCTGCCCGCCGCTTTCCATTCCCACTTCACAGCGGAAGAATCGTGCCTTCTCCTCCGTGAAGCCAGCTGCCCCCCTAGATCCGGTGCCCATCCCTTCTTGCTGCTCAGGCTTGTCACTCTTACCAGATCCCTGTTTCCTAGTCAACTGGAAACTTTCACTAGGGGGCGGAGAACTGGCTCTATAGTTGGGGACCCAAATGTCACTGAATTTTTCTAATTGCCACCTGGCTAAGGACAGGCCTGGGGGGGCGTCTGGTCTTGGTACAAGTCTTTCAGGTGACCCTGGTCTTTGGTCCACACATGTCCCTCTCGGGGTGGCTTCTGGGAATTAATGAGCTCTGACACAGAACAGCATCTCAAAGCTCTTCCAGACCTGCATGTCCTCATCCAATCCCCCCACCCTCACCCCGCCCGGTCCAGGCATTCTCACCCCCGGCAGGTGAGGAAAAGGACACCTCTGTGTCCACGGAGGACATACCTGAGACAGCACAGCCAGAGCTCCCAGCACTCAGAAGATGCTTGCTACCCCGGGATGGTCGTGCAGGGGTGTGTAGAGGGCATGTCAGAGGATGCTCCTCCACTATCACTGAGCCCGGGGAGGTGAAGGCGCTCTGGGTGTCCTCGCTCAGGGAGGGGTCAGGCAAGGCGGGTCAGAAAAATATTGCGCAGCAGCCAGGGTAACGGGTTAGATGAACGCAAAGCAGCATTTTTAAAGCCGAGAGCTGCCTGGAAACGGAAGGACGATGAGGCCCACAGTGCTTGCATTTGTGGCCATTAAAATACCTGCACAAAAAACAACACAGGTGTTTCAGAGCACACATGAAAACAAGTGTACACGTGGAGCCCATCGGAATGGTTATCTGTGGAAGGGGGAGGTGGGGTAACAGACAGAGACAGGAGTGGGGTCTTGCATGGGGTCCTGCTGCCGTGGGCCATGGGCTGGACTGAGAGTGGGGTGCACTCGGTGTTCTCAGCTGAATTCCCCCCATCTAACGCAGCAAGGTGACCTCACCTGTGACTCTTACTCCAGTCTCCCCTGTGAAGTGTGGGTACAGCTCACAGACCCACACTTTCCTGGGCCTCACAGCCCCTCGGAAACAAGCTTCTGTTGGTAAAAGCCAAGAGGCCACTCCTTGCTGGGAACATAACTGAGGTCCCAACCATTAAAAAGCAAAAAGGTTCCAGCACCCACCACCTGCTGGTGCACTTCCCTATTTCCAGTGACACTCAGCGCCCAGGTCTGGGCCTCAAACTCCTGGGGTCTGGTCGGCCCAGTCCTGGGGAGCCACGAGGGTTTGTGTGTTCAGTGGGGGTGGGTACTCCTCCGGGGGAAAGGTATCGGCACGCCTACCTGAGACGACGGGGCCCAAGGGGCTGGTCTCAGAGCCGGGGGTCCTGAAGTTAGTGAGCTGGGCCTGGAGGGGGCGTCCGGATCCCTCTTGTCTGCAGACCTGTGGTCTCACACCAATGAGCTTCCCGGGAACAACGTCTGATTCCAAGCTACCAAGGTGAGTGAGGAGTTGGGAAGAGTCGCACGTGGTCAGGGGGCTCTTGGGGGCCCGGAAGGGCCGCGCCACTGCCCATGCCCTGCCGATGGTGGCAGGAGGGGATGGAGCTCCAGAGGAGGAGCGAGGGGCAGCCGAGGGGCCATTGCCGCGCTGTGGTAGAGAGACCCTCACTTAAGCTAGACCCGTCTCCTCAGACCCTCACGAGGAAAGTGGAGGTTTGCTCTACTTTTATGTAGAAATCCACCCAGATTGGACATTCTCATGAGAATGTCACTTAAACAGAACAGACGTCAGTTTGCAGGTGAGAACTTCCGTGTTCATAGCCCTGGGACACACCCCCGACCTTTTCATGGAGGAAATCAGGAATTTGGAAAATCGCTGTCATTTCTTGTGCAAAGGAAACTCAAATGTTTCCCTCTATAGAAACTTGTAGTTAGAAAAGAAGGCAAGTTGCCAAGGGGGGGGGGTTGCGGGGGGGAGGGAAGGACTGGGAGGTTGGGATGAGCAGATGCAAACTATTATGTAGAGAACGGATAAACAACAAGGGCCTACTGTAGAGCACAGGGAACTATCCTGTGACAAACCATAATGGAAAAGAATATAAGAAAAAGAATGTATATATATGTATAACTGAATCTCTGCTGTACAGAAGAAATTAATATAACATTGTAAATCAACTATACTTCAATAAAATGAAAAAAAAAACAAGGCAGAAGTCTGATCTCCTATTTCTTGCAGGTGAATTAATCGCTTCTCATCTTGTAATATTTACAGGATAGGGATGATGAGCTGAGGGGAAGGAGAGAAAAGAACCTCTTAAAAAAGAGGAATTTTTAGGCGCAAAAAGGAAACTGTATTAATCAAGGTTCTCCAGAGAACGGAACCTATATATATATATATATATATATATATATATATCTATCTCCTGTGATCCAGCGAAGTTGATACATATAATTAACCACCACGGAAATCATACCTGTTAAGGAAGACAAGATGCTCCTTAAAAAGGAGGAGAGGGCTTCCCTGGTGGCTCAGTGGTTGAGAATCCGCCTGCCAAGGCAGGCGACACGGGTTCGAGCCCTGGTCCGGGAAGATCCCACATGCCACGGAGCAACTAAGCCCGTGCGCCGCAGCTACTGAGCCTGCGCTCTACAGCCCGTGAGCCACAACTACTGAGCCCATGTGCCACAACTACTGAAGCCCGTGTGCCTAGAGCCCGTGCTCCACAACAAGAGAAGCCACCACAATGAGAAGCTTGTGCACTGCAATGAAGAGTAGCCCGCGCTCGCCATAACTAGAGAAAGCCCGTGTGCAGCAATGAAGACCCAATGCAGCCAAAAACAAACAAACAAATAAATAAATTTATTAAAAAAGAAAAGGAGGAGACACAGATGATGAGGTTGGGTAGGAGCCTTGAGTGGCTGTATAGGAGGACTTCTGGGTGTAGACCAAGTGGGTCCTTCTAGAACCTTCTAGGAACTGTTCCTCTCATGTTATGGTCTAGCATGCCTTAGCATTGGAAAGCACAATTCCTGCTTTGCTGGGATTCCAATAGAATGGGGAAGCAGAAATGGCTGGTTTTCTTTAAGCTGAAATTTAAGATGTTTCCCAGGGTTCATTTACAAAGCAGTTCATTTAATAATAATAACTTTTAGCCACCAACGATATTATTGTTTTTCCAAAAGAAAAGAAGCGTTTCTAATGGGCTGACCATGAGTTGCCAGCCTTGTGTTGGCTCATGGTGGAATAATCAGGCCAGGCCAAGCTGGGGGGCACCCACATTTTTGGGTTCTTCCTCCCATACAAGGTCCAATGCTGCCTAGACTGACCCCATGGAAGAAACTGCTTCTGAGGTTGGGGCAAAGCTCTCTCCCACTTCCCCCTTCTTCCTGTGGTCCCACGTCTCACAGGTGCCACAGCAGGACCCGGCCATCCTCTCTGGGCCCAATGACCCAAGTGGTGGGCTGCTTTGCAGACAGCGCTGGTGTGGGAGAGATGGCCAAGTGTCCACTAAGTCTTGCTCTCCATCTTAGAGTTTAGAGTTGGGCTGGTGCCCCACCAAATCCGTATGTTGAAACCCTAATCCCAAGGTGATGGTATCAGGAGGTAGGGCCTTTGGGAGATGATTAGGCCATGAGGGTGGAGCCCTGATGAATGAGATTAGTGCCCTTATAAAAGAGACCCCAGGGAGCTCCCCTGCACCTTCTGCCACATGAGGATACCGAGGAAAGATGTCACCTGTGAACCAGGAAGTGGGTGCTCACCAGACACAGAATCTGCTGATGCCTTGGTCCTTGACTTGCAGCCTCCAGAACCATGAGAAATAAACGTCTGTTGTTTACATGCCACCTGGTCTACGGTATTTCTGTTACGGCAGCCTGAATTGACTGAGAGGTGGGAAGGGGAGGCCCAGCCTGTCTCTGTTTTCCAGCAGCACCCATCGCTTCTCATGTTTTGGTGGGCTCATACATGGCAGGCTGTGTTTTCCCAAAAATGACATTGACACTGTTTCTGGTCTCATCTGTACTTGCTGCTCTCCCCTTGAGAGGTGGACCAGGGGTGGGTCTTTGTGACAGCCTCAACCAATAGAGTAAGCAGACGTGATCTGTGGGACTTCCAAGCCAGGACTCAGAAGGTGATGCAGCTTCCGCCTGGCTCTCTTTTGTGACATGTGTCGTTTGGAGCCTGAGCCACTTTGCATGAGTTTGGCTGCCCTGGAGCTGCCATGCTGGAGAGACCACGGGGAGGTAAATGTGCACGAGGCCCCCGGTTGAGTCTTCCCGGCCCCCCTCCCCCCATGTGAGAGACCCTGAGCAAGAGCCACCCAGCTGAGCCCAGATCATCCCACATTTGTGAACCAAAAAATGTTTGGTCATTGTTTCAAGCCACTGCTTCAGTGTGGTTCATTACACAAAAACAGATCAGTGGAATACCATGTGGCCATATTCACCAATAGCATGTGAAGCAAAGTGAAGCGGGTTGTTTCCAGATCAAGGTGGTTATGAAGTAGGGAGATCATATATCTGAGTTTGCCCTTACTGAGTTTATTGTCTTGGTATAATTCTTAATAACACCCCCTTTCACTCTCAAAAGTGTCCTGGTTTGGGAGATATGTTATATAGTCACCCTTTAAGAACCAGATGTGTCTTATAACTCTCTTTCCTTCCCTTGGGTTGGTGCAGACAAGCATAGTAACCTTGGAGGAGCCACAAGATGGAAGGGACCTGGTAACTGAGTCACTGCATAGAGGATGATTCCAGATCCCAACTCAGGACTCTAAATGAACAAGAAATAAACTTCCAAAGTGAGTGACTGTTTTTGAGCCCTGACACAGTTTATTTGTTATAGCAGCTAGCAAGACCCTTAAATTGGTTATGAGCAAAATTAGAAATCTCCGTCTTGGCTTACAAAGCGAGAGTACAAGGTGCCAGTGTCAGGAATCTGAGCCTGTTCGTTTCACACCTTCAAACCCCTAAATTGTGTGGCTCCATAGCCAAGGTTGTGCGATTTTTGTGCACAAATAAATATATGTATATCTTCTAACGATTCATCACAAGCAAGAACAGTGTTTCCGTCAGTTTACTTCCCAGTTCTGTCTTTACCAGATCAGATGTGCTTGTGACCGTGGATTCTTCAGGTTGTAAAAGGAAGAAAAAATCATCTGTGTTCAAGATGACTGTGGGCTTTGGGAGTCAGGTGGGCTTCGTGTAAATTAGTGTGAAGATGTTCGCTAGCTGTGCTGCCAGGAAAACATCACTTAATCTGTGTCCCAGGTTCCCTGAAATGACGATACTAATATTGACTTTCCTCTCCTTTTTTCTCCTCTTCCCCTTCCTTCTTTCTCCCCTTCGTAACATCTTGACAAGTTCATCAATGCACACATATGAAATAAGAGGTCCCAAAGTGCATACGGTGAATGGTACGTCTGCCTGGGTGACTTTCAGTCTTCACCTTGAACTTGGAGTAAAGTGGTGCTACAGAGAGATGATGGGTCAGGACCCACGTCCTGGTGCAGCAGATGCTCTTGGCGCCTGTCCCACCCCCTGTCCCCACGTCCACCTCTGACGTCATCTGCAGCTCAATGGAAAGCTGGTGAGCTCAGGCCATGTGCAGGGGTGTCCCTGCCACCAGCGGGCCCCAGGGACAGCCTTCACCAGTGGAAGCAGGAGCTGGTGCACAGATGCCCCGGTCCGTGGTCTTGGAGGGACGAGTCTGAGTCACAGTCTCCTGGGTGCTCAGGTGTCCTGGGTGGATTGAGAGCCAGTGGCCTTCAGGGGAGGCAGCTCAATCACCGCTGATGAGCTTTTCCTTCTTCTCGCCTTACTAGATTCCTAGGGCTGCCACAACAAAGTGCCACAAACTGGGTGGCTTAAAGCAGCTGAAGTGTATTGGCTCACAGTTCTGGGACTAGGACTGCAGAGTCAAGGTGTTAGGGTCATGCTCCCCCTGAAAGCTGTAGGGGGTTCCTCCCTTTGGCGTCCCTGGGCTTGTGGCTGCATCACTCCAGGCTCTGCCTTTGTCATCACATGCTTTCCCTGTGTGTCTCTGTCTTCTTATAAGGACACCAGTCATCTTAGATTAGCAGTCCACCCTTCTCCGGTATCACCTCATCTCAACAAACTGCAACAACCCTATATCCAAATAAGGTTACGACCTGAGCCTCTGGGGGTCAGGACCTCCCATCTCTTTTGGAGGGATCTGTTTCATTCTCTTTGCTCCCTCCTTCCTCTTTCCCAGGATCACCTCCAGTACAACTACCTGACCCAGTCCTTGTCACAGGCTCCGCTTTTGGGGGAACCCAAACCCAAATACCTGGGGCCCGTCTCCCAGCTTCACGGTTCCCCAGCTCCGTGTCCTGACTTACTGTGTTGTGAGGTGTGTTAGTCTCTCCGTGCCCTGTCACGCTGGAGGTTTGTCACTCAGATCTCCGTGTGCTGCAGATCCGGGGACTCTGCGGGGCGGCAAGCTGAGCGCTGATTCTGGGACTCCCGCTCCTTCCAATTCTAGATGATGCCGTCTTGAAACACGGCCTTCACAGCGAACGATGGAGGGGAAGAGAGAGGGTGGGAGGTTGACAGAGGCTTATATTCGGGTGTGGAAGCAGCATGCATGAGTCCTATGCATATTCTGTGTCCTAGAACCAGTCCACCGGGAAATGTCATCTGTGTGCCCAGGAGGAGAAGGTGGGCTGAAGGAGTATCTGGTCTGTTTTTGCCAAACTCGCCCTCTGAAATTGCAGTTTCCTTGTCTATAAAATGGGATTCACTTTTGCCCTGTATCCTTGAGTCTCAGCTCTGAGTTAGGAGAGCTGCTCATGACAGCCTGGCGGCACACAGTAGGGACAGACAAGTGAGACTCTGGTTTGTATTGCGGCCAGGTGGGGCAGCCGTTTGATTGTCACATCAGCTGCTCGTCCCTACGGGGCCATCCCTAAGGAAGGATTACAAGTCCCAACCCACTGACATCAGGCTTGGCCATGGGATGAAATGTGGGTGGAGCTCCTGGGGGTCAGGAAGGATCTGTTTCATTCTCTTTGCTCCCTCATCCGTCTTTCCCAGGATCCCCTCCCATTTTCTTGTCCTACATTACCCCTTCCCTCTGCTGAAAACCCAGAATGTGCCAGTAGAAGTGGCCCCTTTAGCCTTGGTCCTAGAATAAAGAGGACAGAGAGAAAAACCACAGTGGACCTGCAGCTAACAATGAAGATGATGAGAAACCAGCCTCTCTCCCTGTCTCCCTCCCTCTCTCTCTAGTTTTTCTTTCTTCCTTCTTCCCTCCCTCCCTTCCTTCTTTTCTCCCTCTCTTTTTCTTTGCCACTGAAATTTTGGGGGCTGTTTGTTACAGCAGCATAACCTAACTTTTCCTGACTGATACATCATCAATGCCCTCATCTGGCCTTGTCAATGTCCTCCTCCCTGACATGGTCCCTGAGTAAGGAAGTGTCTCTTGACTTGGGTCCCAAATCCTTTGTGATCCAAGCTGGATCCTATGGAGCCCCCTCTTTCCTAAGGTCCAGGAATTTGGGACAAAAGACCAATTATTCATATCTGTCAGCCCCAGAAGATGCAATCAGAGAGAGGCAGAGAACAAGACAGACCATATCGGCCCCCAGACCCTAAGACCCATCTGGTCTGGACTGAGCACCTCGCTGCCTCATGAGAGAAGAGGGTGGGGGTGACCAGCCCAGCCCTCTGTTACATCCGCATGGGAGGAGGAGGAGGGGGCCAGGGAGGAGGGTTGGCTGGGCCTGAGTCTCATCACTCCCTAGGTTCACCAGGATCACAAGTCAAAGGAGAGAGGTAAGTCCTAGGGACGTGTGAGTCCTTAGATAACAGTGACCTTCCCACTAGCGAACGGGCTCCAAAGTGGCCCTGGACCCAGACCCGCCCATCGAGGCTACCCCCACTCCCTCGCTCACAGAGGGGGGCTGGGGTCATGTCAGGAAAGCTTCCCGAGTGAGTTTTCACCCTAGAAGACACGTGAAAGCCAGGTGAAAACATGTTTGCAAAACTGCTTTGTGAATAGTGAAGCGTAACGCATATGACGGATGTTAATTTTAAGAGAGGTGGAGGAGAACTCTCATTTTAATCCAGGGAAGCTTCCTGAATCAGACCTCTCTTTCCCGGATCCTGATTGCTTGTGGAGGATGCTGATTAGAAGACATGGGAAATACTTCGTTCAATCTAGAACAGGCAGGTGGATGTTTTGGTAGTAGGTTTTCCTACGGACCAGGCGGGTGGAAAACTATCTAGAAGTGCCTCCTGTTAGTGTGGCATCAGCGGCATCAGATGCCTCTGGAGACAGAGGCTGCTCGTGGCTGAGAGCTTGCTTTCAATTCCACCTCTCAGCCAGCAGGAAACAGAAGCTCCGAAGACCTTAAAGGAAACCCAGGGGCAGCCATAAACTCTGTTTACAGCCTTCTAGGGCCCAAGAGAACCGCTGAGGAAAAGGAGTTGTCTAAGGAACCAGATAGTTATTCTATTATGTTTTTTTTTTAACCTGAAAATAAAAACTCACCGCTGATCTATGAATCACGAACCGGGCTGACCACGAGGCCTCCAGCCGGAAGGGTCGCTGAGGCCCTGGAGGTGGCCAGCCGGGCCCTCGGGAGCAGTTTCTTCTCCTCTGGGGCTTGGGGTGAAAGCGTAATTTTCCTTTCTCTTCCTCACGTCCAGCCGTGCCCACCTCCAGTTTCTTCCCCGGGCGGCGCTCACATCCTTGTTTCCGATGATGCTTCCCCTCCCTTTCTCCCTCTCCTTTTTTTGAAAATTTATTTAATTTATTTATTGTTGGCTGCATTGGGTCTTTGTTGCTGTGCGCAGGCTTTCTCTAGTTGCGGCGAGCGGGAGCTACTCTTTGTTGCGGTGTGCGGGCTTCTCATTGCGGTGGCTTCTCTTGTTGTGGAGCGCGGGCTCTAGGCACGTGTAGGCTTCAGTAGTTGTGGCATGTGGGCTCAGTAGTTGTGGCTCACAGGCTCTAGAGCACAGGCTAAGTAGTTGTGGCACCCGGGCTTAGTTGCTCTGCGGCATGTGGGATCTTCCCAGACCAGGGCTTGAACCCGTGTACGCTGTATTGGCAGGCAGATTTTTAACCGCTGTGCCACCAGGGAAGCCCTCCCTCTCCTTTTTACAAAATGTATTTCTCACTTCCTTTCTGCTTCCTGGGAGTGAGGACCAATACACCAAAGTGCTAATATCATATAAAACATGCCAGAAAGTGCCAGAGCACAGAGAAGAAGACACCCCCTTCTTCAGACACCCTCAGGCGCTGTGGCTGGAGGAAGGTGCACTACGGCCCAGGGCCCAGGCCCTGGATGACCCTTGGGGGCCTGGTTGCCGAAGCAGCTCCAGGACGTGGTGGGCTTGATCAGCTGGGGGCAGGGTCACAGAGCAGGGGTCACAGGGCACTGAGGGGCCGGTGCAGGAACTGCTGGTGAACGCTGGACTCCCTTCCGCAGGAGCTCAGGGCCCAGGTGGACAGGTAGCTGGGCAGAGGGCGCTTTGGAGAGATGTAGGTGAGAGGGGCGTGGGAACAGAGAGGAGCCTGACACCCTGGGAGGCATCCCATACCTGGGGGGCTAGAAGCTGTTCTAGAACCCTCCACAGTGCTGCTTTTTCTCCCTCACTCACCCCTGAGCCTTCGTGGGAGCAGTGGGTGAGGTGCAGACACAGGTCCCTCTCCCTCCCACCTGGTAGGTTACCGGTGAGGGGCTGGTGCTCACTCTTCAGGGGACATCCACCCATCCGGCAGACACTGACTGAAGTCTTCTGTGTCGAGCAGAGGCTTTAAGCTCATCGACTCTGGGTGCCTCCACCACTGACAAGCTGTGTGACCTTCGGCAAGTGACTTAAACTCTCTGTGCCTCGGTTTCCTCATCTGTAAAATATCTTATTCACGAAAGTTAAATGAGGTAACATTTGTAAAGCATTTGGCCGAGTGCCTGGCATACAGTACACATGATATGTGTGTTTGTTCAATAAAAATAAGCTGGGAGACGAGGGATGTTCCTAACTCCATGGAGCCCGCACGTCAGGGGTGGAGACTAACAACAGACGTGAACCAATAAATGACAGAATTGCAGTGTCAAGAGGAAATTAAATCAGCAACAGGATAGAGGGTAGGTAGCAGGCAGGGGAGTGTTATTTTAATCAAGGAAGTTAATGAAGGCCTCCCAGAGGATGTGGTCTCTGCATGGAGACTGAAATGATGACCAGGACCAGCTGTGCAAAGATCAGAGGGGTGCAAGGACTTCCCTGGTGGTCCAGTGGCTAAGACTCCGTGCTCCCAATGCAGGGGGCCCAGGTTCAATCCCTGGTCAGGGAACTAGATCCCACGTGCCGCAACTAAGAGTTCGCATGCTTCAACTAAAGATCCTGCACACCGCAACGAAGATCCTGCATGTCGCAACTAAGACCTGATGCAGCCAAATAAATAAATATTAAAAAAAAAAAGAAACATCAGAGGGGTGGATGCCAGGCAGCGGGCACAGCATGCGCAAAGGGCCAGTGCGATGGAGGAAAAGTTAGGCAGGTGTGGCTGGAGTGTGGGGGCCAATGGGAGAAGTTGTGTGTGAAAGAGTTTGGAGAGAAGAAGGTCCCACGGGGGTTGGCGGTCGGGGGAAGGGATTGAGGTTCTTTTCTAATTTCAGTAAGGGACTGTGTTCATTTTCTAGGGCTGTGGCAACAAAGTACCACAAACTTGGTGATTTAAGACAGAAATGTATTTTCTCATAGCTCTGGAGGCCGGAAGTCCAAAATCAGGGTATTGGCCATGGTCCCTGCAAAGAATCTGGGTTGGGGGGAGCCTTCCCTGCCTCTCCCAGCTTCTGGTGGGCCCAGGTGCTCCTTGGCTGTTGCTATATCCCTCCAAAGTCTGTCTCCGTCTACACCTGCTATTCTCTGTGTGTGTGTCCTCTGTGCCCTCTTTTTTTTTTTTTTAAAGAAAGAAATAGAAATTTAAAACGTTTTATTGAAGTATAGTTGATTTACAATGTTGTGTTAATTTCTGCTGTACAGCAAAGTGATTCAGTTATACTCTGTACCTTTTTTATATTAGGATACCAGTCATTGGATTTAGAACCTAAATCCAATATGATAGCATCTTGAGATCTTTAACTTAATTACAACTGCAAGGCCCTATTTCCAACTAAGTTAACATTCACAGATACTGGGGCTTAGGACTTGGACACAGTTCAACTCACTCAGAGACCACTGGAAGTTGAAGCAGAGGAGAGCTGTGATCTGCCTTATGATTTAACAGGATCACTCTGGCTGCTGTGTGGAGAAGAGCGTGAAGATGGGGAGGCAAGTGCGGGCTCTTGCAGGCAGCTGAGCCGGAGATGACGGGTGAGAAAGAGAAAAAGGCATTTTCCTGTTGGACACAAACAATTTCACGGATCACCAACCTCAGACAAAGCCACTCTGTGACCACGATGGGTTAAGACAGCAACACGACTCTTCTGAAATCACGTCTGAACACAGACAAAACATGGACATCATCCAAACCGCCCCCATCCTGGCTAACGTGACTCTTTTTTTCTTTTTAAACTTATCACAGTTCTAGCTTTGTCCCATCCTTCTTACCTTCTATATAAGAATTATTAAGATGCCCAATCATAGCACCACCGCTGATTCCTGATAGCATCTAACCCAGAGTGAAGGCTTGATTCCCTGAACCCTCCCCCAGATCATATGACAGAAGCCCAAGTCCTGTAAGAGGTCCTGACTGAGATGCCCCAGGGCTCCCCATGGTGTGTGTTCACTCTTCCTGCATCAAATTAACAAGCCCAACTTTTCGTCGACAGCCGTGCTCCTGGTGGTCTCTGGTTGAGGGGCAGGGGGGGCTTTGTGGGTGTGGGACCAGTGCCCCGAGCTTGGTGTAACGCTGTGCTGCTGCCATAATGAAATTCTTAATAGTTTTTTTTTAAATTAATTAATTTGTTTATTTCTAGCTGCTTTGGGTCTTCGTTGCTGCGTGCAGGCTTTCTCTAGTTGCATCGAGCGGGGGCTACTCTTTGTTTTGGTGCGCGGGCTTCTCACTGTGGTGGCTTCTCTTGTGGCGGAGCGCGGGCTCTAGGCGCGCAGGCTTTAGTAGTTGTGGCGCGTGGGCTCAGTAGTTGTGGCGCACGGGCTTAGTCGCTCCGTGGCATGTGGGATCTTCCCTGACCAGGGCTTGAGCCCGTGTCCCCTGCATTGGCAGGTGGATTCTTAACCACTGAACTACGAGGGAAGTCCCTCTTAATAGTTTTTGAACACGGGGCTCTGTACGTTCATTTTTCACCGGGCCCTACAAATTCTTTAGCTGGTTCTGCTGAAGAGCGTTGACAGGGGCTAATGCCAGGGTCATTGTGGTCCAGAGAGTGACAAGTGGGTGGATTCAGGACTGTTTTGGCCCCCCACCAAAAAAAGTGAGAAAATGCAAGGAAGAGGGAGAGAAATCCTGAATGTGGGGCTGTGTACACTGTGCTCTTTATCAAAGTGGGAAATAATTGGGTGGTGAGGTCAAGTAGGTTTGGGAGTGGGAACGGGGAGACAAGAGCCTCCACTGGGTGAAAATATACTTCTTATCACACATTAGGAAATAGACATGGGATGTGACATTTTAAAAAATTGGTGACTCACTATTGTACTACTATTTTGCAAGATATTACCACAGGGGACAGGGGCAGGGGAGGAAGAATTGAGGAAGAATTGGGACTTGGGGATCTTTCTTAACTGCATGAGAATCTACAACTATTTCAAAATTAAAAGTTTAATTAAAAAAATTGGTGACCCAGAAAATCAGGACGTGAGTGGAATGCCAGGCAGCTCCGGGCAGGTGTTGCTCATCTGTATTCATCGGTTCTTGAATCTGCAAGGAGTTGGGGGGCAGCTGACACAGGCGGACTCAGCCCAGTGAAGGGCCGTGGTTGGGGTCTGCAGGGACAGTGGCAGCAGCTGTGGCACCTGAGCCTCCTTCCTGGTGTTCTCGAATCAGGGCTGATGGGGTGGAGAGCATCTCATCTCTCCGAGGTCCTGCCAAGCGCCGGGCATGGACTTGACAGAGGAAAATTCCTTGAAGAAAGTGCCTTGGGCACTCAGCTCCTTTAGCCGTTTCAGGTCACTGCAGTAGGGGGGTCAGGCACGGGGAGCTTTGGGCTTGGGGACCGTGACTGGGAGCAGAGGCCAGAATGACTTCCGCTGGTCTCCACTTTCATGCTTCCGTTAGCAAGAACTCGTGTGGCCGGGGGTCAGGGGGGAGCATCTCATCTTGATATTTGCAGATTTATTCGTGGAACTCCCCACACATCTGGATGAGGATATATGACTTGCCCCCTGGAGGAAATAGTTAAATGAATCGCTAAAGCACAAAACATTCCTGTAGAATTGCTTCCATATTTTATTAGACGCAGGTGAGCATGAATTATTGTGAAGTCAACAGGAGGGTTTGCAAATTCGGTTCTTGCCTTTCCACAAACAACTCTTCTATGTCTAGATTGTTATGGAAAGGCTTTAATGAATGTTGGCTTGTGATGGGACTGTTGAATAACTCACTCACTTATCTATCCATCCATCCAGCCAGCCAGCCAGCATTTATTGGGCACTCACTGTATGCCAGGTAATGCCAGCTAAGCTGCAGCTCAGGTATCATTCTCACTGACTGCCTTCAAAAGACGCCATCAGATGTACAAGGTCCTTGTGAGATGAGCCAACTTGGGGCTTGATTGTCGTGGGAGGGACACCATGTTGGGGGAGCGGTCTTCCTTTCATGTATCTCAGGAGGCCACTGGTCACAGGGAAAAAGGCCCATTTCCATATACCCCTCCACGGTTGGAAATGCTACTTACATTAAATTTCTCTTTCTTAGAATCTCCTCGTTTGTGTCAAGGTGTGAAATTTCTTGGGGGAAAAATGGACACAGTCATATAAAATTAGCCTTCAAGTTGAACGGATCTTATTAGTTTCTCACACTCCAGGTACTTCTGCCAAACTGATCCTGGCTGGGCACCCATGGGGTCTGGTTTCCACTCAGAATGCTCAGGATGGGGTCGGGAGATCTGGGGATGGGAGAATAAACATCATTTGTTTCTCCTCTCCTATTTGGCAGTTAAGCATCACAGCATGGCTTGTAGGATCCCTGGAAACCCGAGGGATTGGGGACCCTTTCACCACGCTCCTTCTGCCTCCACAGAGAGGAGGTGGGGGACAGGAGTAGAGTTTACCTCTCTGAGCTGGGGATGGGAGCACGGCCACCAGTGACAGGGTCGGGCTCAGCAGTGGGTGGGGCTCACCCCACTGGGACCCTGGACTTGGAGGGTGCCAGTGGCACTGCAAGCTGACGTTCTGGGGGCGGGGCATGGAACCCGCCCCGAGGAGGGAGACTTCTTGAAGAAGAGCAAAGGGTGGGAAGGGCGCCCAAAGGCACGGTCTCTGCTGCACGGTTGATGTCTGGGGTTCTCACAGCAGCCTGTGGGATGCCTGAGCAAGGGAGTCCCTCCTGCCCCCGATTTGTGGGCAGAGAAATAGCTCAGCAAATCCAATAACATGTCCAAGATTACCCAGTGAGTTCTGGAGGCTGGATTGGAACTTACCATCTTTTCCCTACACCACGGCTTCCCGGACAGGAGCTCTGTGTTGACCCCGCCCCAAGGCAAAACAGTGCTGTAGAAAAACAATTGGGGGTGCCTGTGAGGAGGGCCCTGGGCAGGGAAGGGTGCCCTTCACTGCATCTGTCCTCAGGTGAGGTCAGTTGAGAATGACCCGGGAACGCCTAGAAGCATCACCTCCCCTCTGAAGACTACAGTTCATGATCAGGCCAGGCAGACACACATGCTCTCCTTTTCATTCCAAGTAGTGGGCACCTGGATTGCTTAGAAATTCAGGAAACAGAGTTGGTTAGAAACAGGAATTCAAATGAATTGCCCCTGAAATCCAAAGAGCCCAGGGAACCAGTGGGGGAGGAGGGGTATCTGGTTCTTAGGAATCAAGTGCTCATCAGCAGCCCTCTTGGTTCAAACTTTGAAATTCATACTGAAAAGGGGTGGATCCCTCCTTCCTCGGTCTTTTGTTCTATTCAGGCTTCAGTGGATTGGATGAGGCCCACCCACTTTGGGGAGGACCATCCCACTGATTCAAGTGCGAATCTCATCCAGAAACACCCAGAAAGAATGTTTAATCTGGGCATCCCATAGCCAGTCAAGTTGACACATTAAATTAACCATCACAGCTTGGAAAGTTTCTTCCTTTCTTTCATGAAATTGGAGGCATGGTCTTTGTAGCTCAGCTTATTTCCTGGGGGAGGAGGGGAAACATTGAGAGCTACTGGGGCCCAGGTCAGGACTGAATTCTTTTATTTATTTATTTATTTATTTATTTGGCTGTGCCGGGTCTTAGTTGCAGCACACAGGATCTTGGTTACAGGATCTAGTTCCCTGACCAGGGATCGAACCCAGGCCCCCTGCAATGGGAGTGCGGAGTCTTAACCACTGGACCACCCGGGAAGTCCCAGGGCTGAATTCTTGGAGTCAACAGTAGGGAGTGGAGAGAGGAGCCTGGGCAGCTTTGGTGAGGAGGGTTTAAATGCCAAAAGACAGGAAAAGGTATATGAAGAAGCATCCATGTGTGACATTCTTCGAGAGTCATAGATGGGATATAGATCAGAATATCTTTTGATAGTTTTTATCTAATGGCATTTCTTGGAAGGTGCTGCCACGTGGGGCTGTGGGATTAACTCAGATACATTTAGAGAGTGGCCATCAGAATCTGAGGGCTCAGGTGTTGTGTTCAGTGGCACCTCCTATTAAAAGAATCACTCAAGATCTGAGCTCTTGTGTAATAAAGAGTGTGACTGGTTCCTGGGAGGGAGCTTCTAAGTCTTTGGAATTCCCTGAGTGATAGGAGTGCCTGTTATACATGGTGGACTCCTAGGCCCACAACTAAGTTTAGGTTGTTGAGACGACTCAGGATGGGGGTGGCCACGCCATAGAGACCAACCACGGGACTAGCAGGCTGGGTCCTTGAGCCAGGTGATGTCAGCCTGCTACGATCTGAATGTTTTTGTCTCCCCCAGATTCACGTGCTGAAATTCTAACCCCCAATCTGATGGTATTTGGAGGTGGGCCCTTTGGGAGGTGATTAGGTCATGAGGGTGGAGCCCTCATGAATGGGACTGTGACCTTATAAAAGAGACCCCAGGGAGCTTCGTAGCCCCTTTGGCTATATGAGGACACAGTGAAAAGATGGCCGTCTGTGAACCGGGAAGCAGGCTCTCACCAGACACTGAATCTGCTGGTGCCATGATCCCACATTTCCCAGCCTCCAGAACTGTGAGAAATACATGTTTGTTGTTTATAAGCCACCCAGTCTGTGGTGTTACAGACTGCTGTTTATAGCCACCCAGTCTATAACAAAATATAGACTATACCGTTTATACAGAGAGTCTATATTTTGTTACAGTAGCATGAATGGACTAAGAAACAAGCCAGACTTTGGGGGTAGGATGGGGTAGGAGGGTTGGAGATTGAGTTCAGTCACCTGGCCAGTGATTCAACGAGTCCTACCTACAGTGAAACCCCAATAAAAGCTCTGGGCCCTGACACTTGGTGGAGCTTCCCGACTGTTGAACACATGGGTATGCTGGAGGGTGGCACACCCAGACCTCACGAGGAGAGGGAACAGAAGATCCTCCCAGGCCTCGCCATGGGGCCTCTTCACTTGGCTGGATCCTTTATAATGAAACTGTAACCAGAAGGACAGCACTTACCTGAGCCCTGTGAGTCATTCTAGCAAATAGTTGAACCTGCTGGGGGTTGTGAAAACCTTCCAGATTTGTGGCCACTTGATCAGAATTGTGGGTGGCCTGGGGGCCTCCAAAGTGTGGCTGGTGTCTGAAGTGGGTGCAGTCTTGTTGGGGACTGTACCCTTGAACCTGTGAAACTTGTGCTAACTCCACAGGGGTAGAGTCAGAATTGCACTGCGGTAACTGCAGAGACAAGAGAACACCGTGCCTTACTGCATTTCTTTCAAGCGAGAAATATCTTTTGTGAGCTTATTTTGCGTCAGGCATGGCAGTGGGTGCCACACATCCCACCTAACTGTTGAATGTCATGTTACTAAAGGAATTCATGAAGCTTAGAATATCGCTAGTGTCAAAGGGGCGACACTGTGAAAAACACACTGAGATCGGAATTACTATTTTTAGGAGGATGCACAGATTTGGAGAACCAGATTTTCACATAAATTCATTAAACCAAGGAAGTCTAAACGCTTCATGAAGTTAAGGGCTGCAAAGTAATCTTCAGGCTTGCTTTAAGAGGTATTCTGTTTGTGAATAACTTGGAGTCGTTTCTGGCTAGAGAAAGGATGCTGGCGGCAGACATCCCTGCTCTGTCCTTAGGTCTCCTGGGATGTGCCAGTTGCACTGAGTTTGCTGACTACTAGGTTGGGGTAAACTGTTGGCAGGGACTTGGGGTGCGCTCAGGGCATAGTTTACTAAGAGGAGGAAGGGCTTGGGGACATCCTGACCCTCATGGGGATGGGTGGGCACGGGCAGAGAAGAACGGGTGGATGAGGGTCTGCAAGTTCCTTTACCGAGGTGTTCCTGGCCTGGAAGCCAGGCCCCCTGTTTCTGAGGTGGTCAGTCTCTGTTGTAGGGACACTCTCACTGGATTAGGGCACCTCGTGATTCAGTATGATCTCAACTCTAACCTTAATAATTACATCTGCAAAGACCCTGTTTCCAAATAAGGTCACCTTCAGAGGTTCTGGGTGGATATGAATTTTGGGGGACACACCATCCAACCCATTACACCCTCTAAGTGTCAGTCAATTGGTAGACAGACCAAGGGGGCCAGAAGAGGTCCATTGTCAGCATTATCACAGTACAGCTGAGCTGGGAGGTTATCTCAATGGGAAGAGGGAATATTTATAAACTCCTGACACTGTCCCCAAACACAGGATGCCCAAGGTCACTTCCTTCTTTACTGTGAAGAATCTCCTGAACAGCCTCTGCCTTTCCTGCTGTCCTCAGCTCTTTGGGAAGAAGCTGAATCCTTTATTTAAGGTCTAAAGAGATTGTCTGAACAAAGACTAATGGGTTAAGCCCAGGCACAAGATGACAAATTGTTCTCTTCTGCTGTCTCAGCCCCAAGGAAGGTTCTAAAAAGAGACTAGGATGCTCTGGGCTGGAGCAGAGGGCTGGATGTGGCCCACCGCGGGCTCACCCCTCTGTCTGTCCATCCCACTCTGACACCAGCTAGACCCCCAAGCAGAGAACAATGCTGCTGCAGCCAAAGAGCAAACGGTTTCTGACTCCAGGCCACTTGTTATTCTTTTGTTCAAAGAATAAAAGCACAGTTTGAGACCAGAGAGGGGAATTAGGCCCCTAAGAGTTCTGAAACCGGAAGGGGGTTCCCTGCTCCTTGCCTGACTTCCTCCACCTACCCCTGCCACCTAGACTCCAGCTGGGCCAGTGAGGGGAGTCGGGTCCGCACTACTACACGGGGGGGCCAGAGCGGAAGGCCAGGTCCTGCTGCCCAGGTGCGTGGGCTGGCAGAGGAGGGGGCTGCCACCCCACGTGAGAAGCAGGAAGGACTGTCCCTTCTTCCCCGTCCACCAGGCCCTTGCCCAGGGTGAGCGGGCAGAGGGTGGTCTTTGATTCATGGTAGCACCAGCCCCGCCCTTGACAATCGATCACGGCGGTCACTTGTCCACCATGACAGGGATGGAGAAGGGAGAGCCGGGTGGGTGCTTCTCCCACAGTCTTCCTGGGAGGTGGAAGTGAAAGCAGTTTCTATTTTATGGGCCAAGGTGGGAGCAGAGGAGGGGAGCTCAGCCTCCTGCTCAGGGGGTGGCCAGGGCTGGGTTTCCCATGGGGCCTGACAAGGTTCGGACACCCGCTGAGTTTGGATCCGTGAATACCGGGCAAGGCCTGTGGTCTCTGGCACCCAGCGGACTCAGCCCCAAGAGGAGGTGGCGCTCAGGGCGGCTGTTTCCTGGCTCTGCCCCCAGTAAACACGGCAGGGGCCTCCAGGGGGCCGGAGCCCACCCAGTGCAGAGCTGAGGGCTGGCTGAGGGCCAGGGCGGCGCTGTGGTGCTGGGGCCACAGGTGCTGGGCTCGGGGCTGGAGGAGGACATTGGCGATGCTCAACTTCTTCCCGAGAAGGGCCTGGTGCAGAGCGCCGACGGCGACCCTCCCAGATTTCCGAGCCGCTTGTGGCGTGGGGGGCTGGGCGGTGTTGCAGAACAAATGGGGAGTGGAACTGGGTGTGGCGAGGGCGGGAGGCAGCCTGGCAGGGTCTTACCTTTGCTGTCTGCCTCTCTGACCGGTCCAGAGTGAGGAGGCCTCTTCATGCTGTCTGCCTGTGCCCGGGAGGCAGGCTGGCGGCTCTCAACAAGAAGCATCAGGATCCGGCCGGGCCGCGGCCCACCTGAGTGGGGCAGGTTTTACTCTCTCTCCTGGCTTTGCAGAAGGGCTGCCCTGGGGGACAGTGTGGGTGGCCCTGGGGACCGGAGGGAGATGAGCTCAGGATCGCAGACCTTGAACCAGGGGCCAATCTGAGAAGTAGGAGGATTTGAGGGGTCATGGACCAACCTCCCAGGGAGTCGCCACGGCCAGCCCAGGGCACAAGAGGGCCCGGGGGTGGGGTGGGGTTGGAGGAGGGCCCAGCCCAGGCTTGAGTCCGCTGCAAGCAGGAGTAAATAATGAAACACTGCAGCTACTTACAGAACCACCATCTGAAGGATGCTTGTGGATTTCTTTCTCTTTTTTTTTTTTAAATTTATGTTTGGCTGCGTTGGGTCTTTCTTGCTGCGCGCAGGCTTTCTCTAGTTGTGTCGAGCAGGGGCTACTCTTCGTCGTGGTGCGCGGGCTTCTCATTGCGGTGGCTTCTCTTGTTGCGGAGCACAGGCTCTAGGTGCATGGACTTCAGTAGTTGTGGCTCTCGGGCTCAGTTGTGGGCTCTAGAGCGCAGACTCAGTAGTTGTGGCACATGGGCTTAGTTGCTCCGCAGCATGTGGGATCTTCCCAGACCAGGGCTCGAACCCACGCCCCCTGCACTGGCAGGTGGATTCTTAACCACTGCACCACCTGGGAAGTCCCGTGGATTTCTTTTGACTTCTCCTTTGCACCCGTGGAGTGTCTGCCTCATGTGTTCCCACCTGCCAGAGAAGCTGAGACTCCAGGCTGGCTGTTTTAGGTTTGGTTCCTGGTTGAACAGATTGTCCCAGAGGCACCAAACATCTGGACTTCCTCGGCCCCCAGTGTACCCCAGCCAGTGGGGATTGCCGGAGTTGCTGCCGGGGAGGCCTGTGCCCACGCCTGCCACGTGAGCCATTCATTGGGTTGTGTAACAGACAATCCCAGTTAGGGAAAGAGAAACCACCTGGGTATTTTTAAAAAGAGTGAATTTGTTGGTTACTCTAATGATTAGAGAGTGGAGAAACCAAAGGGTAAAGTGAGGCAACTCATGGATTAGCAATGCAGGAAGCCACAACCATCCCTGGGACTGGAGAGGCCAAGGGAGGAAGTGGTTTTACTGGACCCCGGGATCTGGAGCCATTTGGTGGAAGGGGGAGTCACGGCAAGAACCACGGACCCTCGGGAGCTGGGGCTGCAGAGGGAGCGACTGTGCAGCAGGTGCCAGAGACGTGGAGGAAAAGGAACCATGTGGAGAAGTGGGGGGACAGACCCTGGCTTCTTTCATCCTGCTTTCCAATTTTTAAATATTTGGATAAAATACACATAACATAAAATTTACCACCGTAACCATTTTTTTTTTTTTTTTGCGGTACGCAGGCGTCTCACCGCTGTGGCCTCTCCCGTTGCGGAGCACAGGCTCCGGACGCGCAGGCTCAGCTGTCATGGCTCACGGGCCCAGCCGCTCCGCGGCATGTGGGATCTTCCCGGACCGGGGCACGAACCCGCGTCCCCCGCATCGGCAGGCGGACTCCCAACCACTGCGCCACCAGGGAAGCCCTGTTTGTTTTTTAAATAGCAGCCATCCTCATGGGTGTGAGGGGATATCTCATTGTTGATTTGTATTTTTCTAATGATTAGTGACTTTGAGCATCTTTTCATGCACTAGTGCCTCCTATTAACCAAACTTACCCAGAAGCCAGAGGGCAAGTGAGCTTGGGAAGTGTAGTTTTTTGCATTACGGAGTAAAGCAGGGAAGGCAAGGCCCAGGTGACAGCTGTGGGTGTGTGTGAGGTGGGTGGGTAGAGCAGGGGCACTGTAAAGCCAGCAAATATCCCAGGTAGTGGAAGCTCACAGAGAACAGTAGTGACGTAAGGGACTCAATCTCCAGCACACATCAGTGTCCTGTGGAGGAAACCAGAACCCAGGGAGGGGTAGGGACCTGCTGAGATCTCACAGAGCAGGTGGCAGAGCTGGGGTTTGCACCTGAGTCTGCCTGACTTCCAGATGAAGCTCTTCCCACGCTGTGCTCCCTGCCATCCGCATGATGCCTGCAAGGATGAGGCTCACCGGTTATGAACGTGCCTTGCATTTTCACACCTCATGGCTTTGCTTGTGCTGTTCCCCCTGCTTGGAATGCTTTTCCCTCCTTGCCCACCTGGCAAACTTGTACTCTCGGCAGCTCAGCTCAAACGCCCACTCCTCTAACCTGACCACCAGGGAGAACAAACCCCAAACCATGAACTATTGGCTCAATCCGTCTAAACAGCACAGAACAGTGACAGGGTCCCTGTCTTCACTCCATGTTGGATGCCTAATGTTTTTCTTTTCCCAGCATGCTGTCCATAGACTTCTGATGACTCCGAATTTCCTCTAGGGGTCTCCCCCCACTGTTTCTTGTGGATTGGGCAGTGATGACACCCCTCATCCCCAAGTTTATTATGCAATCCATCTTCCTGGTCACAGTGACTGGCCCTGAGACTTTAGCTGAGCCCTTGGACAAGAGAGACCGTCTTCCACAGGGCTGGCAAGGCCATGAAGATACCATGGGGACCAGGCCTGCCTGAGAGTGAAGCCAACAGAGGGGAAAGCACAGTCCTGGGCTGCAACAGCAGTGAGTCTTGACAACATTGTTTCTGTGCCTGGATACAGCTATGCCTGAAGCCACCTTTCACCTGTAGACGCTAATAAGTTCCCTCTTTTTGCAAGACCAAGTTGTGTTGGGATTTCAGTCACTTACCACTGGAAGCCATGATTAATGCATGTGCCTTGTGCCCAAGTCCTGGCCTTACATGCCTTGTTGATTCAGAATTTCTTGGCTCGTAGCTCTGTAGGTCTGGTCCCCAGGACAAATGGTCCTTCTGAATATCCTGTAGTATGTGGTCTGCACAGAGAAAAGCAGATCAGAAATCGGTGGGATACCACCTGGGGAGTTTCAAGTCAGGAGGGCACACTTTTCCTGATTCCAGGTTCGGTGACTTGCCCAAGGCCCCCAGGTGGTGGGTGGTGGAGCTGGGACCAGCCAGGAGGTCGGGCCCCTTGGCTGCTTTGCTCGAATCTGGGTCTCTGGCAAAGGCTCTAGAGGGGTCTCCTTGTTAGGCCAGGATAAGAGACCCGTTCCTCTTCCTGAAACAGCCACAGAGCCGAAAGAGCATTGCTTGGTGAGAGAGCAGAGTGCTGAGGCTTGGAGGCCTCGGTGGCCCTGCCCTTGCTGAGGCAGGCCTGTCCCCTTCCCAGTTGCCCAGGAGGGCCCCTGCAGGGCACATGGTGCCCTGTGCTTCAGGGACAAAGCCGGAAAGAAGCCCCAGCGCCTCGTCAGCTCGGCACCACCCCCCGCCCTCCCCGGGCACTTTACACATTCAAAACCTATTTTAGAAGTAGCAGCTCATCTGATTCTTTTTAATGCACTTCCAGGCAGCACAGATGTGCATCAGGGAAAGAATGTTCCTTGAACCAAAGTGCTTCTGTGGGCCTCATGCTCCTCTCCCTTGGCGCCCACTGCCGGGCCAAGAGCCTCCTATGAACCATGAATTAGTTCTGGTGATGGCTGCACACAGAGGGTGCAGCTCTTGAAAAGGGAGGGGTGTCCATTGTGCACTCAGGAGGCAGGGGTCAGGGAGGTGAAGCTGGCAGTGTCCAGAGCCCTGCCGCCAGGTCACGTGGGGACGGGGCCCTGGCTACTGCCCCTCCCGCGCTGTCATCCATATGTGAGAGACTTTATCCTGAATGGGGGATCTGGCACCTGAACAGTCCCAGATGGACTGGCTTGCAGGGAGGTGGGGTGGGGAGGGGACCGACAGATACAAAACAAAGCGCAGGGCGGGGCGGACTCTCCACAGGTGAGGAAAGGACGAATGACCAGACTGAGAGATGCAGGGTCACACGGCAACTCCCAGATCAGAATGATAGCACGGAGCTCCTTAAAACACACAGAGACATAAATTAAGCCTTGCAAGCGCCTGTCCCGAAAAACGTGTCAGCCAGACAGATGACGGAGGGAAGACGTCTGATGTTTCTGTCGTTTGCAAAAATACATGTTTTTGATTTGGAGGGGGAGGCACCAAAAGCCATGCTTTAACTTTTAAAGGGATTTTCAAAGGTTGTTTTTTTCTTTTCCAAAGCTGAAAAATGTCCCTAGAAGGGAACGTGAGCCATGTGTTATTGAGAGATGTCAGTCTCTCCCTTCAGTGATGTGAAGGAAGCCCAGGGCTACACCAGCCAAGCAGGTATTCCCAACCACGGTGGTCTTCTGGGGGAGGGCCCGGTGCAGGGGGCGCAGAGCTCAGCTCCAACGTCCATTACACACTGAAGGCTCATATGCTGAAACACTCAGGATCTTTCTCTGACTCATGATGTCAACCCACTTCCTGGGCAGTGTCCCTGTGAGTCTGGAAGGCATGGAGCTGCCTGTCTCGGGGCAGCCCCTCATCCCCAGCACCCTACGGATGAGGACTCAGGGGAAACCAGCAGGAGTGGATCCAAGGTCTGTGAGGCCTGAAGCTCAGCCCATTTGAGGGATTCTCTTTGAGAGAAAGGATACATAAATACAATATGGATTTAGGTATGAAAGCAAATGTTGATTTACAGTGAGAAAGGAAATCACCACCAAGTACCGGGAGCCCTGGGAATCTAGGTCTTTTTCTTCTGCAATGCCTTTAGGCAATTTATGAGACATGTTTGCTGAATCCAAGCTGACTTCTCTCCCCACCTAGAACACTCTATGACTGCCAGCATCTTCCAGCTCTTCCAGGGGCCCAAGCAAAGGAGGGGTCCTGACACTCGGGCTTTCTTAGCTTTACCGAAAATCTGCCCCTGGAAAACAAGGCTGACTAGAAAAGTCGTATCTCTGCCTTGGCTGGGTCTGCCTGCAGTGGGACCCAAGATCTGTGAGTAAATGAGAGGCAGGAGGATTTGGAAAGACCCAGGACTCCTGTGCTCCGGGATTTGGGGGCAGTTGCCCAGAGGCAGCCAGGCGTGGGTTTGCAATTTCAGTTGATGGAAACCTGGCCAATTGAATCATATCCTGTTGGGAGAAATATCACATAGCGAGAAGGGGCTGGTAAGCCGGGGCCTGGAGACAGCTGTGGGCAGAGCCGTCCAGCTGGGGCCAGGGAGGAGGCATCCTGGCTCTGGCATCCAGGTTGTCTGCCAAGGCTGATCCGTGGCGTGGGAGAGGGAGCCTCCGGCTGCCTAGAGCCAGAACCCCCGCCCGAGTTTACCTCACTCTCCTGTTCTGGTTCCAGGCTAATCAGGTGAATTTGTGGGCATCACAGTCATTCTCCTGGAGGCCTGCCTGCCGGACAGGAGAGTGCAGATGGTGTGGAAGGAGGTCTTTCCACCAAAGTGGCCAGCCGACGGTTGTCTGGCTCTCCTTAGAGCCTGCCAGAGGGAGAGAGGGTGCTGTCCTGTCAACCTGCACATCTGATAATTGTATTTCTCGGGCAAATCATTAAATTGACATCATGGTTTTTATTTATCACTTTCTTTGAACTTGGTTCATGCCCGCTCACCCCCAAGAGAGATGGAACCATTCACTATGCCCTCAAAATCATGTCTGGTGCAGAGCCAGCGCCATAAATATCACTCGAAGGAATGGAAATTAGATTTTGAGCCTGCAGGAGAAGGCCAAACCCAGACAGTAATGCATTCCCAAGGAAAATGGTCACCTTGGGAGGGCCAGGCTAGGGGAGCAGCTGGCCTGTCCTGGGCTCTCTCTGATGTCTCACAGTGAGCTGTGGGTTTTTTTTCTTTTTAATTTTTATTGGAGTATAGTTGATTTACAATGTTGTGTTACTTTCTGCTGTACAGCAAAGTGAATCAGTTATACATATACATATATCCACTCTTTTTTAGATTCTTTTCCCATATAGGTAATTACAGAGTATTGAGTAGAGCTCCCTGTGCTATACAGTAGGTCCCTGTTGGTTATCTATTTTATATATAGTAGTGTGTATGAGCCATGGGCTTGAAGTGAAAACTGCCACAGAAACGTGGGTATCCCTTTGTTATGGGCTGAATTGTATACCGAATCCTCCCAATTCATATGTTGAAGTCCTAGCCTCCAGCAACTCAGAATGTGACTCTATTTGCAGATAGGGTCTTTAAAGAGGTAATTACATTAAAATGAGGTTGACAGCCAGCTGGGAACGGAGCCGAAGTTTCTGTACAAGCCCAGCGGAAGGCTCGTCCAGCACGCTCCAGGGCTGCCCCCCCTGCCGGCTTTCCGCTGGCACCACGTTCACTCAGGAAGGCCCTGGTCTTCTCTGCCCTGTTTGTCCCGGCTGTGACTTTCCTCATGCCACCCCTGGAGGCGGCCCCTGATATGTGTTTGGAGAACACACACAGGCTTTCGAATTCTCTACGGATGTGGAGTCAACTACCCTCAGCTTTGGGGAAGAAGCCAAGGGGGCCAACAGCCAATTACAATTCCATTTACACTTTGTGAGTGGAGATCATGCAGATATCAGTGTTGTTTATTCCAAGGAGCCCATGACTGGAGCGCCAGCCCAGCCCGGGCCGGCCCCTCCACGGGAAGCCACGAGTCTGTTTCCAGGCAGGCTTCAAATGAAGCAAAGTCTCCACTAGCTGTGACCACCACTCTGCTGCCCATCACTTCTGAGAAGATTCTGAACTTCTGCCCAGAAGTCTCCATTCTGGAAGACTACATGTTTGTGGAAGACTAGTGAAATAGGATGTACCCAGCCAAGGAGAAACAGCAGGGCATTGTACACAGATGAGGAGAGGGTCATTTCTTAACCAGGTCCCGTTTAATGTGGGCTCAATAAATGTACATTTGAATTGAAAAAAATATTAAGTCGAGGTCATATGGGTGGGCCCTCACCCAATAGGACTGCGGTCTTTATAAGAAGAAGAGATTAGGACACAGACACACAGAGAAGGAAGACCACGTGAAGACACAGGGAGACGACGGCCATCTACAAGCCATGGAGAGAGGCCTCGGAAGACATCAACCCTGCTGACACCTTGATCTTGGATTTCCAGCCTCCAGAACTGGGAGAAAATAATGTCTGTTATTGAAGCTGCCCAGTCTGTGGACTTTGTTAAGTCATCTTGAGCAAAGTGATACATTCCTCACCCCACCCTGCTGGCCCCTGTGGCGTCCTGTGGATGAGAATGCCTGCACTCTCCTGGGGCTGCTCTCTTCTCTCTACTCCCTGCCCTGGAACTCCATCTCTTGCTCACATGGCTGTGGCAGTCTCCTCCACTCTGCAGCCAGGGTGAGTCTCCTAAAGCCCAAACTGACCACCTTCGTTCCCAGCTTGAAGGCCTCCATGCCTCTCCACTGACCAAAGATAAACCTCAAACTCCTAAACGTGGCCCTCTGAGCCCCCCGCCTCCAGAGCTTCATCTGCCCCCATTCCTACTTCCTACTTTGCTACAAACTGTCTGCACTCTCCCCTCACCACACATTTTTGGGTCTCTGTGACTTAGTTTGTGTATTAATTTGCTAGAGCTGCTGTAACAAAGTACCACAGATGGGATGGCTTAAACAACATACATTTATTGTCTCACAGTTCGGGAGACCAGAAGTCCAAGATCAAGGTGTGGGCTGGGTCAGTTCCTTCCAAGGGCTGTGAGGATCTGTTCTAGGCCTCTCTCCTGGGCTTGTAGATGGCCATCTTCTCCCCATGTACCTTCCCATGGCATCTCCTGGTGTGACTGTCCCTGGGTCCACATTTTCCCCATATAAGGACACAGGTCATATTGGACTAGAGCCCACACTAATGACCTCATCTTAACTAATTACATCTACAAGGACCCTATTTCCACATATAGGCACATTCTGAGGTGCTGGGGGTTAGGACTGCAACATATAAAATTTTGGGGGACACAGTTCAACCCATTATACATGGATATGCTGTTGTCTCCATCTGGTATGTTCTTCCCCTTGTTTCTTTTTCTGGATAACTCAGTCATCCTGGAAGATGTAGTCCCAGCTGGACCCTGCCCCGCCCAGTCCCCTCCCCATCCTCCCCTTACTCCTGACCTGTGCATCCAGGCCCCATTCCCGTGGGCCCCGCCCACCCTGGCCCCGCCTTGACCACGCCCCAGCACCACTCCTCTTGCACCCTTCACCTGCCTGTCCCAGTCTGCACCGAGTGTGGGGTCGCTGCACCCACCTCACACCCCCTCCCTCACTCTCCCCAACCCCAGGTACCTTGGGTCCCCTTCTGCTTTGTCCTTTAATTCTGCTCATCATCTTCCTTCTCCCTCTGCCGTTGTTTGTTTCCAGAATTAATGAGACTGAAATTACTTTTCAGAACTTTTGGGGGATTCGGGGCGTCCCTCCAGGAAGGCAGGAGATGCCTGGGGGAAGCCTGGCGCTCCTGAGTCGTTAAACGATTCTGGGGTCGAGGAGGCTCCCTGCGGGAGTGCTTCTGCAGGATGCAGTCTGCAAACAAGGATTGTTGGTGTGCATGTCGCCAGGCCTGGGGCGGGGAGGGGCGAGCTAGCGGCTCCTGACAAGAAGGAGGAATGTTAGTAACAGCAGCGGCTCACCTCTGGGTAATTTACCAGCCGTGTTCATGCCACCGGCTGAGTTGATCCTTATTAACAAATGAAAGGGACTTCCCTGGTTGCGCAGTGGTTAAGAATCCGCCTGCCAATGCAGGGGACACGGGTTCGAGCCCTGGTCTGGGAAGATCCCACATGCCGTGGAGCAACTAAGCCCGTGCGCCACAACTACTGAGCCTGCGCTCTAGAGCCCGCGAGCCACAACTACTGAAGCCCGTGTGCCTAGAGCCCGTGCTCCACAACAAGAGAGGCCACTGCAATGAGAAGCCCGCGCACTGCAACGAAGAGTAGCCCCTGCTCACAGCAACTAGAGAAAGCCCGTGCACAGCAACGAAGACCCAACGCAGCCATAAATAAATAAATAAATAAATAAATAAATAAACGAAACAAAACAACAAAAAACAAATGAAAGGCAAAAAATTCATGCTGGCATTGTTTCTATCCCCATTTTAAAGACTGGGAGACTGAGATCTGCCTCTTTGGAACAAGGAGATGTGACAGGAAAATGGGGAGGAAACCTTGAGCTTGGACAGGGAGTTGGGGTCCTGTTCTGAAACCACAGGAAGGGGAAGCCACAGAGGGAAAGGTGGCTGAGAACCAGCACAGCTGTCTCTGTGCTTAGCATCTAGGCCAAGCTCAGCACCTTGGCTGCGTGAGCCCAGGACCAGCTGCAGGCCTGCATGGGGCCCACCAGACCCCCACGTGGTGAGAGAAACTTCCTTCTACCCCAAACCCTGGGCTGAACTGACCAAAAAAAGGATCTCCCACATTCTCCAGGTTTTCTTTATTTGAAAAGCCGTGTTCAATAACCCCATCAAAGCTGCCAACTGACCAGACCCAGAGACTGGCTGTCTCAAGGAAACAGTAAACTTGATGAAAGATGACTTTCTCCTACTTGGTTGACATGCTTTACGTGTGATCGCTCCTATGACAACAGAAGGTATATAAAAAGGCTCAGTTACGGCTTCTTGGAAATAATAAAATAACTTGGAGGGACTGGTATGCCAAGGAGCCTGCAGATGAATGTCTGGCTGTAAAAGAGGACTAGCCTCATGTTTTGTCAAGTTGCAGCTCAGCTGCCTGGCGGGTGAGGAACGGAAAGAGGGATTATTTTGAGAATGGTTTAGGATGCATCCAGAAGGGTCCAGTTCATTGTATGATCAACATTCAGACTTGAATGAAGGGAGCGAGCATTACAGTTTTCTCGCTTTGAATATCCTTTTGGGAGATAGCAGTTTTAGGACTGAGTATAAAATCTAATAATTATCAGCTACTCCTGTATAGAGAAGAAATCCATGTTCAGACTCTATAGCATGTTGTGCCACCTGGAGGTGAGGGGTCATTACCTCCACATTACAAATGGGAAAACTGAGGCTCTGCAGGCACAGGGACTGTCCAAGGCCTCAGAATAAACAAGAAACAGAACTGGGAATCAACCTAAGCATCGGCTAACTTCCAAGCCTCTGCCCTGTGGTCACACTGTAATATAATGATTTAAAACGGACTGTTCTCTTCCAATTGTACTTTAAAAATATGTAATAGGAAAGCTCCTTTAAGAAGACTTGGAAATAAATGCTTCTGTTACCAAAATAAAATCCATTTTAAAAAAGCCACTCATTAGAACATAATGGGATATATTCATTAAAATTATTGGCTCAACATTAGCTTTCTCTGCCCTTGTTAATTTTAAATATTTTTAAATATGTGGCAAGACAGACCTGAAATTATTTGTTTAATTTATTATGGTAACATCTTAGTGTTTAATGTATTTCCAACACCTTTGTAAAGCAATATCTCACTTTGGTGTCTTTTTTCCCCTTCTTTTTCTTTTCTATCTAAAATTAGAGTTGGCTTAAAAGACATGGAAATGCAGGGCCAGTGTGGAGGTGGGACTCTCCCTTCTAGGAATGTTTTATTCCAGTTCCTTGAGTTAATTTTTTTTCCCCAATTTTATTTGGGTATAATTGAAGTATGTGAAACCCTACATAAAGTGTACTATTTGATCCATTTTGACATATATATTTATATATCCATCACTATACTCAAGATAAACATTTCCTTCATGCTCCCCCCCAAGTTTCCTCATGCTCCTTTGTAATTCATCCTTCCCCTTCCTATCCCCAGGCAACCACTGATCAATCTTTTGATTACTCTGCATTTTTTAAGAATTTTATATAGAGAAGACTTGGAAATAAAAGCTTCTGTTACCAAAATAAAATCCATTTTAAAAAAGCCACAGAACTGTTATACAGTATGAATTTTTTTTTTTGCTCCATTTAGTGATTTGAGAGTCATTCACACTGTTATATATCAACAGTTTGTTCCTTTTTCTTGCTGAGTAGTATTCCACTGAATGGATATACCATAATTTCTTTATCCATTCACTCATTGATGGACATTTTGATTGTTTCCAGCTTTGGCTATTTTGAACCAAGCTGCTATAGACAGGTGTATGAGACTTTGTGTGGATATAAGATGTCATTTCTCTTGGGTAAACATCTAAGAGTGAAAAGACTGGGTTATATGGCAAGTGTATCCTTAACTTTCTAAGGAAACTGTCAGACTGTAATCCAAGGTGGGTGTACATTGTACATTCCCATCAGCCAGGAATGAGAGTTCCCGTTGATCGACATACCTGTCAATTCTGGCATTGATTTCTTTTTTAACATCTTTATTGGAGTATAATTGCTTTACAATGTTGTGTTAGTTTCTGCTGTATAATAAAGTGCATTAGCTATATGTATACATATATCCCCATATCCCCTCCCTCTTGCATTTCCCTCCTACACTCCCTATCCCACCCCTCTCGGTGGTCACAAAGCACCGAGCTGATATCCCTGTCCTATGAGGCTGCTTCCCACTAGCTATCTATTTTACATTTGGTAGTGTGTATATGTCAATGAATTCTGGCATTGATTTTAATGTATAGTTTTGGACTGTGCCAGGGACTAAACTATTGGCTTATTTAATGATTGTCTATCTCTAAGTCCCATCAATGTTACCTTCTAAATATCTCTCCTTGCTCACTGCTCCTGCCTTATTAACTCTCTCCTAAATGGCCTTCCCAAGGGTACATTCTCCCCTTCAACCCAGGCTCCATGTGCCAACCAGTGAGGTCTCTTCACGATGCAAAACTGGAGGCGCCTTTACCCTGTTTAAGACCATGTCACAGTTTCCAAGTAGTGAGAATACATCTCTCCCAGAATACAACTATAACCCTGTAAGATCTGCCCTGATGGCCTAATCCCATGCCCCAATTCCCAGAATCCAGTCTTCCTTCTATCCTTTTAGTGGTTAGATTCAGCCAGAAAACACGCTTTGTTTGGTTCCTACCTGATGTACGCACATTGTTTTATGATTTTTTTAAAATTTGGAATAATTTGTCAACATTAAACACATAAAAATCCATAAAAACATTAGTGGGTGGGCATTCCCCCTGCGACAGATGTGAGCCAGAGCTGATGGCCGCTCCTTTAAGACAGGGCAGGTACCTGCCCACGCCTCACCATGTGCCCCCGCCCCCTTTCCGTGTACCTGCTCATCTCCACTCACCTTTGCTAAATTCACACCTGTTCCTCTTTCAGATCTGACCTGAGAAGGGGAAGCCTCTGAATCTCCCATCCTGCCGCCTCCAGCACAGGGAACCCACACAGGCAGGGAGGTCTCCATATAGCGTGTGTACCACGGCCACGCCTCCTCTCCTTCCGGCCCTTGACTTTGTGAGATTGGTCTGCTGACCGCTCAAGACTCCTAGGATGTGAACACAAGGCCGCTTCAGTCTCTTGGGAGGCAGGGTAGGGGACTGAGGCCGTTACAGCAGCTCTGCAAACAGGAGGAGAGTTAATATGATGCATGAAATAGGATTTTCAAGTCTGCAGCAAGATACAGATTAGGTCAAAAGAGGTAAGAATTCTGGAAATTACTTCAGCTCCTCCTTTAGTAGATCTAGAAGCAGGCCTGGTGGTCTGAATCAGGGAAATCTGCCCCTTCAAGCCCAGTGGCTTTTGCAGGAAGTGGGGCGTGGGCACAGGGAGCTGAGCTGTGTCATTCATACACGCCTCTCCTGGTACTGGAGGTGCACATGGGTGGGGGCATTACACAGGGGCTTCTGTTTCACTTTCTTTTCAGGATCTGGGAAGGGGGAAGGTGGCCTCCCAGGTGGCCCTGCCCCAGCTGGTAGGAAGAGGGAAAGCCCTGAGTCCCCCTCCTCCAAGTGCCCCTGTTATGTGACGTGGGCGGAACCAGAAATACACTCCCTTGAGAAGGATGAGGAAGTTGGACTTCTGCCTTGACCTGGGGTTGGGGCCTGTGGGCAGGGATACGTGGGCTGCAGGCCTGACCTCCTGGGCCCTGGTCGGGGATGGGGCACAGCACCCCTCCCAGAGGCGAGAAAGGTCAGGGTCGACTGCAGCTCTGACCAGGCCCCAGGAGAACAGACCTCCCTCACCCCTTCACCCAGCGATGGACCCTCACAAGTGGCAGGTCTGCACACAGACCCTGGGAGCAGGGCCAGCTTTGTGGGTGTGTGGCCTGTGCAGTCCACAGGGCCTGTGCTCAGAAGGGCATGTGCTTGGTTTAATGCTCTGCTGTCACCATCTTGAAATGCGTAGCAGTGTTTGAACCAAGTACCCCACATTTTCCTTTGGCTCTGAGCCCTGAGAATTACGTAGCCAGTTCTTCTTAGCAGACACCGGCCACATGTTCATCCGAGGATGCGATAGGGTCCAGGGCCCCTTTCCCCTGGGGCTACCAGGTCATAAAACTACCCACCGTCCACATTAGCCAGATACCATCTTGAAGGGTGGGGGGGGACTTCTGGGGGCCCGAGGGCAGAGAAACCCTGAAGAGACTACAGAGACTATTTAGATTATGGAAGGATGCCGTGTTTACAAAATTAGACGAAATTTTGTTTTCTTCTTCCCTTCCCCTTCCTCCAGCTACAAGGGGGTCTGGGAGGAAGATCAGATTACCTTATAGAGAATATTTATAGAGGAATAAAGAGGCTACACTTTTCACATCTGCATGCAGTGGGAATCTGTGTGATCCTGCTAAAATGATGTATCTCTGCTTTTCATCCAGCGACACCTTCCTCAGGAGACCCAGCGAGGCGAGACAGTCTGGGAGCCAAGCCTATCACAGGGACCCCGTGTGGTGGAGAAAGCCTGCCCACATTCCCCTAGACACCCTCTTGGACTGCCAACCTCTGAATCCCTTCTTAGCCACTTGGCTTACCTTCCTTCCCCCAGCTTCAGTCTTATCGTCTGTAAAATGGGATATAATGGTACCTACCTCACCTGGTTGTCACGACAATGAAGTGAGACAATGAACAGAACACACCCAGCCCACAGCCCAGCATGTGGCAGGAACTTGGTGGGTGTTAGTCGGACTGTTTTCCAGGAGAGTCGACGTGCTGGATGAACAGATAAGTCCCCCCTCCCCCTTAGACCTGCCTCTCCAACTGGTCACCACTGGCCATGTGTGGCTATTTAATGTTAACTTAAAATTAAATGAGGTTAAAAATGAAGTTCTCGATTGCGTGAGCCACATGGCAAGTGCTCAAGAGCCTCGCGTGGCCAGTGGCCACCGTACTGGATGGCGCAGATAGAGAATATCATCCTCCATCATCGCAGAATGTGCAACAGGACAGCACTGCCTTAGGTCAGCGAGCAGAGGCAGGTCCCTAAAAGGAACAGAAATAAATAGGGAGGGCAGGTTTTGATGGGGTGAAGTTTGGGGGCATCACTTGGGTGGGAACCAGCTGTGGGGCGACAGGAGGGGATCTGAGAACACACAGCGCTTCCCAGCCCACCTGTGGGAATCCAGGACGCTGGCTTCATCCTCCACCCTCCCCAGACAGTCCACGGATGAGGCAGTCAGTGGGGTCACTTATGAGCCAGGGGACATGTTGGGTGCCTTCTCTGGCCCCGGGGAGACCTCGGAGGTGGCGCCTTGAATTTCCTTGGCAGTACAGCGAGAACAGGCAGTCACGCTGAGTCATTTGTCCTCCCTAAGTGCTAAGTGATCCGTGATACACTGAGGCCCCGACTGTTTCTGAAGGGCTCTTTTAAGAGATCGCCAATAAAGTTCTAAAAGGATCGTGCCTGTTTGGGGGAAGATAATGCCAGAGCGGTGCCAGGAGTTTGTCAGAAGAGATTCCAGCCGGGTGAGTATTCAAGGAAGGAGATGAAGTTAGCGCTGGGAGACAATGAATTAGATGGCTGGATGTGTCACTGTGATAATGATGAATAATAAATGACCCAGGAGCTTCTGTAACTCACAGAGCAGGAGAGGAGATTAGGGAGGGAAATTTATGGCCTTGTAGTGCGGGGGTGGGGGGTGCGGGGGGGAAAGAGAATGCCTCAGACGTGCCCTGGTCTTTTGAAGAGAAACCTTCTCGAAGACATACTCTGAAAAAAAAAGAAAAAAGCCTCTTGTCAAAAGTGTCCAAATTTCCTCGAGACAAAGGATCTCTGGCTGTTACAGATGATCTCTCCATCTAGCCCCATCCTTCTGCGATCCCTCTCCCCGCCTCCCACCAGCTCCTGCCAGCCAGAATTAGGGCAGCAGTGGGGACAGGCCACTGCCCCACCCTTCTCTGCAAATGGGCCATGGCCAGGGTGAGAAGAGCCACCAGCTGGAAAAGGACATTGGGAAATGGGTTTCAAGAGTTTCACAAGTGCAGGGAGGCTGCTATTTTTATTAGGGTCCAGGGGTTGCCTTCTTAATATCCATTCAGAGCAACAACTGGAAAGACAGGAGTCAGAAATAAAATGGGCCTCAGGTCTGTGGATCGATGTCGATCTTTAATCATTTATTCATGGTCTTCAGGGGAGCTTCAGCACAGCCTGTGTGGGAAGGCACTGAAGGGGGGACCTGCAACCCCGCCCTCCCTCCCAGGCTCTTCTTGCCAGCTTGCAAATGTGCATAAGCATCTCCCAGCTTACACAACCCTGCCTTGACCTCCCCTCTCCTCCCAGCTCGGCCCTGTTTCTGGGCTCCCTGTCAGAGCACAGACTCTCGATCAGCTCCCTGCCCTTGCTGAATCCATCCCTCTCTGCGCCCGCCGTCTGCTGCCCCTGCCGAAATCACTCATGACAAAGTCACCTCCGAGCTCTGGGTGTCCAGAATGAACGGGCGTTTCCGGTCACCTCGCTGTGCCCTTGGCAGCGTCCAGCATGCTTGGCCGTTACCTCCTTTCTGAAAAGCCTTTTCTTTGCTTTCTTGGCTTCTGGGACCTCGCTGCCCCGTGGGTCTGTGACCTGTGCCGGGTCTTAAATGATAAAGCTGACGGAGTGACAGCAGGGTGAGGATAACGCCATTAAAAGGAAGTTTATTGTTACTCACGTTTCCCCTGGAACAGAGGCACACATCCATGCAGGGCCCGGTGGGAAAGCACCAGAGTCAGGAGGCAGAAGCAAGAGGAAGGGGAAAGCACAGGCCACATCCTTTATTGCGATCCTCGGGGGAAAGGCAGGGCCGGGGAACAGCCTAGGATTGGCTAGTTTGAATAATGGTGGCAGGGTCTGAGCTACAAGGTGGTCTCTAGACGTCTGGTGATTTAGGGCAGAGGAAGTACTGGGTTGGTGGGTGAGAGTTAGATAAAGGAGATGGTTGGGGGTCTGGACTTGGGATTGTTAGAAGGTTTGTAATATGATTTTCGCATGCCCGTGAAAGCTAGGCCACAGGGGCGGTGTAAACAATTTGACTATTAGTTTGGCCCCATGATTAAGAGATGACAAATAGACACATGCAGAATCTAAGAAAACCCAGGACAGTTTGCACCAACCTTTTGGCAGCGTTTAATAGGCCTTGGTGGAAGTATATTCATCACAGAAATTGACAGATGCTACACATCAGGGCTCCCCTATACCAGAGAGTCGGTTGTTAAACATTTACCAGCACACCACTGCCATGGTTCATCTGCTCTGTGGCCTAAGCCAACGTGGGAGGAGAGGTTGGGGTATTTATCGCCCCACCACCCCGCCTGGCTGTGCCTCTGGCATTCTCCTCCTGCCTGGCAGTGCCGCTACAGCTCCCTGCCCTCTGGGCTCCCATCACTTGGTCCCTCTGCCCTGAGCTCGTAACAGCTTCCCACTGTTGCTAGAGCCTGGGTGCCTCACCCCCCAGTAACTCAGCCTCCTTGTTAGACTCTCTCAGCCAGGCCATTTGTGCATTGTAATTCTCACCAGGCTCCCAAGTTAACTAGGCTGCCAGATGCAGATTTTGCTGGGCAGAGCCTGCCCAGATCCCCTGGGATATACTTCTCAGTGGACTCCAGCCTGAGAGCCAGCTGACAGCATCTGCACTTCCCTGTCTGCCTGAAGGCTTTCCTTGAAGCTGCTCATAGCTGGGCATTATCGCCTCCTGAGGGTCACCCTCACCCAGCGACTGCCAGGAGTTAGAGGATAAATGCCTGAGCTTCCCCTGTCCTCTCAGGTGGGTGACTCTGGCCTGTGCCACATTCCAGAGAGTTCTTCAGTAGGTCAACCTCCATTGCCCACAGGGGCAACTGGCTTGACAGCAAACACCACAGACTAAGTGGCTTAAGCAACAGAAATTTATGTACTCACAGTTCTGGAGTCTGGGAGTCTGAGATCAAGCTGTCAGCAGGGTTGGTGTCTGGTGAGGCCTCTCTTTCTGGCTTGCAGACAGCTGCCTTCTCACTGTGTCCTCACATGGCCTCTTCTCTGTGCTAAGGGTGCTGCTGGGGGGGAGAGTTATTGTAAGTGTACTAGGGAAGAACAAATCTGAGTCCACATTGGATCTGTTTCTTTTTACTTTAACCTTTTGCTACCAGTTGCCTATAGCCTGAAATATACATTCTCAAGGTATAGCACTTTTCCATTCATACAGAGACAAAAAGTTGCAGAACAGAGAATAACACTTGTCTTGTTGGAGGTTTACAGGAACACTGTGACCTGACCTCCCTGGACAGCTGCAAGAACAAAGGATTCTGGCACCAAGAAGTGTGCAACGACCAGCCACACCCACTCTCCTTTTAGCATAAAAGAAGCCTGAATTCTAAATCGGGTAAAATGGTTCTTTGGGACACTAGTCCATCATCTTCTTGGTCTGCTGGTTTTCTGTATAAAGTTGCTATTCCTTGCCCCCAAAACTAGTCTCTTGATTTATTGGTCTGTCGTGTGGTGAGCAATGAGCTTGGACTCCATAACATAAAGACACCAGTCCTATAAGATTAGGGCCTCACCTTATGACCTCACTTAACATTAATTACCTCCCTAAAGGCCCTGTCTCCAAACACAGTCACATTGGGGGTTAGGGCTTCTACATATGAATTTTGAGGGGGACACAATTCAGTCCAAAACACCTGCCTTGCCTCACTCCCACCCACTGGGTGGGTGCTTCCTGGGGTCTGGGGTCACCTCATCTCAGGTCTGCTCTAAGACACTACTGTATGTCCCAGTCCTTCTCAGACTGTCCTCTCTAGACCACAGGCTCTCTAACCAAAGACGGCACCACCACTCTTAGTAAAGGTGACAGGCCAGTGTGGTGAGTCCCAGCTCCCACCAAGGACTCCCAGCCTGGGGCTGGTCTCTGCCCTCCTGGCTCCCAGCCCAGGCCCCCTGCTGCTTTCCTGGCCTCTTTGTTGACCCCGTAGGGGATCTGGATGGTTCCAGCTAGCTTGCACCTTCCGGGGGGGCGGGGGGGGAAGCCATCTTCAGGGCCAGTCATGGGGCTCCCGAATCCCAAATCCCAGATGCAGCCAATGTGGAGGGCCGGGGAGGCCCTTCTGCTGTCCAATCCTGGAGGGCGGAGGTCTGTGCTGGGGCTGGGACAAAGCCTGCCCCGACGACCCCTCTCAGGCTCTGGCCTGGGCCAGCCCTGCTGTGGATGAGAAAGGAGGGTGCCCCCTCCTTCAGGGTTCCGGGATCCTGGAAGGGAGAGTGGCCTCTCAGAGCAGGCAGTGTGGCTCATCCATTATTCATGTAGCCCTGGGCTGCCCTCTCTAGAGCAGCTCCACTTGGATGTGAATTCCAGTCTGGTTTCAGATTAGCAGGGACCCAGTGCTGTGGCTGCCGGCCCTAGAAGGGGAGTAAAATGTTCCTACCTGATCCAAAAGGGCCTGGGTATTTGGATCCTGGAGCCTCAACCTGCAATGCATCTATGGCCTGTTTTAGTTTGGACAGCTACTCACAGAAGACTCCTTTTTGCCATCCATCCTGATAGTTGGGGAGGGAGGCACGTTTCAGTAAGTGCCTGCAAGTCTCTCCCTCTATCCAAAGGCCCCGTGGCTTGCCTGGTCCAGGTCACCACTCTGCGTTTGGGTGTTGAAGGCTGAGGTTAAAATGTTAGGCTGGGGCTTCCCTGGTGGTGCAGTGGTTAAGAATCTGCCTGCCAATGCAGGGGACATGGGTTCAAGCCCTGGTCTGGGAAGATCCCACATGCCGCGGAGCAACTAAGCCTGTGCTCCACAACTACTGAGCCTGTACTTTAGAGCCCATGAGCCACAACTACTGAAGCCCGTGTGCCACAACTACTGAAGCCCGCGAGCCACAACTACTGAAGCCCGCATGCTTAGAACCTGTGCTCTGCAACAAGAGAAGCCACCGCAATGAGAAGCCCTCACACCACAATGAAGAGTAGCCCCCGCTCACTGCAACTAGAGAAAGCCCATGTGGAGCAACGAAGACCCAACGCAGCCAAAAACTAAAATAAATAAATTAAATAAATCTAAAAAATAAAAAATAAATGTTAGGCTGTAGTTTGTACACAGTGGAGGAAGGGGCCAGGGCTGAGTGCTGCATGTCGGTCACCAGCCACCAGCCACATGTGGCTCTTTATATTAAGATTAAAGTTAAAATTCAGTCTCTCAGTCAAATTAGCCACATTCAAGTCCTCAACAGCCTCAGTATCGGGTAGCACAGATACAGAACACTTCCATCATCATAGAAAGTTCTCTTGGCCAGTGCTGGCTTAGTGCACTCAGCCCTGGTTGGCCCTATGGGTGAGTACGTGTGGTTCTCAGCTCTCACGGAACAGAAAGTGTCCCCTGAATGCTTGTTAATCGCGTAGCTTCCTGGAGAGCAGCTGCTAGCCCAGCTCCCAGTGCCTGTGGCCTCCTTCCCTCCACCCTCTCCCATCTTCTTCTCTGCTCCTGGCCCTTGGTTGGCCCTTCCTAGTTGCCCAGGGCGAGGCTGGCCCATGGATGGATCTTCCTGCCACTGTCGACCCCTACCAGGGTGGGGGCCTGGGAGTGGACGTGGGTGTTCTGTGTGGCTGCCCCTCTGCACAGCCTGTGTGGTTCTGGGGGTGCTGCTGCTCTGGGACTGTGCCCAGAGTGGGACCCGTGTGCCCTGGGGAATTGCCAGGGGGTCTGCAGGGGTCTGATCATTATGGACTTCATTGTGTCCCAACTCCCCAGATTCATTTGTTGAAGTCCTAACCCCTAATACTGCAGAATATGACTATTTGGAGATATAATCTAAAACTGGGGTTCCCAACTCCCGGGTTGTGGACCGGTATCGGTCCACGGCCTGTTCGGAACCGGGCTGCACAGTGGGAGGTGAGCAGCGGGCGAGTGAGCGAAGCTTCACCTGCTGCTCCCCGTTGCTCGCATTACGGCCTGAACCATCCCCCACCCACGCCTGTCTGTGGAAAAAGTGTCTTCTACGTAACGGGTCCCTGGTGCCAAAAGGTTGGGGACTGCTAGTCTAAAAAAAAAAATATATATATATATATATATATATATATATAATATTACATTATATATTATATATTATATTATAATTATATATTATTATAATATAATATTATATATATTATATTATATATATATATTACTACCTACAGCCCACCCCCAGAGCTCCTGAGTCCACAGGTCTGCAGTGGGTCCCGAAATATATATTTTTTAAAACTCGCAAGATAATTTTTTTCACTTTTTGAGTTAATTTGAAACTTACAGAAAAGCTGCAAAAATAGAACAGACAGTTCCCATATACCCCTTACCCAGCTCCCCTTACAGTTACCACTTTACCTATCATACAGTGATGGAACTCGAGGATTAACATGGCCACAATACCAATAGCTGAATTACAGACTCTATTTGCATCCCCCGTTTAATATTCTTTTTCTGTCCCAGGATCCTACCCAGAACACATTGCATTTCATTGCTATTTCTCTTTATTCTCTTCCAATCTGAACTCCCGAGGTGATTCTGACACAGTGATTCAGGGACGTCACCCTGGGAGACACTGGTCCATGGATTTATCCTAGAAGATAGCAAGATGTTGAGGAACTGGGACCCAGGATGCTGATGGAGGGGAGAGATTGGGGAGATCCAGGAGAGGCGGTGCTTCAGGGGACCAGGCCTCAATGTTGCACGTGCATGTCTGTGTGCACATGAGTGTGTGCAGACACACGCACGTGTGTCCACGTGCATGTCCATATGTCTGCATGTGCCTGTGTGTGCAAGTGTATGAGTGCAGCTGCATGTCTGTGTGCCTGTGTGTTTGTAGGCATCTTTGTGTGCACGTGTGTGTGTTTCCATATGTGTAGGCATGCATGTGCGTGTGCATGTGTGTATATAGTTGGGTGGTGAAGGGCAGGGAGACCAGTGGATCTTGAGGCCTGTAGGGCGGCTGCCAATGCAGGGGAAGCCCCCCGAGAAAATCCAAAAGTCTCTTCACTACCAAATAAATATTTAATGTAATAACAAAAGACTAATGTCAAAGATTTTTAAAAACAAAGTGAAACTAAAATATTATACATCATGAAAAGCCGGGGAGGCACATGAGGATGTATAATGTGCGTTACACATCCTACAGCTTGATGATCCAGGGCAGACTTTCGTGGTCCTGGAGATAGATGCTAATTAACTTCAGGCTTATTAGGTTAAGTATCAATGTTAAAAATGTAAGAGCTACTGCTAAAATACGAGAAAAAGAATGTATACCTCCTAAAACAGTCGAGGGGAGAAAAGGGCAACATTTACTGAGAGCTCGCTGTGTGCTGGCGCTGCTCTGGGTGACTTCTCCCGACGGTCTTCTGCGTTAGGTTTATTTTTTTATGTCCATTTCACAGGCAGGAAAGCGGAGGCACCGAGAGGTCAGAGAGCCTACACTGGATCACCAGCTCCAAGAGGCAGAGCCAGGATGGGGGTCCAGGCAGCTTGGCCCAGTGACCTCGAGCTCATCATCACTCTGAGAAAGAAGAAAGAAGCAAAGGAAAAGTATGGGAAACAGAAGCATGTACAGGGCAGATGTTCTAGATTCTAGACCCAGTCTACCTGCTGAAGAGAAGGAAGCTGGGGCTCCGAGGCTGCACCGCCAAGGTCACATCAGGGGAGAGGGTGGACAGCGTGGGGGGCCCAGTGTAGCCTCCCAGCCTGTCGCCCCACACAACCCTTCACCCTGAGTGGGCAAGTATCCCTGACAGCAGCAAAGAAGTAAAAATACAGGACTGCCTGTGTCCTTAATAATAGAAGAGGTGAGTCACTGTAATCAAACTGGAGACCACCCAGGACTCGAATCGCGGACAAATCATAGAAAGAACAGCAGCTTTCAGATGCGCCGGGAAGCTGAGCCCAGAGCTGGACCTGGGAGATGGGGGTTAGGGGTCTCATTTTGGGGAGCAGGATTTTTAAGGTCCCTGCTCCATCACAGGTCACCCAGTCAGCCACTCGGGGCACGTCATTTCTGAGATTCATTTAAGCAATATTTGCTTCTCTACCACGTTAAACAAATCTAAACCTTTTTTTGACGGTAAGTCATAGAGGGACATTAAGTGCAGAAATGATATTTGTTTGCCTCACAAACAAGCATGCTTCCTGTTTCACAATGAGACCATCTAGGTATGTGTAGGCATGTATTCCATTGTTTTCTGACGGCAGAAGTAATATATGTTCATTCTCTAAGCTTGGAAAATACGGAAAAGGACAAGAAGGAAATTGAAAGTCACCCATAATTTGGAGACTACAACTGTCAGCCCTTCTATGTATATAAACATGTTTTTTAAACATGAGAATATGCAACTTAACGTATATAGTATATTATAGTATGTGTTTAAAGATACATACACACGTGGAAAACATTAAAGAAAAGGAATGATTAATACAAATTGAGGATAGTGATTAATGGGGGGAGTGAGGGCTGGGATGGGGAGGGGCACGCAGGAGACTCACATGAATGGGCCATATTTTTATTTTAAGCTGGGTGGTGGGTACTTGGGTGTGTATTGGTCTTTAAACTATATTTAAAGATGATATATACTTTTTGGCCTATGATATAGTTTACAATTAAACCATTTTGTTTTTAATGGCATTCCTCCCCACTTGCTTATTTGACAAAACACTTGGTGAGCACCTCCTGTATTCCAGGTGTTGTCATCCACTGGGGATCGACACATAAAGATCTCTTCCCTGGGAGCGTGTGCTTGAGCGGAAGAGAGAGACAACAGAGATCAGGAGGGCCAGAGGGCAGTTTGTAATTTTTACAGAATGGTCAGGGGATGCTCACTGAGAAGGTGAAGATGGAGCAGAGACTTGGAGGAGGTGAGGGAGGGCGACACTTAGGTCTCTAGGGAAAGACCCTTCCAGGAATCGAGAACAGCCAGTGCAAAGGCCCGGGGGTGGGAGAGTGCTGGGGGGAATTCTCGAACCAGAAGGAGCCCCTGTTTTGCAGCAGCATGGGGGCGGGGGATGGAGGAGGATGACAAGGAAAAAGAAAAGTAATCAGAGGCCAGACTGGGGAGGGATTGGTCAGCATTACAAGGACTTGGCTTTTCTCCCAGGGAAATGGGCGCCACTGGAGGATTTTGAGCAGAGGGCTGGCGTGAGCTGGCATGATTTCACAGGGTCACTGTGGCTGCTGTTGAGAATGGATTTTGGGAGGCAGAAAAAGGGAGACCACTTAGGAGGCTTGTACAGTATCCAAGGAGAGATGGGAATGATTCAGACAGGGGTGGTGAGACATGGTCAGATTCTGGGTCTTTTCTGAAGACGGATCCCACGGGACTTCCTGTTGGATTAGGCGTGTCAGAGGAAGAGGAATCAACGCCACTGCCAGGATATTTGATCTGAACAACGAGGAGGCTGGAGTGGCGATCTTCCCCCAGATGAGGAAGCCTGCGTGAGGGGCAGAGGGAGGCAAGAGGAGAACCACGGGGAGTGTGGAGGGTCCTGGAGGCCGAGGGGAGGGGTACCAAGAAAAAAGATGCTGTCAACGGGTCAGATGATCTGCAGATGGAGAATCAACATCGGATTCAGCAACTTGGGGCCGTTGGCAACCTTGACAACTCCAGTTCTGGTGAATGTCACAGGTTGAACAGTGACCCCCCCAAAATATAGTCCCTAGTACCTGTGAACGTGACCTCATTTGGAAAGGGGTCTTTGCAGACGGAATTAAGGTAAAGATCTTGAGATGAGATTATCCTGGATTTAGCGTGGACCCTAAATCCAATGATGCGTATCTTACGTGATGCAGAAAATGAGAAGACACACAGGGAAGAGGGCCACGTGACAACAGAGGCAGAGACTGGAGTGACGTGGGGTCACCCAGGGTTGCTGGAAGCAACCAGAAGAGGGAAGAGGGTGCTGGACCAGATTCTCCCTCAGAGCTTCCGGGAGGAATGAACAGTGCTGACACCTCGATTCCGGATTTCTGGCCTTCCTGAGCTGAAGTTCTTTTAAGTGCCCTAGTTTGCGGTGCTTTGCTACGGTCGCCCCAGGAAGTTAATACAGCGGAGGAGTCGGGGTGTACGCCTGGCTGGTTTAAGAGAAGGCGGGCGGAGAGGAACGGGGGTGGGGGCTAGGGAGGGAAACGGGGTCAAGACGAGGTCTGGGTGTTGTGGATGCTGACAGGTAGGGGTTTAGGGAGGGAGGTTCCCTCCTGGCTGCTTTGATTTGCCTGAAACACAGAGTGACCATTTTCCATGTCTTCACATTTTATATCATTTTGGAGTTTTTAATATAAGCTGATGGATTATTGAAGACCATTCCATTATTCATCTGGTGAGACACGCTTAACTTTTGATAGCAAGCATCATTTCCCACCATTCCTTTTAAGTGCCCGGGGCGTCCTGACACCACCCACACACCCTCCTCTCCAGAGCCGGGGAGGAGCTCTCGGCCTGTGGGCTCTGAATGCGGTGTGGACAGGGCCTGGGCCTGGAATCCAATCAATTTCTGGGGCGATGGAAGCTTACAGCTGTCGGGGTCTCAAACAGCCAGCTCTGTCTTGCAATGGCCTCACATACTCGTTTAAAATTCCAGAATTTAATCATCACGCTTGGCATAAAAATAAGAGGGGTGGGTGGCAGGATAGGAAAATACAGATGGAAACGCACAGGACCACAGGCCCTAGCTTGAGGTGGGAAGTACATTTATTCCCCCGGCTGAGCAGAGTGGATTCTGGCAGTGAAACCGATTGCTTTGTGCAGCTGGGCACCCAAGCGCCAGCCGGCCTATTGCTTCATCCATGTAGGTGCAGCCAGGGACATGGGAGGGACATGTCCTGCCAGGGTGGCAAAGCCGGCCCTTCTGAGAGATGACACAGACCTCCCAACAGGGCCTGTAAACGAGGCCACGAATCCTTGCCAGGGTGACATCTGTCCTGGTTCTCTCTGGCCCACGCGAGGGTTTCTTCAAGGAAGTCTTGACTATGCACACACATATTGCTTGGAGCACCAATCCTTCACCCTCGGGAAAGCCGGAGTGTCCTTGTGTTGGTTCATTTACTCAAGCCTTCATTCATTAAAGGCATTGCTGAATGCCTGTCATGCGTGGGGCACCCTGCTTAGTGTCAAATAAAACAACCAATTCCCAAATACTTTTCTGCCCAAGGCCAGGTGATCCAGGTAATGGACTGGAGAGTTTATAGAGTCTCCGTGGATTAGAAGTCCTTGTGCAGAGTAACACATTTGGATGGGTTTAGCCCCGGCTGAAATAAGCTTTAAATGTGGCTTCCTGTGAATAATACAGCGAACCATTCATCAATTCTGCACACCTCCGGGGCCACTTCTGGGGGTGCTGCTGGGTCTTCAAAATGTTTCCTCTCCTGAGGAAGACTGGTTGCTCCGGGACCCTGGTTTTGATTAGTGTTGCAAGTGTCTTCTTCCTCAGAGCCAGGCAGTGTCTGAGACTTTAACCTCATCATCCCTCTGTGTTTCTGTATTGCTGCCCTGCCAGTGAATAACTGCATCAGGTTCCACGTCCTAACCTTCCTGCTCTCATCTCCCACTCCTCTCCTGGCTTCTTCCTAATAAGAGGTCTGTCTGCCTGGCAGGCGAGGAAGCCAGCCCGGCTCTGCATTACCGGGGTGGGCTTTTCATTTTTATTTATAGGGCGTGCTGTCTGGGGTGAGCCAAGTGCTGGATCTTCCAGGGTAGCATGGAGGAATCATCCCCACACATTTAAAACGTCTTATACCTGTCTGAACAAGAGGTTGCCAAGGGGAAATTTATCCAACTAGTTGTTTTTTTATTATGATGAGAGAAAAAGTGTCCTGGCTGATAGCTGAATGAGCATGCTGTAACACGGCCACAAGAACAGAGTTTGCAAAGAGGCTTCTACGTGTTCGCAGGGATGGCTCCGTGGAGAAGCTCTGTCCTTTTCCACCGCCCCACAATTTTTCCTATGATTTACTTTGGTGCTAATGTCATGTGTTCCGTGGCTATTTCTATATCCTATTCACAGTTATAGTTGGTTCCAGTGGAGGGGCTGATAATACAGAAATGGCAGAAAAAATGTTATTATCTTCCAATACCTTCTTGTCTTTTTAGACCTAGGCTAAGTACTACTGGATTTCTACTCTCCCCAACTTACCCTCATTTCAGGCTGTGTGAAAAGATGAGAGGGGCTGGGATTATGGCAACCCGCCTCGGTTTCTGTCGAGAGGCTGGGCCTCTGGGCAGGGAAGTGTTGACCAGAGAACAGTGCAGTGGGAGGTGCCATCATTCGTACAAAAGCCACGTGGCTTCCAGCCACTTTCAGCCAAACATCTTTTTTATTAATATTAAACGAAAGCGCTTTTGGCTGTTAAGAAAACAGCTCTATAAAATGTGTAAGTATAATGATCACATCCTCAGTACGGTTGATAAGATCTCCTGTATGGAAAACCGGCGCTTCTACCCTTGCTTTTTATCATTTGCGAGGTGACAGGTAATGAGAACATCGAGCTACATGGATTAATAAAAATAAAATTTACTGCATTTTCCTGATACTAATATCATCTTGGATTGCATGACACCCCTTTTCTCTGTGATTAATTCAGGCTTTTGAGAAAGCTTTGCTGTATTCACCTAAGATAGTAGTTCAACAGGGTCTAATTGCTGGGGCCTGGTGGCAGAAATTGGTACCAGTTCGTCGACTGGCAAGGGCAGAAGGGACCAGCAGGAGACTGCTGGTCTTCAGGCATCGTTCAGCTTCCTGGCATGTGGCTGAAGATCTCGCTTGAGCTGAGGGCACAGGCATTTTGGAGGTCCTGCAAATGCCTGCCATGCATTGAGAGTGCAAACTTTGGAGGGAATGAGGGCAAGTAAATAGGGTGACGTACATCCTCATTAAGACAGGTGTTCGTGGGAACTAGAAAATGGTCTTCCTCTGTATGTGTAACTTATCAAGGCCAGCAAAGAGGATAGATCATAAGAGATGGTCGATGTGGCATTTCCTCCACCAGGAATGTCTATTAGCCAACAGATCTGCACATTTATGGTACAAATAGTAACTGACACTCATAATTAGGACCCTCAGACAACAGAAATTCTTGGCGAGACTTTGTTTACTGGAACCCGATTAAATTATGGTCACTGAGGTTTTAGTGCGAAATGCATTTGATTGTTTTATAATTCTTTGAGAAAGGGAGATCCGTGTAAGGTACAGACGTGATGCTCCATTAACCAGGATATCTGATTGAGACAGAAGGTCTCATCTGCCAGCCTTGCTGAAGAGTGGAGTTGACTGAAATGTGCCTCTAAAATGTTGAAAGGGTAGTTCAGTGAGTGCAGCTTCCCTTATGGTGGTGACGGTGGGAGATGGAGAGGCCAGGCTGGGGCTGCCGTGAGCTGGCCACGGGGGGAGGGGCAGAACCCCTAACCCATGGGGTCTCCGTACAGTATGCAGAAGAGCTTGTGGGCAGTGGTCCCTGCAGATTATGACATGCAGAAATGTGCTTGGGCCTCAAAGGACCTGACATGTCCCACCCTCATCAATCAACCAAAATGCCTGCCCAGCGTGGGACTCTGGGGCATTCTGATGCTCAGTGACTGGGACGTGTGGGCAGAGTCCAAAACTCCCTGCCTGGGCTGCGTGGGGCTTGGAGGGGCAGTGGCAACGCGACAGGGCGTGATCTTAGCAAACAGCCCCCTGCCTTCTGGAGTTGGGCTTGTCCCCGCACCTGTCTCCATGTCCCAGCAGCAGTGGTCCTCCTCTGTCCTCTAAACTTAGCAAGCTCATTCCTGTCTCAGGACCTTTGCATGGGTGGTTCTCGCCACCTGGAGTGTTCGTCTCCTTGACATTTGCATGATTGGCTCCTTAGTCATTCTATTTGCATGGTGGATGCTGTCTTAATGTTGACCTTCCCTGACAACCCTACCTAAAGTGGGTTCACCTTCTGTGACATAATCTTGTTTTTATGAACATATGGCTCACACCTAATATCTTCTCAGTTACTTGTTTGGAGTTTTTGCCTGTGTCTCCCTGAGGACAGGGTACTGCTGGGCTCTTCTCAGCTGTGTCTCCAAGACAGAAAGCCCACTGTGGGTGCTCATTACAATTTGGTGAAAGGAACGAAGTTATGAATTGTTCTGGGTGACTGTGGTTTGACTATACATCCAAATCCAACCATCCATGCATCCACACACATCCAAATACAGGAGTGGGAGGTCCAAAGCCAGGGCCCCTGGCTGACACCAAGCCCCCAGTCCTTCCCTGCCATATGGATGGATGATGACGTATAGGAGAATACCTTTGGGAGACAGGAAAATGCCCGCAATGCGGGTGCTGCTTCAGGCCAGAGGGAGTCTGGGCACGCTGAGGGCAGTGTCCTCCTCTGGTGAGTCACTGGCAACAAGACTTGCACAGCCCCCTCCCTGGACCACTAAACAAGGGATTTTCATGGAATTGATTCACAGGTAATGAAAGGAAATACAAATAAAAAATGAACCAATACATACAATGGAATATTACGCAGCCATAAAAAGGAACGAGATTGAGTTATTTGTAGTGAGGTGGATGGACCTAGAGTCTGTCATACAGAGTGAAGTAAGTCAGAAAGAGAAAAACAAATACCATATGCTAATGTATATATATATGGGATCTAAAAAAGTGGTACTGATGAACCTAGTGGCAGGGCAGGAAAAAAGACGCAGATGTAGAGAATGGACTTGAGGACACGGTGGGGAACGGGGAGGCTGAGATGAAGTGAGAGAGTGGCATGGACATATACACACTACCAAATGTAAAATAGATAGCTAGTGGGAAGCAGCCGCATAGCACAGGGAGATCAGCTCTGTGCTTTGTGACCACCTAGAGAGGTGGGATAGGGAGGGTGGGAGGGAGAGGCAAGAGGGAGGGGATATGGGGATATATGTATACATATAGCTGACTCACTTCGTTATACAGCAGAAACTAACACAACATTGTAAAGCAATTATACTCCAATAAAGATGTTAAAAACAAACCAAAAAACCTACCAAAGATCTCCCAAGGAAACATCGGATCCTGGGAACCAAGAATTAAGGACATGTTCCCAGAGAGGGTTCCAGATTCTCCCGGGAAGGTGTGGTGGAGTAGAAGGATAAGAACTTGGGTAGGCAGAGCCCAGAGAGAGTTGGCCAGAGCCCAGGTCTGCGCTGGGCACACGTGTGGCCTCAGGGAAGTCCTCTCTGCGGCTGGCCTGCAGGACGACTGACAGCTGCCTCTCCAGCCTCTTCAGGGATGCAGCAAAGGCCTCACGCTCTAGCGGGCACAGGGGGGCTTTGAATGTGGTGTAAATGTCAAGCTGTTATTACTGGACACAGGCCCTGCTCACAAGCTGATAATCATGACTCAATTCCTCAAGCAACACTGGTCTAAATTATGGCAACCATGTCCCGCTCCAGGTTGGCCCCTGGAGTCAGAGGCTCCTGTATCTTAGACCAGAGAAGAAACATGGTCCTGCTTGAGTAACAGAAATAGTAGTAATAACCTTGAGACTGAATAATAGGAATAAGAGTAATACCCACGATGGCGATACTGACAGTTGGCATTTATGCAGAACATTCCATAGGCTGGATACCATGGTAGATGTGTGTACGCTGTATCCAGTCGACGCCAGCCCCTCGGAGTACCCATTGTCATTGTGCATCTCACCAATGATGCAACGGAGACTCAAAGAAGTTAAATTTCTTGCACACCCAAGCTCACTGCGCTGCCGATGGCAGAGCACGGATTTGAACCCTGGAGTCTGACCCCCAAGCCTCTCTCGGAGCCACCAAGACTCTTGGTCTTCTCCAGGGGTAAAGGAGACCCAGGAGGGCTGGTCACACGGAGGAAGTGGTGGGGGCACTTTGCTCCCTGTCTGAGACTGAAGATGGTGATGTGGTTCATGGAAACACTCACCTGTGGCTGATGGTTGGAAAGGTCCCAGCAGGGCCTCCATCTAGTGCTAATGATTCTGAAAAACAGAAAGGGTACAAAAGAGCTTAAAATGCAAAATTCCCAAATTCAGGAGGGAGAACATTAAAACTCTCATCTCTGTCAAAGTAATATTGTGGTGAGAGGCTCCTTTCCCTCATGCTGATTGGACAAATTCCCTTAACTGCTTCTGGATCCTCCTTGGCTGAAGGTGAAGGCTATTGCCAGGAACTTCTTATCTCAAGATTGAACCAGGTGGCCTTATGTGCCATAAGTAATATAGGGTGGACCCAGTGAAACAGCCAGACTAGCTCTCAAAGGTCCCTGGGGCCTCCAGAGGGGGAGGGAGGAGCCAGGCAGAGCTGGTTCCGATCTCTATCTGCATCTTCCTCACGTGGGACCTTGGCAGGTTACTTAACTCCCTCTGGGCTTCAGTTTTCTCTTCTGTACAGTGGGAGCAGTGCATCCATCACAGGGCTTTCCTGAGAAGTAGGAATAGTCTTTGTGATGTGCCTAATGTTTTCAACACAGAGTAGCATCTCTGATGATTAGGATTTTATGATTTTTTTTTTTTCCATTCCGCGCAGCATGCGGTATCTTAGTTCCCCGACCCGGGATCGAATCCAGAGCCCCTGCAGTGGAAGCGCAGAGCCCTAACCACTGGACAGCCAGGGAATTTCCCAGGATTCCATGAACTTGGAACAAGGTGGCAAGTGGAAAAGCATCTCCATGGGTGTCTGCCCCTACTGTGCAGTACTTCTGAGAGCCTGGGACCCTGTCTGCCCTGACAGAGGAGCCCCCGTTTGAGCCCCGATTTGACCAGGATCCTGCCCCACAGGGAGTATGACAGTTATGCAGACCAAGAGGTTCCCACCATGAGTGAACCCCTAATGGGCCATTCCCTCTTGCACATCTAAGAAGGCCCCATGTGGGGGGGTAGTGGGGACTGAGCAGGCTAGGGGAGACGGCTTGGTGGGCTTCTGGGGTGTACAGTGGCCACCACCTGGGGGGTGGAAGAGAGGCCCTGGGGGGAGGTCTTGACAAATGTGGCCTGTTGGAGACTGTACCGGGATGAATAGAGTCTCATCAAAATTCATGTCCTTCCCCAAACTCAGAATGTGACCTTATTTGGAAACACAGTCATTGCAGACGTAAACAGCTGAGGTCACACTGGAGTAGGGGTCTTCATCAATGTGACTGGGGTCCTTACCATAAGAGGAGAAGAGACACAGAGATGCACAGAGGGAAGACAGCCATGTGACAATGGAGGCAGAGATTGGAGTGATGCAGTCACAAACCAGAAGCCAGCAGACAGGCATGGAGCAGACAGATGCTCCTTCAGAGCCGCCAAGAAGGAACCAGCCCCGGCTGACACCTTGATTTTGGACTCCTGACCTCCAAACAGTGAGAAAATATATTTCTGTTGTTTTAAGTCACCCAGTTTGTGGTACTTTGTTACGGCAGCCACAGGAACTAATACAGTGATTTTCAGAGGGTGTGGGGAGAGGATCTGCAGAGATGGGCTCTCGGGCAGAAGAAGAATGAGGTCATGAGCTCCAGCAAAGACTCCAGCAAACAGTACCTGTGTGTGATGCTACAATAGATAAAGCAGCTGGTGTTGAGGAAGCACACAGGCTAATGGAACAGTATAAATTCAGAAATAGCCCTGCATATGTATGGAAATGTGCATGGTGCTTCAGATCAGTGGGGGGAAGTGAGACTCTCCGATAAACGGTATTACGATAACTTAGAGTAGCCTGGAAAAATGAAGCTGGAGTCCCCTACATCACTCCTTCTGTGAAAATGAATTCCATATGGATCAGAGGCTTAAATGTGTTATTAAAAAAATAAAGCCATAGTTTCTGGGATGGAATAGACACACTTTTTCCTATTTGTCCAGCTAAGTACAGCTAAAACACTTGGATATTATATGGAAAACAATATAAGAAGCCTCTGAAAGATGGAGAGAACGGCATGGTGGTGAGTTACCTGTTTTCTTGTGGCCTCAAATATCCCAGACTGGGTGCTGGAGAAGCTGGCAACTTAGAAATGCCAACAGGTGCAGATTAAAAAAGCCTTAAGAAAAATCTGATCTCTCCTAGACAGAAGGACCAGAAAAGGGGCAGCCTAGCAAAGTAGGAATTTTTAGGCAATAATTGCTAAATTCCTGCCAAACACTGCAGAAAACACTGCAGTCCCACGCCCACCCTCCAACAAAGGCTGAGTGAGGAGCCTGCTGGGTTGTAACGAGGCACCCCCATCCGCCCCCCTTCGCTGGGATGGTGGCAGAGAAGGCCCTAGTAGGGACTTTCATCCCTGCTGGGGGTAATGAGACCCCTCCATCTGTGGGTTTGGTGAAGACTGTGTGTGGAGTCTGCGGTCCCCCTCCCCCTTCCTGCTGGGGTGCTGTCATGGGAGGTCTAGAGGGGAACCTGAACTTCCACCCTCACCTTGAAGTAATGAAGTGGCACCAACTCCTTCCCCTGACAGAGTGATGTCAGAGGAGGCCCGATAAACAGATAATAATGCCCAGAGGCTCGAAACACAATACCAAAAATATCCAGGTTTCCATAGAAAAATCACTCATCATACCAAAATCCAGGAATATCTCAACTTGAATGAGATAAGGTAATCAACAAACATGAGATTATCATACTAAGTGAAGTAAGAAAGAGAAAGACAAATACCATATGATATCACTTATATATGGAATCTAAAATATGACACAAATGAACATATCTACAAAACAGGAACAGACTCACAGACACAGAAAACAGACTTGTGGTTGCCAAGGGGGAGGGGGCTGGCGGAGGATGGACTTGGAATTTGGGGTTAGCAGATTAGATTCTATTAGATATGGAATGAATAAACAACAAGGTCTACTGTATAGCACAGGGAACTATATTCAATATCCTGTGATAATAGAAAAGAATATGAAAAAGAATATATATATATGTATAACTGAATCACTTTGCTGTATAGCTGAAATTAACACAACACTGTAAATCAACTATACTTCAATAAAATAAATTTCTAAAAAATGCTTCAGCAAGAAATAATGAAAATGCTTGAACTAAATGAAAACATAAAACATTTAAGCAAAGAAATAGAAAGTCCCAGCAAAGAGATAGAATACATTAAAAAAAGAACCAAATGGATAATTTACAACTGAAAAATACAATAATCAAAATAAAATCTTGGGCTTCCCTGGTGGCACAGTGGTTGAGAGTCCGCCTGCCAATGCAGGGGACACGGGTTCGTGCCCCGGTCCTGGAAGATCCCACATGCCGCAGATCGGCTGGGCCCGTGAGCCATGGCCACTGAGCCTGCGCATCCGGAGCCTGTGCTCCGCAACGGGAGAGGCCACAACAGTGAGAGGCCCGCATAGCGCCGAAAAACAAAAACAAAATAAAATAAAATCTTGCTGGAGAAGCAGAATGATGGGACAGAGGAAAGAGTCAGTGAACTTGATGAGAGACCAATAGAAATTACCTGGTCTGAACAACAGAGAGAAAATAGACTAAAAACAACAACAACAGTGAAAGAACAGAGCCTTGGGGAACTGAGGGATGATAAGATCTAACATTCACTTCATAGGAGTCCTGGGGGGAGATGAAAGAGAGGATGGGGCTAAAAATTATTCAAAGAAATAAGGGCTGAAAACTTTCCAAATTTGGCAAGAGACATACACCTATGGATGCAAGAAACTGAGTAAACCCCAAACAGGATACATACAAAGAAATCCATGCCAAGACACATCAAAATAAAATTTCTAAAAACTAAAGGTAAATAAAATATCTTGAATGCAGTAACAGAAAAATAACACTTTACCTATGTGAGAAAAATAATTAGAATTACAGTAGATTTCTTATCAAAAATTACGGAAGTCAGAAGAGAGTAGCACAATATTTTCCAAAAGCTTACAGAAAATAACTGTCAATCCAGACTTCTATATAAAATGAAAATATCCTTCAGGAATGAGAGGGAAATTAAGAACTTCTCAGTTGAAGGAAAATCAAGAGAATTTGTCACTAGCTGATCTATCCTAAAAGAATGGCTAAAGAAAATTCTTGAAACAGAAATAAAATGATAGAAGGAATCTTGAAACACAGAAAGGAAGAAAAGACAACAGAAAGAGTAAAAATTTGGGTAAATACATAGACTTTCCTTTTATTCTTGAGTGTTCTAAATTATGTTTGATGATTAAGCACAAATGATAACACTTTCTGATGAAGTACTCATGATGTAGAGGAAATATTTAAGACAATTATAAGTGGAGAATGTGAAGGTACATAAAGGGAAGTAAGGTTTCCATACTTCATTCGAATTGCCCGAATGTTGACATCAGTAGACTATGATCTGTTGTGTATGTATAATAAGACATTGTAAAAAAGTATAGAAAGAGACACATTAAAAAACACTATTTATAAATCAAAATGGAATTCTTAAAAATGTTCAAGTAACTTACAGGAAGGTAGAAGAAAAACAGAGAAATGAAAAACAGAGAATGAACAGAAAACAAAAATAAAATGTCAGACTTTAGCCCTAACATATCAATAATTACATTAAACGTAAATAGTCTGAATATACCAATTAAAAGATAGAGATTGACAGAGTGAATTAGAAAACAGCCACACTGGAAAATATTATAATTTGGCAGTTAAAAAAAAAAATCAAACATACACTTAGCATATGACCAAGCAATTGCACTCCTGGGTATTTATCCCAGAGAAATGAATCTGTGTTCACAGAGAAGCCTGACTGTTCATAGAACTTTGTTTGTAATAGCCCCAAGTTGGGAAAAAAACAGAATGTCCTGTGATAGGTGGGTAACCAGTTAAACAAACTGTGGAACATCCACACCATGGAATACTACTCAGCAGTAAAAAGGAATGAACTCTTGATATAGGCATTATCAAGGTCTCAAGGGCATTATGATGAGTGAAAAAAGCCAATCTCAAAAGGTCACATACTGTATGATTCCACTTATATAAAGTTCTCACAAGGACAAAACTATAGAGATGGAAAACAGATTAGTGGTTGTGCAGGGTTATAAGTGATGGGGGAAAGGAGGACAGGTCTGACAATAAAGGGACAGCATGAGGATGATTTCAGTGGTGATGGAAGCATGAGGATGATCTTCGTGGTGATGGAAGAGTTCTGTATCTTGGGACTTCCCTGGTGGCACAGTGGTTAAGAATCTGCCTGCCAATGCAGGAGACACGGGTTCAAGCCTTGGTCTGGGAAGACTCCACATGCTGTGGAGCAACTAACCCATGTGCCACAACCACTGAGGCTGCGCTCTAGAGCCCACAAGCCATAACTACTGAGCCTGCGAGCCACAACTACTAAAGCCCGGGCGCCTAGAGCCTGTGCTCTGCAACAAGAGAAGCCACCGCAATGAGAAGGCTGCTCGCCGCAACTAGAGAAGGCCTGCATGCAGCAACGAAGACCCAATGCAGCCAAAAATAAATAAATAAATAAAATTTTTAAAAATTAAAAAAAAAGAGTTCTGTATCTTGATTGTGGTGTTGGTTACATGAATATGCACAAGTGGTAAGATGGCATAGAACACACATTGTACCAATGTCAATTTCCTGGTTTCTGTGTTGCATAACTTTTAACTATGTAAGCTGTAACCATTGGGGGTAAGCAGATGGGAGGTGACAGGGACCTCTCTGTACTATCTTTGCAATTGCCTATAAATCTATGATTGACTGTTTCAGACTAAAAAGTTAAAAATAAAGGCATAAAAATTACAGAAGAGAGCATGAGTGAAAAAAAAATCACCTAGAACTCAGAAAGGAAAGAATCAATAAATTGAGCTACATAAAAATAAAACTTCCATTTGATAGAGTAGACCATAACAGAGTCAAGAGATAGATAAAAATCTGGGAAAACATATTTGCAACATCTGTGGCAGACAAATGTGACAGGCCAATTTCCCAGCCTCAAAGAGTTCACATAAATCAATAAGAAAAAATAACCCAGTAGAAAAATGGGCAAAGGATGTGAACGGCAATTTACTGAAAAATAAATACAAATGGCCAATAAATGTGGGAAAGCTGCCCAGCCTCATTTTTTTTTTTTTTTTTTTTTTTTTTTTTCCAGCCTCATTTTTAATGAAGGAAATCTAAAACAAACAACAGTGAAATGTGTTGTGCAGTTATCAGATTGACAAAAATGGAAAACTGTGATGCCCTAGGGCTGGTGATGATGGAGAAGTAGGCACTTTTCTACCCGGTAGGTGGGAGCGTAAATCAGTGCATTCTTTCCAGAAGACAATTAGGGAATAATTATGAAAATTAAAAGTACTCCCAGCAACCCCACTTCTGTGCAGTTAGCCTAAAAGCACACTCTGAAATTTCTCCAGATACATGCCCCAGGATATTTTTGCACCAATACATGCGGATTATATTTATAAAATGGTGCCTGGCACATAGCAAGTAAGTGCTGTGTAAGTGTTTATTAAATAAATCAATAGGGGAACTCTACTGCAAAACTCTCTAAAAGGAACAAACAGCATGCATACGAAAGGACTCCTTTTTGTATTTAAAAATAAGTATATGAACTTGCATGTGGACATTTGCACAACACATGTGTGTATTTCTGTATGGGAGTCGGAAGGAAGATATTACCTAATTTCTTAACTTGGTTCCTGTGAGATTGAAATGTTGTTCAGGAAATATTCACTCCCCTCCCTCTTCCTTTTGGGGGTGAAGTAGACTTCTCTGCTTGAGTTTGGTCATGTGATTTGCTTTAGCCAATAAGATGTGAGCAAACGTATAAACAGGCTTTACGTATGCTTTTGTGTTTTGGCTTGACATCTTGTGCTTCTGCCACTGGCGTGACAAGAACATGCTCTGAGTGATCACTGGTCCTGGTTAGAGAGAGACCTGGAGACCCACAGACTGAAGCAGGGCTGCTCCAGCCAACCTGCAGACCTATAAAGAGAACACTACTTGTCACTGTAAGCCACTAACATTGGGAGATTACTTGTTACACAGCATTATTACTATAGTAAGTGACAAATGTAGTACCTCTCTAAACTTTTTGATCATTTCCAAATCTTATATATATGTGCGTGTATATATTTTTTACTTTTCTATATATATATTTTTACTTACCATATATGATATTTTTTATCATTTATATTTAGTTTTATTATTAAAAATGTCAGTAGGATTTATCTAGGTGGAGAGATTATGGTGATTACCCATTTTGAATTTTCTTTAAAAAGTAAAAAATCTTAATAAATGTTATATTTTTTATTTATTTTTTTTTTTTGTGGTACGCGGGCCTCTTACTGTTGTGGCCTCTCCCGTTGCGGAGCACAGGCTCCAGACACGCAGGTTCAGCGGCCATGGCTCACGGGCCCAGCCGCTCCGCGGCATGTGGGATCTTCCCAGACCGGGGCACGAGCCCGCGTCCCCTGCATCGGCAGGCGGACTCTCAACCACTGCGCCACCAGGGAAGCCCCCAAAATGTTACATTTTTAAAAAGGAGATTTGGAAAGTGGTTGGAGCAGAGTCTTATCCACAACAGTTGTAGGGAGACTTGGGTGCCACATAAGACAGAAGTCAACAGTTCTTTGCTTTTCACTGAAGTCTGCACATAACTTTGCAACTGACGCAGAGCCACCTGCACATGAAGAGCTTGGTTTGGGAGGCTGCCTGATGCCCCCAAGGGCCTGGCACGTGCCCAGGTGCCATCCCTAAGCAGAAGGGCCTTTCTGGCGCTGTGCCTGGATGGCAGTGGTGGAGGTAAGGTGACCCAGGGAGGAGCAAAGCTTGGCAGAAATGAGACCAGGACGCCCCTGGGTGTGGGGAGAGGGTGTGCCACTGGCAGCTGCCTGCAGGAGGCTGTCAGAGGAAGTCAGGTCCAAGGTGGGGAAGTAGGACTCACCCTGCAGGCAGCTGTTCCTGATACCACTACACAGCCCCGGGGGCCAAATGTCAAATTTGGATCGGAGGGCTTTGGGGTTCCCACCGGCCTGGAGCCTACGAGCCAAAGCCCCAGAATCACACTGGGCTTGCTTCCGTAACTCACTTTCATCCCGGAGGCAAATGGTGCCCTGGATGGGCCTCTGCTGCTCAGAATCAGGATGTGCAGCTGGGCCAGGACAGCTGTCTCTGAGCTGGGGGGCACTCAGCTGAGCTTGCCTGGGTCCAGACCTGGTGTGCTGGATCGTGCTCTACCAGACTGGCTAAGGCTGGGGAACCCTGTTTCCCAGACTCTCCTCCCCTAAGTGATTTTGGGTTAAAGCTTGATGTGAGAGGAACTTGTGTAAGATTTGGAAGGTAGCAGTAAAGCAGCAGCCACTACTCTGAGAAGCTCGCGAGGCCTTATACTACTGACACTGAGCACGGGTACCAGCTCATCCTTACTCCCCTCTGCCCTGTGTCCAGCTCACCTTCCCAGCTGCTGGCCCTGCTGACCAACCATGGCGCCAGGCCCCCACAAGTGTAGACATCAGCCTTGGCTTTTGGGGATGCACGGTGTTAGAAGCGGGCCCAGCTGGATGTGCTTCCTCTCCAGGGAGCTCCTACCCAACAACGCAGGCCTGGCAGGATAAGAAAAGAGATGGTTACACCTCTCTGGTCTCACATGCCTGAAGTCAAGGTCGTCTCATGACTGGTGTGAATGTAGTTAAAAGCCAAACAACAGGATGCAGGCCTGTGTAGGAAAGGCAATTAGCAAAGACATTTCTTGCATCTCTGTTTTCACTTATCTAATTCTTATCTAATTAAATAAGATGCTCCATTTACAGTAAAGGCAGCCACTCCTACAGACCTGGAGACTTGCTCAGCTAGGGGACTTTGTAGCTCTCACTTACAGGGGTATTTGTAACAAAAGTTCTTACTTTTGGTAAAAAAAAAAAAAAAAGTTTTCCTCTAGAATAGAAACAGAACACAGAATTTTGACTTGTGAATGTGTAATTCTTCCTCCTTTTTGGTACCCCTTAGTGGTGCTGATTTATTCTTTAGCCCATGCGATGTAAAGAAAGTTACAGAACACATCTCAGAAGCACCTCTGGATTCTGTCTGCATTCACTGAGATGTCATCTTTGGACACTCACCCCATAAGCCCTCAGTGCTTCCCTATTAGCAGTGCCTTTTTTGTTGTTTCAAAATAAATATACGGGGACTTCCCTGTTGGTCCAGTGGTTAAGAATCTGTCTTACAGTGCAGGGGACGCCGATTCGATCCCTGGTTGGGGAACTAAGATCCCACATGCCGCAGGGCAACTAAGCCTGCGTGCCGCAACTACTGAGCCCACGTGCTCTGGAGCCCGCGTGCCACAACTAGAGAGAAGTTCATGCAGTGCAACGAAAGATTCCGCGTGCTGCAACTAAGACCCGATGCAGCCAAAAAAAAAAAAAAAAAAAAAAAAAAAAAACCACGGTGGATACTCCCGAGTTCTAAATGTTTTTTTCTCCTCCTCTCCTCAGCCTTTCTCCCTCTTTCCTATCCAAATTGGCACGTGAATGCATTTGCCTCGGATAAGTTGGGGACAGGGGAAAGCTAACAGAAACCAGCGAGTGACTCCATTGTGATTGGCACCCAGGCCCCCTCAGTCTCATGAAAATGTTCTGGTTTTTATTTCAAAAATGTATAAAAAGGATTTCACAATACCATAGGTGCTCAGTTATAAATGAAACTGAACGGAAGAGTTTAGGATGAAGAGCAGCAGTGTCCTGACCACCGCCCCTCACCCCCATCCTACTTGCTCTGGGACAACCTCTCTGAACAATCCCTGCCTAGAGCTGCTCTGGTGGCAGCTGGAAGGCTACACGATATGCCTCTTCCTCTGCTTCTTCACTTGTCAAGTTAGGGAGTGACTACTGACCCTGCTGGGGTCCATGAGGACTTAGTTGATTTACACCACCCTCTTCTCCTCCTCTCCCAATGAATGACAGCTATGTTCTTTCCCTTTCTTGTGTTGGTTACCTGAGTGGAGTCTTTTAACACCAGGCGGGGCATGCCAACAACTGGGCTTCCTTCGAGGGTGGGTGGAAGGTGCCCCGATGCCCTGAGTCCCCGTTGGAGGAAGGCAATTCTGGGGCGTGGATCCCCTCTGTACTGATGGCCCAGTGGTCTGCCGGGGCAGGTGTTTCATAACCATCCCACTGCCAGTCCTCCTCGTGCTCCCCCACTCTGCTGAGTCCTGTGTCATGGCTCCCCCTGCCTCATTTCATGGTTCCATGTGGCCCCATCCACTTTCTCGTCTTCCAGAAAACTGCTGAAGTTTCTCATTCACTGATAACCATCCCTCGTGGGTACACTCCTTTTTTTAAAAAATTTATTTATTTTATTTATTTTTGGCTGCATTGGGTCTTTGTTGATGCGCTGGCTGCAGTGAACAGGGGCTACTGTTCGTTGCTGTGCGCGGGCTTCCCATTGCGGTGGCTTCTCTTGCTTCAGAGCACTGGCTCTAGGTGTGCAGGCTTAGTAGCTGTGGCGAGTAGGCTCAGTAGTTGTGGCTTGCGGGCTCTAGAGTGCAGGCTCAGTAGCTGTAGCGCACGGGCTTAGTTGCTCCACGGCATGTGGGATCTTCCCGGACCAGGGATCGAACCCGTGTCCCCTGCATTGGCAGGCAGATTTCCAACCACTGCGCCACCAGGGAAGCCCCATTCCTTCTTTATTTCTATCCTTTACTCAGTCTGTCTCTGCAACAGGAAAACCACATCAGCTTTTTAACAGGTCTCAAGACGCCAAACAGAGGCTTGAGGTTGGCAGCCAGAGGCAGTCCAGGCAGACAGTCTACAAAGGGAACCTGTGCACGATCTTCTGATGATGGCCTGCCTGGGCCTTTCTGGGTTCCCTTTATAGATGTTCCAGACGATTCCATCCATTCCAAACCTCCTCGTGGCTTTAAAACAATTGCTCACCCCAGGGGCATTTGGGGAGTATCAAGTCATGTTTTAAATGGTGGAGATAAGCTGGCTGTTGGATGAAACCAACCTATGCGTCTCCTTCTCCCACGAAGACGGTCTCTCTGTCCATGAGTGGACACCCTTCTGCCAGCCTGGTCGGTCATTCAAAGGGCAACCAGTTCTTGTGAAGCCAAGTGAGAGTTTTGAATGATCCCAAAAATCTCTGTTAACACGTTTTCCATCTGTGAGTCTTGTGAAAATCCCATGAGGCTGTGTTATCCATTTTCCAAAGCAGACCAATGGCTACAGAGGGACTCTGCCCCAGTCTCTGGACTGACCCCAGGTGCTGAAGCTGGGTTTCTAGACAGGTCTGGCTCCATCGTCCTGAGCAATTCCCAAGCCACTGCCCCCCCTCTGCCCCATTCCCTGCAACCTGTGCACCCGCACCAATTCATGGCTGTCCTGGTTACACACTCATTTTCTACCCGTCAATCTTTGGGGACTAAATCTATTACCCAAAAATGTTGCCACGCCTGAGCAGCCATTGTGGTTCATTACGTGCAGAAAGCCTGAGGTAGCCCCACATTGTCCGTGGGAAAGAGGGGGGTACTATTCTCAGGGGCGTAGGTCCCTCTCCTCTGTGAGCTGGATTCTTGGATAATGCACAAACAAAACTCTGCAGGATAAAGCGTCACTGGCTCTGGTTTACTTTGATCTTTTTCCAAAGAGCTTTAATTAAGACTTTAATAGAACTAAAAACGGTCAAAGTGTAGTCAGGGCCCAAATCAGAGGTAAGGAAACCAAGCTGGATCCAGGATGAAAATGCTGCCTGGAAAATCCACAGCTGGGAGCAAACCGGATTCACCTGGGCTTGTGATGGGTGGGGCTCTGAATGAGGATGGGAGGTGCCTGGACAGGGGTGGGTGGAGCCTAGATAGGGATGGGAGGGGCCTGGATGGGGATGGGTGGAGCTTGGATGGGATGGGTGGGGCCTGGTTGAGGATGGGTGGAGTTCTGCATCTTCCATCAGTGATTGGAATAGGAGTAAGAGGAGGGCAGAGCAGGCATGTGAGAAGAGGTGTGATTGAAGGGGAGGCCATGACCTTTGGACTTGAAACATAGCTCTGGCACTTTGCCAGCTGTATAAGATGAACAAGTTCTTTGCCTTGTCTCCTCATGAGCAATAGTCACCTTTTGTGCAGATCAAATGGTTGGTGCATGCAAATCACTTTGCACAGTGCCTGGCACCCAGATGGCTCTAGGACTGTGCTCTTTTCTTTCCTTCTTCTGGATTTCCCATGCTCTTTCCTTCCAAGGGCTGGGCAGTGCACAGGAATTTATGTGCGCATGCATGAGGCCTGAATGCACCTGGATGTGTCCTCCCCTCGGGGAAGGTTTAATGGACCAGAAGCCAGGAATCAGGAGACCCAGGTTCTGGCCCCAGCAGTGCCTCTGACCTGCTGCTGTATGACCTTCAGCTTTCCAGATGCAGTTGGAGGGTTTTAGACTAGAGTTTCCAGCTTCCTTGAGTCCAAGGAACCCTGGATCCACAAGAATGCCCCTACAAACCCCACACAGTCCTCAGTTCTTGCCCTGTGGGTGTTGATGGTGGGACATCCCCTGCCCTTTAGCTCCCACTAGGTTGCCGTGTGTCACTCTCATGGCTCATGGGCCTCTGGCGGTGGGGGGGCCTGGTCACAGTCCCTGCCCACTGCGGGAATTTGACGCCCACAGACCAAGGATACATCTAGACCTAACCGAGGGTAGCCAGGGTGTGCCCATGGGGGAAAGCTGGTCTCCTCCCAGCTCTGGGCTGTGCCCATTGGAGCTGGATGAAGCATGGCTGCCTCACCTCCTGTGGCCAGCAGGGAGCAGCATCACACACCAGGCGTGAGCAGGGCCCTAGGTGGGGGTAAGAACAGGGGACTCTGTAGAGCTGGGAGAGGTTAAGACTGACCCTCCCTTCTGCCACTGGCAGTTCTCTGGCCCCATAGTAACTAGAAATGAGCCCAAGGGATTCTTTCTCCAAATACCCTTGGGTCCTTCACTTGGGGCAGGCACACAGCACACAGTACCTGTCTTGGACCTGAACAGAAAGACTGGATAAGGATGTGCAGGGCCATCATCCAGCCACATCTGAGGACCATTCTGAGTCCTGGGGCACATACTTCCACCCAGCTAGCACCTGGCTTCTCCTGGCTGAAGGTAGGTGCTTAATTGGTGCTCCCTGGTGTGGCCGTGGAAGTCCTTCCTTTTGCTCCCCTAGTGACAAGCACACCGGGACGAAACAACCCTCTTCGGAGAGGCCATTTCACAGTTATTGGTTTCATTAGAATGTTTTTCTTTCTTTCTCATCTTTTCCTTTTTCTGGATGGGATTATGGCCACTGCTGCCAACCGTTCCCAAATCTCACGTCAGGTGCTGCCGACCTGCAAGGTTAATTGGGTCAGAGCCCCGTTGGGTTGCAAGCTGCCTGAGCGTTGTCTTGGACAAGGGCAGGCTGCTCACAGATTGTTCTTCCACAGTGATGGTGGCCTGTCTTTCCTGGTAAAATATGAGCTTCTGCCAACGTTGGTGCCCTCCAATCCGATTCTGGAAGGTCAGGGCTTGCCTGCTCAGAAGCTGGGGCAGGGGAGGGGGCGAGGACAAGGAAGTGACACCAGTCAGGCCTGATGCCCTTGACCCAGATGCTGCTCTGAGGCCCGCCCGCCTCTCAGGGGAAGACTGCACATGTGGGGGCAGAGAGCCCTGGGTTTGAATTCTTGCTTCTCGTCCTACCAGCCTGGTGACCTTGGGTGTGTCACTTGGCCTGCCCCAGCTTCAGTGGCCCCTTCTGGGAGATGGGTCCACAGCCATAGGGCCGTGGTGCAGGTGCACTGAGCGGAGGAGAGGCAAAACATCAAAGACACACTTAGTGCTAAAATGCCTTAGTTCTCTCTGCTCCCAGTATGGCCCCCTGGGCCTGGAATTCCTCCACTTTAGTGTTGAAGCCAGCACAGCACACTCCTCCGGGGTGGTCACCTGAGCTTAATGGTTTAAACAGCATGTGACCAGCCAGCCTGTTTTAATGTGGCCGCTACACTCTTTCCCCCCTTGTCTTCACTCCATTGGGGAATGTCAGCCCAGTCTGGGGTGAGTTGGCTTGGGGCCCAGGCTCCCTCTCCTTCGCCTGACAATCACCTGCCAGCCCTTCCTCTACCTGCCCGGCAGCCTCTGTCCTGAGTCTCTTGTGGTGCCAAGGCTTTGGCTTGGGCTCTGGTTACAGCGGCTACCAGGGCGAGCCCTGATAGGAAAGCAAATATGTTTTTTTGTGTCAGGAAGAACATTGTGTGAAATAGGGAGGAAGCTGGGTGGGTGTCTGGCCTGGTTCTAGGTGCTCGGGAGACATCAGTGGACAAAATCAGACGGAAAAGTTGTGTGGGGTAAGGGCTGAGAGTGCAGCCAGGTAGGGCAGGGGACACTGCTGGGGAGGGGTTACAATATCAAATAAGGCGAGGCCTGTTAGGGGATGCCTCAGTGAGAAGGTGACATTTGAGCAAAGACTTGAAGGACACAAGAGAAGTAGCCAAGTGGAGACCTGGGGGAAGAGAGTCAGTGCAAAGGTCCTGAGGCTGGAGTGTGCCTGTGTGTTTCAAGCCCAGTGATGGGAGCTGAGTGAAACCACCGAAGGATTTTGGTTTTCACTTTGAATGAGATGGGAGGCACTGCAGGGTTTTGATAAAAGGAATGACATTACATGCTGTGGGGAGGTGAGGACAGAGAGGGTCAACCAGTTAGCAAGTGGTTACAGTAATCCATACGTGAGATGATGGTGGCCTGGACCAGGGTGGTTGCCGGGAGTGGTGAGAGGTGATTGGATGGGGGGTGTGAGGGAAAGAGAGGAGTCGAGGATGGCTCCAGGCTTTGGCCCAGACGATGGAACCTGCAGTGATGGGGCTGCCATCAACAAGGATGGGGAAGACAGTGTGAGGCGCAGGTTTTGGATGGAAGATCAGGGGTTCAGTTTTCAGTTTGGATGTCTATTAGACGATCCCATGGAGATACCCAGTAGGCATTTGGAGATAGGAGTCCAGAGTTTGAGAGGAAGATCCAGGCTAGGGATGTACAAATGGGAGTCATCAGTCTATGGATGGAATTTAGACCGTGAGACTGAACGAGGATGAGGGAGTGAGGGCATATGAAGAAAAGAGGAGGACGGAGGTCTGAGCCCTGGAGCCTTTCAAAGTCAGGAAGTCAAAGAGAAGAAAAGGAACCAGCCCAGAGGGCCGAGAAGCTGCCAGTGGGGGATGGGACTGTGAGTAATGGGGGTCATTGCTGACCTTGACAAGAGCACTGTGACGGGCTGAATTGTGTCCCCCCAATTCAAATGTTGAAGCCCTAAGCCCCCTAGTACCTCAGAATGTGACTGCATCACCTTTAAAGGGGTAATTTATGGTGAAATGAGGTCACTGGGGTGGCCCTACTCCAATAGGACTGGTGTCCTTATAAGAGGAGAAGATTAGGACACACACGCACACACATAGGGGGAAGACCATGTGGGGACACACGCAGAAGATGACTGTCTACAAGCCAAGGAGAGAGGCCTCAGGAGAGACTGACGCTGCCAACATTTTGATCTTGGGCTTCCAGACTCCAGAACTATTGAGAAATTTCTGTTGTTTTAGCCACCGAATCTGCTGTACTTTGTTATGGTGACCAGAGCAGACTAATTCAAGCACCTTCAGAGGAATGGTGGGCAAACCCCAAGTGGACGGGCTTAAGAGAGCATAGGAAGAGAGGGACAGAGATGGGAGAATGTGGAGAACTTTTCAGAGTTTTACTACAAAGAAGAGCAACGACAGGAGTGCTAGCTTTCAGAAGAAGTGGGATCAAGGGATTTTTTTTATCCCTTTCCTTTAAAAACATTTTTTCTTCTTTTTTTTGACAGGAGATAGAACAGCTTGTTTTAATGCTGCTGGGAATGATCCCATAGCCGTCACAAAAGTGATGATGTCGCAGGAGACAGAGGGCCTGTTGCTGAAGTGAGGACCATGGTTGGTGGGAGGGAGGGTCTGGTGCCCAGAGGAAGACCTGGCTCTGAGGCCCAGATGGTCCACCCGTAGAAAAGGCAGAGTTTATGGGAGCAGCTTATCAGGCAAGAAAGAGGATTGCGTGGCCTGCCCAGCACACGCTTCGGTTATCTCTGCCTTTCACTGTCTTTGTGGTTTTTTACAACTTGTAAGTTGTAGAACATTGATAATGATGCAAATGATTCCTGTCCATCGAAATGCAAATGAAGTGCGGCTCTTGGAAAGCAATTTATTACCGCCCTGTGGACAGACTGGTTTTGCATCTATTTGCAAATTCATTTCAGAGTCCTTTATTGTGATTCTTTCAATTCTCCTTTAAACCATCAGTAACATCTTACTAGTTCCCTCATTAATTAATAAATTAAATAAGACCTTTGGCAGGTGTTCATTTTATAGTTGTATGAGAGTCATTATTTTACCTTAAAAAAGTATCCTTTTGCAAGATGCCAATAGATGTGATGAAATAAAATTCTTATTTTATGGCAAGATGAGAAAAATTTAAACAGAATTTTTATTTGCCTGTTTGGGCCTCCTCCCTCCCCTTTAGTGTGGACTGTGTAGGTGCACTAACCAGACCTCTTTAGGAGATAATCTTCCTTCTTAATCTTGGAAGGGGCCACGTGAACCATGACCCACTGCTTGCTTTGTACATGCAGATCTGGATTGTGTAAACTGTCAATAATAAGTCAGTTGATATATAAACCTTTGTCCAAAAACTTATATAACTGTGCTTTGACCTCTAGCAGGCAGAACAGTCCTCAGAGCTTTCTGAAAGACTGTCTCCTGGTTTATAATCCTCAGGTAGGCTGGAGTAAAATTTTCCATTTCTTTCTTAGATGGACTACTGATTAATCTTTTTGTTGACAGATGCTGGGTGTCTTTGTATATTCTCTTTTGATGGGTGAAAATTTCCCACGATATTGGAGCTTGGAGCAAAAGCAGACCCCCGCCGCATCCCTCCACCTCCTGAAACCCTTACCTGGAAAGCGCTGAGTGCAGGAGGGAGACGCAGACCACGTGGAGCGACTCTGTATGTGCGTCCATGAGCTGAGTCCTGGCCGGGCGATGGCCCAACCTTCCCGAGAGTGCCAGCCCCCTGGACCTGTGTGGGTGGAGGGAGCCTCCATTGTACTCTGGCTGCAGGTAGAAACATGATACAATCATATTTCACCCCCAAATCACCACTAGCCCAGAAATGCCTAATTTGGTTTATTTATTCATGTGACTACAACCCTGATAAAGGTGGGGCAATCCAGTGGGCTAGTGTGACCCCAAGGGGACAATGCCTCCCACACAAGTTCTGGCCCTGAGCCAAGCTACTCCAGGATGAAAAAAAAAGGCACTGAGCTCAGCCCCCAGCCCACCTCCCCTCCAGGACACCCTCTGGGACCCATATCTGGTGTGACCCTTCTGACATATATAAAAATGCCTCAGTGTTCCCGAATCTGGTTATATTTGGTCTTGTGCAGGCTTCTCAGAAATATCCACCTTACTTCTGGGTATACATATATATATTGATTTGTGGCCTATTCCAGTCCTTAAAACTCTACTCAATTTTTCAGGCTTGGACCAAGTGCCACCACCTCCAGGCAGCCTTACCAGATTGCTCACAGATTGAATTCACTGCTCTCTCCTCTGTAGCTCAAGTCCCCTTCCCACCTTGAGTACATTTAGATGTTTAAATTCTGTTTCCTCTATTAGACTCACTCATTCATTCATTTATAAATCCATTTGGCTGAACTTGACTGAGCCCCTGCCATGCACAGGCCTGGTGCCTTCAGGTGCCTGTATCCCCAGGCAGGTTTACGTTCCTAGCACTGAGCACAGCACCTGCCTGTTGGGTAACAGGTGTTTGGTAAATAAGTAGATGCTGTGAACCCATCTGCCCAACCCTCCTGCGCTCAGCACATCTTTGTTTAGACTTTTACCTGCGCCTTTGCTGATCACACTTTAATGAACATTCTTCCTCCCTTGATGGGAGAGCTGTGGCGGTGTGGTAAAAACTGTTGGTCAGACTGTTGGAGTTGCCTGCTGCTCTGGCCTGGGCCCCCGGCCGCCAGGTTCCCACGCTGGCTGCGCTTCAGACAAGCCTGCCCAGCCCCGCCGTCCTCCTCCACGGCCTCTGAGAGGTGAGGGCAGTGGGCTTGCTGGAGCCTGTCCAGGTGGTGTAGCTGTTGCCATTACCTGCATCAGTCTCTTGGGGCGGCCGTAAAAAAGTACCACCAAACGGGTGGCTCGAAACAACAGAAACTTCTCTCACAGCTCTGAAGACCAGAAGTCCAAAATCAGGGCGTCGGCAGGACCCCACTCCCTTCCCAGGCTCTAGAGGGGATCCTTCCTCACCTCTACAGGCCTCTGGGGGCTGCTGGTGTTCCTCGCTGTGCCTTGGCCTGTGCACACATCACTCCAATCTCTGTTTCTGTCTTTACTTAGCCTTATTCAGTGTGTCTCCCTCTGTGTCTCTTCTCTTCTTTTAAAGACACTAGCCACTGGTGTAGAGCCCACTCTCACCCAGTACAACCTCATCTTAATGACATTTGCAAAGATCCTGTTTCCAAATAAGGTCACATTCTGAGGTTCTGGGCGAACGTGAATTTAGGGGGACACTGTTCAACCACCACACAGCCCTCCTGGGCAGAAATCCGGCATCACCCACATTCCCAGAGCGCTGCCATGGGTGTGCAGGGAAGGGAAGAGGACCCGGATGGTTGGGCCCCTCTCATGGCAGCCACCTGCCTGATCCAGTCATGACTCTCCTTCAGCCCTGCCTGGGGGCCCCGAGGCCCCCCCGGTCTGGCTGTGGTTGAGCCGAGAGTCCTGCCCAGGCTTCTAGTTCTGAATCCGAGTCTCTTCCTAGAGAGACAGGTTTCTTCCGCAGTGTGCGCCCTGGTCGTCCTTGGGCTGCCCTGTGTCTGGGTGAGCAATGCCACCTGAGGGGGCCCAGTATGGCATTTTGTAAGCACAGTGTGACATTCCTAGGTAGCTCTGCAGCCTCTGGGGGCAGAAGCCCTGGTTTCTGACACGTAAATTACTGTGTTGTTGCCAATGTAAGTTGTAAACACAAGTAAGCCCACGTCACAAATCCACTTTTATTAAAACATGTAACTTTTCAGTGTTATGGGTCCAATTTTCATTAAATGAGGAAGATGACCAAACCATCTGAGCAAGAAAAATTAAGGACAATTCTTTACCAATCAGTGGGGACCCTAAACGCATGAGTGAAAATGAAGATAGCCATTCCAGTATTTTACGTTAATTAAACTCTGGATATGACTCAGCTTGTAGAGAAGTGAAACACTGGTTCTTCGTCAGGCTGTTCAGAGTGTTGTCCTTGGGAAAGAAGTTGGGCGAGTTGGGCCTTGTCTGTTTATGTTCATTGCTGTGAGCATCTCTGCCCTGAAGCACCAAGATGAGGCACAGCCCCGCTGCACAAAGGTCTTTTCTTATGAACACAGTCAGTTTGTGTGAGCTTCTTACAAGGGTTACGGTGTCTGGGCTTGGGTGCCCGGGGAACCTGGGTGCCTGGGGCTAAGAGCCTGGTGGGGCTCTGCCCCGCGCTTCCCAGCTCAGCCTCTTTGAGCTTCAGTCTCCTCCATGGTACCCTGGGAATGATGCCAGCAGCCACCTCAAAGGCTGCTGTGAGGATTAAATGCCTCCTTCCAGGAGAAGGGCCTAGCACTGGGCCAGCACGCGCAGTGGGCGCTCCGTGAAGCCAGCCGCTATTATCCACACTTGCCTGATGAGCACACGCACAAATGTGAAATTATCAGCCCACCTCATAGGTGGGCCTTTTCCTCCCTCAGAATCACTCCCAGCAAGGAGCATCTTCTCCCCTTGCAAACTCTGGGGAAGTGGTTATCAGATGTGAACCCAGGAGCTCTGTCTGCTCTTGGCATTCAACCCTCAGCACAGAACCACCATGATTACAATTCTTACTTTTATCTGCTCTTTAAAGTAAACAACCAGTTCACACCCCGAGAGCTTACAGATTGGTAGGATATAAATACATCAATTTGTTTTAAGCTGTCGGAGAGAAGAATGACATTTTTAGCATTGAGAAGGGCTGAATCATGGTCTGGAGGGATGCAATTGGATTGACTGCTTTGAGGGGTCAAGTGTAATTTTAGAGTAGAATTAGTATGACTCGTGATAGAACTGTTACACCTACCCACCCCCCCAACCCCCCCAAAAAAATTCAGTTCCAGGCAAGGATTATGTATCTTTTTATTTAGTCGTTTTTCCGAAGTTTAAGATGTGCTTTTGGAGGGAGGTGTTTGTGAGTCGTGAAGCATCTGAAATCGCCTCTTCCTGCTGAGCACGTCTTTGTTCCAAATGTCAAAGTCATGGGGAAGCGCCAGGATGACACCTGAGTGATGGCCCAACAGATCCCATATCCCGGAGGTTCCAATCAGTTCCTTCCATTATCCCACCGTTGCTTAAGGGAGTGGACTGGGAAAAGCTCAGTCAGAACAAATGGACTTACAGGAAGAACTGAAGGGAGGCACCCACGAAATAGCTGAAAGACTTTAAAGCCACTGCACCTTGTATACTATTATGAAGGAGGAACAGAATTCCAAAGCTCTTAACCTTGGTTTCCTCATCTGTCTGACGAGGCTCATAGTGACCTGGCTGCCTTCTTGAGGGTCATCTTGGGGGTCAACTGAGGAGAAGGTGCCTTGGAAATGTGAAGGTCGCTGGTTATACCTCGGGGGCAGCCGGATGCCTGCCGCACTGGGACTTCCCCAGCCCCTCTTCCTGGCTTTCTCTTCTGCCTTCCCATAAGAGGGATTGATTTCAGAGTCTGAGGTCACGTCTACCGACCAAAGCTACTTTGAAAGAAAAACCAGCTGGATTCGGGCCAGGTGCCTCTTTCTTGGTTTGTTTTGGGGGAAGAAAATTTTAGAATCAATAATCAGAGGTTTGAATTAGTTAAACTTTATTTTTCAAAATAACCAGTTGCAGAATTGAAGCATTACCCACCACACACACCCCGTTCCAAAGCCCTGACTCTTCCACTTGCAGCTCTTGCAGTGCCTTTGTGGGGATGAGTCTTCACCCTGAGGCCCTTTGCTGTTGAAGGAAGAAGGTACATACGTACACCCAGACGCAGCTCTATCTATGTACTAGGTTAGCCAGTAGCACAATATTTCTGGATGATCTTCAAACTATTCTGCTCAGATTTATTTCAAGTGTGGATTTAGTTTCTCTCCTGCACTGTTACTAGTTGGTAAGGACGAGTTTTGCCAAGGTAATTTGTTCTACTCTGGCCCAAGTGAGATGCAAAAATGAGAGACATGAAATCTTCAAAGTGAGAAAGGAAACAGCATAAATTCTCAAGTGAAGCACCTGCCGGCATGGGAAGGTCCCAGGGGAAGGCTGTGAAAGGATTCTATAAAGTTTTAATAGCTTAAGACCTAAGGTAGCAAAATTAAATGCAAGCTGGGGACCAACTCTTTTCTCGATCATATAAAATGTGAGAAAATCTCCATATCAACTCTGGCAGCTCCTTGGATCTGGGGGCAGAATGTGGGTGGACGCTTGGGAATTTCAAGGCACGCGTGAGTCCTTCCGATCTCATCAACAGAGATGGAGCCATTTGCTGGACTTGTGGAAGAGTACGGTACGACTGGCCTGTGGCTGCAGGACCCACCTAATAGCAGATACATCATGGAGTAGAAGATTTCAGCTTCCCAACGATGAGCGCAGATTCCTCATGTCTGTGCTGCATTCTTTAGTGCTAAGAAAGACCATTTTCTCTTCCTTTCTGCTGTGCTGTCAAGCAATGCTGCTGAATGTTGGCTTTACTCCCTTGGCAGTCATGCTACCTACCTACCTACCTGGCTTCCCTGAAATAATAAAATAGCAGTCCTTCTGTGCTTGCGGTTTTATTCAGGGAACCCAAGCAACAGTGCATTTGTAACTGGATGGCTTCTGTTCCTAAAGCAAAAGGGAGCCTAGGGCCACAGGCCAGACGGCATCAGAGCTGGTAGGCACCGGCTCCCCAGTGAGCAGGGCCAGTCACTCACCCTGGCTGGATAGGGCTGTGGGCTGAGCTCTGTGCTTTGGGCCTGTGTTTTCTTGATGAAATAGCTCTGAGCACATTGGTATCTGGATCAAATATCTGCCACATTTGGAGACAGGGCTGCTCCTCCAGGGCCTCCGAGATGAAGTACAGATGCCTCAACCCAGTAGCCAACATCCTCCATGATCTGGAGGTGCCTGTCCTGTGGCCTAGTCCCTGCAGCACCTCCTGCCCAGCCGTTACATCTGCTGCAAAGGACAACTCCCCATCCTGGTTCATACGCTGCATCATCCTGTCTCAGTGCCTTTGCATGTGTCATTCCATCTGCTCTGATGCCTTTTCCTGCCATCTCTGTCAAAATTGTACCCATTCTTCAAGGCCCACCTCGCATGCCATCTCCAGGGTCCCCCCCGTCGCTCCCCTCGCTGTCCTCACCAGCTCTGCAGTACCTCCTATTGCGGTCTGCTTCGAATCATGCCTATCTGAGTTTTTGCCTCTAGCGCTCGGTTTAAGATTCCCAAGAGCAGGAACCTATATGGCACATAGTAGGTGCCAATTAATCTTAGTTAATAGTATGGCCTTTGCAGTCATACCTACTTATATTCAAACCTGAGTTCTGCCTCTTCATAGCTGTGTGACTTTGGGAAAGTTACTTAGCCTCTCTGGGCTTCAGTTTCCTAAAAATATTTTTTTATAGTGCTTCCAATGTGTGAGGCCCAGTGCCAAAGGCTTTACACACATTATCTTGTTTATATAACGTAATTCCTCCTTGTTGGAGACAATCATAGCACCTCTTTACCTGGGTTTTGGTGGCGTGATTGTGAGATAATTCTCAGAAGCTGCTCATGGCCTTGGGCAATTAACAGTCCATCTGGGTGGATAAGACCTCTCATGAGAATAGGTGAGTAACTCACTGAGTACTGTGAGTCATGCTACAGAATTATTGAACCCAAGGAGGTTGTGAAAACCCCCGAATTTGTAGCCAGTTGGTCAGAAGTGCAGGTGGCTGGGGACCCCCAGAAGGGTGGCTGGTATCTGAAATTAGGGCGGCTTTCAGGAAGCCCTTAACTTATGGAGTCTGTGCAAACCTCTGGTGGCATCGAATTCTGGGTTAGCCAGAACTGAATTGTGGTACACCCAGTTGGTTTCTCCTTTCCATCCAACAGGGAAAATATTCCCTCACACACTCCTGAAAGGAGTCAGGAGCTTGTGATCCTTCTCTCTCCAGTGGAGGCTGGTGTGGCCAGAGAGTTTTGTTTAGCACAACTAACCCCCATGCTGGGGATAAGCAGGCGTTAGCATGAACCCTGGGCCTGAAAAGACCAATTACTTCTTATGTCCTCAACTAGAGGTGCCCCAAACCACTAAATGGCCCAGAAACCAAAGGCACAAATGAACGCAATCACCTTTCCCAAGTGGCAGAGGAGCCCTAAGAGAGTGTGTCTGGTGGGGTCTTCATTGCGATTAGGGGTGATGGTGTGGACGCAGGTTGAGGTTTTCACACAGCCCCACCGTTGGCTGGAGTTCCTGGCAGTGCTATCTTTGTAGAGTCGCTATTTAACTGGGTGACTTGCCTTGGCAGCCGCGGAGCTCTCCAATCTAACATATTTGACGCTTAATCACCCGCAGCACCAACGAAGCCCTGCTCTTTTTGTGTGGCTAAAAAATCACAACATCCAGACATGGCTCAGTCATGCTCTGTCTACACTGCATTTAAAACACCTTTGCCCACGTGGAGCGTCCACACGGGCCAGGTTTCCTATTAGGAGTGTGAGCTTTAAAAAGAAAGCACAGGGAAAGGCTCAGACCTCACTCTGGAAGGTCTTACTTCATGGGAAGAGACAGTGAAATTCTTGATTCCTCTCATCACATAGCCTAGAGTGGAGGGGAGTGGGAGGGAGGGAAGGGAGGGAAGGGAGGGGAGTCGTGCAAATGGACTTGAAGGGCCGAATGTGTATTTCTGGAGTGTTCAATCCTCCAGGGCTTACACACCCTCTGAAAGGGAAATGCATGGTTTCAGTAATGGATCTAAATCCCTCTGAAGGTCTTAATCTCACTGTGTTCACTGTTGGCTGGAACAAAGCCAATACCCCACATGGCCGGTTCCCAGCTGCTGCCTCCTGCTTTGTTTATTTTCTTTTTGACGCATAAACATCTGTTTCCTCGAGTATCTATCATCCAAGAATGGAAGCCTTGGGTAGGCAGGAATCTGGTCCCTCTTTCTTCTCTGTCGCACCTCCAGACTGGGCATGTTGCCAGCACATAGCAGGAGCTTACTGAATGTTTGTCAAGGAAACCTCCTAACTGGCCTCCCTGCCTCTGGCTTCACCCTCTTTCACCTGCCTACTTAGCCCATCACCTGTGTCATTGCTCAGGTAACAGGTGACCTGAGACGATGTTTATTTCCAGCCCCCAGATCTAGCCTGGCCCCCAGGAACCCCCCACCCTGCTTGTATTTGGTGATTCCCGCTTCTGTCTTGTGCCCTCCTTGCCATGGATCTTCAAGGTCTCCTCAGCCTGGGGTGCCCAGACCCTCTCCTTGCCTTGCTGTTTTCCTTCTTCACACGTTTTCTCTTCAGCTCAGCCCCCAGAGTGCCGTGCACAGTTGTAACCACTGAATGAAAATGTCAGCCACCACAGGTCCACCATGCTGGGCCCTGCACCAAGCAAGGCCGCCTTTGTTAAAGACTCCCATGTACATAATTGCCAATATAAGTTCTTTTTGTAATAACTTGAATGGAGCTGCAGCCAGCTGGAAGAAAAAAAATCTGTTTTTCCTCTAGCGGAAAAAACAATCCAATATTAGGGCACTCAGCCATTTGCACATCCGGATCCTTTTACCACAAATGGCTTAAGCGCCCAGGCACGCCACCGTACCCCTTCTAGACGGTCTGGGCACCAGAGCCAAATGAAGTTCCAGGCGGCAGGGGACAGAGCTCTCTGTGGCTTCCTGGAACTGCAGTCGCTGAGGAGACTTGCTATGAGCAGCGACTGCAAATGGCCAGGAACCTGGTAATTGCTCATCAGAGTTGGTGCCCGGAGGCCGGGTGGGCAGAAGCTGGGAGAGACGCGTCCGCAGACAGCAGAGATGCTGTAGGTGCCGGGAGGCAGGTGGGGCAGGCGGTAATGTGAGCTTGACAGCGGATGTGTTTGCAGACATGCCTGTCATTCTCCCCTTGGGTTTGCCCTTCTGCGGGGGAAGTAGAGGTGGGAGGGTAAATAAATTTTATGCTATTGAAAAGCCCTGCTGTAACTGCCTCCAGAAGACGGGGGTCAAATCCCCAAAGACCTTTACCAGTGGAGCCTGTTTCCTATTCACAACCTCGGGAGGGTGAGAGTACCTCCCAAGGGTCTGCATCCAGTAACTGGTCACCTGTAGCCTGTGCACACAGCTTTGCCTGGGCCTCGCTAACTGAAAGCATCGATTTACTGCAGCCATCTGCACCTATTATCTGCAAAATATGACTTTTAATTAAATGAACAAGAATAGCAATGATAATCGCCAGTTGCTAATGCAACACAGGAGCTCAGACGGGGCAATGTGATCAGGAAGGTTTAGGGAAGGGTGGAAATAGACGGGGGGTTGAAGCCCCCTAAAGTCAAACCCTGCTGGTTGCCACCATAGTCTGACTTGGGTTCTCCTTCAACATCTCACAGAAATTGCCTGTGAGTATTTTCTTCATCCAAAGCCCATGGGGGCCCTGACTCTCAGTGGCCACTGATCTTTGCTATCAGGTTTACTCGGCCCCAGTTCCCATCACTGGAAGTCTGGGGGTTTGACAAGAGATTCGCTGGAGATTACGTAGGGTTGCTTTAGTTCCTACAGTCTGTAAACTTGAAATGTACAAACCCAGTCTCTGACCCAGACTCATGGGCACAGGCCACTTCCAACCTTCTTTTCTTTTTAAATCTTAAACAAATTCACCTTTTCTTTAGCACATCACAAATATTTCCAACAGAAGTACTCTCTCCCCAGCATCCTTCTTCCCTGGTGTCCAGGTTTTTCACGGTGCTTTCTGGCTGCTCAGAATCCCCACTGGGGAACTGGGACGAGAGCCTTTTTCTTTACGCTTAGCAGCATCCTGTGTTATGTACCTGTTGGGAGAAGAGCTCGGGCTCTCCTGCCATCTAATCTGAGGGACTAGTTCACACTAAGTTATTAAAGACTGACAATTGGTGCAGTGCCTTGACATTCCCAGAAAAGATACATTAGAACTGGATTTTGACTAAGGATAAGGAGAGGCACCACAGTGCGCATTGGGGGAGATGTTTGGATAGAAACTTAACAACAGTTCACAGTGGCTCTGCTGTCACAGAGGCTGGGCCACAGAAAGAGGAAGACGGTGTGATTTCTGGAGCCCCTGATGAGCCTTCAGACACCTCTGTGTCTCAATTTGCCTTTTTTCTTCTTCAATTTGCTTTTCACATCTCTCTGTGTGCAGCCTGTTTCTCTGGAGGTAAGGGGCTCATTCCTTGCAGGCAGGGAGGGGTCTGCAGCCTTTCTAAGCCTCAGTGGGCCAGGCAAACGAATTTGGGAGTAAGAACAGGAGCAATTGCTCCTGAGCTAGGAGGTGGTCCTGTGAGAAGGGGGCATCAGGAAGGACAGACGATGCCACTCATCAATTCCTCTCATCAACTGAGGGCTGCTGTGTGAGGCTAGAGGCAGGGTCACCAGAAGGGAGACAGGTGTCTGTCAGGCTATGTGGGACCAGCCCTGAGCGACCAGATCACTCCCACAGGGCTATTCTAGTGGAGCTGCCAATCACTGCACCTTAGCTCAGGGATTGGCCCAAGGAGGGGGGTGGTCACGTGACTCAAGCTAGGCCAATAAGAGTGCTTCCCTGGGACTTTAAATGTGGAGCCAGGGGAGGAGTATTCCTTCCTCTTGGGCTGCTAAGCTGTGAGAACATGAGTTCAGAGCTGCCATGGTTGAGCATCTTCCATTCATAACGAAAAACCTTATCAGCAATGGGAGGGGAAGAAGCTGATGTGTGGAGGGAAACAGAAGCAAGAGACTGGGTGGGGAGGCCTGTTGGTGTTCAACGCCCCAGAGCCAGCTCCCCATCCCTATGGCATTTGGGGTGGGGGATGTGGAGAGGTAGGGGGAGAACCAGGAGACGCATGTGGCAGAAACTGAGATGTAGTGGGGGAGGATCGAAAAGAAATGGGTGGTTGCCCATGGAGAATGACAGCAGGAAACCACCTGCTGGTGTGGCAACTAGAATTTCCATGTCCTTGACGGTGCAGCTGGGAGAGCTATTGCTGGCCAGAACGCTGCCCACTGACCTACAGCTGACAAGAGGGGTGCTTTTTCCTAATTTGCCAAAGGCACCGTATGCAGTGACCTTGGGAGTCATTCATCGAGGGTCAGCCTCTGCCCTACATACTAGATGGATGTGTGCAGGGGAGAGACAAATGCAGTCCTTGTCCACATAGTGTCTAGTAAGGATTCAGGCACATAATGTGCAGTTACTATGCCTGTGAAGAGGGTCACAAGAGAACTACAGGGGCTGTGGGAGCTCAGAGGGGGGAAACATCTGGACCAGCTTCGCAGAGGAGGCAGCAAGGCTGGTTAAAACCTAGGTGGATCACAGCCACTGAGTGCCTTTGCGTCTACAATATTCATGCCTTAGTCAGGTGGAGGCTTTTGTATTTCTCAGTGTTTTCATATCTCTTTTATTTACCCTAAACACAACCATTTCAGGAAAGGAAGGCAAATATAATAATTGACTCTTGAAGTAGCCTAAGGCAAGGGAAGAAAATATCATTTCTTGAGCATCTACTATGTGCTAGGAACTTTTCAATGACCACATCTACACTCCCGCTCCACTGCAAAGTTGATGCATTACCCCTTTTATTGATAGGCAGACTGAGGCTCAAGGTGACACAGATTTTTGTCTCTTGGTGCAGAGCTCTCACCTCTGCAAGAAGCCATTTCCCAGCATTTTCCATTGGATTGAACCTGTTAGGACTGTCAGAAAAAAGAAATCTTGTCTTATACTAGCTCTACCACCAAAGGGGATTGACTGGCTCATGTACTGGGAAGATTCAGAGGGAAGATGGATTTCTGGGTTGGTTTGATTCAGCAGCTCAACAATGTTATCAAGCACCCTGTTTTCATTCAGTCTTTGCCTTCCAAGATAGTAGCTTGGTCCATAAGCCGCTTCCTCATGGTGGCAAAAAGGCCTCCAGGCCTTACAACTGCTACCATATCTCCTCTTGTGGCTCTTGCAGAAAAGCAAGGAAACTTTTCTCCACCCCGGAAGTTCCTAGCAAATTTTCCTTAGGTGTCATTGCTCCAAATTGGAACACATGTCCATTTCCAAGGTAATGTCAGGAAAGCTTTGGGCTGACCAGCTGAGGCCTGGGTCACCTGAAACAGTCACTGAGGCATGGGGGATGGGATCACCCTGACTGTCTAGATGGCCAGAGCTCACCCCGCGCAAAGGTGGCCAGCTCGGTGTTTCATGGGAGTCTGGTCCTGTTATGTGCTTGGAAGGGGGATGCCGGTGGGCAGCCAACAGAGCCCCCAGGGATGCTCATGGCTTATTTTCCATGTTCATAGGACTGAACAAACAGTTTTGCATATTCATTGAAGCAGAAGAGCCTCTGATTGGATGCATGGGTGCATTTCTGGCCTCTTAGGGAAGGAAACAACCAAATGAAGAGGCTCTCAGAGGACTTAGTGTCCTCGATGGTTTCTGGAGGACATTTTTTGTCAATCCCAGCAGAACTGTGCAGTCAGAAACAGAGCCCACATCAGGACCTGTAATCGCCTAATTAATTCAGGCACAGGGGTCCTTTGGCAGGTGGGAGGAGGGTAAGGTGGGTGCCTCTGCCGGGGTGCTCATGGAGCCGGCTGCACGAGGCCCTGGGCAGTCATGGCCGTAGGACAACTCACCCAGGTAGGGAGACTTAGGCACCCAGAGTGTTTGGCAAGGTGCTCAACTTGGCACCCAGCCTCCTCCAACCCAGAGGGCACATCAACTCCACTTTCATCAGATGCAGACAAAGAGAACTGTTAGTTAATGCTGAGCCCTAGGCTGTTCTGTGCATTTTCTCCTTTGCTGCCTGGAACTGGCTCAAGTTCACCCAGGTCCTGGCTTGGGGAGTGCCCACAGGCTCTTCTTGATTGCTTCATTCATTTACTTATCCAGTAGTCATTCTCTGAGCCAGGCACTGGGGGAGCAAAGACGGGTGGTGGCCCATACCCACTAGACTGCAGGGTCAAGTGGGGGAGGGGAGATGCTCGGGAGGGTGAATCGAGGTGCATCCAGGTAGAGAGAAGCTTGAGAAGCTTGGCTGTCCTGGGCGGGGTATGGGCGCTGAGCTCTGAAAGGACTTGGCATTGTTGAGGGATGGAGGCACAGTGGGAGGGGATGGGGACGGGTGGTGTGTGTGGACAAGGAGGGGCGGTGGTAGCAAATGAGACTATAGGGTAACCTGAGGCTGGACAATAAAGGCCTCAGTAGAGATTTTCAAAGGAGTAGGAAATGCAGAGCCTGCCAAGCCTGTAGGCAGGCAGGTTTACAGGACCAAATGCGGCTGTCTGGCAGGCTGTGGTGGTGAGATGGAGCAAATCAAAGAGGAGGGCATATGAGGAATGCTGGGTCAAGGCAGAGATGATTTCCTAGTGGATGTAGGGGGTGGCCAGAGTCAAGGTTACCCTCAAGGTACCTGTATCTGGCTTAGAAAATTCAGTTAGAGGACAGAGGTGCGGGAGATGGGCTTGGGTGGGAAGATGACGGTTCAGAATTGAGGTGCACTTGGGACACCCAGGAGTGTCCAGAGGGCACAGCACAGATGCAGGGCAGGGATGGGGATGTGGGAGTTGGTGCACTGCCATTTTTATTTTGCACATTCCCTTCCAGCCTCTGTTCCTGTGAGAGGCAGTTACAGCTCCCAAGTACTGACAACCTGGGCCGAAGTCCAGCAAGTTAGTGAACCGAGCCTCATTTCCTGGTGCGACATGTGGATAACAGTCGCTACCCCACAAGGCTGTCTCAAGAATTCACTAAGATGATGAGCTCAGCTGGAGCCTGGCATGTGCCAGGCAGGCACACACGACACAGCCATGGCTGTTGCAATGACACGTCTACGCGGGTAGGATGGCTGTGGCATCAGGGACATCGCCTTCTAAACTACACCACCTCCCCAACCCCCAGACAGGAGCAGTCCTGGTAGGCTGCCTCCATGGAAACCAAGGGAAGTGATGCTTCTGCTGTTCTCTGAGAGGGAGGCTTTGCTGTGGGAAATTCATTTTTCCAGGTGGTTCTCTCCATAATAGAAGCAGCCATGCTGCTTCACATCAAGCACGTGGGAAACACAATGTGGTCTCCTGACTGCCCTTCTCCCCTCCTTTCTGCTCTGGGGCCAGGACCACTGGACACAGGGTCAGGTGGTTTTTTGGTTTTGTTTTGTTTGGTGTTTCTTTGGTTTTGACAATTATTTTTTTTAACTTTTTATTTTATGGGGTATAGGTGATTAACAATGTTGTGTTAGTTTCAGGTGTACAGAAAAGTGATTCAGTTATACATGTATCTATTCTTTTTCAAATTCTTTTCCCATTTAGTTTGTTACAGAATATTGAGCAGAGTTCCCTGTGCTATATAGTAGGTCTGTGTTGGTCACCCATTTTAAATATATGGGCGTGTACCTGTCAATCCCAAACTCCCTAATTATCCCTACCCCCCACCCTTCCCCCCTGGTAACCATAAGTTCGTTCTCTAAGTCTGTGAGTCTGTTTCTATTTTGTAAATATTTGCAAACGATGTGACCAACAAGGGATTAGTCTCCAAGATTTACAAACAGCTCATGAAGCTTAATATCATAAAAACAAACAACCCAATCAAAAATGAGCAGAAGACCTAAATAGACATTTCTCCAAAGATGGCATACAGATGGCCAAGAGGCACATGAAAAGGTGTTCAACATCGCTAATTACTAGAGAAATGCAAATCAAAACTACTGAGTTATCACCTCATACCAGTCAGAATGGCTATCATCAAAAAATCCACAAACCATCAATGCTGGAGAGAGTGTGGAGGGAAGGGAACCCTCCTACACTGTTGATGGGAATGTAAATTGGTGCAGCCACTGTGGAGAACAGTATGGAGGTTCCTTAAAAAACTAAAAATAGGGCTTCCCTGGTGGTGCAGTGGTTAAGAATCCGCCTGCCAATGCAGGGGACACGGGTTCGAGCCCTGGTCCGGGAAGATCCCACATGCCGCGGAGCAACTAAGCCCGTGCGCCACAACTACTGAGCCTGTGCTCTAGAGCCCGTGAGCCACAACTACTGAGCCCGCATGCCTACAGCCTGTGCTCCACAACAAGAGAAGCCACCACAAGGAGAAGCGCACGCACTGCAACAGAGTAGCCCCCACTCGCTGCAACTGGAGAAGAGCCCACACGCAGCAATGAAGACCCAACACAGCCAAAAATAAATAAATTAAATAAATAAATTTTAAAAAACCCAACAACTAAAAATAGAGCTACCATATGATCCTGCGATCCCACTCCTGGGCATATAGCTGGAGAAAAACATGGTTTGAAAGGATACATGCACCCCAATGTTCATTGCAGCACTGTTTACAATAGCCAAGACATGGAAGCAACCTAAATGTCCATCGACAGAGGAATGGATAAAGAAGATGTGAGATATATATATATATATATATATATATATATATATAATGGAATAGTGCTCAGCCATTAAAAAGAATGAAATAATGCCATTTGCAGCAACATGGATGGACCTAGAGATTCTCATGAAGTAAGTCTGACAGAGAAAGACAAATATCATGTAATATTGCTTACATGCGGAATCCAAAAAAAAATGATACAAATGAACTTATTTATAAAACAGGGTCAGGTGGTTTTACATAATGTAATTAACTCACACAATAGAGGATTGTTCTGCAATGCGGCACCGGCACCAACACCCTGATCCATCAGTGCTTCAAGCAAAGGGAGCTGCCTGACCCTCGGGAATGACAGGCACTGCCTGGACGTTCAGACAGCTTGCTCTGGCTTTAGACAATGACAAGTGTACGTCGAACCCAGCAGAACGGCTGATCCAAATCTCCTACTCTGGTGACTCGTGAGTTCAGTGGAAATAAAGGGCAGAGACAAATAGCAAAGGCCTTGCCCTCACCATGGGGCTGATGGGACACAGGCTGCAGGGACCGCCTGGGGGTCCTACCTCAGGACTTCTGTGTGTCCAGAGCGTCAGGATCTATTTAGCTCTGGCCTCAGTCAGACCTCAAAGGCTGTTCCCAAAACACTATCCAAAATTCAAGGGATGGGTTGAGGATCAGTGGTGAGAAGAATTTTTCCAGTGTAAATTCAATAACATCTGGTTGGCTCGCATCGGTTGTATTCCGTATAGTTTCTCTGATACCTCAGCAGAAGAATACTAAACAGAGGGTTTGCCTTACACCTTTGATAACGCCAACAGAACGAGAGGCACGCATCTGAAGATCTATGAGGCTCTGGCAGGCATTCCGTCCACAGTATATTTGGCAGGCTCTTCATTCACCAGCATGATTAAACCCCCTCTGTGGACTCGGCAGTAGGCCAGTAGCTGTGGGGGCTAAACAGGCACCCTGGATGGACAGATGGATGAATGAGTGAATGAATGAATGAACGAATGAAGAGCAGGACATGTGTCCTGTCCTCAAGCCATCGCATGACTCCTCACATTTCCTTGCCTTGTTGTAACTAACTGGCAGCATTTTCGCTTACCTGTCCTGTCTGGTCCATGTTGTAAATGCTTCGGTAGAGTCAGCCACAGTGTGTGAACATCTGTCTGTCTTCCTACCAACACCAGGTGAGGCATGATGACTTCCTGGTTCCCTATGAGCAGCTTCACTTTTCTGTGTTTTAGCTGAATTTTGCTGGCAGAAATGACAGCCCAGTGTCTGGGGGCAGAATTTAACCCCAAGTAGACTTTGTGTCTCAGACAATAGCAGACACTTCCTTTTCACTTGGTTTATTAGATCCTACCCTAGGTGGAAGAGTGGGCGACTCCCCACTCCTGGAGGGTGTGCACCACACTAGAGAAAATCTTAAGACAACGCATGGGGAAGGAAGTGCTGGGTGGAGCAGGGCAGACTAGGGGCACTCTTCATTTGAGCAAGGTGTGCCACCTGGGAAAGTTATTGCCAAGGACTCTTGCTGAGACACGCTGCCAACACCAGAATTGAAATCCAGGGTGCCAATTAATTTTGGTTCCCATGACAACCGACAGGGTGAGCCCCACCTCCCCCCAGGCAGGGAAGTATCTCTACAAGAGGCCTGGGGGAGAGAGAAGAATAGGGCGTTAGAAAGGACGGGCGAGGATGCCACTTTGGTGGCCCTGGCCAGGACCTCAAAGGTCCTTGAAGCGGGTGGGGTCCAAAATGCCTTCCTTCCATTGTGATCCTGAAGACCAGGAAATTCCCAGAAGAATCCACTGGGGCATGCCTACTCTGTTCAGGGGAGGGAGAGGAAAGAGTTCAGGCCAGGGATGAGGAACTGAGGCTGGGGCAATCTCACTTAAATATTGTTAGCTAACTTTGTGATGTCTGGAGGTCACACTGGCTTCGAGAATGTCACAGTTCTTAGGTCCTGAGTTCCAGAGGAACCACTGATTGATGGGGGGTGGGGTGTCTTAGCTCGAATTTAAATGTACACATGTACTGAGGTTGGCTAATTTAAGAGAAGGCAAAACAAAAGAAAGTGTGTGTGTGTTGGAGGAACCCTTGATCCACGGCTGCTGGCCTTTGCTTTGAGATATTTCTGGCTCGCATTCAACAGTCTGTACTAATTGACATTTGTCTGTTTTCCCTCTGTGAAGGCTGCCATCCCTGTGTCATTAGGACACTGGCACCACAACTATTTCTGATCCTGAGCGGTAGTTTCTTTCTGTCAGGGCCAGACGCTGCAGCAATTATCATAAAAGAAAAAACAGTCGGATAAGGAACTTGCTTTGCAGGCTTAACGAAATTAATAGACTAGTCTCGTGACCAGAAAGACTTCCCTTTTATCAGCACCAGAAAGTTCTCAGGCATCTGTCTGCATAGTACAAAAGGAGCCCAGATCTCTTTATTTCTGTTCAACTCCTTTCCCCCACCCCAAACCCTGGCTCAGTGTTAGAGAAGACACACTCAACAGCAACAAGATGACTGCCCTGACAAAGAAGCAGAGAGCCTGGGAGATGTATCTGAAAGGCTAGTGAGAGGAGCTCATTTTTCTGATTCCATTATGGGCACCATCGGTTGGAGAAGCAATTTTTAAAAAGTATTCCATCTTCACACAGTGTAAGGTTTTGAAGTGTTTGCCCCCAATTACTGCAGCAGTGGCGGGATGTGGATTAATTTGGAAATAAGGAAATAAGGAAAAACTTTGGGTGAGGTAGAGAGGGCTACTCTGGTGGGAGGCTGGGGGCACACTTCCCGGGTAGCCAAGTTAATGGGGATTAATGAGCTGCCAGAGCAGAAGAATCAGCTGTGCCCTTGGCAACCAGCCTGAACATGCTTCACAGAAGGCCCAGGGATGCCTCCCTGTCCTGAGAAGCTGAGGCCTTCGTTCTCAAGCACGCCTGGTATGGCTTCCTCCTCCAGGATGATGGTGGCATCAGTGGTGTGTGCCCCTCAGCTCACGGCTAGGAGGAGCCTCCCCAGTGGGGCTGTGGATGAGCATAGCCTCATGGTCACAGCATCACCCTCCCTCCCCCATGAGGGACAATGGAAATGATCCACATGGGACAGGCTGACCCAAGACAAAACTGGGTCTAGACTTCACTGCTCATTAGCCTTAGACAGATCCTTTACCCTCAATGAGCCTCGGTTTTCTCATCTATAAAATGGGCACAGTGATGGCACCTATGTAGAAGGGTAGTGAGGATTAAATAAGATATCAGATGTGAAATCAGAAGCTGTAAAGTGCTCTTACACTTGCCATATTGTTGTTTTTAGCTGCTGTCCACTGTGCTGTGTCAATGGCACCTTTGGGAAGAAGAAAGGAGTGGGGAGAGTCCAAGAGGAACAGAGACTGCTTCTGATGCCCCAACGCCATCTTCTCCTCCCATCCCAGTCACTAGAGGCCCGAGCGTGCTCCGGCAGCCATTCCTGATCTGAGTTAGGATTCTTCTACCTTCCTGAAAAAGTGAGATGGAAACGCCCAGGAACCTCCTGCTTCCTCTGGGGCTTCGTCAGGTGCTCCCACCTGGGGGCAGTCCCTGTCCTTCTCATAGTCAAAGACCGTGAACAACTTGATGGCAGGAACCAGGCCACTCGGCCGACGCATGTGGACCACACAATGTGGTCCACTTGGCCGCTTTGCTGAAGGAGGAGCTGAGTCCCCAAGGGCCCCCCCCCCAGGAGATGAAAGTTGTTTCACATTTCTGTCTGATTTCCTATTATCAAAAAATGCCCCCAACCTGTAAAATGCTGTTAAAAATGCTCTAGCAGACCCTGGCGGACACCAATTAACCTCAGAAACAGAAACAGGAAAGGAAACGGCACTGCAGCAGGATGGATCTCCCTGTCCCCTCCCCATCAGTGATTTGGAGATGAAGAGGGCACATTTTGCTCGCTTATTGAATGTGTAGCAAACAAAATGAGTAAAAGCTGAACAGAACAGTCAGTGGAGGGTCAAGTGTTCGCTTCTGAATGGTGCTCGGGCAACAGGCACAGTGCCTGCTCACAGAAACAGCACTGTCTGCACAGATGAACAGGACACAACAGCCTCCTCGGGTGGCGTGCCCGATCAGGGTGGTGCACCAAGGCTGGGAGCAGGGGTCGAGGATGTGCCGTGGGAGGAAGGCAGGGGCTGGCTGGGCAATCAGCTGGGGAAGGTGGGGGCTGGGGCGGGAATTCTGGCACCTAGGCAGCCAGGAGGCCGTTTCTTTGCTGGTCTCCAAGCAAACAGAGAAAGCACCGCCTGGTCAGTGGGTGTGATCCTTGTGATGTCCGCATAACGGCCCCCATGAATTCACGCTCAGAGCCAGCATGACTCATGGCCTTGAATCAGCCATTGTTGAGCCTGAGGGAGGCAAAAGGGAAAACAATGGAAAAAGGTGTTGGGAAGAGAAAGTCCTGTTCTGTCCTCCTGTGAGAAGTGCCCATTTGGCAGAGTCACGGCAGGGACAATGGTATAGGAGATGCCCTTGAGAATTTTCCGACTGTCAGGCTGAGAGGCAGAGAGGAGTGGGGAAGTCGCTGTCACTGACAATGGGAGGAGCAGAGCAAGAATCCACTCATTCACAGGTATTTATTAAACTTCTCTCTGAGACAAGCACCGTTCTAGGCACTGCAGATACCCTGGTGATCAAGACATCGTCCTTCTCATGGCGCTTTGTGGGGACACAGACAATGAAAACGGGTGCTGTCACATTACTTTTCCTTAAGCTCCTGGAAGCCAATACTCAGTTCCACATAGTGTGTTGAGATCACTGGAAAAATTCTGTCTTAGTGCATTTGGGCTGTTATAACAAGATACCATAGACTGGGTGGCTTATGAACAACAAACATATCTTTCTTACAGTTCTGGAAGCTGGGAAGTCCAGGATCTCGGTGCCAAGACATCTGGTATTTAGTGAGAGTTCCCTCGTTCACAGACGGCACCTACTCCCGGGACCTCACTTGGTGGAAGGGGCTAGGGTGCTCTTTGGGTCTCTTTTATTAGGGCACGAATCCCATGTCTGAGGGCTCTGTCCTCCTGACCTAATCACCTCCTAAAGGCTCCACCTTCTAATGCCATCACCTTTGGTGGTAGGTTTCAACATATGAATATGGGTGGGGGGGAACACAACCATTCAGACCATAGAAGATTCTAAGATGAATAAATAATACATGGTCCCTGCCCTCAAGGAGTAGCCGCCTCATGGAGGAGCTCGCGGGGCAGTAGTGAAGCATCCCAAAAGAACAGGATAGTAAGGGAAAGACGATTCACCTTGGAGGGCTAAATTACAGACTCGAGACCTCCTGCATCAGAGCTGAGGAGGCAAAGTCACCTTAAGAGAGAGTCCTCAGTCAGCAGGACTGTAATTGAATTTAATGCTTAACTTCTATAAAGAAATATTGTGTTGAGTAGAAGGAAAGTCACTGGAGAGGACCCGCTCCCCAACCCGTCCCGGCACTGCCTGGAGATTCGGTGGCACCCTGGCCTAGTCCCCAGTGCAGGGGTGTTCTCGTGGCACAGAGGCACTTCCTGGGCTACCTGTGGGTGGCAGGTAGCATTATTTGTACAGGATTCTTCCTTCCTTTTCTGCCCTTGCTGTGGCTTCCCTGAGAGGGAATCTACTCCCCACTGGCTGCCTTTGGCCTTGGCTTGCTTCAGCCAATGGAATGCTAGTGGACATGATATGAGCAGGGTTTTCAACACCCTTGCATGGTTTGCCTGCCTCTTATGCTCCTGCCATTTGCCAGGAGAAGAGTTTCCCCTAGTAAACCCTTTCAGTCTGGGTCCCAGAATGAGACACACATGGAGCTGACCTGAACCCAACCTGCAGCCTGAAACAGAGCCTATGGAGTCCACCTGCAAACATGTGAATAGAAAATTAACACTGTTGCTGTAGGTCACTAAGCTGTTAGGTTTGTTACGCAGCATCACCATTCTGGAAACCCGACTGATACATAGAGCCCAATGTGGGTAAATGCTCTAATCTCAGAAGTGGCATAATTGCTCATTTCTGCTCTGCTTCCTGGCTCACTAAGCCACCTTCTACTTATAGTTTAGCTTCCTATACAGTGTGCCAATCAGAGAGAAGGAGCTTGTTGGGTCTACGTTAATTTTATTAGTTTGATTTCTCCTCATTAATTATCATGTTGGCTTTCCACATCAGTCTTGTGAGTGGTTAAGAGAGGCAGGCTTGAGGCTGATCCCCTCTGAGACCCCAGCAAAGTTCCTCATGTGGGGCTGCCGTGTGTGACTGAACACTGCACCCTGGTGAAGGCCCTGAGGCCATGTCCATGGAGCCTCCTTGTGGCTTGACAGCCAGCCAGCCTTCCTCAAGCCATACAGCCTAGCAGCCAGAGACACTCTTCAAAGACAAATTCACAAATCACTGTAACACCAGGTAGCATCACCAAGATGAGATAATCATGCCTGATTACAGCAGTGGCTCTCAATTCAGGGAGGGGGATGTATCATATGATATAAAATCTCATCATTCCCAGTGGCAGGGTCCTAATGAGGGGGGTTGGAGGGTGGTGTATAATCATGGTAACAATCCCTGGTCTCACCCCATTGCCAGTTGATGACCGCTGTGTTGACAGGATCAGAAAAGCTTTGTGGGGGACGCACCATCCAAGATGAGCTTTGGAGGAGGGGTAGAATTTTGTGATGCAAAGATGGGGGTGGTGGGGACTGCAGATGGAGAGAATGGTATAGGCAGTAGCATGGCCAGCAGCAAGATGTGTGTGCAGAATGAGTTTGGGGAACAGCAAGGCAAGCTGACCTCTGTGGCTAGTGGACAGGACACAAGCTGAGACTGTGGGAGACTTGAAGCTGGGCAGTCAGGCCTGTGCATCATGGAGGGTCCAAACGCCTGGCTGTGGTATGAATGCTCTGAGGGGTGGGCAATGACAAGGCACAGACCTTGGCTCCTTGCACCATAGTCCAGGGCCCTTCAGGCAGGCCAGGCAAGCAGACCAAGATTCCAGGGGCCTGGTATGATCCTGCTGCCCCGAGAACCTGGGCCCACTCCAGTGGCTGCAGCCCCTAGCCGGAGGAACATCTTGTCTGGAGCTCGGGGAGGGAAGGCAGGCCAGCACTGACCTCACTGCATCCCACCAGCTTTGCTTGGCCTGACTGATCTCTGCTCATCCCTGTGTCTGCCTGGCTGTCAGCCTCAGCTCTGGGCGCACTGGTGTGTGGTTTGCTTCTCTGGCAATGGTGTGTCCCCAGTGACCACGGCTGCCCCTGAGGTGCGAGCCAGTAAGCAATGCCCAGCAGCCCCTGGGCTGGCTCCCGGCCCCTGGACGGGGCATCAGTCCTGCTCTTCCTCTACCTTCTTCGAACAGAAGAGACTGGGCAGACCCGAGCTCAGGGGAAAATTGTCTCCACTGAGCCTGGTCACTTCCCCCAACTTCCCTGTCTCAATAAAGATCCACGTGGCATGAGGGAGGGGCTTAGGCTCTGTGAGCCATGTCGGACTCAACATGTAGGACTTGCAAAGAGGGTCAGATACTTCTATGAGCCAAGGCCTCTGCCTGTCTACCCTTGGCCTCTGGCTGTCCAAGCTGCTTCCAGAGATGATTCTGTCTAGAGAAACCAATCTATTCATTCATGCCTTCAACAAGCATTTCCTGAGCATGGCCGGGCACTGTGCTGGGCCTTGGCAGGACAGTGATAAACAAGACAGACCAGGCCCCTGAGCTGACCCTCTGGTGAGGCATATCTGGGCCTGCAAGGCAGGTCTGCACCAATGATGAAGAAAGAAATCTGGTGCCCATTTTGGGCTGGGCTGTAGTTGGCAAGTCCTTAGCTATGGCTGAGAGCCTGGAGCCCATTGAGCGGTACTGATTAGATTCCATGGCAAATGGGACATTCTCTGCCTGACAAGGGTGGGGGGGGGGAAGGACATGTGCCACCACCCCATCACTGTCCTCCAGGCCTGTCCTGTCTTGATCTGTGCCCCACCTGACTTCCAGTGCCTCCTTCTTCCCACTCTACCCCTTCAAGCCCTCGAACTCCATTTTAACCAAATTCCACACACTTAAAAATGTTATAATGCTGTGCACTGGGGAGAGAAGTGGATGTGGTTTGCCCTGGTTTGTGAAGCCACTGAGAAGGCTCCACCTTGTATTCAGTGGCAGAACTGCCATCCAGGCAGCCCTGCAACAAGACTGTGTCCCTCCCACTAAGGGCCAAAGATGGGTGGTTTGGTAGGAAAAGCTCTTTAAAATTTTTGCGTGGATGACAACCTGCAGTGAACTCAGATAAAAACAGAAAGGTGCTGAGTAAATATTAGCCTGTCTCCCCCTACACTGTCTTGACTGGTCTTATCAACAGAAGGTACTTGATACTTTCTGGTTGAATTGCTCTGCTTTCAGTCCTTTCCCATCCAGAATGGTTCAGAGTCTATGCAGGGAGGATTTGTCCCTATGCAGGGAGAGGCCATAGCAGTGAGAGGCCCGCATACTGCAAAAAAAACCAAAAAAAAACAAAAAAACAAAACCGGATTGTTTGGGTTTTCTTGAGTTCTTTAGTGTTCTTTATATCTTCTACATACAAGTCCTTTATCACAATATATTTTTACTTTGTATAGTCAGTTATCGCTTAGAACAATTTAAAATAAGAAAAAAGTGTTTAAAACATTTACCTATTTTTGGAGGTAAAACATAAATATAAATATATAATATATATTTATAAATATATAATATATATATTTATATAAATATAAAAACATAACTATTTTTGGAGATCTTAATATCTTTGTGTAGATTCAAATTTCTGTCTGATATCCTATTTCTTCTGCCTGAAGGATTTTCTTTAATTTTTTTTTTTTTTTTTTTTTTTTTTGCGGTACGCGGGCCTCTCACTGTTGTGGTCTCTCCCGTTGCGGAGCACAGGCTCCGGATGCGCAGGCTCAGAGGCCATGGTTCACGGGCGCAGCCGCTCCGCGGCACGTGGGATCCTCCCAGACCAGCAGGGCACGAACCCGTGTCCCCTGCATCGGCAGGCGGACTCCCAACCACTGAGCCACCAGGGAAGCCCTAATATTTCTTGTATTATAGATATGCAGATAATGAATACTCTCTGCTTTTATTTGTCTGGAAGAGTCTTTATGTTTATTTTTAAAAGATATAATTCTGGGGTAACAGTTTTTTTTCTCTCAGTACTTTAAAGGTGTCACTCCATTATCTTCTGGCTTACATAGTTTCTGTTGAGAAGTCTTCTATAATTATTATATTTATGCTTCTGTATATGATGTCTGTTTTCCTCTAGCCATCAAGATTCCCTCTTGAACACTGGTTCTCAGAAATTTAAATAGGATGTATCTGAGTTTTTTGTTTGCTAGTATTTTGTGGGTGGGCTATTTATTCTTATGTGGTTCTCTGATCTTCTTGGGTTTGTAATTTGATGTTATCTTCTTTTTGTAAAATTATTGGCCATTATCTCCACTAATATCTGTTCTGCCTCACTGTCTCTCTTTTCCTTCTGAGATTCCAATTACACTTATGTTAGACCTTTCATTATTGTCCAAAACCAATTGGATGCTCTGTCCTTTAAAATATTTTTTACTCTTTTATTTTTAATTTTACTCTTTTCTTTGTGTTTCAGTTTGGGTAATTTCCATTGACCTCCCTTAAAAGTTCACTTTCCTTTACTCAGCACTGTCTAGTATTCTGATGAGATCTTTGAAGGCATTCTTCTCCTCTTTATTACTGCTTTAAATTTTCCCCTAACATTTAGAGTTGACTCTTTCTTATAGTTTCCACCATCTCTCTGCTAAAATTTCTCATTTGTTCATGAATGCTATTTACCTTTTCTACCAGAGTATAGATTAACCACAGTTATTTTAAAATCTCTGTCTCAGAGTTCTAGCATCTGGGTCATCTCTGTCTGGTTCTTTTGATGGCTATGTCTCTTGACAGTGGGTGTTTCCACTTGCTTTTCGTGTGTCTTGTAATTTTTGCTTGAATGTCAGACATGCTGTGTAGAACGGTAGAGACTGAAGTAAATACTTATGCCTGAAGCGCAAGCCTTTTCTTCTGCTTGGTTGCTGGTGTGGGGGTTGAGCCAATCTCATCAGGAATGAAACTGGGTTTGGGTTTTGCTGTCACTGCAGTTACCTTCAGTGTACTACCTGTTTCACATTTTTCTGGAGGTGCCTTGTGCTTAGGGTGGTAGCTGGATGCTGAAAGATTTTTCCTCCATGTTCCTGTGACACACTCAGCTTCCAGCCTTCCTTATGTGTCTGCACCTCAGAGAGGGTTTCCGTGTTCCTGCCTCTCCCCCTGCAGTAGACTGCTGTCACTGCCACTTACTGTTTGCTAGTCTTGGGGTGGTGGACAAAAATATTTTCTGCTTCCTGGTCCAGCTTCAATCCTAGGTAGGCCTTGTATCCCTGGGTCTTGGGGCTGGAGCTTTTTCAGTGATCCAGCCCACCTTCCTATGGCAGCCAAGCTCTGCCTTGTATCTTTAGTGGGTCTTTTGAGGGAGAGAGCTTCCTCTTCCTTTAGCAGCAGTAGGAGACATCTAATGGTATTAGTATAAGATTCTGGGCTCAGAATGATTTCTTGACCTTTTCCCAGGGGTAGATTTTTATTCTTTTACCCTTCTGCCACCTGCAATAGGTCTTTGCCTATGTTCTGGTGATGACAGAGTTTTCTGCCCATCCCCTAGCAGCACAAGGCCTTTATTCCAAAGTACCTAAGAGTCCTGAGCACTGATCTTTATGCCTCTGCCACAGTGGCAGTGCTCCATGCCTGTGAGGCTTGCTCTAGTTTTCCAATCTGTGTCCAATCTTTTGTATGAGCTTCCAGTGGAGGTCTGTGGAATAGAGCTTGCAAGTGGGAGTTTGCACCCATGGTTCTATACTCTAATACAAGCCCTCTCTTGGTTTTTAGAGGTTTGTTAAAAAAGTTTACCTGAATTCTTCTTACCCATTTGTATGGCACCTGGCCTTTTCCTCCTGTGCTCTACCACAGTTGATTCAGTGCTTGTATCCCATTTTTCCTTGGAAGGGCCCATCTTTCCTTAGATTTCAGACTGCTCAGTTGCCCAGCAACCTAAGTTTTCTGATGGGTTCAAGAAAAGTTATGATTCTCTTGTTGTTAGGGCAGGAGTGACATTCTTTCTGGCTTTCTGCATCCAAGGCAGAAACAGAATTCCAGTTTGTACATTTTGAACGGGAAGGAACAAGAGAAGCAGTGAAGGAACCTGAGTGGAATCAGAGAGATTTTTCACTAATGGAGAAGCAGAATGCCTGAGGGTTCCATTCTTCAGTAGACCCAGGGTACAGTAATTCAGGACAAGGATGAGGGATGTTGCTAAATCACAGGAGGCAGAAAGGCTTGACTCAATTAGTTAACAGGTGTAGCGATTCATTTAGACAAAGGCAGAACCATTTACTGGGTTGCCCAAAAAGTGCCTTCAGTTTTTTAAGTAAAAATAAAAGACACATTTTTCATTTTCACCAAGAACTTTATTGAAAAACATATTCACCCTTTTGTTCCACTACCTTCTGCCATATTTTAGGCAACTTCATAATTCCATCTTCCCAAAACTTTTTCTCTTTTTGAGCAAAGAACTTTTCCAGATGTCTTTTACAGTTTTCCAGGGAATTTAAATTTTTTCCATTAAGAGAATTTTGTAAAGACCAAAATAAGTGGAAATCCGAAGGTATTCTGGGGAATACGGCAGATGAATCAGAACTTCCCAGCCAAGCTGAAACACTTTTTGCCTGGTCATCAAAGAAACATGCGGTCTTGCATTTTCCTGATGGAAAATTATGCATTTTCTGTTGACTAATTCCGGATGCTTTTCGTCGAGTGCTGCTTTCAGTTGGTCTAATTGGGAGGCAGTATTTGTTGGAATTTATCATTTGGTTTTCCAGAAGGAGCTCATAATAGAGGACTCCCTTCCAATCTCACCATATACACAACATCACCTTCTTTGGATGAAGACTGGCCTTTGGTGTGGTTGGTGGTGGTTCATTTTGCTTGCCCCATGATCTCTTTCATTCTACATTATTGTACATTATCCACTTTTCATCGTCCATCACAATTTGTTTCAAAAATGGACGAGGGCTTCCCTGGTGGCGCAGTGGTTGAGAGTCCACCTGCCGATGCAGGAGACGTGGGTTTGTGCCCCAGTCCGGGAAGATCCCACATGCTGTAGAGCAGCTGGGCCCCTGAGCCATGGCCGCTGAGCCTGCGTGTCCGAAGCCTGTGCTCTGCAACGGGAGAGGCCACAACAGTGAGAGGCCCGCGTACCACACACACACAAAAAAACGGACCGTTTTCGTTACGTTTAAGTAGAGAATCGCATGTGGAAATACGGTCAAGAAGGTTTTTTTTTTTTTGCTTAACTTATGTGGAACCCAAACATCAAAGCAATTAACATAACCAAACTGGTGCAAATGATGTTCAACGCTGGATTTGGGTATTTTGAGTATGTCAGCTATCTCCTGCGTGGTATAACATTGATTGTTCTCAATTAATGTCTCGATTTGATCGCTATCAACTTCAACTGGTCTACCCGACCGTGGAGCATCATCCAGTGAGAAATCTCCAGCATGAAATTTCGCAGACCACTTTTGACATGTTCAATCAGTCACAGCACCTTCTCCATACACTGCACAAATCTTTTTTTTGCATTTCGGTTATGTTTTTACCTTTATTGAAATAATAAAGTATAATATGCCGAAAATGTTGCTTCTTTTTTTCCATCTTTAATATTAAAATGGCTACAAAGAAACTCACCAATTTTGATGTCTTTTTTAAAATGTACACTGATATGACAGCTGTCACATACAATCTAACAAATTGTTTTGAATGAAGTTAAAGAAACTAAGTGCTACTAGAGGCATCTTATGGAAAAAACCGAATGAACCTTTTGGCCAACCCAATACTTGGGTTAAGCCCATATCTCAGCCATTCAAGGTGAGCCCACTGGAGGTGACATGGCAGGAGCCTGGTTCCCTGATATACCTGAGGGATGAGAAAGGAGGGGTGGGCAAGCACTGACCCTTGCCCAATGAAAGGCAGCTGGCACACAGTACTACGTCTCCAAGTGCCCAGCCAATGAACCCCCAAATGTCTTCTCTCCAGCAACTCTGAGATTGCTTTGTGAATAGAGAAACTTCTATCTCCTGATTTCAGCCACTTCTGGGTTCCTGCCTATTCTTTCCCCAAATATTTTTCTTTCCATCCCTACTCTGGATTCCTACTTATTTCTCTGCTTACAGTACTCTATCTCCCCTTCAGTCCATCCTATGACTCAGAATCATAAAACAGAAAGCATCAACATATCCCTCCATTCCTCATAAAATGTCAACAGCAGTCCCTTGCCTAGGGTACAGTCACACACTCAAATGCCTACTGGGACAAGGCAGGAAGCGTGATTAAGTGAGGCAGGTGGGACTGACCAGGAGCCCACAGAGGCCTGGCCACAGTGAACAACTCTTTCTCAACTCCAGGTTACCCTTGTCAAGTGAGAATAAAGACCATGTGGACAGGTTTTCTGATTTTCCTAAATAAGCAGGAAATCTGGATTTTTGAATGAATTTTCCAATTTGTAATGCTGACAACTAATTTAAAATTTTGTCACAAAACTGTGTGGGTCAGAGAAAACAAGCTGTGATCTGGATGTGCCATGACAGTTGCCAGTTTGCAACCCCTGGCTTGGAGGGTCAGCTCCCTAATATGTGAGGCCTTGCTCGCCCCACCACTCAGCCTTTTCTTCAAGGCTCAGGTCAAGGTTCATGACCTGAGCCCGCAGACCAGACAACTCTCCTTCTAGTCCACGTACACAGCGGTCAGTCTTCACACTCAGCTAGTTGCTGAATTTCCCTGTTAGCAAGGACCTGCCTTTCACTTCTTATCATTCAGCCCTCCCTGATTTTCAGAGGGTATGTGCCTCCTCTCCCAATGCAAGGACTTCTCTGACAGCTCTACAACCCACTTACCTTTGTATATTTAAATTTCATTAACTAATTTACTTAAAAAAAATTGTTGAGTTGAGACCATACAATTCACCCATTTAAAGTGTACAATTCAACAGTATTTAGCATATTCACATTAACTAACTTGTCCTTTATGTCCCACTGACTTTCAAATAGGATTTGAGGTTGCTTACAAAAATAAACACAATAGGACAACTAATAAAAACAATACAGCTCCACCAAAATGGACTTTGCGAGCCACCCAAAGGAGTTACTCTGTTTGAGCATTTATTTTAGCAAAAGTTCCCTGGCAGAGGAAAAAAAAAAGGTAAATGAGTTGTATAATTCTCATTGTCTGATAAGACAATACAGGCAAATTTCTCAAAAGAGATGCTCTTTCCCCCCTAACAGTCCAAGGGGGACATTTGCGTAAAGAGTCATTACATGTGACTTTTATTGATACACAAGAGACTTTCAATCAGAACAATACTGACATTTCTCCACTCAAGTAAATTACTGACTCAATAGATGTGTTGGCAGGAATAAAATGTTCAGTATAACACTGCAATTAAGAACACAGGCCTGGAATCATAAAATCTTAACTAATTATTAGCTGTGTAATCTTATGTAAGTTACTTTTGTCTTGGTAGGCCTTAGTTGCCTAATGTGTCAAATAGGCTTAATGATGGTTTCTGTATTAAAGGACTCTGGCATGAGGATTAAATGAGAAAGTGAGGTTAAGGCGGTACCTACAGCATTTCTCCACTGTAAAGGTACTATTTCATCCTCTGTAATTAATAAGTATCTTTTGAGAAGATACTTTGAGATTGTGTAAATATCCTGTTACTCCTCAAATTTTCACCCACTAGATTTAGCATGCATTGATGATTCTTACCCAAATTATTACTAGGTTGGCTACCAAATGACACTCTTTTAATAGCATCATTCCTTCTGCAATTATTAGTTGACTTTCTACAGTAAGAAAGAACTTTCTGAAATTAAAGAAGATCTAAATAAACAAAAAGACATTCCATGTTCATGAGTCAGAAAACTCAGTATTTTTAAGATGGTAATACTTCCCCAAACTGATCAACAGATTCAATGCAATGTCTACCAGAATCCCAGCTGGCTTTTGTTTTTGGCGGGGTGGGGGGTAGGGGGAGAAGTTAACAAGCTGACTCTACATTTGATAGGGAAATGCAAGGGACCCAGAGAAGCCAAAACAATCTTGAAAAAAAAAAGAATGAATTTGGAGGACTCACACTTTCTGATTTTAAAACTTACTTCAAAGCCACATTAATCAAGACGGCATGGTGCTGGCATAAGGATAAATATATAGATCAATGGACCAGAATTGAAAGTCCAGAAATAAACTTTTAAATTTATGGTCACTTGATTTTTGGCAAGGGTGCCAAAACAATTCAATGGGGAAAGAATAATCTTTTCAAAAAACGGTGCTGGAACAACTGGATATCCATATGTAAAAGAAGTTAGATCTCTACACCATACCATACTAAAAAAAATGGATCAAAGACCTAAATGTATGAGCTAAAACTATAAAACTAGTAGAAAGAAACATAGGAGTAAATCTTCATGACCTTGGGTTAGGCAATGGTTTCATAGATATGCACCAAAAACACAAGGAACAAAAGAAAATACAGATAATTGGATTTCATCAAAATTAAAAACATTTGTGCTACAAATGATGCCTTCAAGAGAGTAAAAAGACAACCTACAGAATGGGAGAAAATATTTGCAAATCATATATCCGATAAGTTACTTGTATTCAGGATATATAAAGAATTCCTACAACTCAATAATAAAAGGATCACTAGCCCAATAAAAATGTGCAAAGGATCTGGATAGGCATTCCTCCAAATAAGACATACAAATGGACAATAAGTATATGAATAGATGATCAACATCACTAGTCATTGGTGAAATGCAAGTCAAAACCACAATGAGATATAATTTCACACCCAGTAGGACAGCTATCATAAAAAAGACAGGTAATAACAGGATGAGGAGAAACTGGAACATTCACACATTGCTGGTGGGAATTGAAAATGCAAAATGTAAAAGTGGGAAAGCTATCAGTTCCTCAAACTGCTAAACATGGAGTTACCACATGACCCAACAAATTCACTCCTAGAGAAATCCAACCAAGAGAAATAAAAACATATATCCATATAAAAATTGGCACATGAATGCTCATAGCAGAATTATTCATAATAGCTAAATATAATAGTAGAAACAATCCACAAGCCCATCAACTGATGAATGGATAAACAAATATGGTATGTCCACACAATGAAATAATATTGGCAATAAAAAAGAATGAAGGGCTTCCCTGGTGGCGCAGTGGTTGGGAGTCCACCTGCCGATGCAGGGGACACGGGTTCGTGCCCCGGTCCGGGAGGATCCCACATGCCGCGGAGCGGCTGGGCCCGTGAGCCATGGCCGCTGGGCCTGCGCGTCCGGAGCCTGTGCTCCGCAACGGGAGAGGCCACAACGGTGAGAGGCCCGTGTACCGCAAAAAAAAAAAAAAAAAAAAAAAAAGAATGAAATAACGATACATGCTACAACATGGATGAACTCTGAAAACATGAAGTGAGAGAAGCCAGTGTGAAAAAACCACGTATTGTATGAATCTATTCACATGAGATATTCAGAGTAGGCAGATCTACAGAGACAGAAAGTAGATTTGTGGTTGCCTGGGGTTGCGGGTGGGGTGAGGAGAACCAGGGAGTGGCTGCTAACGGGTACAAGGCTTTTTTCTGGGGTGATAAGAATGTTCTAACATTAGACATGGTGATGGCTGCACAGCTCTATGACTATATTAAAACCATTTACTCTAAATGGGTGAATTGTATGCTTTCTGAATTATGCCTCAATAAAGCTGCTAAAAAAGCAACATATAAACATTAAAAAAAATCAAATATATAAAAGGGAGAACTTTCTCTTCCCCTGCTTATTTATTTACATCAATGTGGACTCATGGGTTCAATAGGTTATAAATCTTTGCTGTCATCATTTATTTTGATGCTCTAATCGTTCCTTATTTTGCCAGTGGGAACACTTTCAAGCTGGCTACTATGTCCTTTCTACATACTCTCATAATTCTTTGAGCATTTCTTTACTGCTGTTTTCTTTCCTTTTTGCCACAAGATAGTCCAGGTTTATCCTGTATTGTCCCTTTCCCAGCCTGGAGTCAGCTATTTCTCCAAAGAGCCCTGGTTCCTTTTGGTGGAAAATAGTATTTAGAAGCCAAGATCTACATACTAGGTGTGTTCATTGCTAATGAGGTGTCAGTACTACTCTCTGAAGACAGAACTGGGAGATAGATGTATGAATATTCTTATGCATATACATACATGCATGCATATGTATACTTACCCTCACAATCTATATCCATTTCTATATCTAGCTAGACTAAAACCCACAAGCTCACCCTGTTACTTCCAATTTTCAACACAGTATCATAAGGCTCATTCTATCTTCCCTCGTTCCATATCTGTAACTCCTTCTTCTGACAGTGAGAAACATGACTTCTATTAACCACAGTAAATGTACTTATTAGCTCAATCCTAGAATTTTCAGAAAGTAATTTCACAATTGCTAGCTCATGTCTCTGAGAAGCCTATTAGTGTTAAATATTTATTTCGAGTTTTTTGTTTTTAGCCAGAGGGTATATAGTCCAAATACTGTGTTCAAAAGTTAATTGGGTAGGTTCTTTCTCCTCCATTTCAGTGTGGTTCTGTTATTCATTTGAATTACGGTTCAGTTTGTTTTTTGTTTGTATTCAATTCCTCCCCCAGCCTTATTGATTTTATTTCTTGCTTCCTGCCTTTCTTCATTCTTTTTTTTTTAAAAATAAGTTTATTTTACTTATATATTTTTGGCTGTGTTGGGTCTTCGTTGCTGTGCGTGGGCTTTCTCTAGTTGCAGCAAGCGGGAGCTACTCTTCGTTGCGGTGCGCGGGCTTCTCATTGCAGTGGCTTCTCTTGTTGTGGAGCACAGGCTCTAGGCACATGGGCTTCAGTAGTTGTGGCACGCCGGCTCAGTAGTTGTGGCTCACAGGCTCTAGAGCACAGGCTCAGTAGTTGTGGCGCACGGGCTTAGCTGCTTCACGGCGTGCAGGATCTTCCCGGACCAGGGCTCCAACCCATTTCCCCTGCATTGACAGGTGGATTCTTAACAATTAGGCCACCAGGGAAGCCCTTCTTTCTTTCTTTGTGAAATATTAACATGGTTCCAAAGTCAGGACTGTACAAAAAGGTTACAGAAAAGTGTCAGTCTCCCTCTCATCCCTCTATCCTATTCATTCCATTTCCATTCATACCCTGTAGGTAACCAATCTCATTAACCTCTAATTTATCTTTCCTGCATTTCTCTTTGGTCAAATGAGCAAATAGATGCATATTTTCTAATTTATGCTTTTCTTTACACAAAAAAAGATAGCTCACTATAGATGCACTTTACTTTTTTTCACTTAAAAATATATCCTAGGGACTTCCCTGGTGGCTCAGTGGTTAAGAATCCACCTGCCAATGTAGGGGACACAGATTCGAGCCCTGGTCCGGGAAGATCCCATATGCCGCGAAGCAACTAAGCCCGTGCGCCACAACTACTGAGCCTGCGCTCTAGAGCCCACGAGCCACGACTACTGAGCCTGCGTGCCACAACTCCTGAAGCCCTCACGCTTAGAGCCCGTGTTCTGCGACAAGAGAAGCCACTGCAATGAGAAGCCCGTGCACCACAACAAAGAGTAGCTCCCGCTCGCTGCAACTAGAGAAAGCCCGTGAGCAGCAACAAAGGCCCAATGCAGCCAAAAATAAATATAAATAAAATAAATAAATTAAAAAATATATATATCCTAGAAATCACTCCCCATCAAGTCATAGAGTTCTTCCACTTCTTTCTTCTTCCTCTTCTTCTAGTATAACTTCAAAGTACTCCACTGTGTGAACGTACACACAATGGAGTACATTCTATCACTCTGCTGTGTATGTGCAGTAGGCTGCTTCCAATATTTTTTATTGTTGGAGGTGTGTCTTCAGGGAACATTCTCAGAAGTGGAATTGCTGGGTCAAAAGGTAAAAGCATATGTAGTTTTGCTGGCAAGTCAAATTCCTCTATACGGGCTGTAATGATTTGTACTCTCATCAGTAATCTGTTAAGAGTACAGGTTTCTCTGCAGTCACTCCAACACGGTGTGGTGTCATGCTCTTAATTTTTCCCAATTCAATAGATGAGAAATTGTATCTCAATGTAGTTTTAACGTGCATGTCTCATCATGAGTAAGGTTGAACATATTTTTCTACATCTAAGGACCATTTTTATACTTTTTTTTTCTGTGAATTGTCTGTTCATGTCTTTTGCCCATTTTTCTTTTGTAGTTTTTAAAAATCTTTTCTCCTCTCTGTTTTAAAAAGTTGTTTATATATCAGGTATATTAACTCACTATCTGTAATATATGTTGAAATAATTTTCCAAGGTTACTAGTTGTCTTTTGACTTTGTGTATATGGAGAAGTCTTTCATGTAGTTTAATTTATTAATTTTTTCTTTTATTGCATCTAAGTTTTCAATCATAGTTAAAAGCCTTTCCCTACATCCACATTCAAGGAATCCACTCATGTTTTATTTTAGTACTTGCAGGGTTTTCTTTTCTACATTTAGATAGCTGATCCAGTTGGAGTTTATTCTTGAATATGATAAATTTACCTTTATTTTTTTAATAGTAAAGAAATCTATTTATTTATTTACAGGTGTATGACCTGTATCCTTGAGGACACCTGTAACCTGCCTACTCAAGCAGGTCCTGCATCTGAGTCCAATGTCACAGTGTCTGGCAGGGGTACTCCCATAGTCTGTGGGTTGGTAGCTGCTTCCTTGTTTCATTACATATTATGTCCACTCCCCCTCAGTTTTTGGTTATTGTTGCTTTGGTGGGTCTTAAGTAAAGGGGGTAGAGTAAAAATTGTCTGTACTCTGCCATTTTTAACTGGAAGTCAGTTAAATATATTTAAAATATGACATTTTAGCTCTATAAAATAATTAAAGGTATGGTTTGAAATTTTATGAAAACTAGAGACCAGCTGTCTGGGGGAAAGGCAATGATGCCTCCTGGGATTAAAAGGGAGAGAGTTAAGCCCAAGTGAGAAAGTAAGGGTGGGGCAAAGCAGCTAAATGTGTAGTAAAAGACAGGCTTCAGGGATTCCAAAACCTACGGAAGTATGAAAAATTCCACATTTCCTCCAATCATATTCCAACTGGCTGAGTTAGATTATGTTATTCTTCTCAAATTTGCAATAAAACCAGATGGTAGAGTTAGTAAATAGTCACTGAATAAGGTTTTTGTATTTTCCCAAATTATGCTCTGAATTATATACCATCCTTCCAAAGGTAAACTATGCTAATATTAGTAACATTATTATTAGTGAATAGACTGATCATTTTAATAAATTCTGTTTTAGTAGAAACAACTCAATTGGGTGGAAAAGCATGCTAATTTGGGGATTTTTTTGTGTGATAACTTTTTATTCAGAAATTCTGGCCATTTGGACCATGTCTCTAGCTTAAGCACCATTATTTATCTGTTGGAAGTGACCCAAATTTTAGGCATGAAACCTAAAAAGAAAGAAATAGCTTTTGTGTGTAAACTTTGTCAAACCCAACCTGTAGTATGGAAGGTATTATTAAAGCTTAATCCCTAAGACTTTACTGAAGATTATTTTGTCAGATGAATGTGCTGGGGGGCATCCAGGTAACCTGGGAGCAGTTGGCACATTTTGGGGGATCGGAAAGAGAAGACACACTGAAAACAAGCAAATCCTTCTTTACAGTTTTGCCTGACGCAGGCCTTCTCTTGATATCCAAAGAGATTGTTATCTATAACTCATGTGGCACCAAAGAACTGACCGAGCATCTTCCTGTAAGAGGGGGTTTCCATGAACACACAGGTCAAAAAGTGCAAGTGACCCTGACTTGTCCTTCTGCCCTTTACTCTTCAGCAAAAGGAGGAAATAGGTAGGGGAGAGTGTGTGGAGCTAAAGATCAAGTGTTTCATTTTTTTAATTTTCAAGTTTAAGGTGTTTTAGGATCATCATCCAACCTTTTCAGAGTCCTCCCATAAAGCAGAGATGGTCTAAATTAGATGAGCAACGGCAGTTTCCAGACAGCGGAGAGGAAGCATAAAGGTCCATCACTTGGTAACTGGTCCCGTCTCCCAGTCCACGGCATGACCTCATGGATCAGGTGTCCCCTGAGTTCTCTCTTCACCACTCACTTGGCAAATGCTTATTGTCTACTCTGTGTGCTCAGTGATATACTAAATGCCATGATCCTGTGAAAACAGTTTAGTGGATTTTGGCAATGTTTCTGCATTAGTCTGCTAGGGCTGCCATAAAATATCACAGACTGGGTGGCTTAAACAACAGAAATTTGTTTTCTCACAGTTCTGGAAGCTAGAATTCCAAGATCAAGGTGCCATTGGGTTGGTTTCTGGTAAGGCCTATCGTTCTGGCTTGGAGATGGCCGCCTTCTCTGTGCCCTTACAAAGAGAGATCTTTGGTGAGAGAGACAGAGATCTCTGGTGTCTCTTCCTCTTCTTATAAGGTCACTGGTCCTATCAGATTAGGGTCCTACACTTATGACCTCTTATAACCTTATTACCTCTGTAAAGGCCCTATCTCCAAATACAGTCATATTAGGGATTAGGTCTTCAATGTATGAATTTGGAGGACACAATTCAGTACATAAGTTTCCTTCTGGAATTTTAAGATTTTCAAAAAGAGTTTGAATCACAAATATTTTTAGTCCAAGTGCGATTTTACTTTGGCTAACACATCCCTCACTTAAAGTCTGTGGGACGACTGGGCAAACTGAATTAAGGACTTTATATTTCCAAATATACAACATGTAAATCACTGAGGTGGGTCCACACAGTATTTACACCTACAGGGCCTCTCGTAACTTGCAGGCTGGGGAGTCATTTCAACAGCCCTGTAAGAGATCGCTCACACTCCTAGCATGCACAGAGCAGGTGCTCCACCGAAATGGGCTGAATGAATGAATGAACAAATGAGTGAGTGAACGATGATGATCTCTGCTGAATATGGTGAATGCCAAATACACAGGAGTTTTTGTTTTTTTGGGGTTTTTTTTGCGGTACGTGGGCCTCTCACTGTTGTGGCCTCTCCCGTTGCGGAGCACAGGCTCCGGACGCGCAGGCCCAGCGGCCATGGCTCATGGGCCCAGCCGCTCCGCGGCATGTGGGATCTTCCTGGACCGGGGCATGAACCCGCGTCCCCTGCATCGGCAGGCGGACTCCCAAACACTGCGCCACCAGGGAAGCCCTCACACAGGATTTTAATAAAAAGAGACTTGCTATCTCCCTTGTGTCCGTCATTCACACAATTCTGAGTTTGAACCTGAACATCTCATTTTTTAGCTCTGGGTTTATTTTACTTCGTGTGCTTTAGGAAGGGCAGAGCTCCCTCCAAGTCTTTGTGAAGCGAGCCTTAGACACACTGCAGAGGTGTGAAGAGCACCTGTCTAAGAAGATCCATAATACATCTCCTGTAGGTCTTTAATCCGGTTCCTCCAGGGTGTGTGGCACTGGCAGTTCACAAAGGTTCAATCAGACGCAGAGAAGTGGAAATGGATTTCCTCTTTACGCAGCTGGCTAGACAGTGAGCTTCTTTTCTTTTCTTTCTTTCTTTCTTTTTTTTTTTTTCCTTCTTTTGCTTTGCAGTGTTCACAAGCTTATTTTGAGCTCTAAGATGGCTGGGACTCCAAAGGATCAGACTAATGCTATTCGATAATCAAGGAGAAAGCCGTTTTATAAAAATCTCTTTAAGGATTCTGCCAACTTAACTTTAAACTGCATATGAACTGCACTACGTAAGAAAAATGTTCGGCCTCAGTCTAGTTCACAATGACTTATGTTAATGACAAAATATTTTATAATTTTTCAAGCTATTTGCGATAAATTAAGCAAATTAAGTCTACCCTGCAAAACTTGAATTGGAATAAAGCTATTAGAGTAGGACTCTTACTCTAGCAAAACTATATCATTAAATGTAGAAGACAATAAATATTTGATAAACTCAATTCAAGTTACATCTACCAACTGCCTACTATGTACGTATAAGGCATAATGCTCAGTGCTACAAGGTTTACAAGAAAAGAATAAAACAGCCTGTCAAGGACCCTTGGCTCTCAAGTATTTTATGTCACAATAATATAAAAATACACAATTTGTTTTTTTTTAAATCAGCTTATGCACTGTTTCTTTAGGACTCAGCTTCCCCTATATACAACTGTATCTTTGTACAATTGAGGTACAATTGTATGTCAGAGGAATTCTGTGGAAATGAACAATTTAAAAAAAGTTCCGGCCTTAAGACTAGCTTGTCAAATGTTGGTAGAGCTTAAATAATGCTATTAAAAACATTAAACATGGTGTTCTAGCTGAGAGCCAAAACAAAGGAACAGAATTCATTTATGGGCTTCTCTGCCAGGGGTATACATACACACTGTCATTTGCTGATCTGATTCTCTCTTCGGCTTGAAATGTTTTCCCAAAGCTCACGTTGAGAAATCCACCAAGAGAGAAGAGCGTTCTCTCACCTACGGAACTCAGTCTGGATTCAAGAGCAGATGAATAACACTAGTTCCTCTCAAAAAGGCCCTTATTACTGATAGGATTCTTTTTTTCACCCCCTCTCCCTTCCTGCACTCACCAAAAGGCTCTATAGAAAGTCTCCATAATTTGCTCCTTTGTATTTCTCATTAGTGCCTGAGAGGAACCCTATTGAGCTTCCCTGACATTATCTCAGTCCACCTGATGCCTGTATGTTTCGAAATGTCATATTGCTTGAGAGATAATACCAGCCCTGATTGTGTCAGTCACAGAGCTGGGCATGGAATAAGTAAGTGAAAAGAGACTACAAGAAAGTCAAGGTCGTTCACACACGTTGAAGAAACTGGGCCCTTCCTATGCTCCAGGAAGTTTGGGAGCCAAACTGGTGTTACCAACGCAATCTCAGGGTGACCTCAACATATGCAGTTGGCGATGGGTTTCTGGGCCCTGGTAAGAAGTGGGTTTGAGCCCCTCCGCCATGAAGAGGAGGAATCAGGGGCAATGAAACCTCATAACTATGACAACCACAGACAGCAAAAGAGAGAGGTGAGCTGGATCCGTCAAGGTTGACACTACGCAGGCGAGGCTGGTCGGCATCCAGTGGAACGGTTTCCACAGCTTCATGTGGTTTGAAGACTGCAGGTGGCTCCCACGTGCCCAGGCAGCTCCCACGTGCCCTGGTGCAGGTACCCCCGCAACTGTGGGCGCTGCCAGAAAGTACGGGCACTCGTTTCTGCTCGTTGCTGACGTCTCCCTCCCGCAGCAGGCATCCCACCCATGGCTCGTGTCCCGTGAATGAGAGCAGAGCATCGCACCCACCTCCAGCCTCCCAGCTGGAACACACCGCTGCATTGTCCTCCTTGGTGCTGTGGAGTGGGCAGCACTGGGCAAGGCCGGCCAAGCATCTAAGATCCCAGGACACTAAGAACGTGGAGGGTCGGCAAACCACTCCTGCTCCCTCATTTACTCTGCCTCCCCCCAGTCTGGGGGTCTCGCATCTCCTTGGCTCAGGGATTCCTGGGAGAAATATACACGATTGACCTGGGGTCTCAGAGATAATTTAATCTCAAATTTCTAATCTCAAAAGTCTATGGGGACCAGGTGAGAACATAAACATGTGTTTCCGACAGTAAGGAGTCATGGGGCAGGGTCTGAAATGGCCATCTCTTAAAGGAATTCACCCCCTCACCCTGAAAAACCAAATCAAAACAAAATGAAACAGGAAGCCTAAACAAAACACATCTGTGGGCACCAAGTGTCCCTCAGGCCACCAAAATGCAATTCCTGATCTGGTCTACACCCTCATTTTATAGATGGAGAGACTGAGTCCCGGGGGAAATGTTGCTTGTTTCTGGGACAGGACTAGAAGCCCTGGTTGGCAACCCCACAAAGCCTACCTCATTATTTGTTGGGGGCAGGCAGGGGATACCGCGAGATTTCTAAGTCCCAAACCTTCAGATGTGTTAACACCGAGCCCACCTTTTCCAGGGCTCCCTGGGAAAGGCTGAGTCGCCCATCATGGGAAGGGCTCAAATACAGGTTGGATGGCCTTTGTGGCTCAGTTCCTCCATCTGTAACCTGGAGATGAAGCTTCCCTATTTGTCTACTTTATGTCATGAGACGTATCTTAACGAGGTCTTAAGGGGGATAGGGCTCTACAGATGAGGCCGTTGTGTGGATGAAATAAGCTACTTATGGAAAGCCCTGGGAACAGTGCCTGACACAGAGTTAAGCGCTCATTACATATTATTTTCACTGTAGTGTTGTTGTGTTAATATTATTGTTTGATGCGGTCTAAAACACTATTGGTAAAATGAAAACATTACCCAGAAGCCTAACTAATAGCAAATGATTCAAAACAAGCTTAGTATGTGATCCACACAGCATACCAAGAAAAATTACATGGAGAGAAATTACACAGCACAGCCAGGAAAACAGAATAATGAAAACCAAGCAGTAATGCTATCCAGGGTAAACCTATTCACCAGCCAGGAAGATAAGAATTGAGCAAATTTGTTCCCAAGAAAGATATGGCAGAGAGCTTTCTCTGAAAAAGAAAAATTGAACAATCTGCATTCTAAGACCTCTTAGGAAAGAAAATTTCCTTTAGTAAATACTTCATATTCAAAATGATCATGAGCCACAAAAGGCATTTTTCCTCAAGTGAACTGAGGGGCATTTTTCCTCAAGTGAACTGAGATACAAAGTTTCTCGTAAATTAAAATTTTTCCAAAAACAAAGACAAAAATGTGGAGCAAGTTCATTGTAAGCTATTAAAATCAACATACTTTTTTAGCTATCTGAAGCTTTTTGTCTGAGGTTGGGTTTCTGCTGCAGGAAGTTTACCGGGCAGTGTGAACTTCTGTACCTTTGGGTTGTTTCTTCCACATCTGCCGTAGCAGTTTGGCTATTCCTACTTTGCTGAATGCGCACCCTTGCTTTCCTCTAAGCTTCCAAGATCTGCCCTACTAGCATGTTGGCAGCTTCTCCAGGGGTCCTTGTCAGGGTGTCAAGCACAGTGGATTCTGTAGGAGAAGTGCTTTCACACCAACAGACTCTCCCTCGTCCAGTCTTATGCCCCCTCTGTGTCAGCTCCCTCAGGATCCAGTCCCATCGTTCTTTCCTCCTGGGGACAATCACCTTCATCCCTTAGCACGCCCTGTACTTCCGCAGCTGGGTTGTGTTAGGACATGGCCCCTGATGTTGGTCTGGTGCCAGGAGGGGAGGTGGGGGCATATTCTGAGGGGGATACACATTGCCTTGAAAGGCTGAGCCTTCTGCATGGTCTCCCAGCTGGCCTCTAAGCAAAGGGGTAGGCCACAGCTGCAGCATCAGGGGGTTTCGAGGGGTCTGGGGCTTCAAGACTTTCAACTGCATCTGCCCAGATGACCCCATCTCAGTCCTCAGGGTCCCATTCCTTCTAGCTCAGGTCTTGAGTTGACACGGCGGATTTGCTGGGGCTGAGAATTCACTCTGCTCTGAAGCATCGGGGCTACTCCCACAGTGAAGTCCTGGGCCTGACTTTTCCTGCCTCTGGATGCAGAAGATAAGAGTCTCTTTATAAACTGTTTTGAAGGCACTCTGAATTTCACACTTTGCTTTTTATAGTCTTTCTCCTAGGCATCAGTGGCACTCATTAAAAAGCATCTCATTTCATTGGGATCATTCATTTCATTATAATGTAATATTACCTCATGCCCTTGACCTCTCAAAAGCTGAGCTATTGGCCCTGCCAGGACACCCCACCCCACCCCAGCCCCATTCACCAGGGACAAGCTTTCGCAGCTGCCCCACCACAGCACACCAGGGCCATCAGAGCACCACGCCGCCAGCGACACAGCCTCAGGCTAGCCAACTGGTGGGGGACTGAGGGCCAAGGTCCAATTTTAGAGTCTTCTTCCCTGGACCACTCCTGATCCCAGCTGTTCCCCGGGAAACAGGCTCTGAGACTCAGACGTCCAGGCAAGAAGTTTCCTGGGGAGCCCTAGGGCCCAACGCCGTGGGGAAGGAAGGATGAGGACTCTGAACAGGGATGTGGCTGCAACAAAGGCCTTAGCCGATTCCACAGGCGCTCTGGAGCTGGGACGGCCCTTCAGAGTCATCCTGCCTTGAGGTGACAGGGCCCGAGCCTTGATACTGTCCCGTCAATCAGTCGTTTGATGTGGCTGCCCTGGGGAGCAGTGTGACTTTGGGTGAGACATCTCTCTTTAACTAAGGACGGTTCCCAGACAGGGACTTGGCTGAGGGCTAAGGACGGCCACCTCCCCAAGCAGCTGAGTGACGAGTTGGCCCTTGGGGGCCCCCTAGAGGCGCACACATGTGGCACCGCCTTCATTTGTTAATGCAGACGGCCCCTCATGACCTCCCTCCACCCAGGCGGGTCCCTCCTCGCTGCAGCCAGTGACCTTTCCAAAATGCAGATTTGATGCCAAGATTGCCATCCTGCCTAAAACCATTTCACGGCCTCCCAGTGCCCTCAAAATACAGTCCAGCGAGAGAGGCATGGACATATATACACTACCAAACGTAAGGTAGATAGCTAGTGGGAAGCAGCCGCATAGCACAGGGAGATCAGGTCGGTGTTTTGTGACCGCCTGGAGGGGTGGGATAGGGAGGGTGGGAGGGTGGGAGACGCAAGAAGGAGGAGATGTGGGAACACATGTATGTGTATAACTGATTCACTTTGTTATAAAGCAGAAACTAACACACCATTGTAAAGCAATTATACCCCAATAAAGATGTAAAAAAAAAAAATACAGTCCAGTTGCCTTAACATGGCTCATAAGACTGCATGATCTGACTTCTGCATGATCTGACTTCTGCCTCATCTTTGGACATGTCCCTTGAATGTTCTGTTTCTGACCTTAGGAAGGTCTTTTAATGTCGTGGCTGCACCAGGCCTGTGCATGTGTGTGTGTGTGTGTCTGTGTGTGTGTGTGTGCGTGTGTGTGTGTGTAAAATACCCTTTCTGCCCTCACCTCCTCCCTCCTCATAACACCTCCCTCAAGCACCTTTTACCTGCTAACACTTCCTCTCCACTCTCTACTTCTCACCCTCTCTAGAAGTCTTCCCTGATGCCCCCGTGTAAGCTGTGTGTTCCCCTTCTGTGCCTCTCATCCTCCTGCCTTTGTCCATCAACCACGCTGTTCATACACTGCTCTAATTGTTTGCTGCGCGGCCTCCCTGGGAGGACCATGATCGTCACTGTCATATCTATCACTGTATTTCCAGCTCCTCACGGGGTGCCCTGCTCAGTCTCCTAAGTGAAGGAGTGAACGTATATGTGAATATACGTTCAGTGGAGAAAGAAAAGACACATATAAACTACTGCAGGCAATCACACTGTTGGTCAAACAGGCTTAGAGAGAGAGTGGGACTGGTTCTCAGTGCAGATTCTCTCTGAGCTCAAAGGAGAGCAGTATCTGTCAAGCATGGGAGGAAGGCGAACTCACCCAGCAGAAATGGGATTCAACACTGACCTTTACAGAAGTGCTCAGCACCACTCTGGATGCGGGAACTCAGGGCAGAAAGGCCACAGATCTGGAGGGAATCTCAAAGAAGGCCAACCAAACAGTCAGGGAGTTGATGTGATTCCTGCAGAAAGAGAGAATGAATAAGTTAGGAACCTGGCTTAGAAGGTTTAGGCCAAAGGGCAGGTGGAAGTCTCTGAAATAATGCAGGATGTGGGCACAGACCAAGGCATGGAGCCTGCAACACTGGAATCAGAGGTGTCCCCGAGGCCTAGATGACATGAACATAAGGACATAGGAAACACTTTACAAGGCAGGAAGCAGGCATGTGGACAAAGGCAAAAATGAGCACATCCATCACTTTGAGAGGACCTGGGTAGTCACATCACCTCCTCGCCTCATCAACAAAGGTGGGGGGGGGGCACTAAACATAGGGATCACATTTTTCTGGCTGGAGTTGCTCCTCAGAATAGCCCCACACAGCCTCAGAGGCATCCAGAGTAGGTATCTAAGTGGCGTTAGCATGCTAACAGGTCCTTCAGTTACTGAAAGGACATAAATAATTTGGCAAAATACCTTGGCCTTTAGTAAAAAAAATAAAGAAACTCAAGGTGGGGTCTTTGAGAGAGCTGAACCCCTGTAATGTGATCTAACCTCTCTGGACAGCCAACTATTATCTTGAAGAAAAAAATCGATTCCTCTGTGCCCCAGTTTCCTTCCCTGTAAAACTGGATTGTTATAAGGATTAAATAACTTTTATGTGAAGTGCTTAGAACCATACTTGGCACACAGTAAGTACTCAATAAATATATGCTATTATTCATATTATTTTAGAAGCAGCAGTATGGCATTGTGGAAAAGGCATGCCATTTCTAGAAATGTGGCTTCTAATGCTGGCTCCACAACTTACTAATTATGGGATCTTGTACAGCCATTTACAAACTCTTTGGCTTCCTCATCTCTAAGAAAGAAAGTACCCCCATGCAGGGTTGTTATGGGTATCAAATGGCAAAACAGCTAAGAAAATTCTGCATATGTTTTAAAGTGCTGTGAGTTAGAAGAGGGGTGTGTGTGTGTGCGCGCGCATGCGTGCATGTGCGTGCGTGCTCCTTTCAGCAGTTTTTGTTGTGTGTCTGTGTCTTTTAAGAATGATAACTTGAGACTGGGAGTGATGCCTGGTGGGTGTTTTATGAGGGGGGGATAAGTAGGTAGAGATGCCAAACTGACGTGGACAAACCCATGCACAGATCCCTGGAGGCAGCCTTTCCACCTCCCTCTATGGCGTAAGGGTGTAGAAATCCATTGAAAGAGCAGGGATATCACCTCTCTTGTCTGTGGCCATTCCCAGCCTCTCAGGCCCTGACCCCATGGAGGACAACAGCTATGCCCTGCTATGGCCATCTCAGAATGTGCCTCTGGTCTGGCGGAGGTGGAATCCTCTTCTTACACCAGGGTGCCAGATACTAAGCCAATAGAAAACCACATGCTTCGATGTGCTCACTCTTACTTGGGGTGTTTTTGTTATCTCTTGACAACAGACTTTCGGATCTGAATTGCTTCCACGACATTAACCGGGTATTTGGTTCGCGATGTTTACAGTGTTGCAACGCAGTAATGGACAACCTCCAAAGCCATGAATTGCCATGAATGTATGGAATCCTCTTCTGAACCCATGTCCACTCTCTGCCCTTCTCTTACTATATTTGCCTGGTATCCCCTATAAACTGTGAACTTGAATCTTTCCAGATACTCTTAAATATGTTAACAATGAGAAGTAGATAAGAGAAGGCTTTCAAACCTTGAAGCTGTGTTTCAGATATAGTTACAGATAGAGATGTAAGCCATTGGGCCTTTTCCCAAAAGGCCATGTGTAGAATGAAAAATCCATCTCACTACGGATGAAAGAAAAATAAGAAATAGGATTCTTTTTTGACAGAGTATTGCTATAATAAAGGGCAAACTGAACGCTGAACATGTACAAGTCCTTGGCATTGATGAGCCACGTTTTGGTCGATGATATCACTTTATTAGACCTCTTCCTTTTTGTTGCTACCACTACTACTACTAGTACTAGCATTACTAGTCTAGTATTACTACTACTATTACTACTACTACTAATAATAATTAGTGAGTAGTGCTCTTTACCAGGTACCATGCCCTCCACTTAATAAAGAGAGTATTTCGTCTAACCCTCAAAACAACCCGATGAGAAGATATTAATTAGTTCCATCTTACAGGAGAGGAAATTAAATCTAAGCAGTTAGGTACTTGGCTCCAAGTTACAGAGTGGTAGTGATGCAGCCAGGGTTTGAACACAGGTTGTTTAATCTGAAGCCTGAATTCTTCAACTCTATACAAAGCCACTGCTGGCTGTGGGCTTTCTTTTTCAGCATCACATTCACAATTTAACACAGTTATTCTTCACATTATGAGAAACACTGGCTACATGAAGACAGAAAACAACAGAATCCCCCACAAAGTAGATGTGAGGCCAGCTTCACTGTGAGCTTAATTCACGCTCTTGCCTTAACAAAATGCATAGTGTTACTGACTTTCAGAATAAAGTGTGTGTATTCCTCATTCACTTGGGTATTAGCCAATGGATTTCAACCATTCTTTAGTCTATCCTTATGCTAGGTGGATTTCTAGGCTGGTAACAATTTTTTTCCTCAGAATTTTGAAGGCATTGCTCCACTGCCTTGTAGAGAACGGCCACCTGGTTGTTCAGGGTGGGGAAGGGAATCTGAGCACCCAGAGCTTCTTGTGCAGACTTGCGGCCAGGCTTCCAGTTTCTAGCATCACCTTCACACCCATGTGCAGAAGTACCTGGGCCCCCAGTTCCGCAGCCTGAGGTTTTGTACTGGAAGGCAGCCAAGTCTGGGGCCTTTCTCCAATGTCTAGTTTTCACTTCTCTGGTTTCCTAAGACAGTTGCAGCTCCCCCATCTGCTTTCCAGTCCCGAGATTTTATTGTTCTCGTCTCTTTTGCTGTTCTCTTATCCTTGCAGCTCGTGTCCTTTTTAGTCCCTCTGCTGCCATTTTAAGTGAGGTTGCAGGAAGATATTTAATCCACCAGGTTTTACTGAACTCTCACGATGTAGATTAAGTGAATAAAGCACACGACAGGAAAAAAAACACAAGGATGTCTATTTTCTGTATACGACAAAGAAAGAAAAAAGAACAAAACCATGATGTATGAATTCATCTATTTGTACATGCTTGTATGTGTATTTTAATACACGGTATGGAAGGATGTACTCCCCACCATTGACACTAATTACTACTTATATCAGGGGAATTGTGTTAGAGAGGAGGGGGAGGGGGAACACTATTATTTTATAATTTACTTACCCCTGAGTTGTCTGAATTATTACAAAGAGCAAGTATTACTTGGGAAGTTTTTAAAATATTGAAAATCTATTTGCTTCACACAAACTGACTTTTTATTCACAGTGACCTGCGTGATCCACCCAGGGGATGGTGGGTATGGGTTTCAGGGAAGAAATAGACCTAACTCCCAGATGTTGTCTCAGATTCAGGCTGGATGTACACAAAGCCAGCAAGATCCAAATACTCAAGTACCTGAGGTTTGGACTGTGGCCTGTTTTTAACATGATGTTTGATGGTATATAAATGTAGGGTTCTCAGCCCTGACTGCACATTAGACTTGCCTGGAATGTGTAAGAATATGAGCAGCAGAAACAATGACAAAATCCCTCACTGCCCCACCCTCAGACTAATTAAATCCCCAGGTGATTCTAATGTACAGGCAGGGTTGAGACTCATTTATGCAGATATGATTTTAATCCATTTAAAAAATCAGTTAAACCAGCTCTCTGATGTCACTCAGATCTTAAAAACAGGTTGAGTTACTAAACGTTTAAAATTCTTCAACTTTCTGACATCATATAGCACAATATCATGGAAGTTTTTAGTCTGTGCCTTAAAATATGACCTTTGCTAGAACCCCAGTGATCAACTTAACAGTATGCCTCACACCATTTCCAAGCTGGATGCTCTCTCATGGGCCTTAGCGATAATACAACTCTTCATTTTACAGATGAGGGAATGTCACCCAGAGGTATTCTTTCACAGATTTACTGTATTGGGGTAGGTAGGGAGGAAAGAGGGAGAGGCAAAAAGAATGTGTGTATGTAAGAATGTGTTGGGGGCAGAGAGGGAGGGAGAAAGAGAAGGAAGGAGGGAAAGTGAATGGTATAAAAGACTCATCTTAGTTTCACAATTTTATGTAACTGTTTTTTTCTGTATTATGTCAGGAGGTTCTCTAAGGATCGGTTTTACTAACCTTGAAAAAAATCAGTCAAGGTCCAAATGAATTGCTCATCTCTTGCTTCCTTGTGGATTTGTACTAACTCAAGTCCTGGCCTTGGACTCTTTCAGAAAGCAAAGAATAATTTTTTTTAAAAATTTCTATATCTTTACCCAATGTGCTTCTCTAAGAGGTGGTGTTTTCTTCTTTGTGGCTTTACTGAGAGTATTTTGTTTCAGAGAGTAAACCTCTTGACTTAACCTGCAATGTCCCAGAACAAATGGTGTGCTGTGTGAACAGGCTGTCAGCTTATATCTGAGAACCATGGAAGGCTTGACTATTGTGTTTTCCTTATTGAGGTCGAAGTGAGTAATAAGACAAGGTGATTCACAGCAGGAAATAGGTTACTCATGTCATAAGCCAGGACTATTAGTTCAGGAGGGAGGAAGGAAAGTAACGTTCATTGGATGAAAATTTATTCTTTGGTTTTCCTCCATTAAAATCACATTACATTTCCATGCTAGGCCATTACAAATGTCATATCATGTGATACGTTATCTCAAATGCACATTTATGGCTTCTCAGGTGTATCTGTTAACCTTTATGTACAGTTATATTGCATTATTTAGATTTACATACTCCCATATGCATAAAAGTGTGATCTCATGCACATGATCTCATGTTTATTCATGTTACATCGATGTACACATGATCATTGGCTTATGCTCTTTTTCCCATTTTTTATTATGCTTTACTGAGGTATAACTGACATGAAATAAACTTCACATATTTAAAGCGTGCAATTTGGTTAAGTTTTTACATATGTATACACCCATGAAACCATCACCACAATTGAGATAATGAATATATCCATCATTTCCAGAAGTCTCCTTTTGGCCATGTGTAATCCCTCCCAGCCCCTTTCCAGTACCCTATTCCCCTTGCTTATCTGCTTTAATTTTGCACATTGTAGAATTTTATATAAATGGAATCATGAGTATTACTCTTCTTTCTCTGGCTCCTTTCAGTCAGCATAATTATTCTGAGATTCACCCATACTGTTGCATATACTGATAGTTCATTCCATCTTATTGCTGAGTATTTACCACAAGCTACTTATCCATCCATTTATTGATCAACATTTGGATTGTTTCCACTTTCTGGCTATTGAAAATTAAGCTGCTATAAACATTCATGTACACGTTTTTGTATTAACATAGCTTTAATGTCTCTTTGGTAAATTCCTTGCAGTAGAATGGCTGGATCACATGTTCAGCAAATGTTTACCTTTTCAGGAAACAAACTTTTCCACAGAGGTGGAGGTACCATTTTATACTCTACAGAGGCGTATGAGAGTTCAGGCTGCTCCACATCTTTGCCAATACTAGGTGGGGTGAGTCTTTTTTTATTTTAGACATTCTAGTGGGTGTGTAGTGGGATCTCATGGTTTAAACGTGCATTTCCTCAATGACTGATGGATGTTGCACATCTTTTCATATGTTTATTAGTCATCTATATATCTTTGGTGAAGCTTCTGTTTAAATCTTTCACCACTTATTCATTGGGTTGTTTCTTAAAATTAAGTTTTAACACTTCTTTACATATTCTGATACAAGTGGTTGGTCAGATCTATAATGTGAAAATATTTTCTCCATATGGCTTAAAAAATTCATTAAGTAGTGCCTTTAAAAGAGCAAAAGTTCTTAATTTGTGTGAAATCTAATGTATTACTCTTAAAAAATGGATTGTGCTGTTGGTGTTGTATCTAAGCAATCTTTGCCTAACCCAAGGTCACAAAGATTTTTCTATGTTTCTTCTAGAAGTTTTTATAGCTTTAGGCTTTACATTTAGATTTATAATCCATTTTTAATATTATGTGGGATATGGACCAAAGTGGTTTTTTTTGTTTTTTTTTTTTTGCATGGTAATCAAAAGAAATTTTTTTTAAAACCTTTCCTTTCTCCACTGGACTTTCCACCTTTGTCAAAAAATCAATTGACTACTGGGACTTCCCTGGTGGCACAGTGGTTAGGAATCCATCTGCCAATGCAGGGTACACAAGTTCAATCCCTGATCTGGGAAGATCCCATGCCTTGGAGCAACTAGGCCAGTGGGCTGCAACTACTGAGCCTGCGCTCTACAGCCTGTGAGCCACAACTACTGAGGCCATGTGCCACAACTACTGAAGCCCTTGCGCCTAGAGTCCGTGCTCCGGCAACAAGAGAAGCCACCACAATGAGAGGCCCATGCACCGCACTGAAGGGTAGCCCGCACTCGCCACAACTAGAGAAAGCCTGTGCCCAGCAACAAAGACCCAACACAACCAAAAATAAATAAATAATTAATTTAAAAAAATCAATTGACGGGCTTCCCTGGTGGCGCAGTGGTTGAGAGTCCGCCTGCCGATGCAGGGGACACATTCCTGGTCCGGGAAGATCCCACATGCCACGGAGCGGCTGGGCCCATGAGCCATGGCCGCTGAGCCTGCACGTCGGGAGCCTGTGCTCCACAACGGGAGAGGCCACAACAGTGAGAGGCCCGCGTACCGCAAAAAAAAAAAAAAAAAAATCAATTGACTATATATGTGGGGTCTACTTCTGGACTCTCTATTCTGTTCCACTGATCTATTTACCTAGCACTACTCTAAAACCACATTATCCTGATTGCTTGTAGCTTTAAAATAAGAACTTAGGTAATGTAATTCCTCTAACTTTGTTCTTTTTTTCTAAAGTGTTTTGGCTGTTATAGATCCTTTGAATCTCATATGAATTTTCGAAGTATTGATAGATTATCGGTTTATACAAAATATCTTGTCAGAATTTTGATTAGGATTGCACTGAATCTACAGGTCAAACCTGGGAGAACTGACATCTTAACAATGGTGAGTCTCCTAGTCCACAAACATGGCATATTTCTCCATTTACTTAGGTCTTCTTTAATTTTTTCTCAGCAATATTTTGTAGTTTTTAGTGTACTAGTCTTGTACATCTTTTGATAGATATTTCTAAATGTTCCATATTTTTGGTGCTCTTATAAATTTAAAAATTTTAATTCCTAATTGCTGCTAGTATACAGAAATACTACAGATTGGTGTATGTTGATCTTGAATCCTAAAATCTTCTTAAACTCACTTATTAGTTCTAACAGCTTTTTTGTAGATTCCATAGGATTTTCTCCACAGACAATCAGGTAGTCTATGTAGTTACCATTTCTGGTGTCCATTATTCCTTCATTTATATCCATATATCCCCTTGGTATAATTTTTCTTATGCCTAAAGATTTCCTTTAATATTTCTTATACTGAGGTCCGCTGGCGATAATTATTTGTGGCTCTGAATATCTGAAAAAGTCTATATTTTTCTTTAATTTTTGAAAGATATCTTCATTGGGTTATAGAATTCTAGACTGACAGATTTTCTTTCAGTTATTTACAGATGTTCTAGATATTTTAAAGATTTTCCTCTTTATCACTAGTTTTAAGAAATTTGATTATGATGTGTCTTGGTGTAATTTTATTCATGTTTATTGTGCCTGGGATTCTTAGCTTCTTGGATCTATGAGTTTATAGTTTTCATCAGTTTTCGAAACTTTTAGGGTATTATGTCGTCAAACATTTTTTTCTGCCCCCTTTCTTTCTCCTCTCCTTCAGGGACTCCAATGACCTCACTGGCTTATTTTAGATTACCCAAAAGATAAACAACTGTAGTCCACAGATAAGACATAGTGAAGGCAATACAATTGGTCTTCGATACATCCTTGCAGAAGAGACGGAGAGAGAAATAATCAAGGTGAGGTGGGGAACATGCTGGATGAAAAGTCAGAAGTTCCTTGTTCAAACTGCACCAAAATTAACTATATTGCTTCAGGTTAGACCCTTTATCTTTCTGGATTTCAATATTCTCAACCCTGAAATCTGGGAGTTGTTCTAAATGACACCCAAGGTTCCCTCCAACTTATACCTTTTTTGATTCTGGGTAAATTTTGAGGACAGGAAAGGGAGGAAAAGGACTGCAATCTCATATCTTCATCCATTCATCTTCTCCCCTATTAGTGTAACTAGTTTGAACAATCTGAGCTCAACAGAATTAGGGAACTAGGGTATTTGGACCACTCGTCTCACTGAAAACAACTAAAAGCAGTTTTAAAAAATTCCTTTGGTAGGGAGGGATATATTAGGAGTTTGAGATTAACAAATACACATTACTATATATAAAATAGATAAACATGGGGAACAATATTCAGTATCTTGTAATAACCTATAATGGAAAAGAGTCTGAAGTTTTTATATATATATATATTTATACTTTATATTGATATATATATAACTAATATATATTATATATAATATAATATATATATTAAACTAAATCACTTTGCTGTACACTGGAATCTAACACAACATTGTAAACCGCTATACTTCAATTTTTAAAAAATTCCTTTAAAACATTAAAGAGCCTGACAAGATAGTATGAAATTACTAGGGAAATCAGAAACTTAAGAGAAATATGCAGAATACTGAGGCCATACTTGCCTATCCAGGGAACTGATTTATTATTGCCCTAAGTCCCTAAAGATAGGGGTGTTCCAGTGACTGGTAATTTGATGACATAATTTACCTTCACCCAATTTATGGCATAGTGACCGAAAGAACAGGATCCATTTCCACAATGAATTCCTTATTTAGAATTAGTCATGTTCACACTGATGAAAGAAATTAAAGATGATACAAATAGATGGAGAAATATACCATGTTCTTGGATTGGAAGAATCAACATTGTGAAAATGACTCTACTACCCAAAGCAATCTACAGATTCAATGCAATCCCTATCAAACTACCACAGGTATTTTTCACAGAACTAGAACAAAAAATTTCACAATTTGTATGGAAACACAAAAGACCCTGAATAGCCAAAGCAATCTTTTTTTTTTTTTAACATCTTTATTGGGGTATAATTGCTTTACAATGGTGTGTTAGTTTCTGATTTATAACAAAGTGAATCAGTCATACATAAACATATGTTCCCATATGTCTTCCCTCTTGCATCTCCCTCCCTCCCACCCTCCCTATCCCACCCCTCCAGGCTGTCACAAAGCACCAAGCCAATATCCCTGTGCCATGCGGCTGGCCAAAGCAATCTTGAGAACGAAAAACGGAGCTGGAGGAATCAGGCTCCCTGACTTCAGACTATACTACAAAGCTACAGTAATCAAGACAGTATGGTACTGGCAAAAAAACAGAAAGATAGATCAATGCAACAGGATAGAAAGTCCAGAGATAAACTCACACACATATGGTCACCTTATCTTTGATAAAGGAGGCAGGAATGTACAGTGGAGAAAGGACAGCCTCTTCAATAAGTGGTGCTCGGAAAACTGGACAGGTACATGTACAAGTATGAGATTAGATCACTCCCTAACACCATACACAAAAATAAGCTCAAAATGGATTAAAGACCTAAATGTAAGGCCAGAAACTATCAAACTCTTAGAGGAAAACATAGGCAGAACACTCTGTGACATAAATCACAGCAAGATCCTTTTTGACCCACCTCCTAGAGAAATGGAAATAAAAACAAAAATAAATAAATGGGACCTAATGAAACTTCAAAGCTTTTGTACAGCAAAGGAAACCATAAACAAGACCAAAAGACAACCCTCAGAATGGGAGAAAATATTTGCAAATGAAGCAACTGAAAAAGGATTAATCTCCAAAATTTATAAGCAGCTCAAGCAGCTCAATAACAAAAAAACAAACAACCCAATCCAAAAATGGGCAGAAGACCTAAATAGACATTTATCCAAAGAAGATATACAGACTGCCAACAAACACATGAAAGAATGCTCAACATCATTAATCATTAGAGAAATGCAAATCAAAACTACAATGAGATATCATCTCACACCAGTCAGAATGGCCATCATCAAAAAATCTAGAAACAATAAATGCTGGAGAGGGTGTGGAGAAAAGGGAACCCTCTTGCACTGTTGGTGGGAATGTAAATTGGTACAGCCACTGTGGAGAACAGTATGGAGGTTCCTTAAAAAACTAAAAATAGAACTACCACATGACCCAGCAATCCCACTACTGGGCATATACCCTGAGAAAAACATGATTCAAAAAGAGTCATGTACCAAAATGTTCATTGCAGCTCTATTTACAATAGCCCGGAGATGGAAACAACCTAAATGCCCATCATCGGATGAATGGATAAAGAACATGTGGCACATATATACAATGGAATATTACTCAGCCATAAAAAGAAACGAAATTGAGCTATTTGTAATGAGGTGGATGGACCTAGAGTCTGTCATACAGAGTGAAGTAAGTCAGAAAGAGAAAGATAAATACCGTATGCTAACACATATATATGGAATTTAAGGAAAAAAATGTCATGAAGAGCCTAGGGGTAAGACAGGAATAAAGACACAGACCTACTAGAGAATGGACTTGAGGATATGGGGAGGGGGAAGGGTAAGCTGTGACAAAGTGAGAAGGAGGCATGGACATATATACACTCCCAAATGTAAGGTAGATAGCTAGTGGGAAGCAGCCGCAGAGCACAAGGAGATCAGCTCGGTGCTTTGTGACCGCCTGGAGGGGTGGGATAGGGAGGGTGGGAGGGAGGGAGACGCAAGAGGGAAGAGATATGGGAACATATGTATATATACAACTGATTCACTTTGTTATAAAGCAGAAACTAACACACCACTGTAAAGCAATTATACTCCAATAAAGACGTAAAAAAAAAAAGAATAAAAAAAGAATTAGTCATGTTCAAAGATCACGATGTTCAGTCTGGAATAAAAACTGGCATTATATAAGAGGGCACTGGTTGAGCTTTTAGATCATTAAACTACTTGACATTACCTCCAAGTTCTTATTTTACAGCCAGAAATTTTTAAACCATATTCCCTAGTCCTTCTACAGGTACTAGAAAAGATGTGAAATTTCACTGGTCAGGCTCTCCCCCTCATTCTGATGCTTACTTTCCTGGTTGCTTTTCATTTCTTTCACCAGTAAGGCATGTTGTGAAACTGCGTTTCAATATCATTCTTTTCCAATCTGTCAGCTCAGATACTGATCACAAAACAGGTCAATGCGCTAGCTCTTAACAAAGCCATTTCTGTTTCAGATTTGTCAAAATAGCCTTCTAAAGGCATGTGCTTATAATGATCATTGATGATTCAACAAAACTTTAGGGGGGTCACTTTTAATTTGGGCTAAGAGGACAAACAATCCTTTTGTATCTCGGCTATCAATGTTGGTGCATGGGGTTAGGAGGATCATAGAAATAACTCCTGTTCAGCTCAAGTCAACCCACAGATCGTGCTTAAGGTAAACATTATAGCTCTAGAATAATGGCAACCAGGGTACAAGCAATACTGGAGGTAAGTGAATGCTCTCATCCTTTTGCTTTGTATTTGCAAAATTCCATTTGCAAGGTCTATGTGTCTGTGTAGCTTGGGTGGTGGCTGAGGTTCCATAAGGAGTGTTAATTGCAATCATGTAGAGAGAATAGCTGAGGCTTATTCCACTGGAAAAGGCTTTTCAGGCCTATTCTGGTTTTGAATCCTTCTCTCCAAAGGAGGCCCTTTCAAGGTTTTCATTCTCTGGGGTGAGGCCATTCCTCCGTTCTCTAATTCCCTAAGAGGAAATCAAAATTAAGAGAGCTTCTATTGCTCTAGTTTTTCCTGGACTTACAAATCTCCACTGTGTAATTAAAACTGCAACACGGTAGTCTTGCCTAAAGATTTCAGAAGCAAATTAGACCATCGGTAACCTTCTGTCTCAAGAAGTTAGGAGTCTTTTACTCTAAACTAGTATACTACCTATTCATGAAGATATTTGGTGAAGCATACAGACCCTCTACACAACAACACACCTTTCACAACAAATATTCATTGTGCACTTATGATGTACCAGGCACTGGTACAACACTGTCTTCCAGTGTTGGAGACACAGAAGTAAACAAAAACAGTCTTTATCCTTTATCATTATCAATTGAGATAATATTTCCTGGCCAGTTTACTCTATAAGCAAAAACTTCAGCAAGATTTTAAGCATCATGAATTGCATTTATGTAGTATTTGAGGATTAATATTGATTTCAACTGCAAATCTCCCCACCCCACCATCCACCCCTGCCGTAGCCCTTAGCAAAGACACATTCTTTATACTTCCTGGCCTAGGCTGTTTTCAAATCAGGACTCATGATACTGCTTATTTGTTTAAAAATAAAGATTAAACATCAAAACGTTAGCTGCAATTTCAAGTAACATACTAAATACATACTTATTTTGTTATGAGGTTTGGAAATTGAGAGAATTCTTTTTAGTGCCAATATGGCAAAGAAAAATATGAAATACAGTAAGAAGAATGAAGTCTAAGCTTTGACCTAAAATATCACACATTGACTCAGATCCTTCTGCTTTCACATGTCATGAGAGGTTTTTAGTCTTTTTTTTATCATTAAATTGACTTTATCTGTCAAATCCAAAGACTCAAGGCTGCAGTACAGCATTATGCCTTTGTTCTCATAACCCTTTTACTACTTTATGTAGTTTTCAGGAAGCAAGACTTAAAAACCAATCATAACACAGTATCTCTTTCCACAAAAGATTTTTCCTTCATCCTAAGCGTTTTTAAATATTTCTTAATAAATCTCAGCTGGGATTCATTTGAGTTGGGGAGTGAAATAAAGATTGTTTAACTGGCTCTTGTTGAAGAGGAAAAAGAATTGCTTGGAGAATTCATTTATTTAGGTTGCTTAAGTTTCAGGGACATGTCCTCTATCCCCTTCCACCCAGAAGGGTTGTTCATTAGCTGGACTGAATCACAGAGCAAAAGAAGAAAGAGTCTGGGTGGAATAAGCTGCCATCTCTGCAACAAAAGTGGCGATGTACATGAAGGGTTTAATTCGCTTCGTGTGGTCTAGGGCTGAGTGGAGATGGCAATGGGACATCTGGAACACACACGAGCATACTTTCCTGATGGAAGCTGGTAATAGTGCAATTCCTCTCTGATTAGCAATCTAAAATATGCAGTCTCTTTGCACCTTTTTTTCAGCGAAGGAAGAGGCTGTCCCAGGTATGAACATCAGGATTCTAGGGGGAATAACTGATTCAGCTGAGATGAAAGAGCCAATAAAAATTTTAGCACGAAGCTCAAGGATGTACTGAACCTAAAGTGTTGAGAATAAACGTCATTGCAGAACTTATTTTTTCTCTGACCCTCGAACTTCAATTGCTCTTAGGGCTCAGAACCTCTGACAGTGCTAGGATAGAGTTTCATTCTTTTGTAATTTCACATTAACCCCCAGAAGGAAAACAAGTCGCTAACCCTCCCCCCACCATTTCTGTGACACTTCCATCTGGGTATCCAGATGGGAGAATTTCAGAAAGTCTGGAATGTGTAGACATTTCAGACACAAAGTCTTTCTTTTGCTCAGTTAAAAACTGAACATTGTTACTACTCACACTTTGTTCATTCTTGAAAGTAGCTATTGTGGTCACCTGGCCAAAATAACGACCCTGTCTTTCCTTATGGATGCTAGGTGAGTGATAGCTACTGGAAATAAGATAAATTTGTCTTAAGGTATCCTTGGAAACAGAGAACAGACTTGGAACAGAGGACTAAAAGTCAGAGATTAATAACTACATCTCTTGTTTTCTTCCCCGTGGTTTTAACCTTCCCTTCTCTTGCCTGCTCCTTTAGATGCCCCACACCTCCTATCTTCTATGCCTTTCATTATCCTTTTCAAGGGCTAATTCTCAACTTCTCCCTGAAAATGTTCCCTGCCATTCTTACACAGTGACTTTCTTCCTGCAAAAACACAGATCATGTACTGAGCAAAATCGTCTTTGTTTCTCTTCCATAGCACTATTATTGTTGTGCACAAAGATATCCAACAAGATATTTATTGAAAAGAGAGAGTACATCAGACCTAGATGTGGCCCTTAAGGAGCTCACAGTCCAGTAGAGAAGGTAATTATAATAGAGGCTGAAGTAGTAAGAGAAATAAAGAATGCAAAGACAAACTACTGTCCTTTATAATGTCACTTTAGACTGAGTGAAATCATGTAAACTTTGTGGAGAAGGAAACACGTATGGCAGAGCTGTGAAGGATGAATGAGTTTTATGGTTCCAGAATTGGTAGGAAGGTCAGTACAGATGTAGGAAACAACATGAACTCCAAATCTGAAGGATGGAAAGTGTGGGTCATGTGTGAAAAACAGTTTACCTTGACTGGAAGGAAGGGTAGATTAAGAGATGTAGCAGAAAATGGGGTTGAGGGACTTCCCTGGTGGCGCAGTGGTTAAGAATCTGTCTCCTAATGCAGGGGAAACAGGTTCGAGCCCTGATCCGGGAAGATCCCACATGCCACGGAGCAACTAAGCCCGTGCGCCACAGCTACTGAGCCCGCGTGCCTAGAGCCCGTGCTCCGCAACAAGGGAAGCCACCGCAATGAGAGGCCCGTGCACCGCAACAAAGAACCGCTAGCTGCAACTAGAGAAAGCCTGTGTGTGGCAACGAAGACCCAACGCAGCCAAAAATTAAAATTAATTAATTTTTTAAAGTCTTATAAAGAAAAGTAGAGTTGAACAGTAGATTGGGAGGCAGATGATGGAGACTAAAGAGTTTACAAACATGCATAGGGAAATACTGAGTTTTCCGAGCAGAAGAGTTACATGATTTAGAGTTGTGCTTCAGGAAAATGGATCTGGCAATAGAATGTAAGTTGAAAGGGAGGTGGCAGAGTTGCAGAGTTTAGTTAGGAGGTAATGGTATAGTTTAGAATAAAAGTAATGAGGTTGTATCAGTGAAGAGAGAGTTGACATATTGTAAAAATAGAATTAGAACTTAGAAACTGACTAGAATTTGAATGGATTTGGAGGGTGGAAGAGGAGACTACAGAGTTTTAAATTTGAATGACTTGGGAAACATTAATACATCAGAAATAGGGGATACAGGATGAAGAAAAGAGGAATGGGGAAGAGAACAATTCATTTAGTTGAGGACATATTGAGTTAGAAGTGTTGGTAGCATATCCTTGAGGTGTCCAGCATGCAATTGGTTTATCATATTCTGGAGCTCTGTATGGATCAGGGAAAGAGCCACTAACATAGAGATCAGAACTAAAAGCACAGTAGAGAGTATACTGAAGGGAGAGAATTATGACAGCGCAACTTTAGACACATGTGCAGGTAATGAAAGAAGATCAAGGAAAGAAAGAAAAAATTCTCCCAAAGCAAGAAGAAAATCAGAAGAATACAATATCATAGAAACAAATAATGGAAAGTTTTAATTTAAAAAGGACTTAGCCAACAATGTTGAATGCTTTAAGTTCCAGGAGAAATATATGAAAATGGTCATTGGATCTGGTATGGCAAATTATTAATTTTTAAGGAAGCTGTTTCTGAGGAAGCCAAGCATTTTAAAGGGTTAATGAGTAAGCTAGGGAGCGGTACAGAGAAAAGGGCTCTTGACTGGGAACCAGAGAACCTGAGTTCCAGCTTGGCCCTGCTGTTAAGTGTCCATATGACATTTTGACCTTTCTTAAACTATTTCCCAGTCTTCAAAATTCTATAAAATCTCCTTCAATCTCACTTTCAGAGATTGAAGCAAGCTACCTGTGTGCCTAAACCACACGAAGATATTGAGTTACAGATATATGTCAGTTTTACTGCTTGTAACTTGTGTAAAACTGAAGCGCTTTCTAAGTGTTTCCTAATATAGAGAAATTGAGACTACATTCTAAGAGTATTTCCTCCAAGAAAACCAAGTTGATGAGGTCCCTTCCTTCAGCTCATCCCATCCCCAGTCTACTATCCTTTACTTTTAAAAACTGAGCTAAGACATTATCCTCAGTTTATCCAGTATCTTGTCCTACTGCTTGAAATCAGAGAATGCCACCAAAAGCCCCGTTTTTGTTTGCTGAAATCAGTTGGGTAATATTAATAATCAATCCCCCCAAATCATGGTTTTCCAGCCACATGTGATCGTACACTAGTACAGGAACACTTCCTGAAACTCAATGTCTCATACCACATGCTTCCAAAATTAAACCAGAAATATGTTATTTGAGAAGAACCCAGATGCACTGAAGAGAGAACATTTGCTTTATTTAGTGGCCTTATATCTATTGGGATCCCTTGGCAATACAAACTCAGAATCACTGAAATGTTAAGGACTATAAATCTTTTAGTTGGGTCCAGGCACACAGTCTAGAGATTTTAAGTTAGTGTAGATGTAAAACAGTTCATTTTGACTGAATTCTCTGATGAAAGTTAATAAATACAATGCTTTATCTTAAAAAAACAACACAAAGTAGGATAACATTCTCTTGCTGAGACACCAATAAATTTTCCTTAAGTTCTCATCCCTTCCTTTCCTCCAAAGAGGCTGACCTGTTCTTTCTCAAGAATCCTTTCTTGCCTATTTCATTTCAACTTGATGTCATAGAAAACAAAGGAAAATTTTTAAGTTTGTTTTTTAAAAATGTATATAATTCATCTCTGAATTCAGTGGTTAAAGAGGGAAGAAAAGGACAATTAGGACCTATTGTGCACCTGCTATATGCCAAACATGTTCACATACATTATCTCACTCAAGCCAGACAAAATTTTGTAGTAAATTTAGCTTTGAAGTTAGAGATGAGAAAACTGAGGCTCAGAGAGGTTAAGCTATCCTCTCAAGGTCAAATGGCAAGTTATAAAACTAGAATTGAAACAAGAGCTGTCTGACTCCAAAGCTCAAGCACTTTCTACTCTATCATGCAGTTCATTCTAGTGAAAAATCCACTCTTGAGGGGGTCTTAGTATTTTAAGCATAAAAGATTATTAGTTAGGAGTCTCTGGAGCCTCCAAATTTTGTTGTATATGCACTGAATCGTACATTAAAAAAACAAAAAGACAAAAACACCACCAACCACACACTCTTAGCTCCCCCCCCACACGACTGAAATTCAGAACCGAGGACAGTTCCTGAGTCATGTTTGCAGGAAGTTGTCCTTGGATTCTGTTATTGAGCTCAAACCCCCATTCTTGACTTCCCAAGTGGCACTGAGAAAGAGAGAAGGAAATGTAAAAAAGTATAAGATGGATCCTCTGACACCATGGTGGAAATTAGCACATTTCCCAGAAGACCAAGATAAAAATGCATGTGAGAAGAACAAGAGAACCAAACAGATGGGGCAATAAAATGGAGGTGGAATGAGCTCATCAGGATTCCCAGCACACGGTTTAAGTGCATAGTGGGCTCTCAGCTAACCTGGGAGCCAGGAGACATAGTGAATGAGTGGGTGGCTACTATGCTGCAGCATAAATTACACTAAGAGATTAGGTGGAGCTGATTCACTGCTACAGATCTGCATGACTTTTCAAGTGAAGGAGATTCTGTGGGCCCTGGTCTCTGCCACTCATGCAACCATATTCATGGGTAGCCTGAGTCAGAGATGCAGGATCCTTCAGGTAGACGAGGTTGCTGTGCTGTCAGTAAATCAAGGGCAAACCTCCATGCCGCCAAGGGCGAATTTCAACCCCAGCTATGGCCTCTCCCTGTGAGAAGGGTTACCTGCTGTATCACAAGCACCCTGCCTTCCCATAGTCACCCTTGGCTACAGGTGGTTCACAACACAAACAGAAATGACAAGGCTCTGGGACATTCATCACACCAAACAGTGATGCTTTCTCAAACTACCAGCTCTTGAGCATCATCAGAAGGGCCTTCGGAGAGTCTAGTCTCATCCCCTTATCTTATACACAAGGGAACTGATGTCCAGAGAGGAGAAATGACTTGCCCCCAAACCATTTAGCTAGTGACAGAGGTGGTATGAGGACTCCTTCCTAAGCCAGCAGACTTTCCACTGCACCAGGAAGACAAAACAAAGTCCTAAATAGCATATACCCTGTTAACTAAACCCTCTAATTATACTGCCTCCAAAGAAAACAACGTCTTAAATGCCTGGGTCATTCCATCTGGGCTTTGGCAGTTTCACTGATCACTTCTCATACCGGAAATCTTTTGAGAAATTTACGAGTAAATATTTTGGGATATATGCTTTGTTATTTCTATGTCTTCTTGTACACTGTTTTCTTTATTCAGGAGGAAATTAGAATTCTGGAAATACACTTGATTTATTTAATTATTAAAGGAACAAGCCTCTATTTCAAGCTGTAAATATGAATCTATCAGTCTATGCCAAGAAAGGATATATGGGAAAATATAGGCATACTGCCCTAATTGTCATATCCAATTGAGATCCACCCAGGTCTATGCGTTAAAAAAAACATTGGACCTCTGAGAGAAAATTGAAAAGTCAAATCCTTATCTGGGTAATTCTCAACACGTCTGGATGCAGAGCACTGTGGAATAATCTAAAATGTGACATTTTACAAAGTGCTTTGCAACCTTGTTACTTCATTATTGCAGTTTGTGTATATGAGGGCTCATTTGAACTTGGGGAGTTTCCAAAGAGTTGAAGTAAGAAGGATGTAGGAGGAACGAGTCTATTCAAGGTCATACTTACAGCCTGAAACTGATACCTCCGGGTGGTGCACACCAGCAGAGACATTAGCCCATTAGCCACACAACCGCCACTCCACACCTTCTCTACTATAGTGAATATTCTTACCTGAACCATCATGGCTTCCACTGTCCTCTGCCTTGAGTGCTGTGGAGACCAGATTTCCTGTCTCTAATGTTTATGCATGAAGAGAGTTTCATGTATAGAACTTTTTCTTGTAATTTAGCAACATTATCCTTGAAAACCCCACAGCTATTTACATAATGGAAGCTATTGTTCGAAGTGCAAAGCAGGTCAAAATTCGGTTTCTGGAGATTAATCACTGCAGTCTATTTCATATTATCATAATAATTTCATTTACTTTGATACAGTTTGTTTTTAGAATCAACCTCAGCTTCTGTGTATAAGTGACAAATCCATTTGTTTCTCGTATAATGGATAATATGATTAATGACCTTGCCACAGGATTCCTTAAAAACAGAAAAAAATAAAGATTTCCACTTAGAATGTGCAGTAAACCAGTTCCGTCTGTAGCTTTGCACCAAAATCTCTCTGAACTTGTTTGTAAACCACAGCCCAGATTCTGAAACAAATTTGCTCCTGCCTTTGGGGGTTCCTGTCCGTCGATGTACCCTCCAAGAATCTGAGGACAGTGGTTTCTCATGGGTAAACTGGACACGGTGGGCAGCCCATTCACAAGGGTGACGCACGGTTTCACCACATGGCGCCATCTCAACGCGACTGCGGTCGGGATCAAGGCCCATCCAGCCCAGGCCTTGCTGCATAAGGTCACCACCCGGTGGGCTGTCGCCGGACCCGCACCGGAGAGCCCTGCGCTGGCCTCGAGACTCCGGACCACTGCACTCCCCTAGCTGGAGGCAACGTGGCCCGAGGGTGCGCGGGCGACTCCTCCTGCGTCTGGTGCCTGTTTCTGGTCCCCGCAGACCTGAGAATTCTTTCCGGGACGGGGACGGGGACGAGGCCGCTGAGGGCGTCCCGGAGGCGGCCGTCGTGCGTCTCTTTCCCGCCTTCTGAGTGAGGGGGCCGCGGGCGGGGGGCGACGGCAGCCCACGGTTCGAGTCCCGCTCGGGCGCCTCCTCACTTTCTCCACTTGTGAAATGGGGGTCGCCCCCGCCCCGGGACTGCGGCGACCGCGGAACGAGGCCTGGCGCCGCGCCCGCAGCCCAGAGCCGCCCCAGGGGCCGCCGGGGCACCAGTGGGCTCTTGGCTTCTCCACAGCCCGCGACGCCCGCGTCCTCAGGTGGGTCCGAGGGGCGCCTGGACACGCCGGCCGAGGCTCCCGAAGGCACCCAGAGCCTTTTTTACCTCAGCTCCCCGGTTCTGGGGGACCCGGGGACCCAAGCTCGCGCCCTCATCTCGGGCCCACACGCCCACCCCCAGGTCCGCCGCTCCGCCGCTCCGCCGCTCCGCGAGTAGGCGCCCCCGCCCCGCCCCCTGCGTGACGTGAACCAGGCCAGGCCAATCAGAGCTTGCGGCGCCGCTCCCCATGCGCTGCCCCCCCCCCCTCCCTTCCAGCTTAAGAAAGGGCGCTCGGGCCCGGCCTGGCCAGAGCACGGAGCCAGGCAGAGCGAAAGAGCCGTACGACGGCTGGCGGCTCCGCGGGCTCCCGCTGCCCTCGAGCGGCGCGCCCGGCCGCAGCCCTCCGCACAGGCGCCCCCGCCGCCCGCCCCGACGGCGCCCGCTAGCCCGCTAGCCTGCCCGCCCGCCCGCGGATGCTGGAGTGAGCGCGGCAGCGGCGGGATGCTGGCGCTGCTGGCCGCTGGCGTGGCGCTCGCCGTGGCTGCCGGGGCCCAAGACGGCCTGGCGCCCGGCAACCGCTTCGTGTGCACTGCTTTGCCCCCGGAGGCGGCGCGCGCCGGCTGCCCACTGCCCGCGATGCCCATGCAGGGCGGCGCGCTGAGCCCCGAGGAGGAGCTGCGGGCCGCGGTGCTGCAGCTGCGTGAGACCGTCGTGCAGCAGAAGGAGACGCTGGGCTCGCAACGCGAGGCCATTCGCGAGCTCACGGCCAAGCTGGGGCGCTGCGAGGGGCTTGCGGGGGGCAAGGCGCCGGGCCGGGCGGCCTCGGGCAAGGACACCATGGGCGACCTGCCGCGGGACCCTGGCCACGTCGTGGAGCAGCTCAGCCGCTCTCTGCAGACCCTCAAGGACCGCCTGGAGAGCCTCGAGGTAGCAGGGCGAGGGGTCCCTGGGGGAACGTCCCCGAGGCTCAGGGCAGAGGAGGGGCGCATGGTCCTGCCACCAGGTTGTGCGGAACACGGCCGCCCGGACGCGCTCAGAAGCAGGGCGAGCTGGGTTCAGGGTCGGGGGCGTTCTCGGTCCTGTTCTGGAACTTACTTGCTTGGCTCGCATCCCTCCTCCCCACCTCCTTACTGGAAGGGAAGGGTTAAATCGCCCCGCGCGCCAGGACTGCCAGCTGTGCGGCCATTCACTTCCCGAGGTCCGGGCTGGCGAACGCGGATGGCCTCCTCTCTCTCTTTGCAAATCTCCGAATCTCCCCTAGCAGGACGCGCTCGTGAAGCTTCTGTCGGGTGACGTGAGGCTGCCGCGTGAGGTCAGCAGCCCTGGGCGTCCGGTGTTTCCTTTCATAAATCAAGTTGGGCTGGACGAGAGCAGGTGGAGGTCCGGGGGTCTTGGCGGGAGGCGAGCGCGGGCCAGTCACCGGCCATACTAGACGCGCCTTGGAGGAAACCTGGTTAACTTCAAAGCCACTGTCCCCAAATTGCGCGGATCTAAGGTGCCCTTCCCGATTGCTTTGGGGGAAGGGACCTTATTCCCTTCTCTCTTGGAAGGCGTATGCAGTTTGGAACTTTGAGAGAGAAATGTTTATTTAATTTCTATCTTTACTTTCCACCCTGTTTAAGCAGTGTGGATGTTTCTGTTATACACGTTTACCAAAATACTACTTCGCAAAACTAGGTTTCAATTACAGGTGGTAATTATTGCAAAATTACTTGAGAGTTTCCCGTGGCATGATGGCTAAATACAGTATTTCCAGCATCTGTATATCCTTCGATTCATTATGATTAATAACAGCTAACATTTCTGGAACACTAAATATGCGCCAGGCGTATTATCTAATTTTAACCCGTGCGACAACCCCGTGAGGCAGATCCTATAATCTGCATTTAAAATTTGGAGCACTTAGAGAGAGGGGGTAAATAGCTTGCCAAGGACTCATGGCTAGACAGTGGCTGGCTGCCTTCAGAGCCAGCAAAATGGTAGAGGAGTGAAAGAAAGAAAAGCAAAGATTTCTGGAATTCAGAGTAGTCACGCTTTAGAGTTCTCATTTTCCAGTAACATCCCTGCAACCCTAGTCACGCACCTTTGCGCCATACTGGAGCTTGGGGGGGTTAGATGAAAGTTCATCAGTTTTGAGGACCATTTGATTAACTCTTTCTCTCTCTTTTAAGCCTAGCTGTATTTTGGTCTTTACTTGAGAATGACAGATGTTGGTTAAATTTTTGACCTTTTAGTAAAAGAAGAAAAACAGCTTTCTCAGAGGGGAAATGAGATTCCTAAGTTTCAAATATCGCAGCAGAGCAAGTTTTGTCTGACTATGAAATCCTTTCCATACCCCCAACCAAAAAAAAAAAAAAAAAACAGCATCAGTGAAATGCTCCCTTTCCTGCCACTGGCACGATTGAATACTCCCACTTTGGAAGCTTCTCCCTGTGGGGGGGGGGGGGCATTAGAGCTACATCTCACAGTTTCTTTTTAACTGGCCTTAATACTTCTCCCGCTTGCGTCCACTCCTCCCCCACCAAAAGCACCAGCTCCGAGTGAACGTGTCCAGCACGGCGCTGCCCGGCGACTTTCGGGAGGTGCTCCAGCGGCGGCTGGGGGAGCTGGAGAGGCAGCTGCTGAGCAAGGTGGCCGAGCTGGAGGACGAGAAGTCCCTGCTCCACAACGAGACCTCAGCTCACCGCCAGAAGACCGAGAGCGCCCTGAACTCGCTGCTGCAGAGGGTGACCGAGCTGGAGCGAGGTGAGTGCGTCACCAGTGTCTCTGTGGCCCCTTGGCTGACATCCATCCGGCCCCCCAGCCCACTGTCTTCCTTCTTGGCTGCCCCTTCTTGGCTTGGAAGTGGGGCTCAGAGTAAGGGAGGGCAGGCCGGGAAGGGTCAGCAGCACAGCCCTCTTGGCCATTGACAGACGAGGCCACTCCCAGACCCCTGCCTGCTGACTCTCGGGGCAGTGGCTCTGCTCCCGAGTTTGCTCGGCTCTGAGGCTGCTCTCTCATCACCTCTGAACCTTCAGTCCTGGGTGCAGAAAACCACCTGACTCCTTACCATCCAATCAACAATCCACCTCTCCCTTCTGCCTCTCACTTCTCAGATGAAGTGTTGCTTTTTCAACCTGAGTCATCTCATGGTGCACAGGGTTGGGGTTTCTCCCCCACAGGTGGGCCGACTTGGCCTTGTTGGCACTTGTCAGAGATGGTGGGGATGGAGGGGGCTGATGGCTGATGGGAGTGGCCTGGTTTTCATCACTTGTGCTCAGACCCCTGTTGTCAGCGGTGATTGTGGCACCACATGGTTCGTGGCTGTTTTTTGTTGTTGTCGTTTTATAGTCTGTAGTTAGACTCACTCATATTCCTTTTATTGCGTGATAAATTAGAGGAATATCTGACTTAACAGATGTACTATAGCTCTGAAGATTCTGGAAACGATTCCTCAGCCAATTGTAATAGCAAAATAGTGCTCATAAACAGGACTAGGTTCTGGTTAGGAAAACATGTCCCGAAATCCAGCTGGGTCAGTTGTGACCAGCCAGGTGACTTTTCTTTTAGCCAAGTTAGAGACCATTGTACCTGATTGGTTGTACTTATGTAGTCGCAGCAAGAAGTGTTTGTGCTAGCCCAACTTCCTCCTTGCCCAGTTATGGCTGATGAATTCAAACTGCATTGCTAGGTCTCCAAAGAAGAGCTTGTCATTAATGTCTTTCTAGGGTGAGACATTACTGACCGCTTTGCGTTTGTATTATTCCCACTATGCGAATCCAAACTCGCACAGCATGCGTGAACAGGAAGCAGACAATGAGGGTGACTGATAACAGCCATTTCCGGAATTAACCCTGCCCCCAGCCCCACTGGCATTGTCCGTGGAAAAGCAAGACGCTCAGGATCAGCTCGGACAAACAACCTAATCCCTGACCTCCTGCCAGGTGGCCATTTCAGTCCCTTCTTAACTAGCCCCTGCAGCAGATTCTGAGTATCTTTCTTTTCTCTGCTCACTTTCTGGTGGGTAAATTTCTTCCACAGACAGGAAGGGGAGGGATCAAGGGCCCTAGATCATTCAGATTGCACGGGGTGTGAAGTTTTAGGTCTGCTGGTAGTGGATATAAGATTGTAGTCTTTTCAGATACACTAAGCTGACAAGGGCAATTTCTCATGACTCAGTTTTATGAATGGGTAGGTGAATGTCCAATGGCAGAATGTCCACTTACTCCTTCAGCGACGTCGGCTCTGCAGGGCCAGATGGAGTCACCCAAGGGGATGGTGTTTCTGTTTCATTTGATTTAGTCGCTTTTACAGCAGCATCCCAGAAGTCCCAGGTCTCCTTCATCCCTCTCCTGTTCTCTCCCTCCAGAAAAGTCTGTCCTTCCTTCCTTCCTCTTATTACTACACTTGGATTCTTGAGTTTAAAAAAAAAGTCCTCTCTGCCTCACCTCCATTGCTGGGTGACCTCAGGAAGCTCATTAGGTCTCAAGAGCCTTCCCCGGAGGCAAAGCAAGTGCAGCTCAGGCCTCTGTCACAGGACAGGAGGAGAGGAAGGCAGCGTCAGGGCCAGGGGAGGGTGGCTCGGGTTCCCTTGCCCAGCCTCGCCCTCATGGGACCTGGAACCTGCAGGCTGAGGGAGCAGGGACACTGCAGTTACTCAGTAGCTTGAAGCAGGGTTGGCTGTAGAATGAGGGGAGGGCTTTGCCAGAGACCTTGGTGGCTGTATAGCTCGCTTGGCATGGCAGCCGCGTGGCTACAAGGAGGTGGGTTAGTAGAAGTCCACTGAGTTAGAGCGTGGAGACAGGATTCCTGTTATACCCATTTCATAGACCAGAAAAGTGCTCCGAGGTTCCCAGCCAGACGTGTCATGTGGGGAGAGGGGACCGGCTGGTGAGCAATCCCGCCCCTCCCCGTTTTATTCTGTGACTCCAGGGAGGTTGTGAGTTTCACGTGGCTTCCTCTAAGCTTCTTCATCATGGCTTGGGCCACCCAGGAGATGCCACTTTTTGACTCTCCCTCCCATCCTTAGCCTGTCTGTTCACAGCCAGAAAGCAACAGTCAGGGCTCACCCCAGCCAGCCTGATTCCTGTACCCATGCTCTTTGGTGCTACGGAAAGCCCTCAGAGCTCACCTGGCCCAGAGGGGAAGTCCGTGTTCGAACTAGAGCTGGACTGCATGACATTAAGTTCCCTGGCTGGCCATTCTTGCAGAGCCCGCAGGCCCTGGCACTGGGCAGCAGCTCAGCCTTTGCTGTCCTCTGCCTTTTGACCCCACCACGAGAATTCTCGAATCCTGTTTGCTCCACCCAGCCGTGGGATGAGTCTTTGAGGAAAATTATCATCTGCTGACCGATTAGCCTTCTGGGCAGTTCTGAGTTTATGTCTGTCATGTAGAGACAAGTGTGAAGGGATATGTAAACTCCCAGGCCCCAAATACACCATGAGTAGAATATACACTGTGTTCCTTAGAAGCATCCTGCTGAGCCCAGAGGAGAGAGACCTCCACCATATGCAAAGTGGGGGCTTTGGGGTGCTCTGGCCTTCGCCGCATCGTCCCCTGCCTGTTAAGTGCCTGTTCTGCACCAGACGCTGGCCTCTGAGCTCCACATTCTCTATCCTCTGTAACCCCTGCAGCAACCCAGTGAGATGGGATCTAGTTAGACGAGGGACTGAGTCAGAGCTAAGCGATGCCTGCATTCACGTGGCTGGCAGATTGCAGAGCTGGGGTTGAGGTTAGTGGTGACCCCCGAGGACCAGAGTCATGAAGGCTGCAGCCTGGAGGGGCATGTGAGCTCCGGCCATGCTGGGCGGGAGGCTCCTCCCATCCCAGTGGTGTGCATCCAACCCTGTGTGTGCCCCTGCCGCCCAGGTCCCACGGGTGCTCATTTTCTTTATTGTGAGACCTCCTCATCTGTGGCTGCCTCCAGACCCGGGTCCGCCGGCGAGGGAGAGCCGAGCTCGGAGTTGAAGTAAACGTTGGAACCCTTGTCTCTTTGGTCTCAAGCCACCCCCCTCCTTAGCTTGTCTGCCACCTGCAGTCTCTGATTTATTGGTCAGGGCTTTTAATTCCTTAATTGGTTTTAACTGAGTTTCCTCTGAACCTCCAAGCTGTTTTATGTAAATAGAGGGCACCGGCTTTCGAGGTATGGCCACCCCTCGGCTCTCCCAGCTCTGATGAAACCTCTGTTGTCACCGAGATAACGATATTACTGACACCGAGCCTTATTAAGTCAGCAAGCCTGCCCACCTGCCAGGAGAGAAGCAATTTCTCTCTGTTAGATAATCACATCTCGTGAAAACACGAGCGTTTGCAGATTAAGTACTCGCAGCTGCGCGTAGCGGGAAGAGGGACTTCTGTTCCTGGTTCTGTCACTCACGGGCTGCGTGACCTGGGGTAAGTCCCGTGGTGCCCCCACTGTGCAACCTGCCAAATCGGGGCGTTGGGGCTTTCTGGTTCTCTCTCTTAGCTCTGCTTCAGCCTCATGTGGGGCCCGTGCCAGCCTAACCTCTAGCCTGGCCGCATCCTCGGCTTCCCCAGGCAACAGGGTCTTCCCAGCCCTCGCCGGGTGCTCCACGGCCTTGGGAGGTCAGGATGGATGAGGCAAGACTGCACAACCAGCAGATAGAAGTAAATGCTACGTATGAAGCCCAGATTCTAGTATTTCTATGCTGCCTGTTCCGGAGAGGTTGGAAGGGTGACACTGGGCCCTGCTGCCTTCCTTTGCAGAAGGTCCTTCGGTAGGTGTGAACCGTGGCACCGAAGAGCTTCTCTCACGTGTTCCTCACTGTGGCAGAAAATGAGTTTGGGGGATCGTGATGGAGAAAGTTCATCCACTCTGGGTCCTGTTCTACAGAGGGGGGCAAGAAAGGGACAGATTTAGTCCACCAGTGACATGGGCAGTTTGGTTCCAGGCCGGGAGAGCCTGCCTGTCTTTGACAGAGATGGGGACCATCTGGCCCCTTGTGTGTGCTTAATAAATACTTGTTGAATGAATGAAAGGCATTTAGGTTCCTTCCCTGGCAGCGCCTGGTCCCCAAATAAGAGGGAAGCTTTTACTGTGACAGCTCCCAGAGTCACCAGTCCCCTGCAAACTCTGAGATCTGTGATAACCAGACAGGGGCTTGTCTTCTTGCGTGTTTATTTATGATGCTGCCATTAATTTTGAGCTTAAATCAAAACTGTACTGAAAATGCCTTAGACCTGTTTAAGGGTATCACTCTTTTCAAAAGGTCTGGGACGTGCCATTTACATGGGGACGGCCCCAGGCAGGCCTCAAGGGTCAAGACCCCGGCCGGTGGGTAGCCTCTGTGGAGGGGGAGCCTCTGCATTTCCCCGCCTCCCATTGCTTCCAGACTGCAGGAGACGGTCCATCAACTCGGTGTCCTCTTGAGGAGAGCAGGGCAGATCGTGAGCAAAGCAATTCACACCAGGGATTTAGTCCAAAAGCCCCTTCTGAGTTAAGTTGTGTCGGGTCACGGGTGCCTGGCTCCGTCGCCTTGGGCGGTGGTGGTTCTTCTGGGGGAGAAGTGACATGGACTCATTGGGGGACAAGTGTCTTTGGAGCGCCTGGGTTCCTGTAAGATGTCCTGCCTCCAAGCCCAGCAGGCCCCTGACCCAGCCCTGCTGAAGGGGCCGGGAGTTCAAGCGAACAGTGGAGGGAACAGGGTTTCTGGCTTAATTTAACCAGAAAGTTAAATCCTGCTTGCCCCTACACACTTCCTTGAGCTTCCAAGAGTGAGGATATGCCTGTTTCCCACTGGAGCTTCAGCACTGAACAGCAGCCGGTCAGTAGCAGGTGCCCCGTTGCTTGGGGGACCCGCCGGTAGGCCGGGCGGGGGTCCAGGTGGGCTGCCGCTCTGGGTTGTGGTTGAGAGGGGGCTCACATGCTGCTGCCCCTCTCTCCCCCGCCCCAGGCAACAGTGCTTTCAAGTCGCCTGATGCCTTCAAAGTGTCCCTCCCCCTCCGCACGAACTACCTGTACGGCAAGGTCAAGAAGACGCTGCCCGAGCTGTACGCCTTCACCATCTGCCTGTGGCTGCGGTCCAGCGCCTCGCCGGGCATCGGCACCCCGTTCTCTTACGCAGTGCCCGGGCAGGCCAATGAGATCGTGCTGATAGAGTGGGGCAACAACCCCATTGAGCTGCTCATCAACGACAAGGTGAGGCCTGCTGGGACGGCCACCCCCCCATCCTGGTGGCCACCGAGGTTGGGATGTTGCAGGGAGCCTGATGTCTGGCCACGGGGCTGTCCTCCTCGCAGTGGGGACAGTTTTGGCCTGACTCAGTCCCACTCTGGGCAGGTGGCTGGGTAGGGGGCAGGGGGCAGGCAGCTGCAGCTTGTGGAGATCCAAGCTGTGAATCCCGCCAGGAAGCAGCAGAGGGTCCAGGCACAGAGGCCACAGAAGGAACAGAATGAGCTGGGTCTCTGCGTGCTAGCCTGAATTGTCACGGACCCTCGGGCCGGTCAGTGAGGGCTGTTCCCCGGGGCTGCACCAATTAGGTGAGGGTGTGTATTTGTGTGTGTGTGTGTGTATGAGTGTGTGATATTTCTCATGAGCACATCTTTAGTGGGGGGGGGCTTGAAATATATTTATATACAATAAAATTTACACTTTTTAGTGTATAGTTCAACCAGTTTTAACAAATGCATACAATTATTGTATCCACCACAATTAAAATCTAGAACAGTTTCATCATCCTCCAAATTTCCTCATTCCCCTTTGTAGTCACCTCCTGCTCCTACCGCACCCCATGGCAACCACCCATCTGTCCCCATCCCTGTAGTCCTGCCTTTTACAGAGTAAATGTCCCCTTTCTGACGGACTGGCTTATTTCGACATTCAGGAACGCGGTCTCCTCAAGAGATCAGCTCTGAGCATCTGCGGGAGCCTCCAACAGCCTAACCTAAACTTAAGTCAGGCTCCACGTCACCCGAACTGCATCCTCACACCCTTCTTGCTGGAGCTGAGTGGTGAATGGCTGCACCAGCCCCCTGGCTGCCTGAGCCCCCAGAGCGCTCACCAGGCAATGGCCTCCCACCCTGTCTGTCTTTACTAAACCCGCCCTGGCTGGAACTGAAGTGGGAAATGCTGTGGAATCCATCTTCAGGGCTCTTTCCAGTGGTGACCACATCCTTGAGCTAGGGATTAATTATTCTAAATAAGGCCCTTGGAGGAGGCAAGGCCGAGAGCCTTGTTTTCCTCTCGGTTTAGATGTCGTGTAAATAGCCCATTCCTGGGAGGGAGCTCCAGGTTGCTAGGACACCGGCAGTAACAACACAGTGCTTCACAGGCCTACTGGTCTGTAGAGCACTCACAGGACTGCCAGGAGACAGTGTGGGTGGGAAAGGCCCTCCCCCCAGCTCTACGTGCATCCCCCCACCCCCCTACACTCACACGTAATTGAAGGTGCTCTGCACAGGAGGACACACATACACGCAGATCCCCAGGTGCCACAATGGCACTTGGGACTTTGCCTGCAGCGGGTAGATGCCTGGTCTGTTTTCCAAAGAAATTGGTCCAGTAGAGTCCTGACTTCCCTTTAGATTCTCCAGTGAGGGATGTTCAGGACCAGTATGCGGGGTGGGGAGCCGTCTGTCACATTTGCTTGGTCTGCACAGAATCCTAGGCCCTTAACTAAGCCCAGGTCCAAGGGTGTCCAGTTGAAAGCAGGTCACCCTGGGGTCAGGGTGTGTACCCAGGCTGCCCCTTTCCCCTTAAGAGTCTGTGACACACGTGGTGTCTCCAGCCCAAGGGTCACTCTGAGCTGGGCAAGGTCGGGCATGTTACCCACAGAACATAGAAGGGGAGCAGCAGTGGGCCCAGGGTCTCCGTATCCTCAGGGCAGACTCCTGGGAACCCCAAGGGGGCCCTCACCTGCACGTTGCCGCCCACAGGTCGCACAGCTGCCCCTGTTTGTCAGTGACGGCAAGTGGCACCACATCTGTGTCACCTGGACAACGCGGGACGGCATGTGGGAGGCCTTCCAGGATGGGGAGAAGCTGGGCACCGGGGAGAACCTGGCCCCGTGGCACCCCATCAAGCCGGGGGGTGTGCTGATTCTCGGGCAGGAGCAGGTGGGTGCAGGTGGGGTGCCGGGAGGAGCGGCTGGCAGGCCAAGCAGCACACGGCCGGGCCTGCGGGCTGCCCCTGGCCCTGCTCAGCTGTCTGTCTGCCTGCCGGACCTGGACCTGGCCACCGCAGCACGACGACCAGCCTGGATGGCCAGCATCCCTGCCGGCTCAGCCCGTGCTATCCTGTGGCCTAAGGGGCTGAGAGCGGGGATGGGGACACATCCTGCCCTTCCTGGCAGGGACCAAGTTGGTGTGGTGGGTTCAGACAGATTCTAGAATGGAGTCTGTCCGATACAGGTGAGCAGGAGTGATCCTGGAGTCCCAGGGTTAGGTAGCGACCCCGGGCCATCTCTCCAGCTGTTTGGCCTCTGCCGGCCACTGCATTGACTCCAGATGCTGGGCGCTGGCTGGTATTGGCATCTTCCAGGAGCTGCCAGCTCAGGGTCGCGACCCTGATCCCCAGCAAGGGCACCTGGGGAACAACACCTGTGGGCGAGATGGGGCCAGGCCTCAGAGACTGCGCTCAGAAAACTCGCCATCTGGGGCAGAGGCCATCTGCTCTCAGGCAGATGAGAATTCACATTTCAGTCTGTGTTTGGGGTTTCCTGGAAAACGTGGAAAATGAGGGAACAGACTCCAGGTCCTCTGGGGGGCTTTGAGTCTGGGCCCTTGGCTCTCCCCGCTCCCCACTACCCTGTTTCTTCTCCCCTGGGAGGGGCTGGGAGTCGGGAGACCTGGGTCCAGTCCTCGCTCTGGGGCCTTGGGCAAGGATCTCTCTGCTTAGTTTCCCCTCCCTAAAATGGGCCAGTTTGAGTCACGCCATTTCCCAGGCCTGACGTGGCCTAAAGCTTTGGAACTGGCAGGAATCAGTGGTCACGGGCTGCAATCTGAGTTGGGGAGTCAGGGAAATGCCCCAGTCCCCATCTCCCTCCCAGGCTGGCATCCCCCCACCTCCCCTGAAGCCGGTCACGCCCTGGGACAGGTAGCAGATGTGTCTGCCTGTGAGCCTGCCCCGATGCAGTCTGTTCCTCCTTCCCAGGACACGGTTGGGGGCAGGTTCGATGCCACGCAGGCATTCGTGGGGGAGCTCAGCCAATTCAACATATGGGACCGCGTCCTTCGTGCACAAGAAATCATCAACATCGCCAACTGCTCCACGAACATGCCGGGCAACATCATCCCCTGGGTGGACAACAACGTGGACGTGTTTGGAGGGGCGTCAAAGTGGCCGGTGGAGACCTGCGAGGAGCGTCTCCTTGACTTGTAGCCACCTGCTCCTCTGTCCAGGAGGCGGGGGTCGGGCCGTTCCCCTTACTCCCCCAGTGGAACTGTGTATAAACCTCCTGCCATAGTGCGCCGGGACCCCCAAAGCCCGTTCCCAGGGCATCTCTAAGCCTGAGGCGTTTGTCACCAGCTTATTTGTTCCTAACCAAGATTTTGTTGGTTTGGGGTAGGGGGAAGAAGCCCTGAGCTGCAAGTGGGTGGATTTCTGACTTCTGCTGTGAAGGGACTCTTGTCCTTAAAGCCCTGTTCAGCACCCCTGTACATGCTAGCGCACCCCAGCCCTGCCCACCCTCTCGGACCCTTGGTGTCTCGTGTGCGCCGTCTGTCCGTCCCCTTCAGAGGCTGTGCATCCATCCCGCTGGCGTGGCCGCGTCCCTCGTGTGTTGAGTACACCCTGCTGTCAACTGAGCACGCAGCAAACCACCCCCGCCCCGTTCCACCCCCGCAAAAGGGCCTTTCTCTTGATGTTCTTTACGCTGTGAATATTTCCGTCCCAGGAACTCTTGAGTCTCCTGAGGAAGGCGGGCTGCCCGGACAATGCCCTGCCTTCTCCAAGGTGGAGGGGGCATCCATGGCTCCAGAGAGGGGGCCGTGAATGGGAACTCAGAACGGAGAAGGGCCATGGCAGCTGTCCCTCCCCCTCTGTCACCTCTCCCTCTGACCCATGCTTTGGCAGAATCCTGGTTGGGTATGGCTTTGAAAGGTGTCTTTTCTCCACTGGTGCCAAAAGTTCAGTTGCAGCTTTTACAACCATTCGGTGTGGTTTGGGGGATTTTTTTTTTTTTTTCCCCGACAGAAAAGAGCAGCCGTTAGCTGGCTCGCATTTTTGATGTCTCGCCCCACTGTGAGGAACGTGCTAGTTTTTTTGTTGTTGTTGTTTGGACGTGCTAGTTTTAATTCGTGTTGATTCCTGTGAGCATTTGACTGTCTCCAGTATTTCCCCCAGAATGTTTTCAGGAAACGAATGTCATTTGGCTGACGTCTCTTTAGTGACTCCAGGCTGATTAATTTATTGGACAGAGGTAGTAATTTATTTTAAAGATAACGTGATTAGTGGGGAAATTTATACAGCTAAATATTATATATTTTATTTTTCATACATGTTTGAAGTGCAAATCTGTGGATATTCCATTTGTAGGAGCAAATCGACATGCCCATCCTAACACTGTATGCTACAAGAACTCTTCTGATGATGGAATTTTGATTAAAATGCACTGGAAGATGCCTTGATGTCTGCTTTCTCCTTGTCTGGGGCTGAGGGCAGGGAGGGCTGGTGCTTTGCAAACCCGGGCAGGAGGTTGTCCTCTCTGGTTAGACTGGGCCGAGCCCCAGGGCGTGGCCCCAGGGGAGCTGAGGACGCCCGGAGGAGGGTGTGGTGCTGGACTGCGCCCTTCCCTCCTCAACTCCAGGCTCCGTCTGGGGATGCCCCGCAGGCTCTTCCCAGCCTCTCTGTCCCCAGCCTGTCCCTGTCATCTCAACTGGGAATCAGGCTTAGCTAGATGACCCTCAGCGCCCTGTCCCAGGTGTGACACCTGTTCAGCATCTACTCTGTGTGCTCTGCATTAAAATCTCATTTAATCCTGTTCACGACCCCCTGAAAGAGTTCATCCCAGTTCACAGGTGAATACGTGGAACAATTAAACAGTCACTTTGGGATCATACAGCTGACAAAGGGCAGAGCTGGGATCCCAGCCGGCCTGTGGCTCTGACGGCCCTTCCACCCACCCCCTGCCTCTGGCTTTTGGCTCTGAGGGGACCTAGGGCCAATGTGTCCTCCCAGTGCCACCTCTCTGTGTCCACCTGGCCCTACCAGGTGTGTTGATATTTTCCCCATCTCCACAAATGTTAGGTATGCCTCCCTCACCCCCACTTTCTACTTTTGTATCTTTATTTCAGTAGCTGCAGAGTATAACTCAGTTTGTCCCCTTCCCAAGTGGCAATGTCTAAATTTTTATTCTAAGGGAGCAGAGTCCAGTCTTGGGGCCAATGACACTATGTCATTGGGGCCAAATGACACAAATGTACTATGGGCTTGGTGTACTTGATAGGCCAAAATGGAAGCTGTGACTTCTAAAACCAAGATCATTACTGGGTCACTGAGGCTCTTGGAGTCTATTTTCAATGTTGTATGTTATGACTTGGCAGGAACTCAATCATTAGTGTTGGGTTGAACATGAAATTAGGCCAGGTTCCCTGCTTGGGGGGGTCTTTGGAATCCAAAGTGCTGAGGTCAGGTGGAGAGCAGTTTATTTGGAATCTCCTTCATGATGAAGCTACTCAGATCTCCCCCTGAAAGGCACTGAGGAATTAATTACCTTATTTCATACCCACGCCAGACACTGAGCTTACCTTACCTGATTCCCTGGCACTGCTTCTTCCAGGAGCAAAACTTTGCATAAGGGCTTTGAACCCCTGCTGAGCCAGGTAACTTCCTTCCTGCAACTGGAGAAGCTCTGAACCCAGAACACGGGGCCAAAGTACTTCCTGACCTGATGTGGGAAAGTGAAACATTTCACCTCTCTTTACCACTGCTGCAGGCTGGTCCTCCTATTGGAGGTTTAGCTTTCCTGACATAAAAGCAGAAACAAGAATCAGCCAGGAAATCCTGTGAATTTCTTATGCCTTGAGCCTCGCATCTAAAAGAGACCCAAGGCCTCTGTTTCCCCACCCAAGACCTTACCCTTTGCTAGAGGCTGGAAAACACCTTGATAGTGAACTGGGTGCTCTGACAAGGGTGGGATAGAGAGTGTCCTGGATGATGGAATATTCTGCTTAGTTGAGGGTTGCCATGGAAACTGTAGCTGGATGATCAATGATGAATGAATTAAAGTGATAAAATGCAACTCAGTCGAAGGCAAACTGGGATGAAGTCTCTGCTGGTGGGGAAGGCAGACCTGGGCCCTCTATAGACTTAGGGGACTCCAGCATCAGCTCTCCTTATATGGAAGGACTTGGGAGAGGTCTTCCTGTTAAGCACAGGTATTACCATTCATTCTGTTCACTCAACAAGTATTTGGGGCACCTACAATGTGTCAGGCCCTATTCTAGGCACCAGAGATACAACGGTGAGGAAGATAGCCAAGTTACTATCTTTTTTTTTTTTTTGCGGTATGTGGGCCTCTCACTGTTGTGGCCTCTCCCGTTGTGGGGCACAGGCTCCGGATGCGCAGGCTCAGCGGCCATGGCTCACGGGCCCAGCCGTTCCTCGGCATGTGGGATCTTCCCGGACCGGGGCACGAACCCGTGTCCCCTGCATTGGCAGGCGGACTCTCAACCACTGCGCCACCAGGGAAGCAAAGTCTAAAAAGTAGACTTTAAGACATAAATTGTTACTAGAAATAAAGGACATTTATCATTTTATAACGATAAAATGGTCAATCCATCAATAAATTATGACAATTATAAACACACATGCACCTAAAAGCAGAGCCCAAAATTACATGGAGCAAAAGCTGACAGAATTGAAGGAGGAAGTTCTACAATAATAGCTGGAGATTTCAATACCCCACTTTTAGATCAACAAGGAAATAGAGGACTTGAACAATACTATCAATACAAACTTACTATACATAGTAGTACTCCACCCAACAACAGCAGAAAATATATTCTTCTCAGGTGCACATGAAACATTCTCCAGGATAGACCACATGTTAGGCCACAAAATGGTCTCAATAAATTGAAAAAGATTGAAATCATAATATATTTTCTCTAACCACAGTGGAATAAAGCTAGAAATAAATAACAGAAAGTAAGTTGGAAAATTCACAAATATGTGGAAATTAAACAACAAACTCTTAAACAACCAACGGGTCAAAGAAGAAATCACAAGAGAAATCATACAATACGTAAAAATGAATGAAAATGAAAACACAACATACCAAAACTTATGGAACACAGTGAAAGCAGTGCTAACAGAGAAATTTATAGTTATAAATGCTTACATTAAAAAAGAAGAAAGAGGACTTCCCTGGTGGCACAGTGGTTAAGAATCCACCTGCCGGGCTTCCCTGGTGGCGCAGTGGTTGAGAGTCCACCTGCCGATGCAGGGGACACGGGTTCGTGCCCCGGTCTGGGAAGATCCCACATGCCGTGGAGCGGCTGGGCCCGTGAGCCATGGCTGCTGAGCCTGCGCGTCCGGAGCCTGTGCTCCGCAACGGGAGAGGCCACAACAGTGAGAGGCCCGCGTACCACAAAAAAGAATCCACCTGCCAATGCAGGGGACACGAGTTAGGGCCCTGGTCCAGGAAGATCCCACATGCCGTGGAGCAACTAAGCCCGTGAGCCACAGCTACTGAGCCCGCGTGCCACAATTATTGAGCCCATGTGCCACAACTACTGAAGCCTGCGTGCCTAGAGCCCATGCTCCGCAACAAGAGAAGCCACGACAATGAGAAACCCATGCACTGCAATGAAGAGTAGCCCCCGCTCACTGCAACTAGAGAAAGCCTGCGTGCAGCAATGAAGACCCAATGCAGCCAAAAATTTAAAAATATAAATAAATAAATAAATTTTTTAAAAAAGAAGAAAGATCTCAAATCAACGGCTTAACTTTAGAACCTAATGTATTAGCAAAAGAAAACTAAATCCCAAAGTAGCAGAAGAAAGGAAATAATAAAGATTAGAGCAGAGTTAAATAAAATCAAGAATAGAAAAACAATAGAGAAAATTAAGAAAATCAGAAGTTTTTTATTTGAAAAGGTTAACAAAATGACAAACCTTTAGCCAGATGGACCAAGAAAAAAAATACACAAATAATTAAAATCAGAAATAAAAGAGAGGCCATTGCTACTGACCTTATAGAAATAAGAAGGATTATGAGGGAATACTATGAATTGATGTATGCCAACAAATTGGATAATCTAGATGAAATAGAAAAATTCCAGAAAGACCCAAGCTACTGAAGCTGACCCAAAAAGAAATAGAAAATCTGAATAGATCTATAACATGACACTGAATTAGTAATTTTAAAACTTGCCAAAAAAAAAAAATCCAGGACCCATGGCTTCACTGGTGATTTCTACCAAACAGTTAAAGAAGAATTAACATGAATCCTTCACAAACTTTCCAAAAAGTAGAAGTGGAGATAGAACTTCCTAACTCATTAAGGCCAGCATTACCCTGATACCAAAACCAAAGACTGCACAGGAAAAAAAAATCTATAGACCAATATCCCTTGTTAATATAGATATAAAATCCTTAGCAAAATACTAGCAAACTGAATCTAATAGGAATTATAAGGCTTATATATTATGACCAAGTGAGATTTATTCCAGGAATTCAAGGGTGATTCAACACAAGAAAATCAATCAATGTAACACACTGCATTAATAAAACAAAGGAAAAAACCTACATGATCATCTCAATAGATACAGAAAAACATCTGATAAAATCCAACACTACTTCATGATAAAAGCATTCAATAAACTAGGAATAGAAGGGTACATCTTTAACACGATAAAAGGCATTTATGAAAAACCCACAGCTAACCACATGCTTAATGTTGAAAAATGCTCTCCCTGTAAGACCAGGAGCGAGACAAGGACTTCTGCTTTATCACTTCTATGTAACATTGTGCTGGAAGTTCTAGCCAAGGAAATTAGGCAAGAAAATGAAATAAAATGAACTTGTAACAAATAAGGAAAACTATTTTTATCTGCAGGTACATGTTCTTGTATATAAAATCGTAATGATGCCACCAAAAAACTACTACAGTGATTAAATGAGTTCAGCAAGAATGCAGGACATAAAGTCAATTGACAAAAATCAACTGTGTTTCTATACATTAGCAATGAGAAATTGAAATGTAAGAAAACAATTCTATTTGCTACAGCAGCAAGCAATTCAAATACTTAGGAATAAATTTAAAAAAGGAAATGAAAGATTTGTAAAACTTTCGAAAACTGCAAAACATTGTAGAAAAAAAGTAAAGAAGATCTAAGTAAATGGAAAGATAAACATGCTCATAGATTAGTAGACTTAAAATTGCTAAGATCACTGCTGTGGACTCTTGGCAGAAAAAAAAATTGTTTCAGATATTGAGTCTGATGACACCACCCCCACCCCCAAGGGTATGAAAAAGTTTATTACTCACATAATGAGGCTTCCTGGGGAGATTGGGGTGGCCCCCAAGCAGATCTGAAAATGGCTTGAGAGAGCAGGGAAAGAATACTGGCTTGGGTTTTGTATGGTGGTCAGAGGGTAGGGCCAGAGTGGTGGTTCCCCCATGTATGGTTTGGACTGCCCACTTGGCACCAAAGGAGAAAGAATTTAGGCTTTAGCCCCCAGATCAGGGGCACAAGGGGAAGAGGGTGGTGAGGCTTAAAAGCTGTCAGCAGTCAAACATCAAAAACTGGAGTCAGACCCTTTGTTACAATTCACCTCAAGGTGCTTGATGACCGAAATGTGCCATGCTGCATTTAATTGAACTTGAACTTAAGTAAGCTATTATGGGGTATATAGCTTGAGGCTGGTAAGGGAGGTGAGAGTTCTGCTGAATGCTGGTTCAAAAGCCCAGAACTGTGTATTTTGAGAAGCGCAATCAGTGTCTTGGTCCTTATCAATAATATCTAGAGCTGAAGGAGATAAGGAGTATCTTGGTGAGCTCTTGTACCATGGCTTTAGTAAGCAGAGATATGTGTGATCTTGATTTGTATTTTGAGCATCTGTGGGGCAAGAGATTTCCAGAGTTCTTTACCCCAAAATGGTCAACTTGGCTCAAGAGTATGGAAAAAGGTGCAGATGGGTCAAGTCTTGGCAAGGGCTTCCAGTGCTAGGGAAAAATATTTGCAATCAGGTATTTGATAAGGGACTCGTATCCAGAATATGTAAAGACCTCTTAACAACTCAAAAACAAAAAAGGACATATAATCCAATTTTGAAGTGACAAAAGATTTGAATAGATATCACTCCAAAGAAGATATACAAATGACCAATCACACAGGAAAAGATTTTCAATATCATTAATCATTAGGGAAATGCAAATTAAAACCACAATGATATACTACTGCACATCCATTAGGAACAGCTATAATTACCCCCACAAAAAGGAAAACAACTAGTGTTGATGAGAATGTGGAGATATTGAAACCCTTATACTTTGCTGGTGGGGATGTAAAATGGTGCAGCCGCTTTGGAAAAGAGTCTGGTAATTCCTCAAAAAGTTTAACATAGAGTTACCATAGGACCCAACAATTCCACTCCTAAGTGTATATTCATGCGGACTGATAGCATATATTCACAGTAAACTTGAACACAAATGTTCATAGCAGTGTTATTCATAATAGCCAAAAAGTGGGAACAACCCAAATGTCTATCAACTGAAGAATGGATAAACAACTTGTGGTATATCCATACAATAGAATATTATTCTGCAATAAAAAGGAATAAAATACAGATCTATGCTATAGCATGGATAAACCTGGAAAACGTTATTCTAAGTGAAAAAAGCCACTCACAAAGGACCACATATTATATGATTCCATTTATTTGAAATGTCCAGAATAAGAAAATCTATAGAGACAGAAAGGAGATTAATGATTGCCAGGGGCTGGGCGTAGATGTGGTGTTGGAGGGAAATGGGGAGTAACTATTAATGGATACGGAGTTTCTGTCTAGGATGATAAACATGTTCTCAAATGGATTGTAGGGATGGTTGCAAAGTCTGTGAATATTCTAAAAACCACGGAATTTTACACTTTAAAATTCAGGGTGAATTTTATGGCATATAAATTACATCCCAATTCTAAAAAGAAAACAATGTGAGGTTTTGGACCTGAGCAGGTGACGGATGCCATTTACTGAGACAGGGAGATGGGGGGAGGCAAAAAGCAAGTTTGGGGGCGGACAGAGTCAAGAGTTCTGTTTTACATATAAATCTGAGTTGTCTAGACCACATTTTAGTGGAGCTGTCTGGTGGGCAATGGATTTTTTGAGAAGTCAGGGCTGGAGATAAAAATTGGGGTTTAAAAACATGGCCCCTGCCCTCTAGGCACTCCCAGTGTGTTTACCCAGCCTCTGCATCTTTGGATAGTAAATGTAAAGAAAAGTAGGTGTCCGCTTCCTTGAGCGGACTGTAGGCTCCTCACTGCTAGAAACCATATTCGCGCACAAGCCAGGTTAATTAAACATGTATTTATGGATCCTACTGTGAGCAGCATTTAGAAGGATGGAAGTGCACCTCTTCTTATGGTCTACTATGAGAGATAGACAGTTAAGCCAATTAAGCAAATAGTTTTCTCAAAAAGCCTGTAGGTGGCCAATGCTGGGGAATGGGCATTTTCCATGGGGACTTCTTTAATGATCCCTTGCTCCACATTCAGCTGCAAACTGAACCAACCCAGCCATTGACATCAACCTTGATGACCCAAATAGCCGCCAGTTGACTCTGCCCGGGGTTGGTGTTGGGACAGTCACATAGAAGCAACTTGATTGTCACTGGGGATTTCAGTATGATAAGGCAGCTTGTCAAGGCCAGGACTGCACGTGTTTGGTTACGTGACTTTGGCCTTGACAGGCTGCTGGCTTCCCACTGTTTTCTCAAGGAAGCACAAGGCAAATTTACCAGGTAGTTTTACTTCTCTCTACAAAGCAGTCCTGCTCTCTGTAGTTGTCAGTGCAGATATTCATGAACACATTTCAAAACCCTGTTCAAGTAGAAATAAAACACAGAAGACTGAAGCTTGTGGGTAGATTGACATTTTCTTCTCAGTGTCATCATACACCAGAGACCATGTCCTGTGGGAATAATGTAGTCAAAACCCTGGCTTTCTGTGCTTAAGGGAGTGGCATACATCATGAAGGGTCTGTATCTTGCCTCAAGACTCAGAACTTGCAAGAAATACCACATTTATTTTCTTCAAAGGCTACTTATCATAAGACACCATATATACAACAAAGTGCCATGCCTATGCACAGTTTAAAAGATAATCATAAAATTTCTCCAGGCCGATGCGTGTGGCTGTAATTCATTAATGTTCACTGTTATGTAGTCTTCCTTTAATGCGCATACCGCATTTATCTATCCATTCTTCTGATGAGGGACTTTTGGATGGCATACATCTAGTAGTGCAATCTGCAACAATTTTCTCTGTGGCCAGTGCCTAGGTGTGCAATGGCTGAGCTGAAAGATGTAAGCATCTTCACTTTTTTTTTTTTTTTTGGCCACACCACACGGCATGCAGGATCTTAGTTCCCCAACCATGGATCAAACCCGTGCCCCCTGAAGTGTAAGTGCAGAGTCTTAACCATGACCGCCAGGGAAGTCCCAGCATCTTCACATTTAACCACACGTTATAGGTTGAATTATGTTGTCCCCCCAAAGATGTTGAAGCCCGAACCCCGTTATCTGTGAATGTGACCTCATCGGGAAATAAGGTCTTTGCGGATGATCAGGTTGAGGTGAGGTCATTAGGATGAGCCCAAATCGAATATGACTGGCGTCCTTATAAAAAGGGGAAATTTGGATACAGAGACAGACACATATAGAGGGAAGACAATGTGAAGACACAGAGAGAATACCACCTACAAGCCAAGGAACACCTGAGGCTATCACAAGCTGGATGAGAGACCTAGAACAGATTCTCCCTCACAGCCCTCAGAAGGAACCAACCCAGTGCACACCTTGACAGACTTCTGGCCTTCAGAACTGTAAGCCAGCAAATTATTCTTGAAGCCACCCAGTTCATGGTACTTTGCCACAGCTGCCCTAGCAAACTTATACAAGTTTTCATACCAGATTGTTTTCCAAAGACTTTGCACCTATTTGCATTTCTTCCAGCACCCCCATTATTGCCCCACATCCTCACCAACACTGGATATATTCAGACTTGTAATTTTTTTGCTAACATGGTGGGAATAAAATAATACTGAATTTGCTTTAAATTCACAGTTTACTGTTTATTCATGCAGCTGAGCATCTTCTCATGTGTTTATAGACATTTGTGTTTCCTCTCCTGTGAAATAACTGTTCATATATTTTGTCCTTAAGTTGTTTGCCATTTTCTTATTGATTAGTAGGAGTTCTTTGGGTTCTAGAAACTTATCTTTTGGCAGTTGTATGTGTTGCAAATACTTCCTTCTAGTCCATGACTTGTCTCCTTGCAGTTCTATTGGTTTTTGTTTCAGGTGTTTTGAAGCTCTGTTACTGGGTGCATATACGTTAAGGATTGTTATGTCCTTTTGATGAACTGACACTTTTATCATTACAAAATACCCTCTTCATCTCTGGTAATATTCTTGGCTCTGAAATCTACTTTGTCTCATGTTAATATGACCACTCCAGCCTCACTGAGAGCTTTATTTTGATTAGTATTTGTATGGTACATCTTTTTCTACCTCTTTAGTCTTAACTTGTTTGATTTTTTAATATATAAACTGTGTTTATTGTAGGCAATACAGTTGAGTGTTGCTCTTTTATACAATATGACAAACTCTGCCTTTAACTTGGGGGATTTAGACCATTTCCATTTATTGTGGTTGTTGCTAGGGTTAGGTTTCAATCTGTCCACTTACTGTTTGTTTTGCATTTATCCCAACTCTTTTGCTCCTCTTTTCCTCTTTTTCTGCCTTCTTTTTGATTAATTATTTTGTATGATTTTATTTTTATCACCTTTTCTGGCTTATTAGCTAGAATTATTTTGTTAAAATAAACTATTAAAAGGTTGCTCTAGGGGTTATGGTATACATCTTCAACTTATCAAGTGTACGTTCAAACACCATGATACTACTTCACGTATGGTACAAGAACCGTAGAACTTTATACTTCCACCTTTCCTTGAGGTAGTTTTGTCATACATTTTACTCTTATGTATGTTATAAATGCCTCACTGCATTATATTTTTTGCTTAAAACAGTCAGTTATATTTTCAAGAGATTTAAACAATAGGGGAAAAGTCTTGTATGTTTACCCCATGTAGTTATTTATCATTTCCAGTTCTTTTCATTTATTTATTTTCATTCCTTTATTTCCATCTAGTGTCATTTTCCTTCTGTCCAAAGGATTTACTTGGACACTTCTTGTAATGTAGATCTGCTGGTGATAAATTCTTTCAGCTTTTGTATGTCTGGAAAAAGTGTTCACTTCACTTTCATTTTTGAAAGCTATTTTTACTGGGTGGAGAAGTCTAGACTGACAGTTTTCTTTATCTTTCGGTATTTTAAGGATGTTTTTGCACTGACTTCTCACTTGTGTTTTCGCCAGCAAGAGTTCTGCTGTCATCCTTAGCTTTTTTCCTCTATACATATTGTGTTTTTTTCCTCTGCTGCTCTAATATTTTCTCTCTATCACTGGTTTTGGGCAATTTGATAATGATGAACCCTGGAGTAATTTCTTAATTTCTTGTATTTGGAAATGTTTCAGCCATTATCTCTTCAAATATTTTTTTTCTGCTCTCCTCCTCTCTCTAAAATTACATGTTTGTTAAGCCACATGAAATTGTCCCACAGTTCATTCATTCTCTTTTTAATTTTATTTTTGATTTTTTTCTTTTACTTATGGTACTGCCTATTGCTGTATCTTCAATTCACTAGTATTTTCTTTTACAATTTCTAATGTGCCATTAATTTCATCCTATGTATTTTTCACCTCGAAAAGTTTAATTTAGAGGTTTTGATATCTACATGCCTATCTAGGAGAAACTCACTGGTTTCCATTACTCTCACACTGAATACTTCTGACACCAGATGTGTTCTACAATTCAGTTGTGTTCTGACACTGTCTGCCTGGCGTTAGCATCAGATCCTACAGGTTAAGGGCTCAGTCTCACAAGACTGCCCCCCTTCATACACCAATCACAAGTCCCAGGTTGTCACCTGTACTTCTGACCAACTGTATAAAGTGGGGTTCTCACAAACCCCCCGCCTTGGGTTCAATAATTTGCTAGCATGGCTCACAGAATGCGTGGAAACACTTACATTTACTGGTTTATTACAAAGGGTATAATAGGGGATACAGATGAACAGCCAGATGAAGAGATACATAAGCCGAGATCTGGAAAAAAATCTCAAGCTCGGGAGTTTCAGTCACCATGGAGCTGGGGTGCACCACCCCCAGGCACATGGATGTGTTCACCAGCCCAGAAGCTCTCCAAACCTCATACTTCAGGAACTCTTATGGAGACTTCATCACATAGGTATGACTAGTTATCAGCTCCATTTCTAGCCCCTCTCCCCTGTCCAGCGAGTGGGGGTGGAGCTGACAGTTCAAAGCTTCTAATCGTGGCTTAGTCTCTCTTGTGACCAGCCCCTATCCAGGAGCCCACCAAGAGTCATCTTATAAGAACAAAAGATGCTCCTATCACCCAGGAAATTCTAAGGGATTTAGGAGCTCTGGGTCAGGAACTGGGGTCAGAGACAAATGTGTGTGTGTGTGTTTTAATTTCACAATGCCTCACAACTTTTTGTACACATGGAGAAGAAAAAATTTTAAAGCCTACTGAGCAGCTATAATCATTGTTTTAATGTCCTTGTCTCATTACTTTACATCTATGTAATTTCTAAGCCTGGCTTCCAGGAGCCCTGTGCCACAAGTCCTCAGCAGCTTCCAGTCTGGGGAGGAGTGTGGTCTGTCTACCATCTCTGACTGTGTCTGCCTGTCTGTCTATAGACAGTGGAATGACTGAAAGGTATCTGTCTGCTCCAAAAAGGGCAATGGGTCTGACTGGGAAGAGGGACTCTCGGATGCCCTTCCTCTGGACACAGGCTCCACGAGGCCCTAGAGTCCCTGCCTGTTTGGAGCTGGCCCGTAGGCCTAGGGTGCCGGTGGAGTCAGCCACGCCCCTGGAGATGCAGCCACGCCTCTGAAGGGGTGGACACGCCCCTGAAGATGCAGCCACGCCTCTGGAGGTGTGACCACGCCCCTGGCGATGCTGCCATGTCCCTAGAGACGTAGCCATGGCCAGCACCTTCCCAGTGGGTGCTGTCCCCCTCCCCTGGGACCAGGGCCACTCAGTTGATGCAGACACAGCCTTCACTTTCCCCCAGGGCTGCAGCACTTCAGCTGGTTCCCAAGCCACCCATTAGAAGCCAGGGCCCCTGGCAAAGCGGAAGAATCCAGGTATGGCGTGGACAAAGTTGGTAACCAAAAAGGCCACATTCTCCTGGACCCAGGGCAGGTCTGTGTGGCGTGGGTGTGGAGGGGTGAGCTCAGGGATTTCCACCTCCCTCCCACCTTGGGCAGAACCCCAGTTGCCTGTGGGCCCTCAGAGAGGAGCTTCCAAAGCCCAGAGACCTCTCCTCACAGCCCCACCTCCTGTTCTATTTTAGGAGTTTCCAGTGCAAAAAATAGGAACATGGAATAAATAAATATATTTGTGTTTCCAGCGGAGAGAGGAGGCAGAGTGGAGAGGGCTGCGAGGAAACTTTCAGAACAGTGTCTCCTGAGAACGTTCAGACTCACTCCCAGCTGGGGGAGGGGAGGGTCCTGTTTACCTGTGTGGAAACTGAGGCCCCAGATCTCTAAAAAAGCCAAGACTCAATTCCAGACCCTTAGTATATTCCATGTGCTTGGTCTGTACACCTCATTCTCTTAATAATATGATGTAGGCTTTTTTACTAGGATGTAATTTAAAAATAAATGACGCTTTTGGCCTATTTACAAATCAAGGTGTGTATGTGGACCAGTTAACCTGGAAACCCCAGGTGAGGGGGATGGCCTGCGGGGAGAGCCCTGGTCCCTTCCGCAGGCTTCTGCAGGGTACACTGAACCCCTTCCCAGCAGCTCAGAATCTGCTTCCCTGGCTTCTCTCTGCCGATACACTGCCCCAGGCCCTGACCCAGATTGCGGCTAAGCCCCAAGCATGTCCACAAGGAAGCACACAGCAGCCATGGTTCACAACCGCCCCGCTCTGACAGCTGGGCAGAGACGGCCTCCTGGCCTGAGATGACAGCAGGCCTGGGTGGCTGGGTTCTGGGCCCAGCTGCACGCGCTGTGTGGCCTTGAGCGAGCCACCTCTCCTCTCTGGGCCACCCAGAGGGTGGCCTGGAGCTCTTGACATCCCTTCATCCTGGAACCCAGTTTGGGGAGTGGTCTTTACCACAGTTCTCAGGAGGATGCTCCAGGGAGGCTAGACTTTACTTAAGCGACTGACATCCCTAAAAAGGGCAGGCAGCTTTGTTATTCCTGTTTCACAGATGAAAAAACCGAGGCTCAAGAAAAAGGAGGAACTTATTAGTGCAGAGGAGGCCCACCCAGAATCTGGCCCTGGACATGCTGTCCGGAAGGCATATTTCATGCAGAAACCCAGGGAATGGGCAGGAGGTGGAGGTGTGCTCCCTGGGTAGAGGAGTTATTACTGGCAGCATCTGAGTGCTCCCTGGGGACAGCCCCCAGGCCATCTGCAGGCGCCCAGGACAAAGCCCTGCTCCCTGTTTCCCTCCCTACCTGGTTCTTTCTCTCTTTCAGCAAATATTTGCTATTGCTCGGTGAGCTGCTGCCATGGTTACAGGCATCCCAGGAGCTGAGGGTTCAAGTTGGACTTTAAACTTCTTTGAAATTCAAGACCTAGAGTAAACAGCTTCTTGAAACCTCAGTCCTGTAGATGACAGCCCCCATCACGGCAGGCTGTGAGCCCTTTGCTGGCTGAGGGGTTGGGGAAGGTGGAGGAGGGGCCCCACAGTCCTGGGTGGGAGAAGAAGAGCCTGAGGCCACACACCAGGGCTGACCCCCGCTCTGAAGGGGTGCCACCCCTGGGCAGCTTGCAATGACCCCAGGGGACTGAGTTCTGATGGGGCTCCCTCCACCCCAGCTGTGGATCCTGAGTAAGTCGTGGTTCTTTAAGCCTTAGTTTGCTCATCTGTGAAATAAGGGTGATTAGCATCCCCGGGGCTTATTTTGAAGCGTAAAGCCCTCGGCTAAGGACATGCTTTCTGAGTAGGAACATGTGGTTGTAAGTGGATGGAAATCCAGAGATCTGGTTATAATGGATGCAAACGCCCAAGCTCACACTCCTCTACACAACGTCTCTGGGTGACTTGGGGCCAGTGATTTCACGTGTTTGAGCAGCAGTTTCCTGCCTATATAATGAGACCACAGTCACTACACAGCATAGAGTTGTTCTGAGTATTGAAAGAGCTGAGACGAGTGTGTTTGTCATCTGTTGCCACGTAACAAATTATTCTAAAACAGAGCAGCTGAAGACAGCAAACCTTTATTATCTCATGCTTTCTGTGGGTCGGGAATCCAGGAGTGGCTTAGCTGGTGGTTCTTGCTCAGGATCCTTCATGAAGTCGTGGTTGAGATGTTGGTCGGGCTGCCGTCTCTGAAGGCTCAACTGGGCTGGAGGACCCCCTTTCAAGATGGCGCCCTCACACAGCTGCGGGCAGGAGGCCTCAGTCCCTCACCATGTGGGCCTCTCCAAATGGCTGTTCCAGACGTGGCAGCTGGCTTCCCACAACGAGTATTCTGAGAGCAGGCCAAATCTTTTGTAACCTAATCTCAGAAGTGGCATGCCATTGTTGCAGGAAGGGGGACCCCTTCCAGGGCCCGAGAGCAGGCTCTTGTCTAACATTCAGAAATGAATTGTCCGAGGAGACACACGTGCTGACAAAGCCAGAGACTTTATTAGGAAGGGGCACCCGGGCGGAGAGCAGCAGGGTCAGGGAACCCGGAAGAGCTGCTCTGCCACATGGCTCTCAGTCTCGGGTTTTATGGTGATGGGGTGAGTTTCTGGGTTGTCTCTGGCCAATCACGCTGACGCAGGGTCCCTCCTGGTGGCACATCCGTCGCTCAGCCAAGATGGATTCCAGCAAGGATTCTGGGAGGCTGGTGGGACATATGGACTGGAGTCCCTCTCTCCCCTTTTTTTTTTTTTTAAGAAGATGTTGGGGGTAGTAGTTTATTAATTAATTAATTTATTTCTTCTGTGTTGGGTCTTCGTTTCTGTGCGAGGGCTTTCTCTAGTTGTGGCAAGCGGGGGCCACTCTTCATGGCGGTGCGTGGGCCCCTCACTATCGCGGCCTCTCCTGTTGCGGAGCACAGGCTCCAGACACGCAGGCTCAGTAATTGTGGCTCACGGGCCTAGTCGCTCCGCGGCATGTGGGATCCTCCCAGACCAGGGCTCGAACCCATGTCCCCTGCATTAGCAGGCAGATTCTCAACCACTGCGCCACCAGGGAAGCCCTCCCTCTCTCCTTTTGACCTTGCCTGAATTCTTCCGGTTGGTGGTAGCTTGTTACTTCCGCATTCCTTACCAGGACCTCCTGTTGTAAGAGAACTCATAGGAGTGGCTACTGTTGTGCCTGGCCAGGGTGGGCGGTTTCGGTCAGTGGTTACCCTCACACCATCACATCTGCTGCCTTCTATAGACCCCATGGACCAACCCTGGTGCAATATGTGGGAGGGGTCTGTTCAAGACTGTGCATCCAGGGAGCAGAGAGCATGGGGACCATCTTCAAGGTTGGCTACCACCTGAGGAAAGGGCTCACCCAGTACCAGCATGTAGTGAATACTTAGCATATGGGGGTAGTACAGTCGCTATGTGGGCTACAAACCCAGAACTAGAATGACTTAGGATGGAGAAGGGAATGCAGGAAAAAGACCAGGCCCAGAACGAGGACTCCAGGCCCCAAATGAGGCACATTCTCTGGGCCAGGCAAAGAGACTTGGCAACCAGATCAAGGGCCAGGGGGAGAAGGGGCAGGAGGTGTGACCCAGCAAGGAATGACTGACAGGAGTAAGGTTCCAGGAAGAGCCACGCAGCCTGGGTCAGGTATGGCTGAGAAGCCGGGTGGACCCCCGCCCTGTCTTCCCTGAGGGTGGACAAGGCCCAGAGGGCACCCTGTGGCGCTGGAGGGCAGGCTGGGGTGCAGTGGACACCCTGGACCCTCTTGTCCTTGGAGACTCTCTGAAGTTGCCCATCACTCTGTGAGCAATCCTGGTCCCCGTGCATGCTCTGTCCACACTCAGCTGAAGTCTGACGAGCCAGCTCTGCTTGGTTTCTCACTGTTTCTTTCTGGTGTGAGTATATGCCAAGCCTCAGGCGCAGTTGCCTTCCCCGTGGTTTCCGGAGTGCCTCATTACTCGCCTGTGTTCTTGCAGCTTCATTCACCCTCCTTGGGGCCCAGGAACGAATTCAATAATCATCCAAGCACTTGAAAGATGCAAAGAGCCTAGAACGAGATTCTCTCCTCGCACCAACGCCCTCCCGTCACCCAGGAATCTGCTCCAATGACACTGCTTCTGAGAGGCTTTCCTGGACCCGGTCTCAAATGCTCTATCCTTCCTTTCTAACCTTAACTTTGTTTTATCTTCTCCAAAGCACAAATTGCTCTCCACCATTACCTCATATAATGATTTACTGATTGCTTGTTTTTGATTGATCGATTGATGACTTGATCACTATCGTCTCCTCTAGGGCTGAAATCTCCTGGAGAAGCAGGAAGCGGGTCTGTCTTATTCATTCTGCATCCCCTGAGCCCAGCTCCGTGCAGCACCCAGTAGGTTCGCACATAAGTATCTGTAGAAAAAGTGAATGAAAAAGGGAAGAGACTGACACTTTCTAGGTGGGAAGAGTACCTGCCAGGCCCGATGGAGTGGTCATTACATTTTGAGACGGGGACAAAACGGTGGGGCCAACATGGCCCCTGAGGAGACCTGGGATCAGCTCAGCTTTTCCAACTACAATTTCAGACCCAGGCCGTGTTGCCTTTTAATCACAAGAGAAGTTGTCCCATTTCCATCTCCATTGGTCTGGATCATTCTAGACTCATAACACCCCCAGACGAGTGGCAGGGGTACCACATATTAAACTCTAATTAGCTGGGAAGCAAAGGGAAAAAGGAGACAAACACCAGTCCCACTGGAATGTCAATCATGTCTCCTGCATCAACATGGAAACTTTAACATCTTTTCTTTGAGCCTGAGTTTCTAGGCTATTCTATTGGGTGGATGTGGGCGATCACTTGTAAAAGTGGGGGAAGCAGTATGACTCAGCAAGAAGGATGAAGGGACTTCTGGTCTACCCGCCTGCTGCTGTGGGTACAGTTGCCAGCTGTGCAGTTATTAAGTGCTTGCTGTGTGCTAAGCCCTGGGGAAGGTCCTGGCAACGTCCCAAGATGTCAGGCCCTGCTCAGGCTATGGCCCCAAGGGAATGCCCTTTCTTCTCCATCTCTCTAAACGCTGCCCATCCTCAGACCCCGCTCCTTTCCCACTCCTCCAGGAATGTCCCTGACCACTGACTTCTCCCCTGCATTCACACAGCAGTTAATCGAGTGTGTGCTGGGTACTGTGGCCCCCAATATTCTTTACACCCTCTCCTCCACTGTGTCTGGGGTGGGGGGAAATGAGCCCACACCCATCTCCAGGGCTGGGCCCTGTCTGTCCTGAGCCAATCAGGGCAACCCCACTGGGTCCTGGGCATGCTGGTGGCAAGAAAGCATGTCATCAGGCTCCTGCTGTCTCCAAGGAGCTCGACCCACCCTGGGTGGGTGGGGACAGTGACTCTGCCTGCAGGAGTCCCCAGGGCCCCAGGGGTGGCAGTGACCCGAGCATGGACCAGGCACAGCCAGGGGCTGCTTTCTTTCCGGGGGACCTCCTGGGATCACAGATACATCTAGGAAGGAGGCTGGCCTCCCTCCAATCCCTCTCTGTCCTGAGGTCACTTCCTTACTGAGGAGGGGCAGGGCTGAGTTGCTCCGTGGCATGTGGCATCTTCCCGGACCAGGGCTCGAACCCGTGTCCCCTGCATTGGCAGGCAGATTCTTAACCACTGCGCTACCAGGGAAGTCCCAAGAGATGGGGATTTTAGGTGGTTAAATGAGGTCATAAGTGTGGGGCCCTAATCTGATAAGATTGGTGTCTTATAAGAAGAGGAACAGTATAGTCAATATCTTGCAATAACCGATAACGGAAAAGAATCTGAAAAAGAATATATATATCTATATATCTATATATCTATATATGTGTGTGTGTGTGTGTGTATGTATAACTGAACATTTGCTGTACACCTGAAACATTGTAAATCAACTATACTTCAATAAAATTTAAGAAAAAGTAGAAGAAGAGGAATAAACAGCAGAGCACTCTCTCTTTGCCATGTGAGGACACGGCAAGAAGGCAGCCGTCTGCAAGCCAGGAGAAGCCTCAGAGTGAAACCTATGGGGCCAGCACTTTGACCTTGGACTTCCAGCCTCCAGAACTGTGAGAAATAAATTTCTGTCGTTTAAGCTGCCCAGTCTGTGGTGTTCTGTTATGACAGCCTGGGCTGAACAAGACAACAATGACGCCTTTAGCTAACACTGTGGGGCACCTACTATGTGCCAGGCACTATTTCAGAAGCTGAGGATGCAACAGGAAACAAATTAAAAGAAATTCCTCCTATCATGGAGTTCATATTCTAATAAATTTATATAGTAATATGTATGCAGTATCTGTCTATCCATCCATGCACCTATCTATCTATCTATCTATCATCTACCTACCTATTTATCTATCAATCAATCAATCTATCAATAGATGTAGTAAAATACTTAGAATGTCAGATGGTAATTGTACTAGTTAGGGTTCTCTAGAGAAACAGAACTAATAGGCTATATATATAAGCAGAGGGAATGGCAGGTGCTGAGATGAAGAGTTGAGAGTAACACCAGGGTAGGAAGGACCCATGTGGCAGGAGGAGGGAGGTGGTGAGACATGAGTGGGAGAGATCTGCAGGGCCGAAGCTTCTGAGACCTCGATACTGCAGGTAAGGACTCTGGATTTCATTTAGTATCATAGAAGCCACTGGAGGGTGCAGACCACGGTATCATCTGACAGGTTTTAACAGGACCATCCTGGCTGCTGCAGACACAAGATATAGGGGCCCAGAAAGAAGGCAGAGAGGACGAGGAGCCTGTTCTACCAACTTGGGAGGGAAATGACAGTGACTGAGCACAAGAAGGTGGCAGTGGAGGTGGTGAGAAGGGCTTGGATTCTGGATTGGTTCTGAAAGTAGAACTGACAGGGTTTCCTGACAGATTGGCTGTGGGTGCGAGAGGGGGAGGGCGTGAGGATGACTCAGATTTGGGCCAGAGCTCGGGGGACGCTGATGCCATTGGCTGAGACAACGCACCAGGGTGGGGGGGGGCGTGACGCGGTCGAGTGTCGGCATTGGAGACGGAGGTGTTTGTAGGAATCAGGTGGAGGTGTGCACAGGTGCGTGCAGGTGTGTGTGCAGAGTTCAGAATTTGGGAGAGAGTCAGGTTGGGGATAGGAATGTGAGAGGCCCAGGCATGGGGGTTGCATTGGAGGGAGGAGAGGGAGACGCTGGGTCCTGGACACTACAGGTTAGAGGTCAGGAGAGCAGAGGAACTGAGCGGCAGCTGCTGGTGACAGAAAGAACATGTGGAGGGTAGAGTCCTGGGAAAATGCATTCAGCGTGTTTTGGGAAGGAGGGAGATCCAGTGCCTGACTGAACGGTGTGCTGGGTTGGAAAATGTCCCCCCAAAATTCATGCTTATCTGGAGCATGTGACCTTAGGCATAGGATCTTTGCAGGTGTAATTCGTTCAGATGAGATCCTACAGGATCAGGGTGGGCCCTACATCCAGTGACATATAAGAAAAGGAGATGGGAATTCCCTGGTGGCACAATGGTTAAGAATCTGCCTGCCAATGCAGGGGACACAGGTTCGAGCCCTGGTCCAGGAAGATCCCACATGCCGCGGAGCAACTAAGCCCATGCGCCACAACTACTGAGCCTGCGTGCCACAACTACTGAAGCCCGCGCGCCTACAGCCCGTGCTCCGCAACAAGAGAAGCCATCGCAATGAGAAGCCCATGCACCGCAACAAAGAGTAGCCCTCGCTCGCCACAACTAGAGAAAGCCCGCATGCAGCAACGAAGGCCCAAAGCAGCCAAAAACAAATAAATAAATAATAATTTTTTTAAAAAAAGAAGAGATGACACACAGAGAGATGCAGAGGAGAAGGGGAGGTGATGAGAGGGGCAGAGATCGGAGTAATGTGTCTACAAGCCAAGGACACCAACGGCTGCCGGGAACCACCAGAAGCCAGAAGAGGCCTGGGAAGGGTCTTCCCCTAGAGCCTTCAGAGGGAGCGTGGCCCTGACGGCATCTTGACTGTGGTCTTCTGACCTCCAGAACTGTGATAGAATAAATTTCTGTTATTTTAATCCACCCAGTTTTGCAGGTGCTTTATTCCCACAGCTCCAGGAAACTAACAGGTGGGTACCCAGGTGCTCCCCAGCCCACCCCTAGGGGACATCCTTAGCCAGAGGGTCAGCACCCTGACCCACTCTGCTTTGCTCCCTCTGTCCCCCTTCCACTCTGACCCACTGTAGCTGGGACACTAGTGACCCTCTGTGGGGAGACTGTAGAGGTGACTCTGTGTCCAGGGGGCCAGGGTTGGGGTCCCGCTCTGCCACTTTTCAGCGAGCCTCTTCCCTGCCTTTTTCCTTACCTGATAAATGAGAGTGACAGCATTGTCTGTACTTACACTGAAACCATTTTTTCTGTTTATCTGAATTCAGATTTAACTGGGCACTTTATATTTTTATTTGCTAATCTGGCAACCCTGCTCACCCCTCAACGTGCTTCTGGCAACCAGGACTCGTGGCCAGGTCCACGACGGCCTCACGAAGAGGCCATCTGACCACATTTGGCTAAATCAACCCCCCGCCTGCCTCTGCCTCCTTCCACCCCCACTGGTTTGTTCTTGTCGGCTGTGTGCAGAACATGCTTTCCTGTCACACCTACGTCTCCACATATGAGGAATCAATAACGACTTTAGGGAGAAAACACAGTTGTCATGGGGGAAAAATAGAGTGAATTCAGAGTTCATCAGGCAAGTTAATCAAATTGCCCAGCCATGCCTCGCTGCCCCTGGGAGCCATCTGGCCCTCCCTGACCAATGCAGGGCCAGGGAACAGGACAGGAGGGCTTGGGAATTTGTCATCCCACGCCCGGGAGGGGCGGCTTTGGTCAGGACTTACGCCCCGTCACCTTGAAGCTACACGCCCGGACGGCTGCCCTTCCACCACGTTTCTTGGAGTCCTGCTCGGCACCCTCCCAGCCCGCCCCCCCCCCCCCCCCCCCCCCCCCCCCCCCCCCCCCCCCCCCCCGCCCACACACACAGGCAGCGGGCCAGCTGGACAGGCTTCCCTCCTCACAGGGCTGATATTCCAGGCGGGGATAAGCAGTCAACACAGAAGCAAGAACTTGCAGAATAACCGCCTTTCTGAGCTGCAGGGCTGCTGACTATGCGCCTTTCCACTCTGCAACACACACCCAAGTTCCTTGGCTTCCCAACTCCTCCATTTATAGGGAAGCCAGGCTTGGGTGAAGCCCGCGGCAAAGCAGAGAGACAGAAGAATCTGGGTCCTTGGTGTGGTCAAGCAGCTGAATGGAGACTGATTTTGAAGCCCACCCCCTAAGCACTTTTCAGTTTTGTGAGCTAATAAAGACCCTTTTCATTCAAGGACGTGTACGTGAGGTTTCCGCTTCTCACAACTTAAAAAGCTCTGACCTATACCGTCCTTCAGCTCAACTGTTCTTGCTGACAGGGGACCCAGCAGTTCTGTGACTCCCAGGCCAGTGTCGATCATGGGTCGTGGCAGCCCACAAGGACAGCTGCAGGAAACACAGGCACCCCCAAGACCTCCACCACTGAGGGCATCCCCAGAGCCTCCCATGTCACAGGGACAAATTCACACCTTGCTTCTCATGACTCTTGGGCTCCTCAGGGCAGAGTCCATCATGGGGTGACAAGTGTCACCTGCTGCTCCAGCAGGCTGGGTCCAGGCTACAGCTGAGCTCTCTGGGTGGCTGGGTACCAGGGTCTGGGAGGATGTATGAGAGTGATGCTCTGGCTGGTACTCAGGCCCTAAAGAGCCCTGCTTGATCCTGGAGTCTCACGTGGTCCCTTTCAGCTTCTGGCCCTGACACCTGTCCTCAGGTGGGATGGGAGACGGAGATTGGAGATGAGAGAGGGCACACCCCACAGGTCACTCATGGTCCCCACAGGAAACAGGAACACCCTCATCTGGGATTTTTTTTTCCAATTTTTTTTTTTATTGTGGTAAAATACACACAACATAAAATTTATCGTGGTATTAAATATAGTAGTAACAGAGAATTCCCTGGCCGTCCAGCAGTTAGGACTCGGTGTTTTTACTGCCAGGGCCTCAGGTTCGATCCCTGGTCGGGGAACTAAGATCCCACCAACCAAAATAAATAAATACAGTCATAACGTTGTACAACCATCACTACCATTATCTCCACAACTCTTTTTGTCTTGGAAACAGGAAACTCCATACCCCTTAAACATTGACTTTCCTTTCCCCTTCATCCCAGCCCCTGGCAACCACTGTTCTACTTTCTGTCTCTATGAATTTGACTTCTCTAGGGATCTCATATAAGTGGAATCATACAGTATTCGGTTTTTTGTGTATGACTGGTTTATTTTATTTAGTGTAATGTCTTCAAGATTCGTCCATGTTGTAGCATGTGTCACAGCTTCCTTCCTTTTTAAGGTTGCACAATATCCCATTGTATACGGATAGACCACATTTTGGTTTTCCATTCCTCTGTTGACGGATGAGTTGCTTCCACATTTTAGCTATTGTGAATAATGCTGCAGTGAACATGGGTGTACTTTCCTGGGATTTTTGAATGAGGGGCTGTTTTCAGAGGTAGGGGCAGGACTGAGGAATCAGGAAGGGTGATACCCAGAGACTACCAAGAATGGAAAGTCATCATCACCCCCCGGCCGGATGGGCGAGGACAGGGAAGGGTATTTGCAGAGCCCAGGGATTGTCTGGGGCTACACAGCAGGAACTGTAGCTTCTAGAACCACCACAAGGCACAGAGGGAGAAAGGCCATTGCTGATGGGGCCGCGCTATCCCGACACCTCCTCCAGCTCTCTGATCTGCTGGTGCTTTCCAGTGGAGCCTGAGGGTATTAGTCTGATATTGCCGCGATGCTGCTGGTAACAGACTACCCCAGGTTTCAGTGGCTGAAATAACAATCGTTTATTCTCACAGCTTGGCAGCTCTGTTCCCACATCTCATATCTCCTTCTGTGGCCCAGGCTGAGGGGCCGCAGCTGCCCAGGGTGTGTTCTTCCCATGCAATGCAGAAGCCCAAGAAAGCAGGCCCAGCTGCACAAGCACACTTAGAACCTCTGTGCATCTCACGCGTTAGCCTCCTCTTGGCCACGCCCACAATTAGTGGGCGGCAAGTCCACTCCGTCTACCCCCAGGCCCTGGCAAGGGTGTGGCAGTGCATTTCTGCTACAGGGGAGTGAAGAATCCTGACCAGTAAAGTCAGTCCACTGGGGAGGGTGGGGTAGTCTGCAGAGTCAGGCTCCGGAACCCAGGGAGGGGTAGAGACGGGAGGGGTGATTAAAGAGAGCAGCCAGCAGCTTGATGCCCTCTCGGGTCTCCTCTGACCTCCTCCCAGGTGAGTCAGCATCAACCCCCCTCCCCTCCCCCAGCATCTCTGCAGAGGGACCTGATGTGCAAGCTCTCAGCCACCCCTGATCAGAGGCCAGGAAGGGTTAACTGGAGGACTGTGCTGAATCACAGTCGGAGAGAGACTTTTTCAAAGACTTGATAAATAAATCACCGCTCATGTTTAATTCAAAGCCCCCGCTGCCTACAGAGAACACAGGGAAGAAGCCATCTTTCAATTAAAACAGCTCTGAGGGGCTTCTCCTGCTCTCCCAGGGCCTTCCAGCCTCTCCACCCACACCCGGTTGGAGGCCCTGGCGGGGAAGGTCGGTGTGATCCTGCCCCGCTCCCAGGACAAGCTGAGAATAGAAATCGGACTCACATCTGGGTCACCTGGGGTCGCAGCCTCAACCCTGGTCACTCTCCTCCCTCATCTCACCATCTCCCATTGTCCCCTCCAGGTCATTTTCTCATACAAGCCAGTTTTCTTTTCTCCAGAGCTCTTGTCATTATGTGATGGTTTTGTGGGTTTTATTTGTTTCTTTATCTTCTGTCTCCTCTGATAGTATTTCATCTCTGTGTGAGCAGAAATTGGGCTCATCTGCTGAAGCCCCAGTACCCAGAACAGCTCTTAGCACATAGTAGGTGCTCAATAAATGTTTGCCTGTTTGTTTCAGAGCCTTTTCTCTTCCAGGCTAAGCAACCCCAGGTCCTGCGGTTTTACACATGGGGCAGGAGGCTGAACATCGCTCGACGCCATGCAGTGCTCTGAGCTCAGAGTCTCTGAGGAACAGCAAGAAGGCCAGAGGAGGTGCCGAGCCACATCCACGAGGGCCTGTGACAGGCCACTGCTGCTCTGAGCACTTGGTACGGATGGACCATCTCAGCCTCCCCAGAGCCCATTTTACAAATGAGCAAACCAAGGCACATTGAGATTAAAGTCACCTTCCCCACGTGGCACCTTCAGGGCATTGGAGGCAGGATTTGAACCCAGACCCAGTGCTTCTACAGCAGGCACCCTGAGTCACTCTTCGAGAAGATGAGAGCTTTTTATAACCACCAGGTGCTGGGAAGCATGAGTTATCATATCCCTCAAGAGTCTGGCTTTCTGAAATCCCAAGTGGCAAAAATCAGGCCCAGGGATGAAAGAAAGATCAACTCTTCCCCTTGTGGACTGATAAACTCTCAACCAATATTTTGGACTTGAAGCCTGTTCTTTTTTATTTGCCAAAATCACACTGAATCACTGTTTCTAGCATAGCACCCGCTTTTATCAGCGGGTCTATGTGCCAGCATTCAGCAGACTTCAGGTGATTTAATCCTCTCACTAATATCGTGCAGTTGATGGTTTTAATCTCCATTTTCGCTATGAGAAAACTGAAACCCTAACGGTTGAGTACCCGGTCACCCTGCTAGGGAGTGTCAAGAGTCAGGAATTGAACCGCTGGCCTCAGAATCATGCTGTTTCTACAATAATCCCACAGTGGACATACCATGAGCTGTAATCATCATCACTAACATTTAATGAGCACTTACTATGTGCTGAACTGGGTGTTTAGCATTTATAGTCATTAACTCCTTTGATCCTAATTATACAACTCTAGGAGGAAAATACTATTTTTATCCCCATTTTAAAGATGAGGAAATTAAGGTCCAGATGGTTAAGGAACTGCTTTAAAATGTAGGTTTTATTATTATTCAGATATGATGAGGCCAGCAGCTTAAGGGATGACTGCCATTGAAGAGATAGTTTGTCACACACAGATCCCAAGAGGAGGGGGCATGTCTTATAGGGCCACACAGGGGAGCATCAGGGTCAGCCAGGTGGTAGAGGGAATGAGGGGGCATCACAGGCAAGAGCTTTATTGTGGTTTCCACAGGGATGCAGACTTAGGATGGGCTAATTTGGATAATTTCAGTGGCTCTGAAGCATAAGAGCAGTCCCTACTTGCCTGGCACCTGGCCCTGGGGTGCTGAGGGCCGATGGATTCTGGGCCAGAATGTGAGAGCCTCATAGAGGAAGGTGTTGAGGGTATGAGCTCTGGATTGGTTGGTTTGCATATGGAAGATGCACTTGTAGGTGAGTCCTTCACTATCTCTAGGAATTGGTGAGCCCTGGGTGGGCAGTCCCTCCCAGGTCAACATGGCTCCAGATGTCAAAATGTCTGCTTTACCCGCTCAATACAGGAACTTCGCCCAGGTCACTCAAAACAGGATTTGAAACCTTAGATCAGCTCATTTCTGAGCCCTCGCTTGTTACCACTTTACAACCAGATTTCCTGTCTGCAGCCAAATACTTGATCATGCAACACAGCGGGAAGTTACTACAAATATCACCATCTGAACAGAGATGAGGCTGGGATGCAGGCTGCAGAGGGGGACCAAGCGGGAGCCAGGAAGGCTGTTAGGGGCTTTCTTCAGCCAGACGAAGAGTCCCCAAGACAACTGTGCTGAGCTGGCATCCCTATTGATTCTATTGTCATCTCAGTTTGGGAGGAAACCAGAAACATCTGACAGAAACTTGAATTCCACCCCCTTCCTTTAAACAAACAGCCCAGATTGGATCCAGTGGTCCCCGCCGCGTGGCTGAGCTACATCCTGATCGTGTTCTGATGCGGGAGTGTTGCGTCTACATTATCTGGGATAGGCAGCTGGAAGGGAAAGCACAGCCCGGATTGAAATAGCAGCATCTGTTAGTATCTCCCAGGAGAAAAATTCTCCTTTTGTTGCATATTAAGTCATTAAAACACCAAAAAGAAAAAGGGACATTCATTTCCCCACCATATTGCAGACAATACTTGAATGCAAAGGTACCAAGGGAAACGGGCCAGGCCTTCAGATGACAGGCTATAGAAGGAATGTCAGGCACAGGGGGTGAGCCAAACACCCGAGACCATCTGTCCCCTGCAGGGCGGGTGTCAGAAGCCGGGGCTGGGTCTACTCAATCCCATATTCCGGGTTTCTCTCTGCTTCCCAGGACTAAGGGAGGCTTGGAGGTCTGGGGACCACACTGGGGTTTCAGACTCATGCCTAAATCATTGTCCCAGACCCTTGCCCAGATCCCTTTTGAGGCCACGGTCATTTCCCCCAAACTGCTACCAGCCTCCTGGATCACTGAGAGAGGGATCCCCTCCGAGCTGTCAGCCGTCAGCCACCTACTAGAAGAACAGGCTTTCCGTCCAGCAGCCCTGGGTTTAAAAACCTGTTCCAACCACCCAAATGGCCATGTGACTTGGTCGGGACTTGGCATCTCTGGGCCTCAGTGTCCTCATCTATAAAATGGGGGCAGTGACGTGTGACCTCTGGTGTTGTGAGGTCCAAAGCCAGTGCTGGCATCTGTCAGAGCTGAGCACTTCCTAGGGAGCTGGGGGGAGGTAGCATCTGGTCCCTCGCCTTCTGATAGCTGATGGGTGATCCTTGTTCTTTCCTTCCCATCGTGCTCGTCAGGGATCTTGATGGAAGAGCAGTTGACAGCAGGGCCACGTGACCCTGTCATGTGGCCCCTCATCTCAGGCCCTTTTGCCTCTAATACCTGCCGATGATGTCACAAAACCACTGCAAACCTGGGAGGGCGTCTGCCTCTGTTTCTCTACTGAGGGAGCAAATTGCCCCTGTGCTCTTGCCTCTGTCCTCTGCTTTCCTGACCTTGTTGGCCCAGAGCACCCCTCCTGCTCTATCTCCCAGGCCTCGGGGCTCTACCTCTGTTCTCTGCCCATTGGGCTTGGATGCCCAGAAGAGCTTCCGTAGACTGTGCCTCTGCAGGCTAGGTGGCCCTCGGCAAAGCCACTTTGCATCCTGTGCATGAGCCCAGCCAGAGCTACTGGCTTGTGTGCCTGTGAGGGCCCTCCTGAGCAGATTAGAACCAACATCTTCCTTCCAGGATATCCCCAGCTCTCCCTCTTAGGAATAGAGGGTCATTTTTTCTACCTTAGGAACAAAAGGCTTAGAACAATGTTTCATTTGCAGTGGTAGCCACCACTCCAGCCAGGATGGTTTATTGAAGATTTTATTATCAGTTTACTAAAGAGTTTACTTGGAAGAGTGTATTAGGTTAAGCTGGGCTTTGAAAAGTAATGAACAGCTCCCAAATCTCGTGGCTTTCACCCAGGTGATGTTTATTTCTGGTTCACATAAATTCTACCTCCAGTCCAGGTGGCTTTCCAGGCAGCTGTCCTCTATGTGTTGTCCCATAGAGGTGTTGTCCCAACGTGAGCTGCTTTGGTCTTGTGTAGCCGCCCCATCAGCATGATCTTCCCAGGGAAGAAAGATCTGCGAACATCACGCACTAGCTTTTGAAGTGCTTCCCTATGGAAGGTCACGTGACCATCTGCTCACTTCTCATTGGCCAATGCAAATGACACATCCATGCCTCGCTTCAAGGGGGCGGGAGGTGCCATCCTCCTGGGGTCCAGAAGGAGAAGAGGGATGGAGAGTGAGCAACAGCAGTAATGCCCCTCACAACACATAATAATAATAATAATAACTAATAAAATTAAATAAATAACATTTAAAAAATAATAGAATAAAATTTAAAAGTGCTTACAGCTGCTGTATTGAGCACCTCACATGTGTTACCTCATTTTATCCTTATGCTAATCTTGTAATATAGAAGTTATTTTCATACTCATTTTACAGATGAGGAAACTGAGGCTCAGAGAAATGAAGTGACTCGCCTGAGACCTGCACAGCCATCCAGCTAGTGCCACCTCCAGATGAACTGCCCTGATAGAGACAGAGGGAGCAGACATAAGCTTCTTGGATTCCCCTCAAAGCTGGCTGGGCCTGGACCACAGCATTGTCTTTGCTAAGGGTTATGAGCTGAATTGTGTCCCCCCTAAATTTATATGTTGAAGCCCTAACCCCTCAATGTGACTATATTAGGAGACAGAGCCTATAAGGAGGTAATTGAGGTTAAATGAGGTCATAGGGAGGAGTCTTAATCCAACAGGACCAGTGTCCTTATAAGAAGCAGAAGACCTTTCTATCCCTCTCTCTCCCGGGACACACATAGAAAAAGGACCATGAGAGGACAGAGAGAAGGCAGTCTTCTACAAGCCAGGAGGAGAGGTCTTGCCAGAAACCAACCCTGCCAACATCTTGATCTTGGACTTCCAGCCTCCAGACCGTGAGAAAATAAGTGTTTGTTGTTCAAAGCACCCAGGTTGTGCTGTTCTGTTATGGCAGTTCGAACAGCTGAGACACTGAGTAATTTGCCAGAATCCTGTGGGGCCTAGGTATGACAGAAAACATGGCACTGCCACGGTTTCCCAAAAGTGGGAGAGGGACAGTGACAAAAGCAGCCTGGAGGGCATGACCTGAAATCAGCACAAGGTTTGCTGACCAGCTGTGCTCCAAGCAGGAGCCTCCTAACTCTCCTGTGGGAAGCAGGTCCTCTGCAGAGACCTCAAATTCTTTGACCCTAGAAATGACATTGTTGGTCCACCCCTAAAATTCTCTGGACACTCTGGTAGTATTTTGTGGGTCAGAATCCTTGGCTTTTGACAAATTGCAATTTATTCTAATGCTGTTTCCCAGGGCCCAGCCCAAAGTCCCCTGGATGGGCAGCCTCAAAATTGGGTAACACTGTGGGCTTTGGAAGCCAGGTCTCAGTTATGACTTTGTTTGTTTGCGTGAAACCACGAACCCAATAAATGGTATATTAAATAAGTAAGAAGTTTATTTGCCTAATGAAACAAGGATCCTGGGGAAGGTAATCCACTGATGTCATCAAAAAACCCAATTACTTCTGCCGTCCTACACAGCAATTCTTGGCATGTGGACTTGACCTCATGGTCACAAGATGGCTGCTGTGCATCCAGGTATCATATCTACACTTCAGATAGAATAAAGGGAGAAATTTAAATGGCTGAATCTGTTCCAAGAGCTTCTGCCTAGTCCTTTTTCTTTATACACAGGTGGCCAAAACTGGTCACTTGTCCACTTCTACCTGCAAAGTAAGTCTGGCAAGATGAGTATTTTAGCTTTCCATCTCTTTAGAAGAAGAAGGCAAGGGAAAGGGTGTTGGGAATGGCTTTGGGCATCAGATCCTCGCTGCCTGGCAGAGACAGGCAGATCTGGCCACATCACTTAGAATACGACCTTGCACAGAGGATTTATTTGAACTTCTGTTTATTCATGTGGAAAATGAGGACAATAAGAACACCTCCCTTCCAGAATTGCAGTGCCTGGAATACAGTAAGTATTTAATACATAGTAAATATCATTATAATTGTTACAATGGGAAAACAATATTTACGTGAAAGGTAGGCAGCGGGCCTAGGTAATGTATTTCTGGAAAATTACTGAACTATCCCAAATTACACAGAAATATATTCTGAAAATCCCTGCAGAGGCAGCTTGGCGTTTTACTTGAAGAGGTCTGAAGCTGAGGAGGGTGAGAACTGCTAACCTGTTTTCCTTTGGAGCCTGTCGGGGGTGACAGCAGAGAGTAAACAGAGGAGGGACATGACCATCAGGCTCCTGGGGCCACAGTGAGAGGCCTGTCTGGGAGCATCACAGAGCTAGAATAGCCCAGATGCATGCCGGCCCGCCTTCTCCCCCGTGGAGCTGGAACCCTCCCCACCCCTACTCCGACCCCCACTTACTGTGTTTGTGTTTCTTTTGTAAAGATGAAAAGAAAGCTGGAGGCTGCTGATCCTGCCATGGAAGCATCTCATTTCTGCTCTGATGTTCACATGCAGAGGGCAGCGACCAGCAGCGGAACTGGCTTCACTCTGGAGCTGAGGGCTGCGGCCAGGGTGGCCCCTGGGGTCCTATGGGGATGAGAACCAGGGAATAAGAAGACCAGGCAGGCAGAATTCCTGTTCTGGCCCTTGCTTATCTGGCCCGATTTCCTCAAATAGCCCCCAGGGGACCGAGAGAGAGAGTGGACAAGACTGACCATTGGGCCACCCAAGACTCCTGGTTGGGGCTTTGTGTCCTAGGAACCCCATCAGCCCCTCATCCTGGGAAAGCAATGTGGACACATACCGGGGTCATGTGGAGGTAGCAGCCACAACCCCTGTGTCCCGAGTGGGACATGGCAGGTGCTCCAGAAACTCAGGCTGGGTAGAGGATGCCGGGCACCACTCTAGGAGATGCCCACGACCGCTAGTGAGTTGGCCTGATGCTCGTCCTGACTCACTCTGGTGTGTGTCCTGTGTCCTGCAACCTCTGGGGCCGGGCCTCCCTCCTCCCAATGCTCCTTTGCAGTAGGAAGGTCTATGAGGCACCAGACAGAGCATCCTATCCGGTGAGGTCATTCACGCATACTCAGCATACGCTGAGCACCGACTGTGTGCACCGCCCCAGGCCAGACAGGGTCGATGCCCAGCATGATTTTCATTTAAAATCCGCTGATTTTCACCTCTGGCACGTTTTTCTTAGAAATGACTCAGAGTTAGTCACCTGGAGAGAGACACAAAGGAAAAATTAGGGCTTCCCTGGTGGCGCAGTGGTTGAGAGTCCGCCTGTCGATTCAGGCGACACGGGTTCGTGCCCCGGTCCGGGAAGATCCCACATGCCACGGAGCGGTTGGGCCCGTGAGCCGTGGCCGCTGAGCCTGCGCGTCCGGAGCCTATGCTCCGCAACAGGAGAGGCCACAACAGTGGGAGGCCCGCGTAACGCAAAAAAAAAAAAAAAAAAAAAGGAAAAATTAAGTTAGAAGTATTAGTGTCCTAATGGCAAATCCAAACAGATACCAAGCAGCTGGTTCTCTCGGGAAATCAGCCTCCCCACGTGGGGTTGGATCTGGGGAGGAAATCAGAGGCTCTTGCCTGACCCATGAGCCCTCCTTCTGAGGTCTTTGGGCTAAGCCGCTCCCAGGAATAACTGTCCTTCAGCCCATCTCTCCCTCTACCAGCCCCCACCCACCCCCAGAACCTGACCTATAACCAGATTTGACTCACTTACTTGATTTTCTCATTAACCCCCAAGGTCATTCCTGCCCCAGGGCCTTTGCACTTGCTTTTCCTTCAGCCAAAGAAAAGCTGCTTGAACTTGTACACAAGCGACTTAACTTCCTGTGCTTCAGTTTCCCTTTCTGTAAACTGGGGGTGTTAGTAGTATTAGTTGTCTTAGAGTGTCTATAAACATTAAGTGAGATCGTACACAGAGAGCCTCAGAACCAAGCTCAACACAGAGTAGCAACAAACAAATTCACTGTCAGGACAGCCTGTGCTCTCAGCCACCTCTGGCCATGAGACCATGTGGCATCTCCCCTCCCTGCCCCCCTCACTGTGCTCCCCTCGGCCGTAGCACCTGACACAGTCCCTGAAGTCAACCAGTTGATGAATTGTGTCCCCCTGGTGGGAGCACCTTCTTCCCTTGGAAGACCTCTCTCCACAGCCACCTCCTCTGAGAAGCCTTCTTGGATTCCTGGGCAGAGACTCCTATTTCCTTTGAGCCCCAGCGCCCTGCTGAGGTAACACTGGAGCCAGATGACAGGGCACTGACTCACAAGCCACTTCAAGCCATTTTAGGGGCAAATCCTCTTTTTTTTTTTTTTTTTTTTTGCTGTACGTGGGCCTCTCACTGTTGTGGCCTCTCCTGTTATGGAGCACAGGCTCCAGATGCGCAGGCTCAGCGGCCATGGCTCACAGGCCCAGCCGCTCCGCAGCATGTGGGATCTTCCCGGACGGGGGAACGAACCCGTGTCCCCTGCATCGGCAGGCGGACTCTCAACCACTGCGCCACCAGGGAAGCCCCAGGGGCAAATCCTCTTGCAGCAGCTGAACCTTCCAGACATTATCTTAACTGCAAACTCCTAAGAGACCCTAAGCCAGAAGCACCGGCTATGTCGCTCCTGAATTCCCCAAGCACAGAAAGCGTGATGGTAGGTGTTCATTGTTTTAAACTGTTAAGGGTTGGGATGATTTTTTTCTGCAACAATAGATAACTAATATAGTGTATAAATACCCCACCAGACAGCACTGGGCTCTAATGGGGTAACTGTGAGGTGGGTGTTCCATGCGGGGTCCTGGGGTCCCCCCATGGGATTAATCCCTGCATCTCACTTCCCCATCCTATCACTTTCCCTCCCAATAAACCACTTGTCCTCAAATTCTTGTTTCAGTCAGCTTCTATAGACCCCAGCTTTAGGGCACAGGCGGGCTCAGAGGCTCCGCCCCATGGCCTTGCCTCAGCATCACTGACCTGGCTGTGGCCTCTGCACAGGGCATGTCTGGACACAGCTTGTCCAGCCCCATGGAGCCTGAGTCCTGGGCCCAGTTTCTCCTTCAGGTAACATACCCCGCAGGAAACTTACCTCCTCCCAGGGCCCCTGGGAGGAAAAAAATGCCTCCTGAATCCAAGCTAAGGTGTCAGCACTTAAGACCTGGGGATCCCAAGGGCATCCTGGGCCTCCCCGCTCTTTCCCTCCTGCCCACAGATCCCCACCCTCACCAGAGCCCACGTGGCTGCTCCCAGCCTGAGGCCAGGAGTTACCACCAGGCTTCCAGAATCTGCCCCTGCCACTCCACTCTGCAGCTGGCACAAAGTCTCCCCACCAGGTATTCATTTTCAAATGTATGTAGATGCTGCGATAAATAACTTTCAAATTATTTTTTAAACGTGCCTGAATTAATTCACATTCACTCTTTGTTCTCTACTGGTGTCTCAATCCACAGATGCTCGGAGCGCAGCTGCCATCCTTGGCCACGTGGATTTTTCTGACTTTACCAAGGGGCTCTTCCATTACAAACAGTGGGACTCCCTGCTGCAACAGAAGCCATTAACCTGCAATTGTGGTGACAACCATGGGCAGGGCCAGGTCAGGAGGTGCATTGGGAGGTGGGGGACGGTGTTCTCCACCCAGGTGATCTTACATGTGATGTCCATGTTTTCCAGAAGAGCTGAGACTACAAATGGAGATCTTGCTGTTGGACTTGGGGTCTGATTTTGGTTCTGAAAATGAAGGCACTGAGGCCTTGGTGTCAGGACTTCCCCTGGGCCTTGGGTGTTGACTTTTCTGCTTTTGATTTAGGGAGCAGTGTCCAGGGCCCCCAGCAGGTCCGCCATGTACAGTTGTTCAGGTTGGAGACACATGGTCATTGAGGGTTCCATGCATATGGAGGATTTCTTCAGAACATTCTTGCCTTCCTGCTATTTTCACGCTTGCTTACTTACTTATTGTCTGTCTCACCAACAGCCCTGAGCCCCATGATTGCTGAGGACTTCATCAGCTCCATGCCCAGCACCCGGCTGAGGCTGGGCCGTCAACACTGCCACCAGTCACTGCATGAACCACACGAGTGGTCTGAATTCTCCAGTAGTCACGTGAAAACAACAAAATGAAATAGAAGGGATGAATTTTAATAATACATTTTCTTTAACCCAACCTATCCAAAACATTTATCACCCCAACATATAATCAATATAAGAATGATGAATGAAATATTTTACACTCACTGCACGTCTCAATTCAGACCTAAATTTTCATCACAAGTTCTTGGTCTGTATTTAGACTTCATACAATTTGCAGTTGAAAAAGCAGATCCACATGTCCAAGTTGTTCCAAGCATTCTTAAGGCTTTTCCGATAACTATATCAAGTATCTATTCTAAAATTAAAATGAACTAAAAACAAATGAAACTTTAAAATGAAACGTTCAACTCCTTGGTCACACTACCCACATTTCAAGTAGCCGCATGTGGCCGGTGGCCATTGTACTGGATGATGCAGACGGAGAACATGCCACTGGGGCAGAAAGTTTTGTTGGACAGAATAAATCCAGGCTTTCGTGTTCTTTGGGCTGGAGCACTGATTAACGATGAAGACCCATCTGGACGTTGATTCAGACCCTTAGGGATTTGGGATCAGGGCACACACTCCACGTGGCCCCAGAATGCCGCCAGCTAAACTTGCGATGCTTTGACAAAACCCAGACAAGATCCTGTAAACAGCGTGGGCGAGAACACGCAGACCCTGCCCAGCTCAGAACGAGAAAGCAGATTGATGCGATATTCCCTCTAGACGTTTGTTTCCTAGGTGGGGATTCAAAACCTAAAAATTTCAGTCAGCTTTTCAGAGACATGCTTCCAAGAGCACGTGGAAAAGCAAAGTCTGAGACAAGCACATATTTAAGCATTTCCTGGGCGGGGCCACCTGGTCCACTTTCTGTGACACCTGAGGGTAGCCAGGTGGGCTGTCAGGGCATCAAGCAGGTGGCAGACCAGACTCTGTGCTGGCCTCAGGCTGCCCTTTAAATGTATCGGCTGCTATTCCAGGGCCTTGGTCTGCTTGTGCGAATCTCCCCTCAGCCCCAAACAAATAAATAATTCATCCCCAAAGTGGCACACTTGCTGGTATGGCTTAGATTAAAATCCCTAAAATATGTATTTAATTTGGATTTGGTGAGGCTGTTATCAGCCTCAGATAGCACCAGAATTAAAATAAAATTTGGAGTTCTTAGGAGACAACGGAAAACTCGACTCCGGGTGTTCTCTGACACCGGACCCTTCTCACCCTGGTCTTTCCTAACGACCAGTCTGGAGGTCCGCCTAATTACCATGTTGGAGTGCGTGTAGCACCTGCTTCCAGGGCTGGCAGAACTGAAGCCATGCGCTATGTAATATTTATGTTTCCTGCAAAATTCACAGAATAATTGGTGGTGCTTGGCACTTGGTGTTGTTTTCAACAGAGGCTCCCAGCCTTGGCAGAGTGAATGCCCCGTCCTAGCCTCTGCCTGGGGGTCAGGCCCAGCCTTGGAGGAATGGGGTGGGGGGTGGGGACTGTCTCACTGGTGCCCCTCTGGGGGGGGGTTCAGGCCAGCGATGGGATTACAACCCCACTTAAAGATGCTCAGAAACACATTAGTCCTCCATGCATTCACTCAGAATCCTCACAACTGCCCTGTGTTGGTTGATCTTTATTTTTATTTATTTAGTTAGTTAGTTAAGTCTTTATTGAATTTGCTACAATATTGATTCTGTTTTATGTTCTGTTTTTTTGGCCGCGAGGCATGTGGGATCTTAGCTCCCTGACCAGTGATCGAACCTGCACCCCCTGCATTGGAAGGCGAAGTCTTAACCACCGGACCGCCAGGGAAGTCCCATTGGTTGGCCTTTATGACGTGCCTGCAGAGCTGGAAGAAACAAGGGGGGAGGGGTGAAGATGGTAAAGGTTGAGGGGGAGAGGGGTACCTAGACAACCCAAGGTTCTGCTCATCTTCTGCTCTCTTCTTCCTCCCTTCCTTCCTTCCTCTGACATTTAATAGGTACCTAATATGTGCCGGGTACAAATAAAGATGCCAAATAACATGAACAAAGCCACATCCCTGCCGTCCTGAAGCTCACAGCCTAGAGGAGGAGGCTGTGAGTCACTCCCGAACCACGTGGACGTGTAAATTCACAATTGTGCTCCGTGCTACGGAAGAACACTCAAGTTCTCCTCTGTTACACGAACATCTCAGAGTCCAGGGAAGCACACGTTTTGATCTTCACTGGCCTAACGCCTACGTGGGTGCCGAGAAAGGACTTTGGGCTTCTGGCATTCTGTCACTGCCACACCAAGTGGGTAAGTACTCACATCTTTCATTCATTCCATTGCTTCATGAGTACTGGCCGTGGCAGCCCCTGTGCCGAGTGCCGGGGAGACAGACACGTAATGGGCGACTCTAACCTGTCAAGAAGACAGAGGTGATGGAGGTGAGCTGGGGAGGGGGTGAGACCTCAGGCTTGGGGAGAAGGCTGCTGGGTGGTGGAGGCACTGATCAGCAAGGAAACCAATGAGATCAAGCAAAGGCTGTGCATTCAGAGCCTCCTATAGCGAGTCAGCCCCTGTCACTGGTGTTTGGCAGAGACTCAGAAGCAGGTAGGGAAGCTTTACAGGGGACCCAAGGGAAGGGGCAGACATGCCCCAGTCGGCCTGGGGAAGCTGGGGGAGGCTCATGGAAGAGAGCATCTTACGTGATTTGTTAGGGGAGCATATTTGGCTTTCTCTGGTTGGCTCTAAATTGGAAGCAGGGACAAAATTAGGGAAGATGCCAGGGGATAAAGTCCTGGCCGTCTGGGGCTGGTTGAAGCAGACTGTGGTTTGGATGAGTTCTGCTTTTACAGATAGGCTGGCCCTTGTTGCTTCTGTTTCAGTCTCTCATCCCTGAATGCCACCTTAAAATGAGGTCTTCTCTCTGTCAGGAAGGCATGAGCTGAGTCTGGAAGGAGCAGGAGAGATGAGTTGCTCCCAGGAAAGGACATTCCAGGCAGAGGAAGAAATCTCCAATCTGATATTGTGCAAATGAATGAATGAATGAGTGATGTAGCAAAGCTCCTTCATCCAACCAGCGTGCTTCCTTGCAAAATGAGAAGTCGGCTTCCTCAGTGACTAGGATATAATTTCGTTCCTAATGAGCTCTTGAGAGTGCTTCATAATTAGGGAGGCTCTGGCGGGCAGACCTGCAGCTGACGGCTACTTAGAGAACACACCGTTTCTTTGGTGAGTTGACCAAGGATGGTGATTTACCAAAGTAAAAACTAATGAGATTCCACAGTCACCAGGTTTTATGGGCAGCCATATAATGCCAGTGTAATTATACACGTGTATTCCTAAATTGGACCTAAAGCTGAAAAGGATGCTTTTGGTAGCAAATGCAAAAGAACAACAAAGTCATAAAAGATGCTCGGTGCCCGGCACGCATGCGTGAAAGCTGCCGTGATGGGGTGTCTGTTTTCACGAACTCCATGATCTGAGGTCTCTTTTGTTACTCCCCAATCTGACCCTTCCTTCTTAAAGTCGGGCAGTGCCCCAATCTTGGGGGTTTCTCCACGTCTCAACTGCCAGTGTCCATGAAGTCTCCGTGCTGGCTAGGAGCATTTCTTGTACTTTTCGTGGCTTCAAGCCACGTTGTTGGTTAATCACAGAGCTTAAAATGTGATCAGAAAAGATCTCACTTTAGCCTTTCTAAGCTGACAATTTTGCAGAAGGCCCACGGCATGACATTTATTACATTAATTGTAAAACCCTTTTACTACCGGTTCTATCCGCAAACATATAGAGCCTGGCAGGGAGGAACTGGCAGTAAGCCTGCTCCCTCATCTGAGTCCAGTTTCTTCATCTGTACATGAGGGATTTGGTCTGGGCTCTCTCTTTGTAAGATGCCCTAAAATTCTAAAACCCCGACTTACTCTTTAGGACATGACATCTGTGGCTTGTCTTAGGCCCACGTTGTATGAACGGATCTGGAATTTGGTGAAAAGCCTGAGATACAGATTCCCAGGACATTTTGGCCGCTCCGTGCTCCAATGACTCGGGGAAATGTTCTGAGTCAGGTTGACTCAGCCTGGCACTTGAGTAGACTCTGAAACACTAGAGACTCTGTTTGGGGATGAACTGGACCATTTGGGGCAATCTTCTGTGCAGATTTCCCAGTGCCTTTTGTAGCTGATTTTGCAGAAGCAAGATCCTCCTGTGTCAGCTGCCCTCTGGGGAGGCTGTGGGGAGGGGGCCAGGCTGAGGAGTGTCTCTGAGACCGTCTAGGAGGAGGCAGGCTGGGGTAACCTCACCAGCTGGATGGATTGGTTAGATAGATAGAGACAAGGAATTTTGGAGAAGGAAAGTAGTGTGAGCAAAGACTTGCAAGTGGGAAAGGCCCAAGGACATTTTGGCCAGGTGTCTACTTGGAGCAGAGGGTTCCCTTAAAGAAACAAGTCACAGCCAGACATTCCTGGGACACCCCTCTGGGCCAGGACCTTCCTCAAGGCAAGTGAAGGAAGAAGGAGAAAGTCTCCAGTGATCGACTCAAGATGCTGGGCCTGGTTAGCCTGGAAGGAACCTGTTTTCAGGTATCCTCCCCCAGGAGGCAAATCTATGGCAGAAGTGGGGCTTGATGAGGAGCTGGTCTCCTGGTTCTCTGGGGCCTACACCCCCCTCCAGCAGGGGGGGCTCCACCTGCACTAGCAAATTAATCCACTTCTGAATTTAGGTCCCTTTACCCCAACTCATCCCAGGATATGGCTCCAAGCAGCATCTGATAAGTAAATCGGTACAACCAGTTTAGAAAACCGTCAGTACCTCCTAAAGTCTATCCCACCCCATGGCCCAGCAATTCCACTCCACAAACGTGACGGAGTTTGCATGTGCCACCAGAGACTTGGGGAACCAGTGTTCACAGCAGCTTTTGCATGAATTTCTCCAAACTGGAATGAAGTCAAACGACCATCAACAGCAGAATGCATGACATAGTGTGGTACATTCACATGATTGGAAAAACCGCTCAGCAATCACAAGGGAAAAAAGTACTAATAGACACAACAGACCAGATGAATCTCACAGGCTGGAGGCTGAGCCGAAGAAGCCAAGCACAAGGCATCCAAACCGCAGGGTGATTATTTGAAATTCAACCACAGGTGAAGCTATTTCGTGGTGATAGAAGCCAAAGTACTGGTTGCTCTGGCGGGGTGGGGCGTGGGGGGATGCTGACTGGGTGGGGGGCATGTAGGGCCTTCTAGGGGCTGAAAACACTCTGTGTTTCCATGTGGGTGGTGGCTGCCTGATTGTATTTGTGTGAAAATTCATTGAGCTGCTCTCTTAAGGTCTGTGTGCACTTTGCTGTAGGTAAGTTAAAACTTGATAAAAATGGGGGGGGGAAAACACAACAGAATGGTGTATAGTGAAGGATTTTAACCTTTGCTCAAAGACAGGTATGGCCTTTGCCCTCGGCTTTTGGGAGGTGATCTCTAAGCCTTGGAATGTCCTGCCTGATAAGAGTGTCTTCATTTACCTGGGGGCCTTGGGCCATGCCAGACAGTCTAACAATGTCATTTAAGGTGGGGGCTTGGGGACACATGTGGTCAGCTTGACCTCCAGAGGGACTGGAGACTGAGGTCAGCCATGTGGGGAGACAACCATGTCCGTGTGATGGAGCCCAATAAGGACTCTGGACGCCAAGGCTCAGGGGGCTTCCCTGGCGGGCAGTATCCCACCAGGATGCAACATGTTGTTGCATGTTGTTACTGGGAGATGCTAGCACTGTCCTTACCTCTGCTGGGACAACTGGAAGCTAGCTCCATGTTTGGAACTTCTAGGACTCTGCCCATGAGCCTTTCCCTTTCACTGATCCGTGTCCTTTGCTGTAATAAAGCGTGACCATGCATGTAACAGCTCTCAGTGTGATCCATGCATCCTTCTCGTGAATTATCCAACCAGAGGGTGGTCTTGGAGACCACTGGTGTCAGAAGTGAGAGTGGTCTTATGGGCTGTTCTCCTAATGACTCTCCAAGGCTCACACCCAATACCTGGTCGTGGAGCACATGGGGGAGGATTGGAGAACAGTCCCACAGGGCCCTTTCCAGGGAGGATGGGGGAGGAGGGCCGTGGGGCCCTTTCTAGCAACTATTCCTCTTCAGAAGCTCAGGTCGCTGCCATCTGGATCCCATTACAGAAACTCCCACTTCTCTGTGTTGATTTCGGCAAAAAACAGACCCATTTCGGATGCACAGAGAGACGGACCCTCCTTGGACATGGCCCTTTGAGCCTCACCCTTTGGTTCCAGTTTCCTGCTTCTCCTCCCCAGTCACGTGTCCCGGGAGGAAAGAGAGCATTTCCAAGAACCTCCCATCTGAAGTCAGTCTCCTTAGATCCCATCAGACATTCATCCTCAGGTACCCACAGAATCTGGAAAAGCAAATGAGGACTGGAGAAAATTTATTGGGAGGACTGTAGATAGCAAACGATTATGTGTATCTCTTGCTTTGTCTTCCAAATCTGGTCACCAGGCCAAAGAAACATAATGAATTTCTTGGTTCCAAAGAGACAATTTCACCCATGATACACATCTTTAATTAGCCCAACTCAATTGTGCTCCAGTACTTTATTTCAGGGAGCTCGACGCTGACACGTTAATAGAAGATGGTGCCAGACTCTGGGGTAAGAATAAACATGATAATAAAGGTCTGAAATGAAAGTGGTTACTTACACAAGATAAGCACCGGGTCTTCATTCTAGAAGTGAAATAATCAGTTGTGTATCTAAGAGAGAAATGCAAATGGGTAAAAAGTGGAGTAGAATCCATTAGGACAAAGATGAGGAGGGTAAAGAGGTTTAGGGACTGTCCTTAGTAAATCTCTTGAGGGTATATTTTGCAGATGGTGGAAAATCCAATACAAACTAGCATGAGCTAAAGAAGGTTTGTTATCTTATGAAACGGAAGAGTTCTGCAGCAGGCTGTCCGAGCAGGCTCTGACCTAGTTTCTCTGCTGTTCTCTCATCTTCCCTCCTCTGCTTGTTGGCTTATTCCTCATGCCAGTTTCTGTCACGGTCACAAGATGGCTGCCACGAGACTTGCAGCTACAGCTGTCATCCTTCTCCTGGCCGGGGGTGTGGGGGGGAGGGGAGAGGATGCAGAGGGTGAGCAAGAGAATAGCTTCCCACAACCCAAGTCAAAGTGTTCTGTGCTCTGCTCTGATTGGACCAACCTGGCTGGGACCTGATTGGCATAGGTGGCTGGCCCAGATCTGTACCAACTCAAGGGACTACACCAGGAGAAGCAAACACTGAGCGTGATTAGAAAGGAGGGCTGTACTGATAGCGACAGCATTTAGGGACACAAAATGATAGGATAATCTGAGGAGCACTTACCAGAGACTTGTCAAAGGTGTGAGCAGGGGTTAGGAAAGCCAGGAGGCTGAGGCAGTGCCCTGGGCCCCATGATTGCCCAGAGGCCTGTGGGTGCAGGGGACAGCCATGGTCACTGAGACTGACCCCATAGAACCTTGAGGGGAGAGGGCCAGTGGCCCTGGTCAAAGGCAGCAGCCAGCCTGTGGTGACTCTGCCGAAAGAGAGCAGAGGATTCCATACACAGACACCCCTCCCCTCCCTCCATCACCTGCTGGGCTCCCCATCGCTGAACCAAATGAGAAGCCGGAGGGTAGGGAGACAACAGGTGTGGCCGCACAGGCAGCCCTGGGCAGAGAGCAGCATGGAAGAACACAGAAGAGGGTCCAGAGGCAGGAGAGGGAATCCCACACTCTAGCAGAGTGGCCCTGGGCGCAGGGTGGCAATGCAGCTCCTGGCTGCATCCCCCTGGAAACTACAGGACCAGACAAACTGTCAACGAGGGATCAGCAAGCCTGTTGGTCCTGATAGGTGAACACTCTAGGACCAATAGAAGTTTGCTCTCATAATCAAAAAGTTGCCACCATGACACATAAAGACAGATCAGCTTTCAAATCGTGGGTCTGCCATTAACCAGCCTTGTGAAATAGAACTTCACCTCTTTACACCCTGCTTCTTCATTCATAAGGAAGGGTGGATAATACAACCCATGGGATTTTTAGGGGCATTAAGTTGGATAACGTATGTAAAATGCCCGGCATGTAGTAAGTGCTCAATACATGATGTTACTACTTTCGATAGTGATACTTTGTGATACATTCACATTGTGATACAATGGGATATGTTGCTCATAAACCCTAAGGATACTGAGGATATGCAGCCCTGCCCTCTGATTTTTTTTTTTAACACCTTTATTGGAGCATAATTGCTTTACAATGGTGTGTTAGTTTCTGCTGTATAACAAAGTGAATCAGCTATACATATACATATATCCCCATGTCTCCTCCCTCTTTCATCTCCCTCCCACCCCTCTAGGTAGACCCAAAGCACCAAACTGATCTCCCTTGCACTGTGATTTTTTGACAGTTTCTCCAAAGAGGTGGCATCTAGGCTGGGCCAGGATGGACGAGAAGGAGTTTCCCAGGCTAACGCCATTATAAGGAAGATATTTATCTGCACCTTGATGACATCACCATGTTGCTCAAACACCTGCTATGACTCTCTACATCCTGCCAGAACAATTCCAAGACTGTGCAACTTGAGTCCCTCCATCCGTCCAGACTATCCCCATCCATGGGGAAGCTGTGCTTAGACCCATCCAGGTAGTTCTGGACAGTTGAAAGGACCCCCTCGCATTGCCATTTTCTCAAATCAATAACTCCCTCCTGCTCACTCTTCAAGACTCCAGGAGCCTCTCCTGATCTGTCCGGCCCTGCTCCCACATCCACACATCCCTCCCCCATCAGATTACTGCTGTCTGCTGTCTCCTACATAGGATTTCCTGGAGGTGGGAGCTCAGAACCCTGGTACACAGCCTTGTACACAGTAAGCACTCCATAAATGTTGGTTGAGCAAATAAACCATGGTTTGCAAATCGATGAATTAATTAATAATTTAATCTTTTATTAGTTGTGGATGACAATTTTTCCAGAGTCTCAATTTCACCATTGGTAAAATGGACAAAATATCTCTTAGGGGTTATTATGAAGGATTAGATGGTATGAGATCACACATGTAGTACATAAGACCCATCACAGGGCCTCCATAATGTGTGTTTCCCTTGACTCCCCTAAAAAAAAGTAAATTATCCGAAAGCAGGCCCTGTGTTCTCCTAACGCTTCTTTAAAGTCAGTTTTATTGAGGTGCAATTTATATCCAATAAAATGCATGTATTTTTGTTTAATGAGTTTTGACTGTACATACACATATAACCACCACCATAATCAGGATACAGAACATTTCCATCACTGCCAAAGGTTCCCTTGCTGAGCTCCTTCCCAGTCTAAACACACTCCTAACCCCAGGTTGCAGCCAACTATTGATCTGCTTTCTATCAAAAGGCAGTAGATTTCTCTTTCCTGGAGTTTCATGAAAATCTAGTCATCCTGTAGGTACTCCTACAGGACTGGCTTCTTTCACTCACCTCAGTATTTTTAGATCCATCCATGTGGTTGCATTCCTTTTTAAAACTGCATAGGATTCCATTTCACAGATGCATGACAATTTGTAAGTCTATCCGTTCACTTGTGGATGAACATTTGAACTGTCTCTGATTTAGGCTATTATGAACAAAGTTTTCATGAACATTCACACACAGGTCTTTGTATGGACATATAGTTTCATCTCTCTTAGGTAAATACCTAGGAGTGAAATCACTGAGTTGTGCGGTAAGTGTATGTTTAACTTTATAAGAGAGACTGCTAAACTGTTTTCCAAAGTGGTTGTGCCATTTTACACCCTGACCAACAACATATTAGAATCCTAGTTGCTCCAGCTCCTTGTTAACATTTGTCATTGTCAGTCTTAAATTTTAGCCACTCCAGCAGCTGTATATAGTAGCATCTCATTGTGATTTTACATTGCAGTTCCCTGATGACTAATGATGTTCACCATCTCTTCGTGTGCTTATTGGCCATTCATGTATCTGCTTTTGTAAAGGGTCTGTTCAAATCTTTTGTCTACTCGTAATGCTTTTGAAACCTGCCTCCCACGTAAACCAAAAAAGCCTGATGTCACTTTCCCAGCTTCCCTTGCAACTCAGTTGTAGTCATGTGATCTAGGCTTGACCAATCAGATGCACCCAGCCCAATCTGTACATTGGGGGCTGATGGCTGGAACAAGTGAGACCAGTTCCCATTTTAGCATCAGTGGGAACAGTAATTGCCATGGTACCAGTGGCCACACCCGGAGGCCAGTGACCTGTGCCAAACATGGAAGTGAAGGCCAGCCTCCTGGATTTCTGGGGGGTCCAGCAGCAGGGGTCTCACTAAGCCAGGCCTGTAGCTGACTCTGAACCAGCCTCCCCAGGTCCTGCCTATGATCCTGACGTCACCCAACCTCCTCTTCTTCATTCATCAGCCACATCCGCCAAGTCCATTTCTATCCTCCCAGTCAGGGCACAGCACTGAACACACGGTAGGTTGGGTTGTGAATGAGTCCCAGGGGAGAACTGAATCTGTCAAATTCCTGGTGTAGTGGGAATGCCCAAGATCGTGACTTTCTCGGTCAGAATGAGAACCGCCGAATTAGCACGCCGCCTGTCACTGCAGCCATTGCAGGCTTGCCTTGCCTTCAACTTCTTTGCCAAAGGGCTCAACAAAAAGACACTGTCGAAAATGAAATCTTATCATTGCCTTTTTTTTAAGAGGGCTGTCTTCCAAGGCCTGGATCTCTGCCCTCATTTGCGTTTGGATGTGGGAAATCAATACAGCACCATAAGTATTTATTTTTAATAATCTGATAGCATGCAAATACATTTTCCTTTTCCCAACTTCTTTCCCTTCACCAACCTTGGTGCTCCTGACAAAATAAGAACAAACAAACAAAGGCTCACTAACTGAAATGCAGCTGTGTGGGTTTGTCCAGGATTTGTCCTTTGGGAATTGCTGGAAGGTTCAAAGTTATAGACCATGCACTTGGCACAGTCCTTAAGTACCCTGTGGGAGAGCACTTCCCAGGGGTGGGCCCAGGTTTCGCCAGATCTGAAGCATATATGATTTGGGGGGGGAGGGGTGTCTCTCTTTAAATAGAGAAGACAAAATACCATGAAAAATTAGGAGCAGGTGTTGGGATGGGCCCTTGCAAAGGAGTGGGCTGAAGCCTGAATTTCATTAACTTCTCAGTACGTCTGTTTCTAGCTACCACTGCTATGCTTCAAACAACAGTAACAAATTCTTGATTCTGATGAGGGGCCAAGGTTCACCTTTCAATAGGCCCAGGTTTTAACTTTCTGTCCCTTGCTTCTTCCAAGGTGAGATGGGGGAAATCCAACACCTCTGGCCATGTCTTCTGACCAGCTGTGTGTTTTTTATCATCTCTTAATAGCTTTGACGTCCGGGACAAATGAGACTGATTGCTTCCTATGTTGGTGGTCTACCATTAGGCTAACGGCCCCCAAGGCTCTGGGCTTCCTCCACTTTGCCCTGATCCCCAAACAACAGTGTTTACTAGGGGACACGGATTTCGACACCTTGTGATCGGGAGCAAGGACGAGTTACATACTTGTACAAGTGGCACCACGGGGTCACTCCAGCTCATTCTCAGCACAGACACCTCCATCCTGCCCTCCCCAGTAATCGCTCCGTCTATCGGGATGGGGGTCAGGCAGGTCCTCTCTTGGGCTGCTACGCTGTCAGCTCTTTGTTTCAGAACAAGTTTTGCTTGTGCAGAAAGAGGCCCTGAAGCTGTCTCACAGCCTCAGATGACACCTCACCCTCCACTCTGCTTATATTCTGCAGCACAGGCCTGGCCAGTACAACGTGAGGACGCAATGAGGACCCTGCCAGATGCTGCAGACGTGGAGAGTAGCTAAAGTTAGTGTGGCATCCTCACCACCAGGAGATGCAGCGGAGGGAGCCTCACCACCAGGAGAAGCAGCGGAGGGAGCCTCACCACCAGGAGAAGCAGCGGAGGGAGCCTCACCACCAGGAGAAGCAGCGGAGGGAGCCTCACCACCAGGAGAAGCAGCGGAGGGAGCCTCACCACCAGGAGAAGCAGCAGAGGGAGCCTCACCACGAGACTTGTTCCATGACTTAACATCAAGGGAGAGAGACGGAGGCAGAGGAGGGTGTACAGCGTGATGATGCATTTGGAGATTGTGTGTAGCCTCAAATACAGTTACAGTGAGGCAGACTGTACATTCCAAAGAGAGCTGCAACACTGTCCCACGAGCTCTTCTGCAGTGTGGCTTTGCCACTCCCCTGCCAAGGGCCGGGGTTCCAAAAGCCCAGGGCTAGCTGGGACCTCTCAGTTATTGACCCTTTCCTGGTCCCAGCATGGTGTTCTGGGCTCTGTGGTGGTCTCCACCCTACCCACAGCCCTGCCCTGCAGGGGATGCCCTGTAACCCCAAAGTTTGCCTGACCGGCCAATGTCATATTGGGCATGGCAACCACCAACACGATCCTCGCCCTCAAAAGGACCTGCTTCCCCTTCCAGGAATTGTAGGAAGATGGCAGAGTAGGCAGGAGTTGAAGGCCAGCCTCCTGTGTCAACACCTGCCCCTGATTCGGGGGCTTTAAAAAGCAACAACAACGACAAATTTATTGAGATACAATTCACACGCCCTACCATGTACCTACTTGAAGTGTACAATTGATGATTTGGGGTATATTACACTTTTCAATTTTAAAAATGGTGATAAAATATATATACCATAAAATTTACCATTTTAGCCATTTTGAGGTGTACAATTCAGTGGCATTAAGTACATTCGTAATGTTATGCAACCATCACCACTATCTATTTCCAAAATTTTTCATCACCCCAAACAGAAAACCCTGTAGCCATAACCAATAAGTTCCCATTCCCTCCTTCCTCAGACTTCGGTGGCCTCAAATCTACTCTCTGACTCTACGAATGTGCCTATTCTAGATATTTCGTCTAAGTAGAATCATAGGGAATGTGGTCTTTTGTGTCTGCCTTCTCTCACTTGGCATCGTGTCCTCAAGGATCATCCGTGTTGCTGTGTGTGTCAGTACTTCATTCTTATTTAGGGCTGAATAACATTCCGTTATATGGATGGACCACGTTGAGTTTATCCATCGTCCGTCGGTGGCCACTTGGGTTGTTTCCACCTTTTACGTCACTGTTTTTTTTCCCAAGAGTGTGTTTCTCTTTTCGGATACAAAATACCTTTTCCTTGATCAGGATTCAAAGTCTGTCCTGGGGACATTCCAGGTCTGGAGTAGAGGGTAGGATGAGAAAGAACAGCTGTGGATGGAGATGGAGGATGGAGGGAAGATGACCCACACTTTTCAGCATGGCCGGCGGTTCGACCTTGTCGTTTACATGGACTGGGTGTCAATCCCATGTTCCAATCTGGGCCAGCCCCTCACCGTCTCTGGGGCTGGGTTTCCTCATATAATGCCTTCATGTGGGATGCTGCCAGGAGGAAATGGGAAGTACTGGTAAAGCACTAGCCTGGTGCTTTATGATTATTATTATTAAAGGATCCCATCTCAACCTCCACCTCCTCCAGGAAGCCTCCTCTGGCTGCATCCACCACAGGGACCACCCTCTCCTAAAAGCCACAGCGTTTGTTGGCTGCAGCCCTTGTTCCTCTCTTCATCATGGCTGCCTTATTTTATTCCACATTTCATCAGTTACACGTAGAAAATGTTAATTCTGTGGGCTGGCCCCCAGGGGATAGATAACACACAAGCTCTGAATCTGTGATGAAGCCATCCCGCCTTTGATGGAGGCAGAAGATGAAACGCAGGCTACCGCGAACGAATCCCAAGAAGATGGGGGCTGGCATGCAATATTTCAACGGCCCTTTCATGAAAGGGAGCTACCCAAGCTCTTAACATCGAGGCTGGAGAAAGTCAGACTTGATTTCCAAACTCAGGCTGATGTTTGGGTGCATTTCGTGTTTTAAATACTCATTTCTACTGCCTTGATATTTTAATTCATTGCCTTTCAAGGTTTACAAGCCCAAAGTGCTATCATCAGGTGCTCTCTTGGGAGGCTGGGCACAGGAGGTGGGGACTCAGCACATCCTAAGAGGGAATTTGACTGTCGCTGTGAGGTCAGGAAAGCTGACCCCTCTGACATGGAGATGGGTGATACCGAGCTCTGGTTTGCACAAAGCCCAAGCTAGGTGTTGAAATATGTAAAGTGGATTCAGGGCAGCACATTCTTCTCCCTGCCTCCCTTCCCCTTCTCTTTTTCTCCTTTCTTTCCACTTTTTCTAAAGGAGATATAGCTTTTGATAAAGTGGACAGACCTAAGTGCACAGCTCAATGAATTCTTATGTGTGTGCCCCATGTAACTGCCACCAGATTAAGATGTGGAACATTTGTCACCCCAGAGGGACTCCTATGTCCCTTCTCAGTCAGCATCCCCAAAGATAACTGCTATCTTGACCTCTATTGCCTAAGATTTGTCTTCCCTGGTTTTCAACTTCATATAAGTGAAACTTTACAGCATTTCTGGTGCTGGCTACATCTTAATGGGAGAACCCATGTCAGATAGGTACTTATCAACAAAGGTGACTGCGTTTAGAAATAAAAATTGTACATGTAATTTGCCATGTATCACATATTTGAGAATGAAATATGGGAATTTTTAGAAATCTGCTGCCCTTTGGGAGTTCCCTGGTGGTCCCGTGGTTAGGACTTGGTGCTTTCACTGCTGTGGCCCCCGGTTCAATCCCTAGACAAGGAACTAAAATCCTGTAAGCTGTGGGGTGCGGCAAAAAAAAAAAGAAAAGAAATTTGCTGCCCTTAGAGCATCACATCTTTTCTGGAACAAGCTTAGCATACTGGAAGTCAACAAGCCAACCTATTTCAATTACAAAAAGGAACCATAAACCTTAAGATCTGAGCTTCTTTCTCAAATGTATTTTAAAAATCTCAAACCAAATGACATTTTAAGTAGGAAAAGTCTAATTTTCCCATAATTCGGTGATCATCCGTCTCTGTGGCTCACAGACAAATGCTCATTAGCCGTTCCATAATAAGCCGGAGTCAAAGTTTATCACTTACATTAAACATGCAAATGAAAGGAAAGGGGCGATTTCCTTTTAAGAGAATCCTCCATATGCCACACCAAAATTACAGAAATAATTGGGAGTGTGAGAAATACTGTTTAATGCTTACTGATGTTCTGCCATGAAACAAAATCCTTTTACTGAATTGTGTTTTGGGGAATCTCGCCGACCCTTTGACACCAGAAAGAAGGATTTTCCATAAATAAAACCTGCAGGTCAATTTCACTTAGTGATGAGTGATTTCTTTCCCATGCCATCGGATTATTAATAGCTGGGATCTGTGTTTCATCTCAAGGCAGGAAATTAATCACATCATGTACAGGACTTCATGTGGTCCCATTTATTTCAAGAAGGAAAATGTAGTTAAGCATTTAAATTAAATAAACGGATTGACGTTACAGCCATTACGGAGGAATGATTTTGTCACACAGCAAAGAGAATGCATTAAAGATATGAAAAGCTGTTTCTCAGTTTAAGGGTATAGTGTTTCAAAATTCAGGAAGTGACTTTTGTGTTCTGCTGAGATTTCAATTTCAAAATTAGCAGAACCAACCCACAATACAGGTAAAGATGTTTGTTCACTTTCACCAAAGCATAACATTTTGGCAAAATGATCCACTTCTCTGTAATGCAACAAAAGCAGGTTTCTTGTTAGAGTTACATATTATGTCAGTGATCATTTTCATTATATGATATCATTTACATATCAAATCCAAGCACATAGTTTTGTGTGGCAGTTGAAAGAAAAGTCAGAAATTACTGAATTTAACACAACAGGATAATTATACTATGAAAGGTGAATTGCCTTATCCTGAGGTTGGTCCAAAACTAGGATCGAGCATTTGAGGCAAAACAATCTTTGAGAATTCTCCCTTGAGGCTGTTTCTCACACCAATAACAAGTTAGATCAGGCTCATTTTCAAATATTATCTGCATGTGAAGAATGGAAACCCTTTCCACAAAACTCACCCCAGCTGATCTCTGTTTTTTGCCCTCTTCCAAGATCCTCATTCAATAGCTGCTTTCTTAAGAGAGGGCAAGTTGAGCATGAGTAAGAAAAATAATTGTAATAATAGAAATAACTAATGATTTTGAAAGTTGGTAAATAAACAGGAGGAAAAATCAAGCATTCATCTTGCCTTTTCTGAATAAATGCTTCCTCAGACTAGCCAAATAGTTAGAGGCATTTTCTCTTTGTAGAAATCTTCCAGCTAATAAATGCAGAAGAAAGCACAAATTTATACTATCACCCATACTGCAAGCTAAGCAATATGGTATGATCTTTTTTAGATCATATCATTATATGATCTAAAAAAGAGGCCATCAGACATAAAGCATGTCCCTGATGGGAGGACACACTGTCCCCCATGAAGTGGTCTTGCCAAAAACAGCCTGATTCTGGCAGGTCTTTGGATTTACCTGATTAGATTAAATCCAGGGGACAGAGGAACAGGTTACAGGACACCATAGGGCTGCAGTCAGCAAAATCCAGGCTAGGGGGAACCCAGGAGAACCAGTGACTTGGTTTCTTTGATGAATAAATCCCAAAGCAGGGGGTGGGGGGGAAGATAAGAAGAGAGCTCAAAGGAGGGGAAATCTTCTAGAATCAGAGACTTAGGTATGATCCAGTTGTGTGGACTTGAAATGGATTCTGATGCATACTGGAAAATTTATAAATATAAATACATATTTATATAAACAAATATAAATATAAATGTAAATATATATTTATATCTAAAATATATGTAAATGTATATATATATATATACATTTATAAGACAAGTGGGGAAATGAGAAATTTGAACACTCAAGATATCTGATATTAGGGACATAGTTAATTTTTAAGTGTGATTATGATACTGGGACTATATTTTTAAAAAGCAAGTCCTTATCTTTTAGAGACACATACTGAAATAGTTACAGATGAAAGATGATGCCATGAGTCTATTTCCAAACAGCCCAGTGGGGGAAGGGTGGGTGTGGTATGTGGGCAGAGTTGAAACAGAAGTGGCCATGAGTTGTCAACTTATTGAAGCTAAGAGGTGGGGACATAGGGGTTTACTTTCTCTCTTCTTATTTATATTTGAAAATTTCCATAATGGAAGTTTTCTTTTAATTTAAGAAGTTCACAGACCAGTAATGACTTTTTCACCAAGCTCAGAAGTAAATTTTTTAATTGGCTTGCTAGAAATATCTGATCAACTACAGACTTTTTTCTGGGAAAAAGTTTGATTTTTTCTCCCCAGGGAAAAAATATATATGTTTAATATTTTATGTTTATTAAATAGCATATATATATATATAACCAGCTTGAGGACCTTGGTCCTAATGTTTACACCCCCCTTTGCAATAATTTTACTGGAATCCTTCTGCTCCCTTCACTGGGATCCCTGTGCTGTTTCCCACGATGCCTCAGCCCCCTTTTAGGTACCGCCCTTTCCAAACCCTCTCAGCTGCTTCTCAATTAGTATTTGACTGTTCTGGGCTTCCCTTCAGCCCCTTCATGTGTCACTGAGGCTGACTCCATCCCTGGCCACTAAGGCTTTATTAATTACAGTTGTGCATCCTGGTTCTTGAAGGTGCGGTTTATAACTGATTCTTGCATTAACTGAAGCCGTGGCTATAAAGGAGCTGCTAGTGGGTCAAGATGCATTGTTACCACTGCAGGCCGCTGCAGAAAGGCTGAGCTTGGTACTAAAAAACACGTCCCTGTGAGTTGAGGGGCCAGTGTTCCCATGGGACCTGGGCATCTGTCCAATTCATCAAACCAACCTGACTTGGGTGCCCAGGAGTTGCGAGTTTTGTACTGTGTGTGTTGAAAGGGCTTTCTGTTCAAAGACATGCCCTGAAGTTGAGGTCCAGTGGCACCAGCAGCCTGGGCAGTGTCTGGGGACCTGGCGCACAGTGGGGCTGAGAGCCTTGCTCCTCGTCAACACCCACTGACTCTGCCTTCATAAGGAGGACTGAGGTCACGAGCACCTCCTGGGATATGAAGGGTCCTCCACTGCCAGCCTGGCCCTGTGTCTGGGGCAGCTGCTGCAGGAGGAACCTGGACCCAGAAGCACCCTGCTGGGGAACAGAGGGGAGTCAGCCCTGACACATAGCCTTTCTGAGCCTCAGTTTTCTTGTCTGTAGAATGGGGATAATAAGGGTACCTACCTATTGATATATTAGGGGCTGCCATAACCAATTACCACAAACTTAATCCTGGGGTGGTTTAACATAACAGAAATGTATTCTCTCAAGGTTCTGGAGGCCAGAAGTTCAATATCAGTTTCACTGGCCTAAAATCAAAGTGACAGCAGGACAATGCTCCCTCTGGAGGCTCTAGGGGAGAAACTGTTCCTTGCCTCTTCCAGCTTCTGATGGCTCCTGCATTCCTTGGCTTGTGGTAGCATCCCTCCAAGGTCTGCCTCTGTGGTCCCATGGCCTCCTCCTCTTCTGAGTAAAATTTCCTTCTGAATCCCTTTTATAAGGACACTTTGGGGAGCATGATAGGAATGCAGACTCCTTACGCTTACCTCCAGAGATTCTGATTCCTTAGTTTGGGGCAGGGGGAGGTCATGGTGTAGGAGTAGGAATCTGCATTTTTAAAGCAGCTCAGACTGAACTGGGAGATGCTGCTAGAGGATACCCAGAAGCCTGTGTCCAGACTTCTTTCTGTTCAGCAAGGAATGTAGCTTCTGCACCTGCTGTACAGCTGGGTCCCACAGCCTTGGGGTCAGACTGTGGACCCTCGGCCTCGCAGAACACATCCGTCAAGATCCATGTGTCTGGGACCCACGCCTGCTGTCAGAGGCCGGGTTTTCCCAGCAGCAGAGCCTGAGTCAAAGGTGCAGCGCAGCTGGTCTATTAGTTGCCTGTGTCTGCTGTAACGAATGACCACAAGCTTTATGCCTTAGAACACCAGAAAATTATTCTCTCACAGTTCCGGAGGCCAGGGATCAGTATCACTGGGCTGAAATCATGGTTTCGTTGGGCAGAGCTGCATCCCCCCTGCAGGCTCTAGGGGAGCATCTGTTCCTTGCCCCTTCCAGCTTCCAGGGGCTGGTATTCCTCTGCTGGTATTTCTCTGCCTCTGACTTCGCATCCCCTTCTCTCCTGCCTGCCTCAGATCTCCCTCTGCCTCCTACCTATGAGGACACATGTGATTGTATTTAGGGCCCACTGGGTAATTCAGGATAATCCCCCCCATCCCAATATCCTTGACGAAATCACATTTACTAAGATCCTTTTCCTTATAAGGTCACAGTTACAGCTTCCAGGGATTAGGACCTGATATCTTTGGGTGGCCCGTTAACACTGCCTCACAAACTAGGAGTGAGGATTCTGTGAGTTAGCACATGTGAAATGCTTAGAAACTGCTCCCAGCACTTTGATATCTCCATCTATTGTTCCCATTGTTCCAGGCAGCCCAGGGAATTGGAATCTGATACCTTAGCCTGGACCCGGAAGCCGTGCTCTGAATTTCCCCCAGCTCCCTCTTCCCCGTGCTTGTCTCATGAGCCCCTGTCCTTGGGGCTGGGAGCCTCACCGTTGTCTACTGGAGCCTGCTTCACGCAGCCTGCAGGAGATGAAGGGCCATCTCATATACAGACACCCGTTCCTACCTGTGATAAAGCAAAAACGTCAACCAGATTTTGTGGGAATAAACATCTTCTGAAGCAATGAAGCTTGCCCTTTGAAATGCCTATGTGTTTAGACTTTCCATGGAAATGTTTCTGGAATGTGTTACATATTCCCCAATAGTTTCGGGACTATAGCTGACACAGTGATTCTCGTCACATGATTCTTGCTGTGCACACGTGTCACTGGACCAGCCTGTGAGAGGGAGAGGTGGTGAATGTCTGCTCTAAGCTGAAAGCCGCCAGGTGCATGTGACACTGGGTTCTGATTTTGAATTTCCCTGTCTCCTCCCTCCTGCTCCAGGGTAGCTATTGTTTTCATCTGTAGGTATCCCTCCTGAAGGCAGACATCCCATCTCCCTTGCTCCCTGCCCCCTTTTTATTTTGCTGCTTCTAGTAGCTGTGGGCTGAGAAGCAAGATAACTGAAGCTTGTTAGCACTTTTTGCAAAAAAAAAAAAAGAGTTAATAGTGTCGATGTAAGAGTCTGAACCATTCTCCAGGACTATTGTTATTATTATTGTTTGTTTATGTACCATCCTCCACCATCGCTCAGAATTTGAAACATTTTGTATACTTTCACATATTTGTAATTGACATCTAAAATATTTCATAAATGCAAATGGTTGCATTTCTTATGCATTGTAAATATTGACATTTTAAAAAGAAAACTTGTATCACTCTTTTAAATGTATCCAATGAAGTCTAAAGGCCATGGTAATTTGACGTCTATCATCATTCATTTAGAAGATACACGGACAAAGTCTATTCTAACAAAAATTTTGTAACTTTCATGTCTCTCCTTGAATTCACTTCCACTCCATTTCCCCCACTGGCATTGTATTCTAATGTAATATATTTTAATGCTTGAAAGTATTTTATGAATCACCCTATTATAATTCTCTCAACAAAAAGCCTAGAAATTAATATTACATTTTAAAAATTACCTGTGACCATAAAGTTCTGGAGTTAAAAAAAGTTTTGATTTCTAGTTTGAGCTAACAGTGCAATTATGAGTAGCCAATCTATCAAAACGAATTCACTACACATTTTCATAAATAATTATTAAGCATAAAAATAAAATTTTGTTAGAATTGCATCTCTTAATGAGATAGATGGGGCTGTCTTTTTCTTCCCCCCGCAGTTAATTCATGAATCCATGGATTTCTCTTGCTATGATGAGCCAGAATTCAGAATCAGTTTTTCTATTTTTTTAATGTAAGCTTTAAAAAATATATTGGTTCATAAAATAAGAGGATGGGAACCGAAGGGGTTTTGTTCAATGATTTGAACTCCTTCAGAGTCATGTGCCGAAATGAACATAATGGTCCATCATCAGAAACACTTCCATCAGCCTACAACTTCAATTGGCCTTTTTAAAATTGGACTGAAAGCTCAGTATTGGAAACACCCTGATTTGCACCTATTTTCCCTCTGCACTGAGTAGGTTTCCAAGTAGAGGCAGAGAGACTTTTCTTTATCCTCTGAAATGGAGAAAAGGAGTCTTTGGAAGGCGTGGCTGATAAGGGAAATCTTGACGGCAGCTGCTTCCCTTTGCTGAAAAGAGTCTGGGAAATTGATTCCCTTAAAGCCCCCGTGTGCCCCAGTTAAGACAAGTGTGCAGGGGCTCCCTGAATTTTGCCTTCAAACACCAACCAGGTGAGCATTTGGATAGAAGAAGGGCTGCCTCGCCTGGACCTCTCTCTGCTCTGTCGCCAGGGCCTGCCCAGTGCACTTCCTCGGATTTTGGACGGGGACACTGTGATGCTGAATGGTGGCAGATGGCTGAGCTGGAAAGCCCACGATGGCTGTAACTATGTGATGCCCAAGCTAATGACTGAAGGTGGGAGGCCAGGCAGGCTTTGCCTCTGTGGTGCCAACCATCAGCTGGCCCGAGTTTTCGAGATGTTTCTAAGAGAGCTACTTGGCGATTGTCATCAGTAGAGCTGAAATCCATTTCATGTATCGACTAAATTATTCATGTGTTCATTTCTTTATTCATCAAGTCAGTGGAGAATGCAGCACTCATTGGGTTCCACCTCCTCTGTGACCCCTACCTTGTACCAAGCACCAGGTGACACAGGGGTGAGGACCATGGGTCTCCTGTCCTCAGGGGCCTCACCATGGGGAAGGGGATGCACGCAGATAAATGAGCCCCACCCTTCCCTTTGGAAAGGAAATCCAAGACCTAGCTGTGGCAGGAGGAAAGGAGATTCAGGAACTGGTGGGCCATTTGGCTGTGGCCCTTCACACTATTTTTTCTGGACAAGGATCCCCATATTTTCCCACCTGAATATGTGGGGATTGGGAGACTCAGACCTCCAAGGGTTCCCCAGACCCTGACACTCACCTTCTAGAACTGTGCCTCCTTGATGCAGGACGTCAGGAAACTTTCGGGTTGTAGGGGGGGCTCATCCCCCAGTGTTCCTGAGTCTTGGACCTCCCCCAGGTGGGTGCCTCCCAGCTCTCCACCCTAAACCAGAGTCTGATGCTGGGCTCTGTCAGGTCATTAGGTTTACCCGGCTGTCCCTGTCTTCTTGGCTGTCTGCTTTTAAAAGTGATGATTTTAAAAGCTTCAATTAGTTACATGTTTGCCACCTGGGCCCAGGGTAATATGATTTTCAATCTCTGTCTCTCTCCCTCCCCATCCCCCTTTCTTCCTTCTCTCCTTTATTTTCCTTCTCTCTCTTTTTTTTTGAGACCTGATTTATTGAGGCATAAGTTACTACAATAAAACTCACTTTTCTTCTTGTACATTCCTATCTTGCTTATTTCTGTGAGTTTTGACAAACACCTACAGTGTGTAACTGCTACCATCGAGATATAGTATATTTCCATCATACTAAAAACTTCCCTCTCATCCCTTCGGAATCAACCCCTCTGCCTCCCCCATCCTGTCAACCATGGATGTGTTCTCCATCCCTAGAGCTTTTCCTTTTCCAGATGGTCACATAAATGGAATCGTACAATATGTTGCCTTTGGGGTCTGGCTTCTTTCGCTCAGCAGAATACATGTGCGATTTTATGTATGTCCCACAGATTGTTTATCTGTTCCTCAGCTGAGGGACCTTGGGGTTGTTTCCAGTTTTTGCAGTGATGACTAGAGCTGCTATGGAGATCAGAGGACTGAGTCTTCGTTTCTCTTGGATAAATGTCCAGGATGGGATGGCTGGGTGAGATGCTAAGTACATTTAACTTAGTGGTTCTCAACTGTGGGTGATCTTGACCCTCAGGGGACATTCAGGGATGCTCCGGTCATCTTTGGTTGTCACACATGGGGAACGGGAGGGGAGTGATGCTAAACATCGTACAGTGTACACTACAGGCCCCAAGCAGAGAAACATCAGAGAACTGATCATCAGAACAGAGACTGAGGACTGAGAAACATCAGTCAACAGAGCCGAGGGTAAGAAAGCCTGGCTTTAACTCTTTAAGAAACCTCCAGGAATGTCTTCCAAAGTGGCAGTACCATTTTGCACCAATAATGAATGAACGTTCCAGTTGCTCCACGGGTTCATCAGCATTTGGTTGCTTCTGTCTCTCTTTGTCTCTGTCTCTCTCTGTCTCTGTGTCTCTCTCTCTTTTTAAAATTGTAGCCATGCTAATAGGTGTGGAATAGTAACTCCATGTTGTTTAATTTGCATTTCCCTGGTGACAGATGATGTCGAGCATCTATGCGTGTGTTTATTGGCCATCTGTGTACTTACTTTGGTGAAGTGTCTGTTCAAATCTTTTGCCCATTTTTAACTGAGTTTTTTGTTTTCTTACTACAGACATTTCTTTTTTTTAATTTTAAAATTTTAATTTAAGTATTGTTGATTTGCAATGTTGTGTTAGTTTCAAGTGTACAGTAAAGTGATTCAGTTATATGTATATATATATTCACAAATGTATTCTTTTTAAGATGCTTTTCCATTATAGGTTATTACAAGATATTGAATATAGTTCCCTGTACTATACAGTGGGACCTTGTTGGTTATCTATTGTATATGTAATAGTGTGTACATTTTAATCCCAAACTCCTAATTTATCCCTCCCCCGCTTTCCCCTTTGGTAACCATAGGTTTCTTTTCTATATCTGTGAGTCTATTTCTGTTTTGTAAAGAAGTTCATTTGTACCATTTTTTTAGATGCCACATATAAACTATGTCATATATTTGTCCTTCTCGGTCTGATTTACTTCACTTAGTATGATAATCCTAACTGTACACATTTCTTATTTCTTTCCTATTTAAGCCCTGTACCCTTGAGGTAGATTTGATAACTCATATTTTATACACGAGGAAATGAGACTCTGTGATGTCATAAGACACGTGGCTGGTCCCAGGGGTCTCTGGCTCCTTTCTCCTTCACCCCCACCCCTACCCCCCATCCAGACCTGTTTGCTGTCTGAGCTCCTGCTCTGAGATTTAATCAGCATCCAACCACTTCCCCCCCTCCCCCTCTCTCCTTCCTTCTCTTTCCTTCCTTTCTCCTCACTTATCCCTCATTCTCTCCTTTTCTTTCTCCTTTGGTAAACAAGGTCTTTCTCTGAATGAACAAGAAGGAAGGCAAACCAATTTTTTTTTTAAGGAAATGAATTCTGTGTACTTTTTGATGAATGCTGGCCTACTTAGCTCAGGGGAAGAATTTGAGAGCAGAAATTTCTTTGCTTTTCTTGTCCAGAACTCATGCTGAGATGTTGGGGGGGGTATATTATTATTTTGACAGAGCCAAGAGTTACTTGGGGGAAAAACGGACCCCATTTGTGCAGGAGCACGGTCTCATGGCGGAACAGAGGGCGAGGTTACCAAGGGCTCCGCTGGACCAGATTTAAATTAACAGCTCAGCTTCTGCTTTCTTGCAAATTTGAGGTATTGGCTGTGACTTAATAATTACCTCTGTTCGAAGGAAGCCTTTGTTCTTCTCTAAATGAGCAACATAAAAAGTTAGTTTCCAAATATGTGCAGCATGAGACACATTAAGCAGAGTTAGCGTCAGAATCTCAACAACAAAAGAAAGAGGGTAGCACTTGGCCTCCTGCATGGCGGGGCTGCCGGATCAATTGATTCAATAAATTTCCCAAGCGAAGCATCTGGGTCTCCAGCTCCGTTGCTCATACACTATGATGGCATCTTTGTCAGCGCCAATGGCCCTGGTCCCTTCTAGGAAGAACCAGGAGGGTGCAAATGTGCACGGGCTGGGGGTGGGGCCCATCACTGCACATCAGAAGCCCCCAGATCTCCTTCCAATCCATTTCCAAATGTGTTTGTTAGCGAGGGCTTTCTAATGCCTTTTTTCTTCCTGACACCAAAAATACGATGTCTTCTCCAGCACCAACCAATTCTCCGGCTCTCCACCCACGAACTGGGTGTCCCACCAGGTTAAGGGCTCAGCCCCACAAGACAGCCCCTGGCAAGGTCCAGGAACCACCTATACTTTTGGCCAACCAGTTATAAGTCCAGAAGTTTCCATACCTCCTCCTCGGGTTCGATAATTCACTAGAATTATCTAGATAATTCACTAGAATTATTACAGAACTCAGGAGAATACTTTATTTATGCTTACTCGTTTTTTAATTAATTTATTTTTTTATTATATATTTTTTTATTAATTAATTTATTTATTTGGCTGCACCGGGTCTCAGTTGCGGTTCACAGGATCTTTAGTTGCAGCATGCGCGACCTTCAGTTGCGGCATGCGGGGTCTAGTTCCCTGGCCAGGGATCGAACCCAGGCCCCCTGCATTGGGAGTGTGGAGCGTTAACGGCTGGACCACCAGGGAAGTCCCTATGTTTACTGGTTTATTATAAAAGATACAACTCAGAAACTGCCAATGGAAGAGATGCATGGGGCCAGGCATGGGGGAGGGACGTGGGGCACCCATGTCTTCTAGTGCACCAACCTCCTAGGAAGTCAACGTATTCACCAAACCGGAAACTCACAAAATCTGGTTTGCATGTTTGTAACTCAATCTCCAGCCCCCTTCCTCTCCCAGAGATTGGGGCTGGTGGTGAGGCTGAAAGTTCCCACCCTCTGATAAAATGTTTGTTCTTTCTGGTGACCAGCCCCATCCTGTAGTTACCTAGGGCCCCACCTGGGTCACCTCATTAGTGCAAATTCAGGTGTGGAGGAGAAATGACCATAGCAGGTAGTGACCAGGGCTTCTGGAAGAGGGCGGGAGGGGCAGGAGTGATGGGGGAGGGGGAGGCCATGATGGGGAAATGGACAAGAGCTGGTGGGGCCTGAAGGGGAGTGGGCCTGGGCACCAAAGGTGGAGGAGGGAGAGGGAGGCTGGGCTGAGGCTGGCATCAGGGGGGCAGCCGGCCAGACCAGGAGCCCCAGGTCGGCCAGAGAGACCCCTCCGTTTGCTTGTTCCTGCTCCAGCAGGGCGAGAAGGTTGTTGGCAGAACGGTGGGCACCCAGCTTTGCTGCAGTCAGAGGGTGGAGGGCCACTAGGCCACGTGGCTACCAGAGGCTGGAACCCAGAGAGCAGAGTCACAAGGGTGGCTAGGTGCAGGGTCGGAAGGGTCGGTCAATCCAGCTGCCACCAGAGGCGACGGGAGTTTGGTCCATGAGTGCCCCCATTGTAGCTGACCCCAGGGAAGAGACCAAGCCTTAGAAGCCGGTGCAGAAGGGTGGACATGAGCCCCGCCCCCTAAGAGACCGGCCTCCCCCAGGCCCTGGGACTCACAGTGTTCACAGCTGCCCCTTCCCCACACGAAGCTGGCCGAAGGCATAATAATGGGTGGGGCCTCTGGACTGTAACACTGACCCCAACAGAGGCTAAAGACCCCAGGGGAAGCAGGTAGACCAGGGTCCAGATGACTCTTCAGGAGCCGTCACTGAGGCTGCTCCAAGCCCCCCACCATCCAGGTTCTTGGGGAACCAGGGCCTGGAGATACCATGACTCATTAGCTTTTATTTTTAGTTTTATGCCACAGAAGATGTGCAGTAACGAGATCAGCCTAAATGTCTTGCTATAAAAAGGATGATGGGGGTGAGGGAGGGTGGATGGGAAGTGAGAAAAAGGCAGACAGACATGGACAGACAGAGACCAGGAGAAAGAAAAGAAGAAACACGTCAAGATGTTAGCAAAGATTTCCTCTAAGTGTCAAGATTGGGAATAATCTTAAAATATCTTTATAAAGAATATGTATTATTTTTTATAATCAATCAAAAAATATGTTAGGTATAGACTTAAGGCATGAGAAGGCCTGAGGAGGCCCTCTAGGGTCAATGTCGTGCAGGCCTTCGATCTAGTTACCAGCCTTGCAGTGAAGAAGACCACCTGCTTCCCAGGGATTTCAGAGAAACTTCTGGATCCACCATGGGCCACAGACATGCTCCCGAAACCGAGACGGGGTGGTAGCCAGCCTCCAAGATGGTGCCCAATCTCTGTTGCCTCTTGGTGTTCTTACGATGTCAGCCCATCTCTCGACGAATAGGGCTGATCTGTGTAAACAAGAGGATTTGTGGAAATGATGGAGCGTGACTTCTGAGGCTAAGCTATAAAGAACGTTGTAGCTCTGCCTTGCTCATCTCAGATCAACAACTCTGGGCAAAGCCAGCCGCCGTGTCATGAGGACACTCAGGCAGCCCTGTGGAGAGGCCGTTGTTGAGAAGGACTGAGGCCTCCCACCAACAGCCAACACCAAGGTGCCAGCCACGTGCGTGAACCCTCTTGGAGGTGGCTCTCCCAGCCCCGTCAAACCTTCAGGTGACGGCAGGCTGGCCGACCACCTGACTGCAGCCTCACGAGAGATTTGGAGCGAGAACCACCCAGCTAAGCTGCTCCCGAGTTCCTGACCCACAGAGACCATGACATAATGGGTGTTTCTTTGTTCTTTTAAGCCACGAAGTTTGATGTAACTTTTTATGCAGCAATAGGTAATTAATACAAATGATGCCTTTCGTTGGAAAGGCCCAGTCACAAGCTTAACCCCAGAGCCAGGCCTGTGGGCCATCCTACCCAAACCGCAGGCCCGAAAGGGAAGGAAGGAATGAGACATTGATGCCATGGACCTTATGGGGCTGGGATGAAGGGGAGGTGAGTGAGGGCAGCGAATGCACAGGCAGGGTCTGATCCTGTCTTTACAATTTTGCTGTCTTGTTCATGGTGAATATTTTTTCATCACTTTTCATTTTTAAAAATTATTGCATTAATATATTATTTGTCTCGATTGCTGAGCTTGAGGCACCCCTTAAATTGGGCATGTGAGGTGAGTGCCTCACTCACCCGACCCTCCTCTGCGGTCAGACCCTCACCCCGCCCCCGCAGGCCTTCCTGTGCGTGGGGCCGGGGAGGGTGGTAAGTTACCCTCTCAGCTCGCTCTGTTCACACATCATGGCTGATACTCCATGCCCTGATGGCTTCCCCATTTGATTATCAAGGACTCTGCCATCAAACATGGCAGCCGTCGGCCACGTGTGTCCACCGAACACCTGAAAAGTGGCCCATCCAAACTGAGATGTGCTGTAAGTGTAAAATACACACCCAATTCCAAAGACTTACAAGAAAAATAAACGTCTCGATGTTTTACACTGATTGCATAGTGAGATGATCTCCTTTAGATCTATCATATATGTATCCTATGCTTCAGATATATATTTTTCTTTAATGTGGCCCATATTCTATTTCTATTGGACGGCACTCTTCTAGAGCCTTCCCTGGCCCACCAGACCTGGCTCTCATGAATCTACGGCTCTCACCGGGATTGTTTCCTCTGTACCCTTCACAAGCCTGTTCAGGAAGCTGAGGCCGAACTTCTCTCGGAAATCCAGCCTCAACAATTCAAATTCTCCTCAGGCTGTATGAATGCTCCCAGCTTCCAGAAAGGAAGAGCACAGAGGTGAAGGTTTTGAAACATCATCTCACATCTCGCTGGTTCCCCATCACTCCCTTCCCTGGGAGTGGAAACATCAGTTGTCCTCTGGTACTCGCTGTTTGGAACCTTCTCCCTCCTCTCGCCCTGCTTTTCCCTTCTCGTCCCGCCTCTGCTGCTCGCACGCACGTGTGCCCTCAAATACCTGGAGGGTGTAGGGAAAAGGGGGCCTGGAAGGCGCAGCCGGACCCCAGGGTAGAAGCTGCAGAATGCAGGTTTCACCTCCAAGATGGAGAGCATGTATGAGACAGGACCCTCGGGAGGTGGCAAGCCCTTCCCTGGCCGTGTCCGAGCAGAGGCCACAAAGGCCAGCCTGAGGGATACCACATGACACAAGCTGTCAAACGTTCATCCGCACCAGAATCCACAGAAAGTGTGTTCAAAAGGCAGATTCCCAGGCCTCGCCCCCAGAGGCTCTGACTCGGCAGGGCTGGGTGCACCCCACAGTCTGAATTTTTAACAGGAGATTTTAAGGCCACATTTTGAGGGGCTTGGGGGAGGGATGGAGCCGGAGGTCGGCGTGAGCAGATGTAAGCTTTTATTTATAGGATGGATAAACGACAAGGTCCTACCGTATAGCACAGAGAATTATATCCAATACCCTATGATAAACCGTAATGGATAAGAATATTAAAAAAAAATGTATGTATATGTGTAGCCGAACCACTTTGCTGTGCAGCAGTCATTAACACGACATTGTAAATCAACTAAAATAAAAAAAAATCTGCCGATTGCTTAAATTCCTCATTTCCCTTTCATGTGCATATACACAACGTGCAGATGTACCGTACAGACTGTTCCGGAACATCCACGGGAATTCCCTGGTGGTCAGTGGTTAGGACTCAGCGCTTTCACTGTGGGAGTCAGGGTTCAATCCCTGGTCGGGGAACTAAGATCCTGCAAGCCACCCGGTGCGGCCAAAAAAAAAAAAAGATGGATTATCCAGGGACCTAAATAAAATAATGTGACCTAAAAATGAAAAGAAAAAGAAAAAAAAAAAGGCCACGCTTTGAGAAAAAGGGACCCCTCTGCTGGCCAGAGTCAACTCTGGAAGGCTATAGCACTAGGTGCTAAATTAGAGGTTGCTGAATGAATAAATGAAGAAATGAATGAATGAATTTGAAGACATATGAACACTGCTCCAGCCCCCTGCCCTGAGTGAGGAAGACAGCAGCTCTCAGCAAGGAGCCTTTTCTCAGCAACAATCCTTAGGGGTCCCTGAGGGCCTGGAAAACTTACTTTAAAAGTCCTTGCTAACATTAACCTCGGAGAGAATTCTGTCCTGATCATCCTCGGCATCCTCTCATAAGCATGGGGTCTGAGTTACTGCGTTAATCCTTAAGAACAAACAGACTGCTTTAAATCTCTCCATTGGTCATTGGCGTGTTACTCAGCTCCAGCTGTCATAACAGAACACCACGTGGCTTAAACAACAGAATTTGGTTTTCTCCCAGTTCTGGAGGCTGGAAGTCTGAGATCAAGGTGTCTGCAGGGTTGGTCTCCCCTGAGGCCTCTCTCCTTGGCTTGTCGATGGCCGTCTTCTCCCTGTGTCCTCATGTCATTGTCCCTCTGTGTGTGTCTGTGTCCTAATCTTCTCTTCTTATAAGGACCCCAGTCCTATCGGATTAGGGCCTACCCTAATGACCTCATTCTAACTTAATTACCTCTTTAAAGGACCTATTTCCAAATACAGTCATATTCTGAGGTCCTAGGGGCTAGAACTTCAACATATGAATAGGAGAGAGGGACAGTTCAGTCCATAACAATGTGCAACCAGAAATTTCTTATTTCCAAAGAGTTGTGGGTCCCCATTCGTTGAAATTGAGCCTATAGCCCGAATGCTACAGCATTCGGGGATCCTGTGGGCTCCTGGAACCCACAAGAAAATGCAACAAAGTCATTGCCACATGCTCTGCAGACAGTGTGGTCATGACAGTGGTATCGCTTCTGTGGTCTAAGGAGGCGCCACGAGGGGTGGTTCCCTGAGTCACGGGGAGGGCCCCGTGCGCCCTGTTCTCCCGCCCCACGGAGACCCTCCCGGACAGGAGTCCCTCTCCGGGCATCCGCCTCCCCACCCCTGACTTTTCTCACTCTTTTCTTACCGTCTGGCTGGGGGAGGTTGAGTCACACTGAAGGAGCCTGACAAGATGGCTCATCGACGTGTTTTATTTTAACAGTCGTCGCCACCAGACGCTTCCCCAGTGAGACTCCTCACTTGAGTTGTGATCCACACGGCCACTGGAAAGTCACTTTATTAAACCGTAAATGTTCACCACAAATCACAACTACATTAGCCCTCGGCGGAAGCTGTGCAGAACCAGCACCCGCCCCCCCCGACTCCCGCTACTTTAACTCGACGACGAAGCAAAAGGTAACGACACACTTTGAACACTGTCTCATCAGGCTTTAAGAATCCCGGAAGCCGTCTGTTCTATGGGTTTGGTGTGATTGACATATGTGCACGTGCGCACAGGCGTGTGCAGAGGATGTTGAGAGTGGAGGCAGGAAAGGAGAGGGGACTTTGCTCCCGGCCCGGGAGGCGCCGGTGCTCGTGACAGCCCCCCCTGTCCTCAGGTCCCACTGCTGCAGACGAGAGTCAGCCAGTCACAGGACTGACCACACCAGGATGCCCAAATCTCCTCCCCACCTCAGGAACACCTGCATCTGAGCAACGACCATCTGGAGACCCAACGCTGCAAACCAAGGCAGTAGCCCCCTACCCAGGGTGTTCTTGAGAATCCCTTTCTTGCTCTTGGACTCAGTTTATTCAGCTGTAAAATGGGGGAAGTGGGGAAAATCAGTGGTTTTCAAACTGTGCCCTATGGAACTCTAGCAAGGCACCTCAGAGGCCCCCGTGGTGATCCAGGGGGCTCCAAACTGCCCACCTTCACTTCCACCCAAACAATCCCACTTTTACCTGTTTTGTATGTTGTGGTCATGGGCCTCAGTGGGGGAGGGAGGGAGGGAGAGAAAAAGGGAATCTAAACCAAAAACTGTTTGAAATACACTTGACTTTATGGCTTCTGGGGACGCTTCTGGTTCTATACTCCATGAGATTGTGAATCTGGGACCTTCAGGGACCAGAATATCAGGGTCACCTCCACACCTGTGTGGTGGAAAGGTCTTGTGACTCTGTCTTGCATCGTGATCAACCCAGTGCTTGTGGCTTGTTACCGTGTCTGACTGCTCCTGTGTTCCCTGCAGAGTCTGGCCTTGGTAAGTCAGAGTAATGAAGGCACCTCTGTGTTACCAGTCTCCAGTCCTGTGCCCGAGGCAGACATCACCAATCAATTGCCATGCTCTGCTGCTGAGCCCTGATTGGGGCTCAGTGTTCTTCTCGTCTCATTGCTCCAGACAGCCACTGCCAATGGACACGCAAAAGCAGGCAAGATACAGTCTATTTGCCCGTGCCTTTCTCCTTTCCTTCTTGGTTAAAAAAAAAAAAAAAACTCCCTGAAAGTTTAGGAACTGGCCTTTCTGTGGCTTGACGTGATGCTCTTCAAAGCATTTCCTTTCTTGTTCAGAGGTAGCTTGGGAAAGATGTGTCTGTGGTGGCCAGTGTCCAAGATGGTCCTAACAGTCCTCACCTCCTGATATTCACATCCTGGTGTGGTCCCCTCAAACACTGAATAGAGCTGAACTGTGCAGCCAATAGGATATTGTGGAAATGACACAGTGACTTCAGACACTAGATCATAAAAGGTGTCGTGGCTTCCACCATGTTCTCTCTTAAATCACTCACTCTGGGGGAAACCAGCCACCATGTTGTGAGGACACTCAAGCTGCCCTGTGGGGAAGTCCACATGGTGAGGAACTGAAGCCTCCACCCACAGCCAACACTTCATTTACCTGCCACAGGAGCAGATTCTCCAGCCCCAGTCAAGCCTTCAGACTTGAAGACGTCTTAACTGAACCTCACAAGAGACCCCAGAACCAGACTCACCCAGCTAAGCTGCGCTCCAATTCCTGACCCACAGAAATTGTGTGAGATGATAAATATTTCTTTTTTCAGCTGCTAAATTTGGAGATAATTTGTTATGCAGCCATGGGTAACTAATACATTACCTGAATCCGTACCTGCTCAGGAGACCCCAGCACAAAGAGAGTCACCAGGGTGACACCCTGCCTAATCATAGACTATCAGAGGATAATTTGGCCCAAAACAAGGTGGGGTGTTAGTAAGGAAACAGAAGGAGTCTTTTGACACAACTCTGACTCACCCAGTGATTCCTCGCTATGGCGTTTCTTTTCCTTGTACCTCTGATTGTGTTTATTAATCAAAACCAGAAGTCCTCAGAGCTCTCCCCCGCAAGAACTAATCATCTAAAATCACAATGATGAGCCCTCCCCCCTCCAAAAAAGAGAAGAGACTGAATAAAAGGAAAAAAAACAAGCATTTTGGTTTCTCATTGCCCTTTCCCTTTTTATTAAAATACTTGTCCATCACGACTGTGAATCTTGAACTCTAATGAGCTGCTGGTATTACTGTTGTTTATTACTTTGATGTGAGATCTTTTTTATTATTCGTTTGGGCTGCAGCCCAGTCATAGATTTACTGCTTTCCTCATGACCGGTCTTAAAATATTTGATTTCAGCTGTCAGAATGCAAATAACTCCAGATATCCTTGTAAATGGAGACACCAAGGAGGGTTTTATTGTTGGGAGGAAAATGGTGAATAAGAAATAAAGCTGATAACATTAAAATGGTCTCAGTACTGAAAAAAGAAGAAGAAAGGGGCTGAAAAAGGAGGAGAAGGGGGAGAGGAGGAAGTGGTCATAGCTAAAAGCCAGATCCATTTAATTTTAAAATCTAGAGAACCCCCTCCGCTCAGCCCCTTTTGAAGTTGTCCATGAGGTTTAATTCCCACCTTTCCGGTCTGTGTCTGGAACGTCTTCCGCAACGGACCCACGATCATTTGACTTGGAGAGGGAGGACCCTGTGACCTCACCGTGTGTCCGATCAATGGACTGACTCTCTGACAATCGCTGGTGGTTCTCAACACCCAGCAGCCAGCTCCCTGCCTGGTCCCCAGTAGCTGCTATGCAAATGTTTGCCAAGTGAACAGGAAAGTGACAGATGTGTTCTATGCAGTTTATCAGCGTGTCAGCAGCACAACCACACTGGAGTCCTGCCTGAGCCTGGCAAGGGCGATCTTACGCCCATTTTACAGATGAAGTTATTGAGGTTCCTTACATTTCCCAGGATCACAGGCCTGGTCGTTAAGGATCAAAAGCCAGGTGTTCTTACTCCAAGCCCGGGCCCTTTCCTCTACGTCACAGCGAGGCCGGAAGAGGGAGGATGGAGTTGAGAATGCGGCGGGCTTGACGTTCAGGAAGTCACGACAAGGAAGAGAAGCAGGCTCAGTCAGCCTGCGACTGGCTGGTACACCCTGGGATCAACAGACGTCCCACAGAGATGCCTTCTCAGCAGCACAGTGCATCTTCTGACGCCTGCTGTAACGTCGGGGTGCACGGTTGGCTTCCTCTGACAGCAGCATCATTGATGACAGATGCTGGAGAGGCAGGGAGAAGGCAGCAGGACCCTCTTCCAAAGGGTCAGCCCAGCCTCCCTCTGCTTCCTGCCTGGAAGTCTTCCCCCCAGCACCCCTAGCAGAGTTGCTCCCAACCTGGCTGCACGCCGCACTTACCTGGGAGCTTTCAGATAATACTGAGGCCCGGGCCCTGCCTTGAGTCTAGGATTCAAGTGCACAGCAGGATGGAGAGAGCAGCTCCCCCAGGGAGAGATGGTCACCTCTGGGAAGAACGTTCCAGCTTCGTGACCCCTGGGAATTCCCCACCGTCTTGGTGGTGGAGGTGGTGGAGATGGAAGGCGGGAAGATGGCAGGGGGTGCACCTGCTTGGTCTCCAGTTCTGGAATCTGGGCCTCCCCTCAGCCCCTGGGGAACCCTTTGAATGACAGGCGTCATCTCCAGGTTCTGATCCAGGAGCCTGGGTGGGCCTGTTTAGACAAACAGGGCTGTGGGGATCCAGGAACCCGGCTGAGGTCAGATGGAAAGAAGTGGCCTTTCGACTCTTCCCTCAGCTGTGTCCTCTTTAACCACTAAGGACCATGAGCGCTAACAGCTGGTTTCTAGGATTAAATGGCAGCTAATCGGCTGTAGGGGCCATTGCGCTCTGTTAATGGGGGAAGGGCCTCCAGGGAGCTGCCAGACCTGTGATTAGGGATGTACAGGGGCTGTCATCGCCGAGGTTGTGGCTGCCCCAGGGGGAGCTGACTGCCATCCCAGATCTGCCAGGATTTCCTGCCTCCCATAAGTGGGTTTGGATATAACCGAACAGGCATTGAACCCCACTGTGTGCCACGTTGGGCCAGAGAGACAAGGATGAGGGACCCTGGTCCCGTGGGGGGACAGACCAGGAGTAAATCATGATGATGATGCTTGAAGGACGGATGGGCATCGAGCGGGTGGGACCAGGCACCTATGTGGTCGGGAGGAGAGAATGGGGGTCAGGCAGTAGAGGCTCAGGGGCTTCACAGAAGATGCAGCCTTGGAGTTGGATCCAGACAGAGGGAAGACTCCTCAGGTGGACACAAGTGTCACACAGATGAGACAGAGGGACGGAGGGGATGGCAGAAGCAGGGGGCCCTGCAGCAGGCAAGGGTGAAGGTCACTATCCTAAGAGCAGCAGAGAGACTTTGAAGGGCTTCAGCGGAGAAGCAAAAAGAACAGAGGGCATTTCAGGAGAGGGGCTGGTGGGAGGGACCTGGACCAGCTCAAGTCCCGGCTGTCACTTTCTGGGGCGGCACCTTCTTTCGCCTTTAGGCTCCAGTTCCTTCTGTTGTAAAATGGGGGTGAGGCTGGAACCTGCCACGCGCAGTGGGGTGAGAATTAAAGCTCACAATGCACGTGAACCATTTGGCACATTATTCGCCCCACGGCGAGCTCCCGATAACTGTTAACTCTTATTCTTACCATCATTATTATTATTCCCACTTCAGCTCCCGGCACAGTCCCTAACACGTCCTGCTGTTCAGAATATAGGAATGGATGAATGAGTGAATGAATGAATGAAATTTAGGCTCATTTTACAAACACAGGACGTAAGAAGTTCAGGTCAAAACTACGGCCCAGGGCAGCACAGGTGTCAAGGGACAGATTTGAGACACAGATGTGTACATTAACCATAAAGGGTCAAAGTAATAACCCCAAGCCCCCCAAGGGACTGCAGTGCCTTCCTAAAAACTCTCTCAGCAGAGACATACCACACTGATGGTCCAAATCGGTGTTCTGAGTTTTACCATATTTCCATTATTTTAAAATTCTTGCATTTGTCAGGATAGGAAAGGCTTTGCGCATTAACAAAATAACCTGAACGTCTCCGTGACTCAGTGCAGATTTCCTTCCTGCTCATGGTGTAGGCCCAGGTAGGCAGGGCCAGGGGCGGGGCTGGCCTCCACACAGTCACTCAGGGATCCAGGCTGATGGAGGCCTGTCAGTCACTGAGACAGGAAAGAAGACAGACTGGCCATCTTCTCAGTGCCTCAACTTGGAAGGGACACACACCACTTCTTTTATATCATTGGCCAGATCTGATCACACAGCTAGCCTAGGTTCAGCCTCTGAGAGCAGGGAAGGAGAGGAGAGCAGGAGGTTGGTGAACTCTCACGCCACCCACCCCACTTCTTCACCCCCTTTTCCTTTCTAGCTAGAATACTGAACCAACTGGGACACCTCACTCAGAGTATCTGCTGCAGCCAGGTGGGTCCGATTGGCAGAGATGCAATTTGAACCTTTCTGTTCCTCCTCTTTTCTTCCAGGCGGACTGATTTTTGCCTGAATGAAATCTCTATTCCTATAGCTTATAGCATTGCTGGCTGCAAGCATTACAGATCTTCTGTGAATTTTGCTATACTCTTTATGCTTTGATTTTTTTTTTTTTTTTTTTTTTTTTTTTGGTGGAGGTGCCAGGGATTGAACCCAGGGCCTCGTGCTATGCTTTCATTTTATGTCCACACTCATGTTCATTATAAGGTTGTTATTTCTTTATTTAACCAATTTTATGGCTACGTATACAAGTTTGAATGGGGATGGGGGGGTTAAGTTAACCTGATGACAGTATCTTTGCTTGATATGACACTGCTGCTTATACCATCAGTTGAGCTGATTTAACAAAATTTATAATGTATTCAGCAGCTGATGGCTTGAGCCTAATTGAACACAAATTTATAATGCCATCCAGTGTTGTAATTAAAATGAGGTAAAATTAGCTCATCACATATATACGCTACCAAATGTAAAACAGATAGCTGGTGGGAAGCAGCCGCATAGCACAGGGAGATCAGCTCGGGGCTTTGTGACCATCTAGAGGGGTGGGATAGGGAGGGTGGGATAGGGAGGGTGGGAGGGAGACGCAAGAGGGAGGAGATATGGGGACATATGTATATGTATAGCTAATTCACTTTGTTATAAAGCAGAAATTAACACACCATTGTAAAGCAATTATACTCCAATAAAGCTGTTAAAAAAAACTATAAAAAAAAATTAGCTCATCAGATATTGTGTATACACACTCTCCCCATCAGTGGCCTTTGTTTTGTTTATGGTCAATTACATTTTCAAACTGGAATTCTCAGAAGAATCTATCAGATGAATGGACATGAAAGGAAACCAACCAAGGACTTGAGCTGGCTCTAAATTGACCAGGAAACACTCAGAAAATATTTTCAAGCAATGAGAGAAATTAATTTTCCAAGGTGGAGATTTTGGGTTGTGATTAGTGTTCTATGCTATTTGAATGACCACAGAATTATGGGAGCCGAAGGGGGCTTGGATGCATTAAAAAGGAATTGTCTGTGTTTCTCTGTCTGGAGTCCAGGCCACGCAGGAAAGAGAAAAGGGGACATTCCCCACTCCCTGCCCACCGCCAAAGAAAACCAATTCCTTAATGATGACCTGCAGGCATAGATCATCATTCATTCCAATTGGTCTTTGCTATGTGATGACTTAATCTATCATGAGGGCATCTTCAGGGTTAAAATTACATTTTGTGAGGCTTCCCTGGTGACGCAGTGGTTGAGAGTCCGCCTGCCAATGCAGGGGACACGGGTTCGTGCCCCGGTCCAGGAAGATCCCACATGCCGCGGAGCGGCTGGGCCCGTGAGCCATGGCCGCTGAGCCTGCGCGTCCGGAGCCTGTGCTCTGCAACGGGAGAGGCCACAACAGTGAGAGGCCCCCATACTGCAAAAAAAAAAAAAAAAAAAAAAATTACATTTTGAGCCTAGAAACAACTCCTTCCATAAATATTGTTAAAGAATAATTAAAGAGGTACAGGGAGGGACTTCCCTGGTGGCACAGTGGTTAAGAGTCCACCTGCCAATGCAGGGGACATGGGTTTGAGCCCTGGTCCGGGAAGGTCCCACATGCCGCGGAACAACTAAGCCCGTGCGCCACAACTACTGAGTCTGCGCTCTAGACCCTGTGAGCCACAACTACTGAGCCCTAGTGCCACAACTACTGAAGCCTGCGTGCCTAGAGCCTGTGCTCCGCAGCAAGAGAAGCCACTGCAATAAGAAGCCCGTGCACCGCAATGAAGAGTAGCCCCCACGCGCTGCAACTAGAGAAAGCCCACGTGCAGCAACGAAGACCCAACACAGCCAAAAATAAATTAATTAATTAAAAAAAAAAAAAGAGGTACAGGGAAAGGTGCTGGTGATGGGGAAAACATTCTCACCATGGGGCTCTTGTTTGCCTTCTGCTGTGGTAGAATACAGCTTTCTTCAACTGGATAAAGTAATCATGAGATTTGTCGGGTGCTCCCTTTATTTGGGGCGTGAACACTGATCTGTTCTGGGAGGGGGCTCTTCCGCCCCAGCCTGCCCCCCCCGCCTCTCCCCACTGCCCCCTGGTGGTGTTGGGCTATAGCTGGAGTTAGCCGAACTCAAGGGTGAGACCCCCAACTTCAAGTTCAGAGGATTCCCCCAAACTCTCTCAGGTTCGATAATTCACTAGAACACCTCTCAGGACCCAGGAAAGCACTGTGCTTGCAATTACAGTTTTATTAGAGCAGAAGGGTACACGTCAGAACCAGCCAAAGGAAGGCTTTGGCTTTTGCCAAGTCTGGGAGGCGTCCAGATGTGAAGCTTCCGCCATCCTCTCCCCGAGGAGTCCTGACGCCGTTAACCCTCCCAGCCATGATGTGTGACAATACTCCGAGTACATTGCCATACCATAGACTGGGGGCTTAAACAACAGAAATGTATTGTCTCACAGTCCTGGAGGCCAAAAGTCCAAATTCAAGGTGTCGGCAAGGCTGGTTTCTTAGGGCTGTGAGGGAAGGATCTGTTCCAGGCCGTTCTCTTAGCTTCTGAAGTTCCGGCTTATGGTGACTAACTCTAATTTTCACACGCTATTCTGTGTGTGTGTGTGTCCATATTTCCCCCTTTTTATGAGGACACCAATCATATTGGATTAGAGCCCACCTTACTTTAACTCTGTAAAGACCCTATCCCTAAGTAAGGTCACATTCCGAGGTAGGGGGCTTTAGGACTTCAACATATGAATGGGGGAGGGGGAGACACAATTGATCCCATAACACAGTAGCACCCAACCTGCATCGCAGCTTCCCCTGGTGGTGGCCAGAGCCCTTCTACCATGGAATTACCCCTCCTACAAGGCTCCTATGCGCCTTTAAACAGTTCCAACCTGCCCCTGGAGAGGCAGGCTGGCATCAGACGCCAGGGCCAGGGCTTTTATCCAGGCCATTGTTACAGATGGTGCCGCTTCTCAGCAGTGTCCCCCCTGCGCTCCCCACCTCTCTCCGGCCAGAAGCCTCATGTGATCAGGGGCCCCACCAGCTGCTGGCTAGGAGGGAAGGTGGGTGTCTGCAGTCATCTGCTGGGGATAGGGGGGCCATTTATTTGGGGGGCTCCCTGACAGAGCAGGGGGGGAGGCACCAGGTGTCCAGCCTGTGTCTAGCCTCAGACATGCCTGCAGACACAGCAGCAAGGGGTCATGATTTAACCAGAAATCAGGTCCTTGCTCTTGGCAATAGGGTTATTCTCTTTCCTGGCCTTTTCCCCCAGCCATTTAAAAGGTTCCCGTGGGTGTATCTCATGGGCACATCCCATGGGTGTGTCCCACCCTTATTCCTTCTCAATATGCAAAACACACCTGCAGCTGACCCTCACTTCTGCGGATGGCAGCTTGGAACGGCCAGGAATTGCACATCTGTTCCCAGTACCGACCTGAAGAGCATCTAACTGTGTTCCTTTGATGCCCCGTGTTTATTTCTCTCTTGACAGATTGTGGGCTCATAGCTCAATTAAGTGAAGGTAAACTAGATGACTTATATTCCCCAGCAAAGGCCAATGCAAGCACCTTGTGCCTTTGAGTCAGGCTTCTCGGTGCCTCTGAAAGACCCTGAAGGCCATGGGCCCTGAGGACTTGCTGGGGCATGGGAGCAAGTCAGATAGCATGTCCCCACATCTGGCTGGGATGAAGCTCCCCAAGGGTATGAGGATCTGTCAGTCAGAGAAAACAATACTGGCTACTGCTGGTGCTGGGTCAAGGGCAGCCTTGGGCCCAAGGGACCCCAGCCCAGGAACTGTCCTGCATTTGGGTTGGGGTGGGTGGAGGACAGACAGTGCAAGTACAATGGCATGTGGGGACCCTGCAGTGATTGTAATAATCATCACAGCTGTCCCTCACTGAGGGTTTACACCAGCCTGAGCCCTCCATATGCACCATCTCCTTTACTTTGCACAAAATCCCTACAAGGTCTGTGTTATTACTACCACCTTATAGATGAGGAAACTGGCTGGGACAAGTTAAGTAACTTGCCTAAGGTCAAGGTCAAAGCTACAATTCACACTCAGTCCTGCCCGACTCCCAGTCTGTTCTCCATCCACCATTGTGCTCATGGCCTCCGACCTGGAGTCCAGGAAGAGCTGAGCCTGGGACCCTGAACTAGGCTCGGCAGAGAGACCCTTTGATTTCTCCCCCTCCTTCCTCCTCCAGGACCCCTGACTCCCTGCTTGCAGTCAGTAGTTTTCATCTACTGCAGGATCTGCTTCCTATAAAAACAACTTAGGAATGTGTGTCAGACCTTTATCTATATCTTTCAGGGAACTGGGAGTTCCATGACTCTGCTATGTGGCTGATTTATAGTCTAAATTGTTACCAGTTTCCCAGCCCAACAGCTACTGTATTCTTTGTTTCTACATCTTTTACTTCAAAGGACAGGGACACAGGGGCTTGTATATGGTTTCAATCCCTGCTTTTCTTTGATACTCCTCAATCTTGAGGGTAAGAATTTTGGGACAAGAAAGGTAATAAAGTGTTGATAGAGAGGATAATCATAAACTCAGTAGAAGAACTCGGTTTTAAAGGGACTCGCTTTCAAAGTGATCCTCATTTATCCATTCAACTACTTCAGAGGACAGGACAGACAGCAGATAACAACAAACAAGTGTTGGCAAGGACACGGAGCATTTGGAGTCCTCATACACTGCTGGTGGGAATATACAGGGGTGCGGCCACTTTGGAAAACAGTGACAGTTCCTCAGAACCTTAAATAGAGAGTTAGCATGTGACGCATCAATTCCACCCCAAAACAAATGAAAACATATGTCCGCATAAAAACCTGTACACAGATGTTTATAGCAGCACTATTCATAATAGCCAAAAAATAAAAACAAGCTATGTGTCTTTCAGTGGATGAACAGATAAACAAATTGTGGTCCATCCATACAACGGAAGAGTATTCGATAATAAAAAGGAACAGACGAACTGGCACATGCCACGACGTGGATGAACTCAAAAAAACACTGCACCGAGTGAAAGAAGCCAGACATAAACAGGTCCCATGTTGTATGATTCCTTTTCCATGAGATGTCCAGCATAGGCAAACCCACAGAGACATAAAGTAGATGAGTGGTTTCGGGGCTGGGGAGAGGGGAGAATGGGGAGGGACAGCTAGTGGGGATGGGTTTCTTTTGGGGGTGATGAAAATATTCTAGACTTAGATAGTGGTGATGGTCGCACGAGCTTGTGAATATACTAAAAAAAAAACCTCTGAATTTTACACTTTAAAATAGTACATTTTTTGGTGTGTAAAATATGCCTCAATTAATTTTTTTTCAAAAGTAAAGGGATATAAGACTGCTCAGGAAACTATACAATATTATTGAGAAATGGCAGATCAAATAAGTGGAGAGATACACTATGTTCAGATGGGAAGAATCAATATTGTAAAGAGGTCAATTGCCTCCAGATTGATCCATAGATTCGGGGCGTCCCCAGTCAAAATCTGGCCCCTTACCTTCCCCGTCTTAGCCCAGAGTCCCACACAGTGGAGGAGCCCCCAACCTAAGTGAACATTCTCACCTGCTTTCTGAGGGAGGGAGAATGAGATGTTGTACATGGACTCTCTCTGAGGCCTCCCTTTTCACAGCTCCGGATGGTACAGCCCAGGGAGCCAGGCTCCGAAGACCTCCCAGAATGGACTCGGAGCACGGCTGCATCATCTCCCAGCAGCAAATGTCTTGCCTCAGTGCAGCAGCCTCCAGCTACACCCTTCCTTTCAGAGTAAGTGATTCTGGGCTTCCCCCAGCTCTCACTGTGTAACTCCATGTCCTAACAACTCCTCTCACCTCCTCCTCCTCCAGTGCCCTGCTTTGCCCAGCTGATAACGACGCTGTTGCAGCATCCAGGACCACAGGGATGGAGGCTTCCCGGGAGCAGGGACGGTCTTTCCCTTTGCCGTCTGCAGCCTCCAGGTACACAGTAGGCACTCAGTGTTTGCTGAATAACTGTTAGTGCCTTGAGGCAGGCAGGCAGAAGAGACAGCCCCACAGTATAGAGCACCCAGGGAGGGGCGGCAGGAGGTGACGGCGACAGAGTAAGGCAGTGGTCAGGGCTTCTGCAGAGGGGTAAGGAGTGGGACAGAGCAGAGAGAGCCCTGTCCCAAGGGACGAGTGGGGACAAAGGCCCCAAGTCTTAGGGGCTGGCTCTGCCTTACACAGACCATGGGACCAGGCCCTTCTGGTCCAGGGAGGGGCACCAGCAAGCTTGGGAGCCTTTTCCCCCTCATGCCTGTGGTTCAGGAGGAACAGGGGCTGCCGCCACAATTCTGGGAACAGCACGTAATGGGGTGGATGAGAAATGCCTGGGGGGGCACTGCCAGCTCTTTCCCCTCCATTACCACACCCACATGGGGAGCTCCCCAGACCCCACCAGCACCCAGCGCCCCAGCCCTTCTCCCAGGCCAGCAGCACGCCCAGGCTTCTGCTTCAAGGGGCTGCGCTTCCGAAACCCCCTTCCTAATTAGTTTTCTCCCACCACACCCTGATGTGCTGTAACAACAGTGCACGAGACCCTATCTGCGGCGGACGTCACTCAGCTCCCCAGAGCATCCCGGGTAGGGAAGCACGCCTTCATTAAGCAAGTTAATTACTTGCCAGCTTGGGAGCCTGATCAGGCCTTGGGCAGGGGATGCCCTGGGCCTGCTCTGATCCCTGTAATCCCAGGGCATCCCTGATGCCGACGTGGGACCTAGCTTGAGGCTTTCTGAGCATCCCAGAATCCCGCATTCATCACTCGGCCAAGAAATCTGGCCACAGACTGGTGGGCAGAAGGAGCCTTAGTCTGGGCAGGGATGTTCATAGCAGGAGAAATGGCTTGAGCAAAGAGAAGAGAAGTCAGAGGTGGGTTCCTGCTGGTACCCAAAGCTCCTGTGAGGACTTTGCTCTGTGACATGAGCCTTCAAAGGGTTTTGAACAGAAAAGCAGGAAGGAGGGACACGACCTACCTCATGCTTTCCTTCCAGCTGCCCCGCTGAGATTCGATTGTGGGAACAGCAGTGGACACAGGAAATATGAATGCAGCGGTCTGGGGTACAGAGGATGACAGCTTGGGCGGGGGTGGGAGCGGGGGAGGTGGGATTCTGGATGCGCTCTGCAGGTGGCGCCCGTGAGACTTGCGGATGGGTTCGGTAGGGCGTGTGAGGGGAGGAGGGGAAATCAAGACAGCTGCCACGGATATGCGTGAGCAACTGGACACCGGAGTTACTATGAACGAGATGGAGGGTCCTTGCGGAAGGCTTAGGGTGGGGGAGGAGCTATTGGGAATTCAGTCTGCGGGCAAGTGAAGGAGTCGAAAAGGCAATTGTCCCTGTGAGCCTGCAGTTTCAGGCGAGGTCTGGTCCAGAGCAGTACGCTGAGTGGTCATTGATGAATTGATAGCTTTGAGGCTCACCAAGTGGGGAGAGTGTAGTCGGACGAAGAGGCCCGAGGTCCGAGCCCTGGGGCCCAGTTAGGGGGTGGGGGAGGGGCAGGGGCAGCGTGGGGGGCGGGGGCTGGGGATGAACTGTCGGATTTAGCAGCGGGGGGGTCGTGGGGCTTCAGGAGCTGCTCCCGAGGATCAGTGTGGGCAAAACCTACCTGGAAAGGGGTTTAAGAGATGAGGTGGGGGGGGCCAGGGAGAGCCTTGGAGGCTGGGGGAGTCTTGTTGCGAAGCAGAGCAGGAAGATGGGCAGAAGCTGGAGCAGGAAGTAGGGTGGGAAGGGAGGGTTTCCACGTGGCAGGAGTACCCCGTCCCCCGCCTCCCCTTCGAAGCCACACCGTGGAGTGCAAAGTCGTGATTTTACCAAATTCAGAAGGAATCCAGGCGGCCCACAAGCTACACCAACGGCCACCCCCAGACAGATGTCGTCACTTTCCCACCCGCCCGTGACTCCTTGGCGCTGCTGCAGGAACTGGCAACCCGTGCCTGCCTCCTCCCCTGCCTCCCTAGCTGAATAATTTAGGCGCTATTCTAAGTTAAAACCAAATAAAGCAATTGAGAGTGACTAATTCCTCGTGAAATTTATGTCCCCCCAGACGTCTTGCTGGTAACAATGCCGGGAGCCATTTATCCCCCTTAATTTCAGCTGTGCTGCTACTGGAAGGAGCTGTCCAGCTGAGGTAGCCTTGTCTCGTGCAGCCCAGGGGGCAGGTTGGCCACACAGCTGCCGGAGGGCCGTCCAAACCTGCAATGTACACGGGCGGGTTCTCAAGAGATGGCATCACGCGCATAGCCATTCACAAGGCCATCTCAGGACTTCACAGTTGGAAACGATGGAGGGAGAGTGCTGAGCTGAGCTGGACCAGAGACAGTGTGATATGAGCAGGTCCCCGAGGACCAGGGGCTTCAGAAAGGTGGCAAGAAGCTGCGGGGGCTTACGGTGAGCAAACATGTCTGGAAGAACATGAGTGGGGCAGGGAGAGGAGGTGGAAGGAGAGAGAGAAGGGAAGGACCCTCCTCCCCCAGGCCCCATCTCTGCCCCACTCCTCAGGCAGAGCCCTCAGCCCCCCTGGGGTCCCAGCCCCTCACCCTTCCCTGACCTCAGCCCTGTCCTGACTGGGCTGGGAGCATCTGTGTCCAGCTTATCCTTTCTCTAGGCTGGACACTCCTTGCCGAGTGGGAGTCTGGGAGAAGAGGCATCTAGCAGAGGGAACAGCCAGTGCAAAGGCCCTGAGCTCCCACATTCTTCCATGTGTTCAAACAGCAAGGAGACCAGCAGAAGTGGCAGGACCTGGGTCTGATCCATGTCGTGTTCAGCACAGGCCTGGCACGTAGTAGGAGCCTTAGGATGGCAGGTGAATGAATCGGGAAGGGGTAGATAGATATATACGTGTGGGGTAGACAGCCCTGTCCAGGCATCACTGTGGTTGTATTATGCTCTGGACCTGAAACGTGTCTGCTTCAGTGCTGTGAGCGTGGGGTGGCCATGGAGTCCTGCCTTTGTCTCCCTGAGTCCCCTCCAGGGCTGTCGGGAGCTGGGTGTCAGGACCCTGGTGATGAACCGAGGCTGTTGGTACCTTCCTGCCTGCCTGACACACAGGCACCCCTCCCACCCAGCAGGGGGCCTGGGCGTCCTCCTCTGTACGATGGGGAGGCTGGGGGGGGGGGGATGTCCAAAGTGGAGACAGGGGTGGGGGTGAAGGTCTCGGAGAACCTGGCTCTTGTAATCAGCCCTGTGGGCCGGGGCATGTTTCCTTCCAGAAAAGACTGGGGGTGGCAGGAACCTCCCTGGAGGTTCTAGGGAAGGCACTAGAGGCAGAGACAGGAGACTGGGAGCCCCACAGTCCCCAGCAGCAGGCTCTGAGTTTGGACAGGCGGCAGAACGCAGACCCTCCTCCATCCTGTGGGAGGAGCAAGGGCTGCAGGGATGGACCCTGAGGCTTCCACCCAACTGATATACGGGGCTGCTTCATTCCCTCCAGGGAACAGGGTCCCAGGGGCCTATCAGGGAGGGAGGCCTTGATTCCTGAGTAAAAGAACATGTATTGAGCACCTGTTGTGTGCTGGCACACCTCCGCAGGCCTCTTCATTAATTCTCACAAGCTTGAGGTAAGCCGTCTGTCTCCATCTTAAAAGTGGGAAACAAGCTCAGAGATGTAGTGTGACTACCCAGAGGTCACACAGTATGTGAGTGACTGAGTTGGGGTTCAAACACAGATTTCTCTGGCCCCTTGTGGATTCTACCAACGCACTGTTGGCTATCTGTTCCTGAATCCTGATTTCAAGAAATGGAAGTTTTCACGTCAGAGAAAACCTTTGATTTTCTCCTTGAAGGGATGATTCTCCTGTCCCTGGAGTTCAAAGGGGCTTCAGTTACTCTCCCTACGTCATACTTCCCAGGATGAGTCAAAGGCACTAAATTTACTGTGTTTAAAGCGACTTCTTGAGCATCCCAGCAAAGGCTCTGATTTATATCCAAGGCGTTGTTTTAAACATGTAACAAATGATAAAAATCAGTCCTGCCAATGCACCTCAAGAGAAGTCATACTAAGGGAGGAAAAGAAACGGTGAAATTAGATGTTTCGTTAAAAGATAGAGTGATGGATTAAGGCCCAGAGTGTGAATTTAGTGTGACTCGCTGAAAGAAGAAGTTGGGGGGCAGTAAATCCAAAGTGACAATCTGTGTACGGTGGACCAATATTTGTCACTTTTATTATACTTTGTTCAGAATTGGTGATGGGTCGTTATTTAAACACATACACACACCAACAATGCTCAATAAAGCTTTTAAGTGAAAGCTTCTGGTGCTAAGGATACAGGCTAAAATCTCGACTCCAACCCTCTGTGTCAACTCGGAGAACATTGCATAATGCAAGTTTCTTCCTGTCGTATCTAGAAAACATTCCAAAGGCAGAAAATGTGGGAAAGGCTCTCAGAAGATCCCCAACCACGCCCAGGAAGATAGGGAAAAGTAGCACCCACATCTTCCGAGTGGCAGAGCCCCACGCCCACCCATGCCAGCGTCCTCATCAATAACAATAGCAGTGCCAGCGATCGATCGGAGGGTCTGACATTTCTCCTGGTCACTCATTCAAAGGGCTCTGAGAGCAAAAGCGTCTGGAAGCCAGGGCGTGCTGTCTGCTCTTCGCACTGGGAGGTCACAGGTCCTGGTCTCCACCAGAGATGTTGGGGTGGATTGGATTCTTGTTCCCAGTTCTTTCCTCCCTGTAACTGGACATGGACAACACATCCATGGCCTCTGCTCTGTGACTTGCAGCATTTCTCACTGTGGGTGGGGTACATGTCCCTGCCTGGAAAAGACAACCCCCTTAGTCCCAGCCTCAGCCATATACATGCCATGTAGGTAGCACCCCACTCTGCCTTCTATTTTAAGGTAACTCCAATCACCTCCAAATCCACCCCCTAGGCCTTGTCCTCCCAAGAGACTCATGGGAAACCTGCTTCCCCTAAGGATGTAACTTTGAGTATATTTCTGTTCCCCCAAATTCGAGCTTCTGTCAGTTTTGTCAAAGGAGTCTCTTTGTCATAGTATTTTTAAAGAACTCTAGAATTTCTCTACCAAGGTTTCCCCATGGAGCCGCAGACCCAGGCCTACTTATGAAATGTTATTAGGACCCGCAGAGGCCTGTGGAGGTGGGGCAGGGGGAGGGGAGACAAAATTGGAGGTCTAGTCAAAAAGCCATTCCTTCTCTCTCTTCCCCTCTGCTCTAGATTGGCACGTGGCCAGTGAGAGGACTGTTTCATGGGGGCTCCCGGTGGCCCACGCCCCCAGCATTCACACTTTTGTGTGGTCACCTCCCATACACTCTGGGCTTGGCCATGTGACCTGCTTTGGTCAAATGGGATGTTAGCAAGCTTGACACAAGCAGAGTCTTGAACAGGACCATGCAGATTAGGGATTGTGCTCTTGGAAGATTCCCTTTTGGAACCCTAATCCACCCTGCTGGGGAGAGAGATCTGCCCGGCCAACCGCCAGCTATTCCAGCCATCCCAGCTGAAGTGCCAGGCATGTGAGTGAAGCCATCTGGAAATTTTCAACCCCAATCAAGCCTCCAGGTGACTGCAGCTGCATGGGGAATCCCAGATGAGACAAGCAGACGAACCATGCTGCTGAGCCCTGTCCAGATAACAGAATAAATAAATGGTGGTTGTTTCAAGCCAGCAGGTTGTGGGGTGGTGTGTCACACAATGTGGTGGATTGAAATATGTCCGTAAGTTTTTTGACACTCCCCTCCAAAGAAAACGAAGCCTAATTCTTCTCCACTTGTATGTGGACTAGACTTAGTGACTCACTTCTAATGAATAGCATAAGGTGGAAGTAATTGTGTAAGACTTCTGAGACCAGGTCATAAAAGGCATTGCAGCTTCCTTGTCTCTGTCTCTCATAGCTCACTTTGGGGAAAGCTAGCTGCCATGTTATGAGGACACTCAAGCAGCTCTATGGAGCGGTCCACACGTGAGGAACTGAGGCCTCCCACCAACAGCTGTGAGAGTGAGCCATCTTGGAAGCCAATCCTCCAGTCCTGTCAAGCCTTCAGAAGACAACAGACCCCACCAACATCTTGACTGCAACCTCTCAAGAGACCCTGAACCCAAACCACCCAGCTAAGATTCCTGACTCTAAGAAACTGTGTGAGATAATAAATGTTTATTATTTGGAGCTGGTAAGTTCTGGGGCAATTTGTTATGCAGCAATAGATAACTGATACACACAGCAAGAGATGACTAAAGTAGCCAGTGTGCTCTGGTACCACTCCGCAGGTTGTCTACACACTGGAATATGACATGGTAAATGGCCTCTGCTCCAAGCTCTCTGAGGGCCACCCAGCTGTCCTGGCCATCCCAGAAACACCCCCTGGAAATCCCAAACCTTCTTTTGATCCTTCAGTTATAAAGGGGTCCTCCTTGGCCTGGCAGAGGTCCTGCAAAACCCTGGACCCTGCCGTGGCATGTGGCACAACTATTTTGACATCCCCCTATCCCACTCATCCTGTTGGTGGAGGGATGCCCATCAGGGCATCACAGAAAGAGTCTCTGTGTTGACCTGCCACCCCATCCCCCCAAATCAGCCACTTTCATACACTGCTGACAGGAGTACATAGTGGTACAACCCTCCCACGGAAGGAATTTTTATCACAGCTAACAGAACTTCGGGCATTTTCCCTGAACCCAGCCATCCCACTTCCAGAAATCAACCCTGAAGATACACAGCCAACAATACTACACAGAAATTCTGGGAAGTGATTGTAGCACGATCTGTAGAAACACTCATACCACAGAGAGCTGTCGAGAAACCTACGGTCTGTTCACATACTGGATGCTATGTAGTTGTTTAAAAAAAAAAATGAAGATCTCTATGTCCTGATGTGGAGGGATTTCCAGAATGTATTGTGAAGTAAAAAAAAGCAAGGTAAGAAAGAGTATTTACTCTGGAGTTATTTTTTTGTGTAAGAAAGAAAGGAAAAGAAACACATATATACATGTATCTGCTAGTTTTTACAAACAGAAACACTGGAGGATAATCTCAAAATTAATGAAATTGGTTACGCACGGGGCTGGGGCTGGTTGGGGAACTTCTTTGACTGCACCTTTCTTTTTCTTTTTTTTTTTTTTTTTTCCGGTACATGGGTCTCTCACTGTTGTGGCCTCTCCTGTTGCAGAGCACAGGCTCTGGACGCGCGGGCTCAGTGGCCATGGCTCACGGGCCTAGCCGATCCGCGGCACGTGGGATCCTCCCGGACCGGGGCACGAACCCGTGTCCCCTGCATCGGCAGGCGGACTCTCAACCACTGCGCCACCAGGGAAGCCCCTTGACTGCACCTTTTTAATACAGTTTTCACTTTTGTATCAAAAATTAACAAGGTTGGGGGAAATGCCTAAAAATAATTAGGAACATAAATAAATGAACCACACTGTATATCAAACTGAAAACATAACCATACAGAAGAGATTTTTTTAAAAAATAGTTAATAGTTACTCCAAGTTTTAAAAAATTCCCCTCCAGTTTCTTTAATGGACTAGGCAAGCTTAGTCCATAACAAGCATCCAATAAATGCTTTTGGGAGTAAATGAATGAATGAATGAATGAATGACTCAAGGACAAAGGCTGGAAGCTGAGAGTCCTGCTTTCCCCTCCCAGGGGTCTCTGCTTGGGTCACAATTTATATAATGTAAGGTCTGTTAAGATCAGTTTCATATCACAAAAATGAGCCGCAGGTGGTGTCTGTGGCCCACACTCCTATGGCCCCCCGAACAAGATTTTAAAATCTCACCCTTGCTGGCTTCTTCCCCTTCCCTTTCCTGTTTTCCCCACCGCCTTACCAGCCTCCCATGGGAGACTTCCCTTAATAAAACACTTGCTATTTTATTTGTTTGTTTTTGTTTGTTTGCTGTCATCACAAAGTACCACAGGCTGGGCAGCTTAAACAACAGAAATGTATTGTCTCCTGTTTCTGGAGGCTGGAAGTCTGAGGTCAAGGTGTTGGCAGGGTGGGTTCCTTCTGCAGCCTCTCTCCTTGGTTTGTCGACAGCTGTCTTCTCCCTGGATCCTCACGTGGTCTTTCCTCTGTGCGTGTCCCTGTGTCCAAATGTCACCTTTTTAGAAGGACACCAGTCATACTGGATGAGGGCCCATGCTAATGACCTCATCTTAACTGAATCATCTGCAAAGGCCCTCTTTCCAAATTCACATTCACAGGGATTGGGGTTAGGACCTCAGCATCTTCTGAGGACACAATTCAACCCCTAACACTTGCATATGATCCTGCCTTAGACAAGGGCATTGCTGGTCGCTAGCAGGACTGTTGTGAGGATTAATTATCAATACACATCAAGCATTAACAACAGTGTTGGGGGAAAAGCAAGTACGTGGTTGTTATATTTATTATTATGTATCGAGGCATGGTCTCCACCCTCAGAATACCCTAGTGCTGGCCACTGCACTGGTGCCGTCCCAATGGGACACCTACCAGTCATTTTTCATCCTGTCCTCAATCTCGGCTGCTTGCCAGGCTTACCAGTCTCACGACCGAAAGTGAAGGTCTAGTTCTGTGTCTTTGAGCTCAGAAGAGGCAAAACCCACCTAGGAACAATCGAAGGACAACAGTAGTCTCCTTTCAGAATGCCAGCAGCCTCCACGCTGTGCTGTAGACGTGATCATAAAAGTTACAACGCTCCACCGCCCCCTGGTAACATTTACAAACGTATATGGGATTTAACATCAAAAAACGCCCAAGGAGGAGGCGCCCGTGCTGAGTCGGCAGATATCAGGATCTTAAGGGATTGGGGCAGGAGGCTGGCACTATACATGCTGCTGTGAAGTCCGTGGGGGCAGCTTAGGAGGAGGGCTGGGGGAAGGGAGCGGTCCTCTCTTCGCCCAGGCAACACACAGACTCGTGGCCACTTTCGCAGGGGCCCCGGGCGGGTATCCATCCAGGTCCACCCAGCAGGTACGTGTCCTGACCCCACGATTCAGTCGGGCTTTGAGAACCTTGCCCCCCGCACTTCCCCCTCATCAAACATTATTTCAATGTGGTTGGGCGAGGCAGGAGGCAGCCCTGAGTGCGTGGTAGGCTGGGCCGCAGCTCTCGGCTCAGTTCAAGGTCCAGAGGTTCCCTGCGCCGCTGCCAAATGAAATAACGCATTTGTGCATGAAAAGAGAAGCCTCAGAACAAAAGACAGAGAACTGTGCGTGTCCCGCTCTTGGCCTTGGTGATGCTTGACATTTCTGGGAAATGAATTTAGTGCAAAACCCAACAATTCAAAACCTTGTGCCAAACAACCGCTGCGAATAGAACCGGTGGGAGCAGAAATAACGTGAAGAGGCAGCGCGTCCTAAAATAGTCCCCGATGGCTGCTGCGTGCACGGGAGCAGAGGGAGGCAAGTCGTCAAGGGAGCTTTATTAAAGCGGAGCCCGAGGCTGGAGCTAGGGCGGGCTATTGAGAAACGCGAGTGCGTGCGTGGGCGGCGGCGGAGGAGAGGAGTTGTTGTTCTGATGAATTCAGTCACCATCTGCGAACGCCCAGCAAACTGTCCACATCCAACTTCCGGTCCCCCAAGGCCTGGCCGCTGGCCAAGCCGTGGCCACCGTGTCCCACGGCGCATCCCACAGGTCCCACCCACTCAACCTGCCCAGAATGGACTTCTCTCCCTGCCCCCACAGCACACCCAAAAGTGACTCCTCCCACCACGCCCCATCTTCCCCTCTCCACACCCCCATCCAACTTGCCATCTCCACACCTGCCATGTAGAGGCAGCCTTGGGCCACTAGGATGGGTACAGGCTTGGAAGCCACGCTGCCAGGGGTCTGGGTTCAAATCCTGCCTCTGCCACTTATTGGTCATGTGTCCTTGAGCAAGTTCATTTCTCTGAGCCTCAGTGTCCCCTTCTGTAAAATGGGTGTAACAGCAGCACCTGCTTCCTGTGACTTAAAATTTGTCACAGCATAGAGCTGTGCCTGGTCCAGGTGAACTCAAAAAAAGTTGACTATCATTATTGTCGTTAGTATTAGTATCTCATCGATCTCAGTATGCCCTGTTTCTCTGTCCCCACTGTCCCTTCCTGCAGAACTGCTCAGACCACCTCCAGTCATTCATTCATCCTTCCCTTCCCCTCCTGGCAGCCAGGGAAGGAGCCAGCAGGTGGGGTCCACTCCTGGCCAGGGCCATACCTACTCCCCATCTCAGAGGTCTGAGGAACAGCCCCTGCTCTCCCCTTAAGACCCTTCCAGCCCTTCCTGGCCCCCACATACTCTCACCTTGGAGGATGTAGTTTATTGAATAAGTGTCCCCCCAAAATTCATGTTCACCCCAAACCTCAGACTGTGACCTTACCTGGAAATAGGGTTTTTCCAGATGTCATCCAGTTAAATTCAGTACACACTAGATTAGGGTGGGCCCTAAATCCAAGGACAGGTGTCCTTATACTAAGATGGGGAGACAACACAAAAAGGTACACTCAGAGAAGGTGGCCATGCACGGACACAGACAAAGATTGAAGTGATGTGGCCACTAGAAGCCAGAAGAGGCAAGGAAGTCTCCTCCCCTAGAGCCTTTGGAGGGAGTATGGCCCTGCCCACACCTTGGCTTTGGACTCCTGGCCTCCAGACTGTAAGAGAATGAATGTCTGTTATTCGAAACCACCGGTTTGTGGTCATTTCTAACAGCAGCCCCAGGAAACTAAGACAAGGCCATTCCACCTTGTGAGCAACTTTGTCCCTCATTGAATACCATTTACAACCAACAACATAGGAGTCAAACCATGTCCCTGCCGACTAGCAGCCTTACGTGACATTTTGTAGATGTTTCATTAAACTTCTATTGATTACGATTTTGCAATTTCTTTTCCATATTTCGCAGCCAATGATTGCTTTCCCCAGGTTTCAAATGTTTCTTCGGCCTTTGAAAATCCTACAGCCCAAGGGCCCCATGCCTATGAGGCCTGGTAGATGGAACACTCCACCCACTACAGCCTGGCCACCTCCGCTCCTGTAGGTGCCCTGGGGACAACAGCCAGGTGACCCGGCCCTGGCCAACGGAGCCCTGCAGAGCCCCATAGAAGTCCAGAAGAGGGGCATGGGCTGTCAGTCAGCAAAGACCCTTTCTAGCACCACCAGCCTCCTCCAAGGCTCTGGAGTATGGTAGGGATGGAGACATGGGGAGAACAAAGGTCAGTGCCTGACCTTGGGGACAGGCCCCCAGCCTGCCCTGCCTTCCCTTTGTTGATTCCTCTCCCCTACCCTTTGCTTCAGCAGCTCCCTCTTTGCAGCTGTCCTGTGCCCCTGAGCTTCTGCCTGTCCACCACCTGGAGGGCCCCTCCTCCTTTTCACTCCACTCAACACTGACTATGTTCGTGAGATCCTCCTGGAACCTCCAGCCATGTCCCTCCAGAGCAGACTCAAGTGATGCTGCGTTTTCTTGCAGCAGCAGAGGAGAGGAGTGGGAGTGCACTCTCCAGCCCCTTGAGGTTCATCCACCCACAGGCCCGGATCCCACTCCACAAGGATGCAGCAATGGGAGGACCCCGACACTTCCCCTGGGGGGTCAGAAATACAGAAAGCTGGGAGGGCACCTGGGGGCCGTGGACACACCTGTTCAAGCAAAACAAAGGCGCACACCTTGGGTCTGAATCAGGGAAAGCTACGGCCGCACAAGTTAATGAGCCTGGCGTGGGCTGCGTGGGCTCCCTGTCTCTTAATAAAGAAGTATTGGGCTTCCCTGGTGGTGCAGTGGTTGAGAGTCCGCCTGCCGATGCAGGGAACGTGGGTTCGTGCCCAGGTCCAGGAAGCCCACATGCCACGGAGCGGCTGGGCCCGTGAGCCATGGCCGCTGAGCCTGCGCGTCCGGAGCCTGTGCTCTGCAACGGGAGAGGCCACAACAGTGAGAGGCCCACGTACCACCAAAAAAAAAAAAAAAAAAAAGTGTTCCCGCCGGTGCTGGGTCTCAGGTGGCTGAGCAGGGATCAAATAGCACCTGGAGTGACCATTATTTGTCTCCCATGCTTTCTCGCCACCTCCTGTGGCCATAACTCTCCTAACCATTATCTCACAGGCTGTGAGATAATGAAAATCCTACAGCCCAAGGGCCGCATGCCTGTGAGGCCTGGTGGATGGAACACTCCACCCACCTGGCCACCTCCTGCACGCTCGCGCACCCAGGCAGTAAAGCGGAAGCTGCGGGTTGCGGGGGGCCAGCCGGCTCTGCCTGGCCAGTTCCACCTGCTCTTGTCGTCCTTGCGTCCTGCTCAGCTTTCACATCCCTTCATCCTCCATCCTTCCTTGGGCATCACATCTGCCTCCTCTGTGGACCCTGGAAAGTTCCCAGCCACCCCCAACCCATCTCCTAAGAGTCACCTGTCTGCCTGCCAGCGAGGAAGTGCCTGGCCTGTGGCAGGACTGGGCCAGCGATCATGATACCTGCAGAGCGAATGAATGAGGTGGATCCCCCCGAGCCGGGAGGAGGCCCAAGCTACCCCCACCAAGGGGGCCAGTTTGCTCTCTTCATTGCTGACTTGGAGCCATTGCTGGTGACGTGTGACCTCTCCCGGGGGGAAACAGAACCCCAGCTCCCACCCATCTTGGGACACTTAACTTTCCAGTCTTTCAGGGTATCCACCTGTAATAGGGGTCCTCACATCACCATCCCAGCCCTGCACCGTGGCTGTGGGATGGGAGTTACTCCCCACACGTGGGTTGGCCCCCCCAAAGCTTGCACCATTTTATTGGATTCCACTTGAAAACATGAAGATAAACGGCAGCTAAGATGCCCAATCTCTACGGCTCTTTCCGTCATAAAGCTCCGAGTTCTCAATGTCTACGCCAAGTCACTTTTAATTTCTTTTTAACTAAGAATTAGCTCGGAGGTAATTGCTTCCATCACGTTGATGGAAATCAAGATGAAGTAAATAAAATGAAAAGCAAAACTGAACCTGAACGTCTTCCTCGTTGCCTTTGAATAATACGATGACAAAAAACTATTTGACCTCCCAGGCTTGGAGTTTTTGTTGTTGGACATCTAGAAAGGAGATGTAATTATAGGGCCCATTTATCAAAAAGATTAAGGAAATCAGGGAATGGGAATTGGTTTGCAACAGTTCTGGAAATTATATCAACGTGACCCTTTGGTTCTGCATTTTTCACTCTGTGTCCAGCAAGGTTCTCGAATTCTGAAGTTTTCCTCCCTCCCTCCCAGCTCCCCAGATCAATACTCATGAATAAGGTTGATCCTGAGGGGCTGTGGGAGCAAGAGGCCAAAGAGAGGCCCCTGCCTCCCATCCCAGGACGGGGGGTGTGGGGGGTGGGATGGAAGCCCCGTCAACTCAGTGCAAGGCTGGCTGGCGGGAGAAAGACTTGTTTTCCTCAAACTGTGTTACCAAGGATACAGCATCCAGTCCTTGGGATCTGAATGAAAGAGCCTGGTTTCCGGGGGTTTTTGTGCCTTTCATAATTTAGAATACGTTTGGTTTTCATTTGCAACCGGCCTGCCAGCCCGTCCTCCCCACATCTCTGTGAACTCGCCCGTAACGTGAATAAATCAAACTCTCTCAGCTCCAGCTGCCTCACGGGGAGGAACTTGGGGTGTTAGGAGGATCAGAGGATTCTCCTGGTTTGGGGGTTCTCAAGACTTACCCTGGGAGTGTTTCCAAAGGACTTTTACAAAATGCACACTCCTGGTTCCCACGCCCTGGGTGAGGTCCAGGCAGGTTTTGTGGAAGTTCCCCGGATGGTTCTGGGGCACATCTTAAGAAACAAGTCCAGCACCCCTACTTCAAGCGAGGCAATGGGGGCCCTGTGGGACTGGGGAGGGGTAGGGGGAAGTGGCCAGGAGCAGATGGTCATTAGCAGCAGACCCTGACCTAACCACCCTGACAGTGCAGGGGAAACGGGAGCAGAGGTGTCGTCCCTGGCTCTGCCTCTTGCCAGCTGTGTGACCTTGGGCAAGTTACTCGATGTCTCTGTGGTCAACTTCCTTAGCTGAAATATGGGGACAGTACAGCCCGTCCTTTTGCTGGGCTGGGGTGAGGCTTACAGGAGATTACACCAGTGTGTAATGGGACCCCCCCACCAACGTCCAGTATCATTATGTCCAGCACGTGTCTTTGTTGATCCTGCACCATAATGAAATGGGGCTTTGGAGGTGCTGTTCCCACAGTCCCCAGGGCTTCTGCCTTAGCTGGCCACTCTAGACGTTTCCAGGGATGGCTATTTCCTGACACCATCCTGGCCCTGTCTGCCCTCCAGGGAACAGTGAGCCAGGCGGGATGCCCAGAGGGCCCTGGCTGCCGGGCCACCCTGCTTGATGGTTTCTGGGCCTGGAGATGGGCACGAGGTTTCCCCTCATTGGCTGCTTGGGGCGTCATCTTTGCACACACAACCCCTCTGTCAAAGGCTCTGAAAACCCCATGAGTGCTTTCCTGGAAAAGAGTTCCCCATCCTGAAAGCTGTGTTTCCTAGGCCACCATGACAAATGGCCACAAACTGGGTGGCTTAAGACAAATTCATCTTCCCACAGTTCTGGAGGCCAGAAGTCCAAAGACAAGGTGGCAGCAGGGTTGGTTCTTTCTGGAGGCTCTGAGGGAGAATCCATTCCATGCCTCCCTTCTCTTCCGGTGGCTGCCGGCAATCCTCGGCATTCCCTGTCTTGCAGAAGCATCACCCCAATCTCTGCCTCTGTCATCACATGACCTTCTTCCCCCATGAGTCTGTGTCTTCTCTTTTGTCTCTTGTACGGACACTTGCCACTGGATTTAGGGCCCACTCAGTGAATCCGGGATGATCTCATCTTGAGATCATTTAATTACATATGCAAAGACCCATTTTCCAAAGAAGGTCCCATTCACAAGTCCTGGAGGTTAGGACTGAATATATCTTTGCGGGCCACAATTCAACCCACTGCAGAGGGGTTTCAATGCCTGTATTTCCTTGATTCTAAGATTCTCTTTCCTCCCACATTTTAATGTTTAACTCCACATGTATCTTAAAACCAGTGATCAACTCCAGTGCAGTCCTTCTGCCTCCCCACAAGCTATTATTAAATCCATGGTAGTTGTGTTTCTCATCTATTGTGAATTGACATAGTTCCAGGCTCTGGTCAAAGGAAGGTCTCAGGGCCTCCGGGCTGGGGTCTCTTCTTGCTGGATGCTGGAGATGGGAAGGCCCGAGGCCAGCCCAGTCTCTCTTCCTCTGCCTCAGCAAGGCCACTTGCCAGCCAAGGTGGGGCCCCTCAGATTGAGCCTCCAAGGGCTCTGGGCCAGATCTCCTCTCCAGCGGGGGCCAGCTCTGCTTTCTCACCACTCCTGACGGCTGTTGGTTCTGCGGCCAGCGCCCCACACCCTACGGCTCTCCAGGCGCAGGGTGGTGGGGGGAAGGGCCTGCAGCAAACCCCGCAGCAAGTACTTTCCATTCATTCTCTCACTTGTTCGCATGAAGCAAATAAATAAGTAAGAAACCCAAGTCTAGCCAGCCAGCTTAATCTTCATAACTGGGTCTACATCCAAGGCCCCTCATCCTCTCAAAATTCACAGCCACCTGGTATTAATGTCCCTTTGATGCCTTTCACAGCTGGACCCGGATACTTCCTGGTTTGGGACAACGGGGCATTTGAATTTTTTCAATGGCAGCCTCTAGAAGCTAATTAGGCCATTACTCTTCAAAGATTTAATTTGCTTTGATGGCCCCATCTATAATTATATTTCCAAACAGCTTCTATTTAATTACTGCACAAAATGAATGAGGTCCTTGAGCAATTTGAGTCTGATAAACTCACTTCCTGTTTTAGTTCCCGAGACAAAGAAAGACACAGGCGGAGGGGGAAGGCAGATGGATGGGGTTAGGGATGGGGGCTGACTGACACCTAGGGAGGTAGCTGTCCCCGCCAGAAGTGCTGCAGGGATCGTGTGGCTGCGACCACAGCAGGAAGGGCCACGGTGGGAAAGATGAGGTGGGAATCAACAGATGTTTGGGGGTAGGGGGGGCATTGTCCCTAGAAGGGAAGCCCCAGGAGCGCAGGGATTTTGATCTGTCTTTACTGCTGTAGTCCATGTGCCCTGAGCAGAGCTTGGCCGCCAGCAGGTGCTCAGCGAACACCTGTTTAGCAGGTGCATTGGGTAGACTTGACGGGAGTCTGGGTTCTTACAGCCTGAGCGAGGGTGTTGCTGGGAGAAGGCAAGCTGGCCCTCGGACAGCTGATCCCCTAGTGAGCCTTTTGCACCAGGGCAACTGCGGTTGAACAGCCCAGCATCCGTTCCCCCTTCTTCTAGGGGTGGCACCCTTGTTCTGTGTTGAGGGCCCACCTCGCCCCCTGAACTCTGTCCCAATGGATGTCACGGGTTGAATCGTGTCTCCCCTTCCCACAGGCATGTGTTGAAGTCCTGACCCCCCATTTCTTCGGTGTGTGACCTTACTGGGAAATAGGGTCATGGCAGACATCATTAGTTAAGATGAGGTCGTACTGGAGGAGGGTGGGCCCCAATCCAATATGACTGGTGTCCCTATAAAAAGGGGAAATTTGGACACAGACACACATACACAGAGAGGATGCCATGCGAAGATTGGAATGAGGCTGCCAGAAGCCAAGAAACTATCAGAAGCTCGGCGAGAAGCCTGGAACGGGTCCTTCCCTAATGCCTACAGGGAGGGAGAACAGCCCTGCTGACACCTTGCTCTTGGACATCCGACCTCCAGAGCTGAGAGACAGTACATTTTTGGTGTTTAAGCCTCTCGGTTTGCAGTATTTTTTTTTTTTTTTTTTTTTTTTTTGGTACTTGGGCGTCTCTCTGCTGTGGCCTCTCCCGTTGCGGAGCACAGGCTCCAGACGCGCAGGCCAAGCGGCCATGGCTCACGGGCCCAGCCGCTCCGCGGCACGTGGGATCCTCCCAGACCGGGGCACAAACCCACGTCCCCTGCATTGGCAGGCGGACTCCCAACCACTGCGCCACCAGGGAAGCCCGGTTTGCAGTGTTTTTAATGGCAGTCCTAGCAAACTCCTACAGTGAGAGTGTCAATCCCGACGCCCTCACCTGCTCCCGCCAGGATGCTACTCAGGTGCCCCCTCCCTGAAACGTGACTCCCATGTCCATCAGTGAGCCCTGCCCTTTTCCACCGACTGGGTAATTCTCCTGTGGGCAACTTCTCTCCCGCCTCCCCCTTCAACTCTCTGATCTACCCCCAGAACCTCCTGAGAACTTCTGGGGGCTTACTGAATTCAGAAGGTTTTTTTGTCTCGTTGTCAGTCAGATGTTCCTGATTGACACCAGAACCAAGAGCTGCCCCTTGTGAGGCAGGTCTCCAGGCAGGGAGGGGACGAAAGCTCCCGGCCTGCCTGCGCAGCGGGCTTGCTCACGATGGCATCATCTGCTCCCTCTTGCCCCAACCACACACGTTATTCAGCTCATCTAGATCGTGTGTTTGGTGTAAGGGATGTGCAGTGAATAGGGCAGCGGGAAGGGAGATGATCAAGTAAGCAATTTCAGTACAGTGGGGTAGGCATTGTGACAGGTAGGAGGGCGCCCTGTGGGAGCACAGATGAGGGGCACCTAACTCCTTATGGGTGGGGTGGGTGGTCAGAAATGAGGACGGAGCAGGGCTGCCAAAGGCAGGAGAGGATGGAGCTAGGGTGACCAGCTGTCCCGTTTGCCTGGGACTGTCCTGATTGTAGCATTAAAAGCCCCGGGTGCTGGGAAGGCCCATCGTGCCAGGCAACCTGGGGGGTCGGTCCCCCAGGACAGGGCACGAAGGGGATTGTTTGTGGCTGGAGTGGAGAGTAGGGCGAAGTGGGGAGGAAAGTTGAGAAGAGGCAGCATCGCCAGGGGCCTTGCAGCCCAGGGAAGAAGGTGCAGGTCTTAGAGCTAAGAGGCAGGAAAAGCTTTGGAGAGTCTCCTGCAGATGCGTGATGTGACAGGAGCTGTAACTTTCCCGAGGACCCCTCTGCCTGCTGTGGAGGGTGGAGCGCATGGGGCAGGAGGGGCGGGGAGATGCCTCCACATGGGGACAAAGCTGCGGAGGCTCGGGCAGGTTAGGCCTCCAGTGGCCAGGGAGGGTGATTCAAGCAGTGATTCTGAGCCTTTCTTGGAGGGGAGGGTGGCGACAGACATGCTCTGAGATGCTGAGGAGCGCCACGGACACTCTCCTCCAACAGACGCACACGGCTGCCCGCACGCATCGCTTTTCTCAGGCACACGGACGCTGTTGCGGGCAGTTTCAGGGCTTTTGCAGACCCCCGAGATCCAGCCACTCCTCACCTCCTGCCCATCTCCAGCCTGGCCCCTCTGGTCACCCGTCCCTCCAATAAACCCCTCTGTGCTCAAGCTAATTGCCAGGTCAGCTTTGTTCAAGTCAGTTTATACCTACACCAAGTCGGTGGTGGACCCAGGGTTCAAACATGGGTAGATCGGCTGCCCAACACGTTGCATTTTCTCCTGTCTCGATGCCTGCGGGGTGTGTGTGTGTGCGTGTGTGTGAGAGAGAGAATGAGAGAGAGGTTTGACACTCCCCTTTTTATCTGAAGATCATATTACAGACGAAGGAGCAGCCTGCACTTGACTGAAATACAAACGTGTAAGCAATTCTGTTCCATTGCAGAAGCTCCAGCGAGGAAATAGTCCCTGATGTGATGTGCTGTGACGGATCCTCGGGGCAGCTGGAGAGATGTGCTTTCTCTTCTCTAAGGGGAGGTCACCCGTCTCTGACTTTACCACCAGCGTGCAGAGCCCAGGAAAAGAAATCGCATATTGAAAGTGTCCATCGTGACACTGTCCCCAGAAAGCAGACAGGGATCAACTAGGAAAACACACGGTAAATAACACGACCCAGGAAGGGAGGGGACTTCCCTGCTTGCTCGTCAATGTGTCAGGTGTTGCTTATTGGGAGGGGGGTTTAAGGTGTCTGGAAAGGAGTCACACATGTTTGGGACTCCTGGGGAGGTGGATGTCACAGAGATGCTGATGCAGCCTGGAGATGCTGGATGCTGGTCCGGGGTGATTTCCGGGGGTCCTAAGACTGATGTGAACTGTAACTTACACGAACAGAAAACTCCTAAGCTAGGGCTTTAAAAGCACTCGGTGTTTTAACGGCCAGCAGCCAGAGGTCTGGCATTCATCAGCAGGAGCTCGGCCTGGACAGCAGAGGGGCCCTCTCTGTGCCAAAATACTGTCACCGCCCGCGATGCAAACCCACACGCTGGGATGAAACATAACAGGTCTGGCCCTGGCCCCTAGCCCTTGAGCCAAGCCACTGGCTGCCATCCTGTGTCCTGGACCCTTCAGGGACCCTCTGGCTGGGGCTTCCCTGCCCTGAGCAGTGCTGTTGCCTCGGACACTGGCCCAGCTGCCCGGCCATCATTCTCACTGCCTGCAATGGATGAACTGGGAGGCAGAGACATTGATCCAGCCCAAATGGTAACCGAGGACACAGGCAGTGCTTTCGGGTGTAGCTGGAGAAGAAATCGAACTTCAGCCACAGGTCAACGTGGAGGGAGACCCCAGCTGACCCAGCTGCAGCCTTGCCAGCCCGGAACGATCCCGAGAAAGGAACTGACCCTGCTGGAGGCCGCAGGGAGAAGGCAGCAGCCACTGGCTCCCGCTGGCACTGCCAGGCCATCTCGGGCAAGGGTCTGACCTCACCGAGGCTGGTCCTCCCCATTCTTCACGTCACCCACCTCCCTGGGCTGTTAGGGGACTAAATGATGGATTCTTTTGTCAGGGCTGCCATAACACACTAACTCAGACTGAATGGCTTACACAACAGAAATTTATTTTCACACAGGCTGGAAGTCTGAGATCAAGGTGTCAGCAGGGTTGGTCTCCCCTGAGGCCTCTCTCCTTGGCTTGTCGATGGCCGTCTTCTCCCTGTGTCCTCACGTGTCCCTCCCTGTGTGTGTCTGTGTCCTAGTCTCCTCTTCTCATAAGGACACCAGTCGTACTGGATCAGAGCCCGCCCCAGTGACCTCCTTTTAACTTAACCTCCTCCCATCTCCAAATACAGTCACATTCTGGGGTACTGGGGCTTAGGACTTCGATGTGCAAATTTTAAGAGGGCATAATTCAGCCCATAACAAATCAGATGCTGTGTAGAGACGCCAGACACGGTGAAGGTGGTTAATAGACAGAGGCGAGTGCGATTCAGGGGGGCTGAGAAGGCAAGCAGAGACAGAGTGTTGAAAACTCTGCCGAGTTCCAGCATCTTAGCCTTTCTCTCCACCGGGAAGCCACCCTGGTCTTCCGCTGTTGATCCTTCCAGGGAGGAAGGAGTTCACTTCGCAGCCTTGCGCGACCCTACATTTCTGGCGTGGCACAGCTGAGCTAGCTTATGGTCCCTTGAGAGCTTCCAACGGTGGGCTCACCATGCCTTGAGACAGGAATCCCAGGCCCACTCCCCCCCTCCCCACCTCCAGCCAACAGCTGGTGCCAGTCTAGCAGTGTCAGTGGGCCCTGTAGCCCATGTCAGGGGTCCCGGTGTCACTGCCTTCCTTCCGGGCTGCCCACCGCTGACATCATCAAACGGGGAGGGATGATGCCGGGCAGGAAATTCATTACACCTCCTTCCCATGTTTGATTCCATTGGGTCATGAGACAGGGATTTCTGCCTCTCTGACTTTTTTCTTTTTCTGACCTGAAGCTATTGGGAGATTTTTCTCTGATCTGGACACCCCACAGGCGCTCAGGACCGTCTGCTCAGGAAGGGGCACCTTCCCAAAGGCCAGAAATAGGCCCTCTGGATGCCATTCAGACCCAGGAAAGGGGCTCCCCGCAGCCCAAGAGGGATCAGAAGAGAGAGGGGTTGGGTTTCTGGTGAACTGGCTTCATTGAAAGGCAAGAAGCGGCTTAAAAGCACCTCCATGACTATTTTTCTGGTCATGTCCTGTTCTCCCCACAGGGTTTAAAAATCTGTCTGAGCCCAGGACAGGCCTTTGATGATCGTGTCAAAGGCGGGGGCTTCCTGGCATCGGCTGGCCCTTCTTCCCACCACATACTTCTGCCCTTATTTTCCCTAGAACCTTGACATGTTGTACCAAGCAGAAGATTTTCTCCAAAACCATCAGCAAGTTGGTGATAATTTTCTGCAGCAAAAACACCACCAAGGCTTTTCTGGTAACATTTCAAAGTTGGATTGCAGTAGACACGCCCCCCCGGAGTCTGGGTGAATGAGAGCAGGCGTTTTGAGTCGAGACAGTTTGATGCATTTTACTGGCTGCTGCCCATGTGTCCTGACGTAGTGGTGTCATCACCCGCGTTTGTTCGCTGTGCACAGACAGGGCTCTTGCCCCGACTAAGCCATACTGTGGAATAATGGAATTATTCTTTTCCCGTCCTGCCTGCTGGATCTCAGTAGCTGTAGGACCCGCCCTGGGGGCGAAGCTTCAGGACCTGAACTGTGCAGAATGGAGCAGAAGCTCCCCCTCCAACTCTCTCCCTCCCCAGTCCTGAGATTTCTCCCGAGGAGCCTCGGTGTCATGTTGCTACCCATTAATGCTCCTTTCTATTTTTTCTTGGAAATCAAAGTGTCAGCTTTTGCCAGCAACTGCCTGAAGAAAGCGAGAAGGCGGAAAGGCCCAACCCACCTCCACGCCCCCGTGCCACGCTGCCAGTACCTCTGGGAGGAAACGCTGGACCTTTCCTGCTTGGTACCCGCTTCCCTGCAGGTTCGCAAGTGGCAGTGCAGGTAAGAGGCGGATGAGTGCCTCAAAAGTGAGAAATGGAATTCCTCTTCTGGATCATGCCCCGAATAATCGAAAGTAGAGGCTTGAACAGTTATTTGTACACACGTGTTCATAGCAGCATTAGTCACAGTAGCCAAAAGATGGAAGCAGCTCACATGGCCATCAGCAGATGGATAAAGTGTGGTCTGTCCACACAAGCGAGTATTATTCACCGTTAAAAAGGAAGGAAATCGCGTATCACATGCCACAGCATGGGTGAACCTTGAGGACGTGATGCTGAGTGAAATAAGCCAGCCACAGAAAGGCGGGTCCTGTAAGATTCCACTTATACGAGGTCTCTGGAGCCAGATTCATAGAGACAGGAAGTAGAAGGGTGGGTGCCAGGGACTGGGCTAGGGGGAGATGGGGGGTTAGTGTGTAATGAGGACAGAGCGTCAGTTTACAAGATGAGAAAGTTCTAAAGGTGGATGGTGTAGGTGGCTGCACAGCAATGTCAGTGTTCTTAATGCCTTAAACTGAACTGTTTACCTAAGAATGGTTAAAACAGCGCATTTTATGTTGTGTGTATTTTACTAACAGTACAAATGAAGCAGCTCAGAATTGGTTAAGGGGTTTTGCTCTCCCTGGGATGGGCAGCATGGCCCGGTGGGCACCCTCTCTGTGCCTGGGCAAACCCGGAGTGGGCTGGCCCAGGGGTCCTGGGGCTGCGGCCACCCACCCGGGGTCTGGAAGAAGCCCCACTCTGTCTCAATAAACCCCCAGGCAGAGAGAGCTCTGGGTCCCTGTCATGTGAGATTAAATTCAGAGATCAAGGCCCCAGGGAGGCGTCGAGACCGATGTCACACAAGGAGGCCCAGTGGCTGTGTCCGTTCTTTGTGTCCAGCTGTGACAGAAGCCAGGGGAGGGCGTGAGTGGTACGGGCCAGTCACTGCATGTGGGGACAGAGGTGGGCAGGGCGGGGACACTGGGTCTGGGCGGAGGGCTCTGAGGACCGGACGTGGCCGTGAGGAGGGCTACAGAGCAGCTCTGCGTCCATGGGGCCTTTTTAGGGCCATGGGCTGTGGCTCAGCGTGACCTCAGGCCTGTCCGTCCCAGTCCCCGGGGGGCAGCTTCCTCCTCTGTCACATGAGGGTGGATGGTCGCTAAGGGCTGTCCCAGGACAGCGGACGTTTATAATTCTGTGTGAAAAATGAGCATGTCCTGAGTAGTGGAACAGCAGAGCTCTAGGAGTGTGGGAGACACCTGGGTGGTCACCTGGCTGGCGCTGCCCAGTGACCTGGAGAGCTCGGCACGTGGGAAGTGCCCCTGCCGCCCTCCCACCCACCACCAAGTCGGCTCTGGGGGCTTTGTGGGGGGCCCTGCTCCTGGCTCTGCTCAGAGGCCCTTTGGCAGTTGGGACACCTACCTCCTGGTGCTGCCGTGCCCGGGGTCGCCCCCGCCACTCACTTCCCAGAGGAGGCCCAAGAAGGATGAGCTGGGCGCCAGGAGAGGTTTTCTGAGAATGAATAATCTGGGGGAGGCAGGTCCTGTTCCTTTCATTTCTTGAGAATCCAACTGGGCAGGGCCAGGTGGGAGGTGGGGGAGGGGAGCACAGCAGGGACCCGGTCTGGGAGCCACCGCTGTCCTCTGTAGCATCTTCTCCGCCATGACAGCACTAGCCACCAGCTCTGGAGGTGTTCCAGGCACCGATGCTTTACATGTGGTTTCTAATCCCTTAAGACAGCCGTTCAAGATACTTGCTCCTGTCCCCACTTTATGGATGAGAACATCGAGGCTCAGAGCAGCTGAGAGACTGGCTCAGGGTTACACAGCAGGGAGGCGGTGGGGCCAGGATCTGAGTCTGCGTTAACCTCCCACATCATGCAGCCCCGAGGTCCGGAACTGAAGTGGTGCCCTGAGCGTGGCGGATGGATGACAGGAGCCGGGGAGCCCCCGATCGTGGCGGCAGGCTCCCCGTGGGCAGCTTCTCAGCCACCAGGCTCAGCGAACGCTGCTGGTTGGAAAGCCCAGGAGCTCCCCTGCCCCAGAAGCAGGGAACACACGGCGGAACACACCCCCCAGCATTTGGATCCAGAGCTGCGCCGTCCAGCCAACCGGCCAGCGGCCAGCGAGGGCGCCAGCTCTCCCAGGCTGAGCACTTCCTTTCACGGGGAGCCGCGGGGAGCAAGACCCAGGGCCTGCGCAGTGGGTGTCTCCCCTCAGCGGCCCCGTCCATCCCCGCTCCCCGTTTCCCTAGGCTGGGGTCCGTCCTCCCCGGAGCTGCTCGGTTCTGCCCACAGGCCTTGGCCCAGTTTCCAGACATCTCAGGGAGGCTCGGAAGGCTCTCGGCGGGCCCAGGCTCGGTCTGAATTAGGTTGCTGTTGACGGTATTGTTTTGGAGAGAAATGTTCATTTCCAGCCCCCACGCTGTGCACGCAGACTGGGGCTCCTGTCCCGAGCCAGGTGCCGACTGATTCCAAGGGGAGGGGGGCGGGAATTTGATTTGATTCCTGTGCGAGGGCAGAGGGGTCATGCTCCGGCCTGGCTGGGGGACCCTGGGGGCTCTGGCACGTAGGGTGGGCTGCTGGGAGCGTGTCGGGGGACTCAGAGGGGAGCAGGCAGGCGAGCTTGCCCAGGGCCGAGATTTGGAAACGGCCGCAGGGAGTCTGGGGGCCACGGCCCAGTTTTGCCTCCCCCCAGCCCCAGGTCCAGAGTCGGAGTCCCAGCCCCTGAACAGACGAGGGGCGTGGAAAGTCGACTTGCCCCGAGCACGAGGCACAGGCTATGGGGCCAAGGACCCAGGGCACGAGGCACAGGCTATGGGGCCAAGGACCCAGGGCGAGAAGGCAGGCAAGGTCTTCCTGCTGCTCCTTCAGGGATGGCTCCTCCCCTCCAGCCCTCCCCGGGGCCCTCCCCCAGCTCTCCCCTCCAGGTCTGTCCAGGTCTGTGCGCTGGAGGCGGGAATCCCCACACGTCAGAGGTGCCTGGAATAGACACTGCCTAGTGTATGCCTCCTGGACACACAGCTAGATGGTGCTTCCCAGCCCCCCTTGCAGACAGGTTCATGCGGGGGAAGTGAAGTACCTACCCGCCCCCGCAGGCCTGGCCCTTCACACCCTCCTTCCTTGGATTCCAGGGCTCTAGGGGAAAACGGGTCATCTGATGGAAGGAGCCTGGGTCCCTGCCTACCCACGTGGAGCAGAGCATCCACAAAGCCCACTTCCAGCTGAGACGTGAGTGAGAAGTAGCCTTTCTTGTGGGGAGGCCCTGAGCTGCGGACTGGTTTGTTGGCTTCCTGGTACCTCTTGGGGGGCCTGGAGAAGGCAGCTGACCTGAGGGCTTCCCATGGCTCCATAAGCAGCACGGCTCCAGCCAAAGGAGAGGCAGGAACACGCAGGTGCTTCCTTGTGGGGGCACCTGAGGACCCCAGACCTGCTGGAGGCCTCAGCAGCGGTGGGGTCCCACAGGACAAGTGAGGCAGCGGCCTGCACAGAGGAGGCCACTGCTGAGAGAGAGGTGGGGCTGGGACACTTCAGCGTCCAGCACAGCAGTTCAGGAGGGGGCGTCTTGTGGAAACAAGACTGGAGGGGACCCATGGCAGCACCCCTGCGACCTGCAAAGGATCGTGGGTCCAGAGCCTTCCCTATGTGTGGCAAGCAGGCTGGAACACCCGCCCTCAGTCCCCACTGCTCCAAACAGGTAGGCAGGTGGGCCAAGGGCAGAGGAGGGGTCCTGCCAGCTAGAGGCAGCTGGACCAAACCACATCTGATTCAGAAACGCTCTTGTCTTCAAGAGCACGTGTGGGCCAGCACCCCCGGGCTCCATCTTCGCCCTCAGTGTCCCTGCCCCACCTTGGGTCGGAAGGGAGGGTCTTCCGACACTGCCAGGGAACCGAGCTTCTTACCTCCTCCATGCCCAGAGCCCCTCCCTCACCCAGCATCGGCCTTGACTGCTATGTTCAGCCCTGACCGAGCCTGGAGAAAGGGGGTGCTTTGGGGGCTGGGGTGCAGAGTGGGGGATCGTGCCCAGGTTGGAGGAACAGAGAGCCCTCCCAGATAAACTGGGTGCCACAAAATAACATGTCTTCCTGGGAGAGCCATGGATACACTGAGACAGCACATCACGGAAAGAGATGTTTAAAGTTTAAAAGGCAGTCCATTGCCTAGATCTGTAACCCAAACATCTATCCCTGCTCTGGGCAACTCAGCCCCTGCTACTGCTTACACACCCCTAGTGATGGGGAACTCACTACCTCAAAAGGAAGACATTTTAGTTGTCAAAGAGCCAAGACCAAGTGTTTATCCTTTCTGAAGACAAATGCTTCTTGCCAGGCAGAGCAGGGGGAGTCTCTCCTGGTTTTGGTGAAGGACAAGGGCTCTGGACTCAGACTGGGCAAGTCCCAGCTCCACTTCTCACTGGCTGTGTGTTATTGGACAAGCACTCAACGTCTCTGGGCCTGTTTTGTCATCATCATTTTTTAAATGGGTGTAATAACTGTACCTTCTTCACGAGGCTATTGTGAGGATAAAATGAAATAACCCATCTAAGTTACGTGGCATAGTTTCTGCCATGTGACACGTGCTTGATAAATGTTAGGGATTATTACCCAACTCTATGAAATATAAATTCTTTAAGCCTGAAAGTAGGGATCTGAATCAAATTGGAGCTTGGCCTTGTGGATTCCACAAACGTGAGCTCCCTGGGAAGGTGAGCGGTAAAGCTTTTCATGTCTCTATTTCGAGTAACAACAGCGACCATTACTAAGCGTCCATCTCCTGCAGGTCCCGTGCTCAGCACACGTGTTCACGATCGTATTCCATCCTCCACGGACTCTGTGAGATTGGGCTCATTAACACCTGCGGTGGGTTGAATAGTGTCCCCTCCCCCAAATTCATGTCCACCCAGGACCTCAGAACGTGACCTTATTTGGCAATAGGGTTGTTGCACGTGTAATTAGTTAAGATGAGGTCTTACTGGAGTAAGGAGGCTCCTAAGTCCATTGACTGGGTGTCTTTATAAAAAGAGTAGGGGCTTCCCTGGTGGCGCAGTGGTTAAGAATCCGCCTGCCAATGCAGGGGACACGGGTTCGAGCCCTGGTCTGGGATGATCCCACATGCCGTGGAGCAACGAAGCCCGTGCACTACAACTACTGAGCCTGCGAGCCACAGCTACTGAAGCCTGCATGCCTAGAGCCTGTGCTCTGCAACAAGAGAAGCCACCGCAATGAGAAGCCCATGCACTACAATGAAGAGTAGCCCCCGCTCGCCGCAACTAGAGAGAAAGCCCGTGCGCAGCAACGAAGACCCAACGCAGCCATAAATAAATAAATACATACATGCATAAATTTATAAAAAAAAAAAAGAGGGAGGAGACACAAAGACACACACACACACACACACACACACACACGTAAAGACAGAGGCAGACATTGGAGTGATGTAACTCCAAGCCAAGGAACACCACGTCACCGGGAGCCCCCAGAAGGCAGAAGAGGGGAGAAGGATGCCCCCCTAGAGCCTTGAGAGTGAGTGTGGCTCTGCCGACACCTTGATTTCGGACTTCTGGCCTCCAGAACTGTGAGAGGATCAATTGCTATTGTTTAAGCCCCTAACGTTGTGGCAATTTGTGACAGCAGCCCCAGCAAACGAATACGTACATCCCCATTTTACAGATGAGGAAACTGAAGCTCAGAGACGTGGTCCGGGTCCCACGTCACTAAATGAAGAGTCAGGATCTGATGACTCTTCAACGTCGAAGCTCGGGCGGTTCTCTGCAATCACGCCTCAGGAGAAATACCCATTCTCTCGGGGACACGGAGGACAGCGTAATCAGTGCACCGGGGCTGTCCTAGCCCAGGTTTTCTAGAAAATAGAACCTGAGGCAAGACTTGAGTGCTAAGGGGCTACTGGAAGGTGCAGTCCCAGGGCGGTGAGAGTGAGACAACAGAGGATAGTGGAGACATAAAATGATACGCTCCTAGGCCAGCCGCTGCTTCACCCGCTGCAAGAGGTGCCCCAGGGATGTTTCCCGCCAGGCTTGCAGAAAGACAGCCAAGCCTCAGAACGACATTTCCAAAGGAGGAAAGGAGAAGAATTTATCTGCCAGCTTCATCCCGTCTCCCATCTCCTTCAGCCAAAGTTGGCCGCGTGGGACTTAACTGCCCCAGCTGCCATGTGCATCGCCTGCTACCTTTAGGTGACTGTTGGGGGGAGCCCGGGCCATGCATTCACCCACGGGGGGGTCAGGACAGCCCGTGGTACTGATGGAAGAGGTTACAAGGGCAGCAGAGGCAGCAGCCTGGGCTCTCTGTAAGCAAACAGCACAGTCCCAGGAGACCAGGAGGCAGCAGGGACCCAAGGCAGCACGTCCAGTGTCCTTCCCAGTCCCTATTCCTCTGTCACCCCCAAGTTTGCCCTTTCTTTCTTCAAAATGCTGCAGAGAACAGCTGCCACAGGGTCCCCTGAAATTCTCCATGAAGATGTGGCAGAGTCCTGGGTTGGGAGACTGAGCAATCTGGATAGGAATCCACACTCCACAAACAACTCACTTTGGACACCTAACCTTTGACTTCTGCCTTCACACGGTTTTACTCTGTGTGTGTGTGTGTGTGTGTGTGTGTGTGTGTGTGTGTGTGTGTGTCTGCGTGCACGCCTGTGCGCATGTGCACGAACGCATGCACACCCACGTGCATCTGGGTCTCTTCCCCTCCCACAGGGACACCAGTCACTGAGTCAGGAGTGAAATCATGTAACCCATCTGCACCCAGTTCTCTCATCCATGGGTTGGGGAGGTGGGCAGTCTCCTAAGACGGCCTGGGTGAGCCATGCCTCCTAGAGTTCACACCCTCATGCGGGTCCTTCCCACGCTAAACCAGCAGAAGTACGCCAATTCCACGTCTGGCCTGCCAGCGTCAGCTTCCTCCCTCTTGGGTCCTGCACTTTGGGGTGCTCAGGGCCACCACCTAAAAGTCCAGGCCCCTTCCAGGAAGGCAGCATGGAGAGGGGAGACTCTGGTACTACATGGAGCAGAGAGAAGCCCAGCCGTGCCTGGGCCCAGTCGAGCCTACGGATGACACCAGCCCAGCCACTGTCTGACAACGACATGAGAGGCTTGAAGTGGGATCAGAGGAAGAACTGCCATGCTGAGCCCGGCCAGCCCACGGCACCATGAGAGATACAAGGATGCGGCTTGGGGTGGTCCGTTCCGTGGCCACAGGTAAGTGAACCAGCAGTGATTTATGCTCTCCGTCCCACAGGGCTGAATTCTACCAGAACACCTGTGAAATGTCAACGGGAGATGAGTTCAAGAAGCATGTGAGGGTCCGGAACAAGCCACGGGTGTAGGAGGCTACCGTTTCCAACCACCTCCGCTCCGCTCTCCCTTCTGATATTCGGAACTAAGAACTGTGGACTTGTCAGCAGCAGGGCCCACAGAGATTGCAAGCTTGGGGGCTCTGGCGTGACCCCATAGGTGGCCCTTCTGATGAGGGTCTGCAGGGACACTGGGCTGTGTCAGAAGAATCAAGAGGTGTAGCTCCCCCACTGGAGCCAGCAGTGTCACAGAGAGGCCCCTCAGCCCAAAGACCCGGGTCCAGGCCCTCCCCGGGCCACAGGGAGGGGCCACAGCCCACGCCCAGCCTGGAGCTGGGCGGAGGAGAAAGGGCTGCAGGCACAGACAGTGCTCACATCTGCACTGAGGGAGGTGGTCCCTCCCAGGAGCCTGAGGGCCCTGCAGCTCCGTGGCCCAGCCCAGCTTTGTAGCATAAGCGGGGCCCAGAGAGGACACGGTCCTGCCCAAGCTCACACAGTAAGGCAGTGGCACGGTCTGGCCCGCTCCTAGGCCCTGGTCCCCATCCAGGGCTCCTCCTGCACCCTCACTTCCCTGCTGAGGTTGTCCAGGCAAGAGGAGTGGCCGCCTGGGGCACGGTACTCCAGGCAGGACCCTAGATGGGCAGAGACAGGGGCAGGAGGGCCGCCCCAGTCAGCATCCTGTGCCCTCTGGCTGTGAGCGCAGCTGGACGAGGTCTGACTTGCTGTCATGGTTGTCATCTGCCAGGGCAACAAGGCAGCGCTGTTATGTGAGTGCCGTTGCCATGGAAACCATGAGTCAAGGCCGCACTTTAGCAGAGTCAAACACGTGGTGGGGGGGGCGGTGTTGTCTCTCAGGGCCTCTGCCAGTGGGAAAGGAGAGGCCCGGCATCTCCTTAGACTCTCCTTAATGGGGTGGAGGGGGGGTGATGGGGAGGGAGCGGGGGTGGGGAGAAAAGGAGAGGAGGAGAGAGGAGGAAGTTAGAGGGACAGCGCAGCCCTGGGACCGGCTCGGGGGCTTCCAAACCCAGATCACAGGGCGGAAGGGTCTCTCCTGCCAAACAACCAAACCTGCCACTTACTGAACCCAGGAGGCCAAACGTCCCGAGCACAGGGCCGCACCCACAGATGCAGCCTTTCAGCAGTGATGGGGAACTGGGGGGCCTCTGGAGCACGGGGCTCCACCTGAGAGGGCACTCAGCACAACAGCTCATTCCCCAGGGGAGCAGGGAAGTTTGGGTCCCGGGGTCATGCGGTGGGTCCAGGTGGCGCCAGGAAGGCAAGAGGAAGAGGGCGCTTCTCACCCACCGAAGCCTCTTCCAGCTCACCACTGTCCAGTGGGCAGGTGGGTGCAGGCCTGCCAGCTCCAGAGGAGGCCGGATCCACACTGGGACCCCCCCCCCACCGCCTCGGCCTGGGCCCAGCAGAGAACAAATCCCCTCCCCCAGATCTGCCTGGGGCACACGCACTGCATTGGTAAGTCAGCTGGCAGCATCATGGCACATGGACAGCCAGGGTCCCAGTCTAGCCCACGTAAACCTCACTACCACGCCCTGTGGTATTCCCCCCTACCCCCTGGTCCAGAGCCTCACACTTCCTGAAAAGAGGGCAGACCCCCCCCAGGGAGGGAGCCTACCGGTGAACTGCAGGTGAGGACAGTGGGTCCCTGCTCCCCCTGGGCAGCCATTCTCTCACGTCTTTACTGATAACGGCCAATGAGGCCATTTGCCAAAGGCCACAGAGCTTGCAAAAGGGAGAACCGCGCTTTGAACCGAGGGCTTGGTGATGACAGAGTCATCACAGCGGTTAGACGCCGTGCCACTGAGCACAGGCCCGGTGGCTGAGCCACCCGTGGGAAGCATGATGTCAGGTCAGCCCTCTCACGTCTGATGTCGGGAGGCTGCTGGCTACTGCCCGGCTGCCACTGTGAGCACTTCCGGGGCAGGAGACCGTGGGACCTGGCATTGGAAGGGGAGAGGTGAGTTGTCCTGGCCGGCGTGCTGGGCCAGTTTCCCAGCAGAGGACAGTTGTGTGGTGACCAAGCCACAGGCAGGGCAGGACAGAGCTAGACACGTGCCCCCAGCTCGTGTCTCTCCGCAGTCCCAGCTTGGTGGCTGCACACTTGTACCTTCTGCTGTCGGGCGAGGTTCCATGGCAGGTGCTGCCAGCACCACACCTGTGTCCCCTCATGTCTTACCACTGCCACGCAGGCCAGCATGCTTCCAACTGCCAGCCCCCGCGTCTTGTGGCCAGAGGGCTTTCTCTTGGACACCCAAGTGGCCCGAAGTCCCCAGGGGCAGTTGTCTGTCCACCATTGAGCCCTGAGAGTGTTGGTGCATCAATACCCCAGCTCTCCTGCCCTGCAGTGGGGGGAACGTGCACGCTCCATGCTATCTGCCACGGCTTCCCAGCAGCTTTCAGCTTCAGACGCCCGCAGTGGTCATTTACTGGGTACTTCACCTTTTATTGAAGCCTTCCAATCCCTGCCTCACAAACACCTCTCCTGGTGTTTCCTGGGACACCTCCCAAGTAAACCACTTGCATTCGACTCCTTGTCTCAAGGTCTGCTTCTAGGGTGACTCAGACTCAGGCTCCCATCCTGCCTCACTCTGAGACTCCGTTGGTCTCAGTGGTTACCTGTTGCTCTGTGGATCACACTCTGAGAGCCAGGGTTGATTTTTGGCCACTATCTGCAGACAGGCAACAGGGAATGGAGTTAGGGGAGGCTTAGCAGAGGACCACTCGAGCGAGGTCTTGAAGGATAAATAGTCTTGTCTGTGGAGAAGGAAGCCCTGCAGCACCACCTCCCCCATCTTAGCCCTGAACTATTTGCACAATGTACCTGGGCACCGGCACCCGTCACTCAGCTGTGGGATTCTGAAATGTGAACCTGTACAGCTCTGACTGGTCACTCCTTAGCTCTGCAACCTGCAACGTCTCCCCTTTGCCTGCACCAGGTCCAAGCTCTTTGGCTCACGGAGAGAGGCTCTTTTGTAAACTGGCTCCACCCCACTTCTATGCTGTTACTTATGTCATTGCAGCTGTCCTACTGACCTCCCCAGTGAACCCAAGCTGGTAAAATTCTGTCTGTCCTATTCTGTACCATACAAACACCCTCTCCTCCAGGAAGCCTTCAGTGGTGGCCTCAAGATCACAGCTCTCATCTTTGTGCCACTAGAGCGCCATTGCCAGACCCTAGGGCACCGCCCAGCTCCAAACTGGGGTGAGTCACCCATCTGCGTCGGACCAGAAGCTCCTTGAGGTCAAGACCCATTACCTGGGCTCTTCATATCCCCCCATCACAGCAGTAACAATGTAACAGCACTTCTGGAACATAACAAAGCTCCCATCCATCTCCCCTTTGACCTTGCATGGAGAACACATCTCCACCAACACAGGCTGGTTTGGATGAGCATGAACGGGGCTCCCATGCAGCCCCAGGGCTGGATTTATGATTTGATTTATGGTTTACAAGGGAGGGAACAGAGCTCATCAGGAAGGCCGCAGTCATCCCAACTGCTTCTTAATTAAGCGAAAGATGAGGGTCCAACTCCCTTAAAGAGGAGCCCCTCCTTCCCTCTTCCCCAAAACGTCGCATCATCAGAGGCGCGGATGGCAAGGAGTGGGGGCCACATCGGGAGTGGGCAGGACCTCTGCAATCGCAGCAGCTGGGGATAGAGGTGATGCGCCCGCCAATGAGCTTAAAGCCCAAATCAGAAGTTTTAACATATTCCTTAATTAGAACCCTACTTTGTTCCCAGCTGGCCACCCGTTCGGCCGCAACAAGACCAGGCAGCATTGTTGTCTATATGCCCCTGAGGCAGATCCGCTGGAAGAGCGCATCCCAAATGAGATTACAGCTTTTACATGTTTAATGTACTCTTCTCGCCATTTAAAATGTGGGCCTATTAAAATAGCAGGGAGGGAAAATTGACTCTCAGAGCTGGGTGTGGAGAGAATAGATTGCTAGTGAAATGAATAATATATTAACAGAGTAATGATGTTGCTTCTCATATTAATCATATAAATCACAGGATTCTCGGGTCGTCAACAGAAGTTTAAAAAAAAAAAAATCCTACTTCTAGTTTTCCAAAAGACTGAGGCCCGTGGGGCAGGGGAGCTGGTTGCCTGGTGGCCACAAGGGGCATGAAGCTGAGGTTTTCTGGGCACTCTGACGAGGCTGCCGAGGGCCTGGGACTTCCCCTGGAGGTGGCGGCAATGTTGTGGGAAGATTGTAACTCAGCTCCAGCCTGCATCCCTTACCCATGCCAAGGATACAAGAACTGTGAATGAGATGTGGTCCCCTGCCCACTGGCCAGAGGGACAGGAACATATACAAAGGGCCCAGAGCAGGCACAAGCCACCCACCACTGACCCACACAGCCGTTCTAACAATCGCCAGGACCACATCTCACCTGGGAAACCACTGGCCGGGCATTGCTACTGGGTCATTGAATATGCTCGGGGCAGTGTCCCCCAGGTGTCCACAGCGGAGACTGGCCAGGGTCTGTGGCTGCAGCCTTGTCCTCCGATGGTACCCGCCTCCCAGGATGGTAGGGGAAGCACGTCGGGTAGTTCACAGAGGTGCTTACAGAGAGCCAGGCCTGGGCTAAGCACTCAGCCCATCTGAGTTACCGTGACTGTTGCCGTTGGTGCAAAGCTGGACTCCCTACTGTCCTATGTTTCTCCCTGTGTCCCTGGCAGGGACCACATCTGAGTGTGGAATTCTGCGCAGCAGGGCCAACCCTGTCCTGGGAAGATGCAAGGGGCAGAGCTCAGGAATCAGCTGGCTGAGCGGTAAAACGTCTCCGTGGCAACCAAACCCACCCCTTCAGAGGGGGTCACTGGCTTTGGTTTTCCAGGCCCTGGGAGGGCAGCTGGAACCCATAAGCTGGAGAAACTAGGGTGCAGACCAAAGGCTCACTGCACTGGATCACAAGCTCCCTCGGCCCCAGGGCAGCCGTGGAAAGTAGGCCAAAGCACATCTCCCCCTTCCTCAGGCACTGGGAAGGCTCTTAGAGCCCAGAGCCCTGAGGAGGTCTCAGGCCCTGTGTCCAGACGGCTGTGAGCTATGACGTGGCAGGGATGCTAGTCTCGGGCTATGGCAGCAGGGCGCAGGCAAGGGATTCCGCAGAGCTGTTGAGCGGGGAGCATCTCCAGGTGGAGGAAAGAGGAAAGAAACCCTTGCCTCCCGGGGCTTTTCACTCTGGGAGGTTTCGAATGCCCGTCTCTGGTAGCCAGGGGGCGACTGACCATCAGTGTCTCCAGTGATGTGGAACTGATCACAGTGTATGTAGTTCTGCCTCCACGTAGGGAAAATTAGGGAAACTGGGCCTCAGAAAGGATGCCAGCTGTCCTCAGCGTCACCCAGCGAGGCAGGGGTAGAGGGGGAAGAACACAGCTGTCCTGATTTCCACACCAGCCTTGTTCTACTTTGCCAGCGAAATCATCTAGGGAGATGTTAAAACTCCCAACACCCAGGCCCTTCCCCAGGCCAATGAAATCGGAGTCTCTTAGGGGCAGAAGCATTGGGATTTTGTCAACCGTCAGATCATATCACTGGGCAGTCAGTGTCGCGCTGCTGCTGCCGGTCTCCAGCCTGCTCCCCGACTGGCCTTATCCATTGACTGCAAAGTTCTCGACGGTGCTTGAAAACACTGCCTTAGGAGAAGCCACTTGGGACTCCCCTGGCGGTCCAGAGGTTAAGGCTCCGCGCTTCCAATTCAGAGGGCGCAGGTTCAATCCTTGGTCAGGATCTAAGATCACACGTGCCACGCTGTGTGGCCAAAAAAAAAAAAACAAGAAAAAAGAAAAAGTAACTTATGAACCTTCTCCCTGCAATTTTGTCTACACCATTCGCTCTCGTGACAGACTGCCTCTTCATAGATAGTTCCAGAGTCAAATCTAAATGATCAGAAGTTCTCAACTAGTGGAGAACATTCAACTTCCCTTTTTCTGGGCAACCTTCGCTGAGTTACCCACACATAAAAGAAGGAGCTTTGAAACCCTCTGATCCTTTGGGGAACTGAAGCCCTATGAACATCTGTGCTCTGAAAAGTTGTGTGTAGCTACTCTTGGTCATTTTAAGAAGAGTCCCCAGTTTCCTTCACCCTAATTTACACAAAGTGCTTTAGCGGTGCTGTAGACTGAGCGTTTGTGTCCCCACCCTAAATTCAGATGTTGAAATCCTAACCCCCCAACGCGATGGTATTTGAAAGTGAGACCTTTGGGAGGTGATTAGGTGATACAGGTGGAGCCCTCACAAGTGAATTTGCACCCCTATAAAAGAGACCTCAGGGAGCTCCCTCACCCCTTCAGCCACGTGAGGACACAGCGAGAAGACAGCCATCTGTGACCCAGGAAGCAGGTCCTCACCAGACACTGAATCTGCCTTGATCTCGGACTTCCCAGCCTGGGAACTATGAGAAATAAATTTCCATTGTCTATAAGCCCCCCAGTCTCTGGTAGTTTGTTACAGCAGCCCAAGTGGGCCAAGATCATGGGCCTACAAAAGACAGCAAGCAACCACAATGCCTCCCCCAAAACCACAGGCTCTGTGTCAAGTACTCCATGGAAATATAAAATAGCAGAGACTTCGGATGATCAAAGGAAACTCGCTGCCGGGAAGGCAACGGTGCGGTGGGGCAGGGAGAGCTGAAAGGTTGAGGTCTTGATTCTGGTTGTGCAACTTCCTGCCTCTACGGCCCTGGGCTCTGCCTCAGCACACAGACGTCCACTCTCCTCCAGGGGCTGCCTGGGGTGCTTGGCGGGAGGGGCGCGATTGTGCCCACGTGCAACGACTCCGCGGGCTATAGGCGGCTCCATGATGGTGCATGAGGCTCCACTGGCCAGAACATTTGCAAACACCGTGCCCGGGCCTGCTTTCGGCTGAAGAAGGAGAAGAGGAGGCCTCGGTGCCTGGCTTGTATATGGAAAGCCCAGCGGGGATCCAGGTCGCACCTGAAAGTGGTGTGAAGATGGACAGCATCCTCCATATTCATGCATGGAGTAAGGGGGGGAAGGATTCTCCTCCCACCGGGCTCCGAGCTGACTGCGTGCCTCTGAAGTCCAGCCACGCCCTCACCCTCCAGCCTTGCTGTGTCCATCAGGCCCTCACGTTCCTGTCTAGGACGGTTTCCTCCAGGTGCCTGCCAAGGAGCGTGTGGCCCAGCCCGGGACGTGGTGGAGACTCAGGGCAAGCTGGCCAAACAGAATCAGTTCTTGTGGATGCAGACCGGCTCCTTTGCACCCGGCAGCCCACGCTCCTCTCACTTCTTGCTAGGTCATCAGCAGAGGATGCTGTGAGCGCTGAGCCCGGTAGCTGTTCCGGCCGGGACGGGCAGGTCAGAGGCAGACTGGGACAAACAGCGTCCCCTCGGCCCATTGGATCTAAAGGGAGATGGAAGCTTGGAGGATTGGGAAGGGTTAATGGAACATTCTAGGTCTGTTTGAACATTTGCAGCAGGCTGGAACTGAAGAAATAAAGAAGGAAGGGCATTCTATCCCAGTCTCATACAAAGGCAGTGCGAACCGTCCTCAGCTGCTACTGGACCCATTAAAAGCCTAATTTCCATTCACCTATAACTTTATTAGGCTGCTCCGAGCTATTCATCAGAATAACCTGTCTTGAAAAGGGTGTGTAGTAGCTTTTATTCAAATGTCTTCTCCGTGGCTCACACATTAGATTTTATGGTGCCGCACACAGATCCACCTTTACAATGGGCAAGAGCCCTCTCACTGCTGCTGAGACCCACAGAGATTACGGGCGAGACCCTGGGAGACAAGATGTCCAAGCCACCCATCCCCGTACATGGGCCTCGGTGTCTGGAGCGGGTCCTTGCCGTGTCTCTGGGAGTTTGGGTAAAATGTCCCATCCCAGAGCTGCCAGCTGACTCTCATACAGTGCCACACCCACCCCGCCCCCCACTCCCAGCTGCCCCGCCCTTCAGTCACACGCTGGAGCCAATGTGATTCTTGGAAACTGGTCCCTGGGTAGAGCCTGGAGAGTCTGGATAAGGCGTGGCCAGGCCGCTAAAAGACTGTGACGGGCAGTCCTGGGAGCACAGGGCTTGGCAGGTTGTAAAAAATGTGGAAGGGAAGGGACTAGACGGATTGAGAGGTCAGGGGTGGAATGCCAGTGCGTGCAGCACCCCGCAGCGGAGAAGGGAGGGGTATCCCTGGCACACCCATGAGTTTGCAGGTCTCTCTGCCTCTGAAAAAAAGCCCCGTGAGGACTAGTGGGAGCAGGTGGGAATCAGCGCCAGCTCTGCAGCTTTGCCGCCGAGTGACGATGGAGCAAATTACTCAGCCTCTCCAAGCCTCAGTCGCCTCACCTGTAAAATGGGGCTCACGCCCCCATGCTGCTGGGTCGTTGTCAGGATTAAGGCAGACGGATCTCAAAAAGCATGTAGGGACTTCCCTGGTGGCACAGTGGTTAAGAACCTGCCTGCCAATGCAGGGGACACGGGTTCGAGCCCTGGTCCGGGAAGATCCCGCATGCCGCGGGGCAACTAAGCCCGTGCGCCACAACTACTGAGCCCATGAGCCACAACTACTGAAGCCCGCGCGCCTAGAGCCCGTGCTCTGCAACAAGAGAAGCCACCGCAATGAGAAGCCCGCGCACCGCAACAAAGAGTAGCGCCCGGGCTTCCCTGGTGGCGCAGTGGTTGAGAATCTGCCTGCCAATGCAGGGGACACGGGTTCAAGCCCTGGTCTGGGAAGATCCCACATGCCGCGGAGCAACTAGACCCGTGAGCCACAACTACTGAGCCTGCGCGTCTGGAGCCTGTGCTCTGCAACAAGAGAGGCCGCGATAGTGAGAGGCCCACGCACCGCGATGAAGAGTGGCCCCCGCTCACCACAACTAGAGAAAGCCTGCGCACAGCAACGAAGACCCAACACGGCCAAAAATAAATAAATAAATACATAAAATTTATTTAAAAAAAAAAACATTTAGCGACAGGCCTGGCACATAGCCAGCCCCATGCTCAACTGGGATTTGTTGACAAATATATGTAGTGTTTGAAAAAGAGAGATTGGTCCAGGGCAACCTGAAGGTTTGGCTTGAGACAAAGGAGAGATGGACTTGCCACCAACTGGGATGGGAAGGCAGGGAGGAGCGGGTCGCAGGGGACCAAAGCTGAAAGGTGGCCAGGGGTTCACCCTGATCCTGTTGAGAGCCCATTTCAGGACAGGAAGGAGGGTGGAGGGCAGGGAAGTGGGAGTTCCAAGGACACCCCGATGCCCACTGCCCACCACCCATCTGTCTTCCAAGCACTTGTCTTCAGGAAGGGCTGCCCAGCGGAGCCCCCACCAGAAGGCCAAGGCCACCCACTCCTGCAAAGGCCCGTGCCTGTCAGCACATTTCTCAAGGGAGAGAGAAAAACACCTTCAGGGAGGTGATCGCCGTGACTCCTTCTCACTGCCAGCAGATACCACAGCCCGAACTTCTGACACTGCAAGAGTCCCCTAAAAGGAACAGTTGACACCTGGTCCTGCCTCCCGCCTTCCTCTCGATGGGGACCCCTCTCTCCTGACTCAGCCCCTCTCAGCCCTGAGCCTGCTTGGTCATTCTGCATGAAGGTGCAGCTCTCCCGGTAGAGAACAAGAATTCCTCTCGCTTCAGAAGTAAAATGTATACGTCTGCCGGTGGCCTCACATCTCTCCCTCTCCTTTCTCAGCATGAGGCTCGGGCTCTTTATAATTTATCAAAAAGGCCACACATAATGAGCTCCGCGCTTACTCCGCAGCCAGGGCTGCCAGCTCACTTTTTAAGAACCCCACACCCTGGCCGAGGACACTTAGATCTTGTCATCCTGAGGCTGGGGATGAATCACCTGTGAGTCAGACATGGCGCTGAGCCAGCCCACCCTCCCCTTCTTGGGGACCAATCGGGTGCAAGGGGGCTGGGCTGGGGGCTTTCATAGATGCCACCTTACATAATCCTCTTGGCAACGCTGGAAGGAAGATTCCTGCCTGCCCATTCTGCAGTTGTGAAAACTGAGGTACCATGAAGTTTAGTATCTCGTCCGAGGTCCTTGGCAGGTGTCTAGTAAAGAATCAACCTCATCCAAAGAGACGTCTGGCTTTTGCTCTCAGCTCCTAGAAGGTGATCTCTAAACCCTCAGAATGTCCTGCCCGATAAGGGTGTCTTTGTTTACGTGGGGGCCTTGGACCATGTCAGAAAGTCTAACATGATTTAGGGTGGGGGCTCTGAGGCATGCAATATCAGCTTGACCTCCAGAAGGGCTGGCAAACAAGGTCAGACGCATAAGAGGTCAACCACATGTGGCTATGTGATGAAGCGCCAGTAAAGACTCTGGACATCAAGCTCGGGTGAGTGTCCCTGGTGGGCTGTATCCATGTGTGTGGTCACTTGTCACTGCCGGGAGATATCACACTGTCTATGACTCTACTGGAATGGGACATCCACACATCCTCCTGGACTCAGCCCTGAACATCTCTGCCCTTGGCTCTATCCTTTGATGTAATAAACCATAACTGTGAGCACGGCAGCTCTCAGTGAGTTCTGTGAGTCCTTCTGGCAAATTATCAAACCAGAGAGTGGCCTTGTGGTCCTCAAATCTGCAAATGTTGTCAGAAATGACAGTGGTCTTGGAGACCCCTGGACTCTGCCATGGGGTCAGAGGTGAGGACTTGTGACCTGGTCCCTCATGAGTCTTCTGGACTGGAAGAGAATATATGTCTGTTGTTTTAAGCCAACAGAATCTCAGAGCAAGGACCCCAGCAGCTCTGCAGCTCACCAGCTGGGAGTTTGTGGTAATTTTATGGCCACCCTAGGAAACAAATACAAGCCTCTCCCTTCTAGTGCATTCTGCCATAGCCGCTCTCCCTGCCCCCAAAGGGTTCAGTCCTTCTCAGGCCAACAGCAGCTCCCCTTCATTTGATCAATGACCGTGGTGGCCATGAGAATGTGCCCAGAAGCCCCTAACAGCTGCAATGCTCTGAACCCCACAGCTGCATTTGCCCAGACCTCCCTTCCCACAGACGTCTTCCAGCCACCACTGTCTGCAGCAGACCAATTCCTGGGGCAACCCTGAAGCTGACAGCCAACTTTGGCTCAAGGATTCCTTAAGACCCTCAATGAAACTTCCTGAGGCTGCACAGCAGTTGAGCACAGTTCCCTGCAAACCTCCCTCCCTCTCCCCTTCCCTTGGGGTCAGATTGCACAAATCCCAGCCTTTCCAGCTCCCTCCCCAGTTCCTCTCATCTGAGGCGCATTAGTCTCCTGGGGCTGCCATAATGAATCATTACAAACTGTATAGCTTAAAACTACAGGAATTTTTTTTTTTTTTTTTTTTTTTTGGCTGTGCCAGGTCTTAGTTGCAGCATGCTGGATCTTTAGTTGTGGCATGCGAACTCTTAGTTGCGGCATGTGGGGTCTAGTTCCCCGACTAGATCAGTAATTGAACCCGGGACCCCTGCTTTGGAAGCACAGAGTCTTAGCCAGTGGACCACCAGGGGAGTCCCTACAGGAACCTATTATCTCACAGATCATGAGACCAGAGTCCAAGGTCAGGGTGTCTATGGGGTTGGTTCCTTCTGGAGGCTCTGAGGGGGAAGCTATCCCATCCCTCACTCCTCACTTCTGGTGACTGCCAGCAATTCCTGGTGCTCCTTGGCTTGTAGACAGGTCACTCCAATCCCTCCTCCATTGTCACATGACCTTCTCCCCTGTGTTTCTCTGTATCATCTTCTCTTCTTCTAAGGACACCAGTCATTGGATTTGGGATGATTTCACCTTGAGGACCTTAACTGATTATGTCTGCACAGACCCTATTTCCAAATGTCACATTCTGAGGTCTGGGTGGACATGAATTTTTTAGGGGTAGGGGACATTATTCAACCCACTACCCAGACATTTCCTAATATAACCCGACCTTGGCATCTGGTTGCCAGTGGACCTGCACTTACACACCCTCTGTGGGCCCGACACCATGCTAGGTGCTGAAACTACAAATGTGGACCATGCAGATGTGGCCCCTGGCCTTACAGGACAGAAGATTTGGGAATGGGGCAGGTGGGGAGGATCAGGTTGGGAATGGAATTGGGCACTGGGACACCCACCTCCACCCTGCTTCCCTGCCTCCCAGGTAGAGGCTCTGGTCCAGAGGCAGAAAGACCCGGTTCTGCAGCAGCCTTGGCTTCCAGGGTGTACGTGCTTGGGAGGCTGTCGTGTGCATGAAAATACCAGGGAGGCTCTTCCTTTCTCTGACTCTCCGGCACCCAAAATAAATGAAAAAGAGACATTCCTGGCAGGGTCTGCAGAGGAACTCCACGGCAGGAATGAAAATTGGCTGCAGCATCCAAGAAATCCTCGAATGGAAAGGGATTTCTAGGACAGCGCGCCTCTAGGAACAGAAATGTCAGCAGTAGCTGGGGTGGGGGTGAGCCTGCCCCCGAGCCTGTCTGCACGTGTCTGCAGATGTGCCCGCCGTATGCACACCTGCACAGGTGGAAGCGTGTGGGCGAGTGTGGGGAGCCCAGCTGAGAGCACAGCATAGGCTTTTTCTACTGTTTGCCCATCTGCCATCCTCTCCCATCACCCCCAAGCCCATTGACCAGCTGTGGTCACCTTGTCCTATTACATCTCCACAAAATTGGCCTTGGCCCCTGTCCAGGGTCTGGGAGAGACGCCAGCCTCCGGCCGCTCCCTGGGGATCCTCTGCAGGTTGACATGGCTCCAGTCCCACCTGGCACCGAGTTCCGGCTTTCTCTGAATCCTCCACCTGCCCTGTGCCAGCCGTCCCTTCTCCTCCAGGCGTCACATTCACACAGCTTCAGGGAGTCACTACCGTGGGGGGCTTTTTCCAGCCTCCATCTCATCCTCTGACATCTTTTTTTTTTTTTTTTTTTTTTTGCGGTACGCGGGCCTACTCACTGTTGTGGCCTCTCCCATTGCGGAGCACAGGCTCCGGACGCACAGGCTCAGCGGCCATGGCTCACGGGCCCAGCCCCTCCGCAGCATGTGGGATCTTCCCAGACCGGGGCACGAACCCGTGTCCTCTGCATCGACAGGCGGACTCTCAATCACTGCGCCACCAGGGAAGCCCCCATCCTCCGACATCTTTAAATTGAAACAAAGCAACCCTGGCCCCAGAAGTGCCGTGGCCAATCCTCCTCTAGGAGTTTTCCTGGCCAGGGGCCCCCACCTCCCATCCAGAACTCACCAAGGCTGCTCTTTCCATCAGAATGGCCCACCAGGGCGTTGTGAAAACAAAGACGGTCCCTCCCCCATCCCCAGCCCTTTGCCCCTCCCATCCCTCATCCCAACCCTAAGTGGAATCTGCCTGATCTACAAGCTTGGTGAACCACTTGGGTCGGAAATGTGCCGCCCTCCCAGACCAGCTCTGGGGGCCCTCCCAGCCCTCTTGCAGGCACCTCCTCCTTTGGTCCTTCTAGAAACAACCTGGAGCCACCTGCTGGTGTTTGCCCCAAACTTGCGCTGCAGTGGTGGGAATCCAGGAATGTGTGTGCCGGGCGACCTGATCTGAAATCCTTCGTCTTACAGAGGGGGCCAGAGAGAGAACAAGCTTGCCTAAGCCATGCCATGAGTCAGTGTCTCCCCAAGGGAATGGGGAGCCCAGGTCTCCTGACTTAGCGTGAGGGCTTCATCCCAGCCTGTGGGGCCAGCAGGTGCTCCCAGGCACAGAGCCATGACTGTGGCAGGGGGATGGGGGTCCTTAAACACCCAGAATCCTCTAAGAACATCTCTCTTAGTGAGCAGCTTTTCTTGCCTGGATGCCTCCTCTGCCCCCACACTCCCCTCTCAGCAGGGGTGGGGACCGTGAGGTGGATAGAGCTTAGTACCTTCCTGTCCTGTTGTGTGCTCTTCTCTCCAGTCCCCAAAGTACTCCACAGCCCCATCCTCCTCCCCCTCAAAGGAGGACATCTTTGCTAAAACTATTGTATTGTTACAGACTGAATGTTTGTGTCCCCCTAAAATCCGTATGCTGAAGCCCTGACCCACAACATGACTGTATTGAGAGATAGGGCCTTTAAGGCAGTAATTAAGGTAAATGAGGTCAGAGGGTGGGGCCCTGATCTGGCAGCATTAGTGCCCTTATAAGAAGTGACACCAGAGAGCTCTCTCTCCCTAAATGCATGCACAGAGGAAAGGCCATGTGAGGCCACAGTGAGAAGAAAAGGCAGCCATCTGCAAACCAGGAAGAGAGTCCTCACCAGAAACCAAATCTGCTGGCACCTTGACCTTGGACTTCTAGCCTCCAGAACTGTGAGAAATAAATGTCTGTTGCTTAAGCCACTCAATCATAGGTATTTTGTTATGGCAGTCCTAGCAGACTAAGACAAGAATGGAAATATTTACAAATTAAATGAAACAAACTCTGAAAGTTGCTTCAGAATAACACAGAAGAGAAAGTGAGCAGGGGGTAGAAATGAAACAAAATTGGCTACAGCTAATAATTGTTGAAGTTGGGCGATGGGTTTGTGGGGGAGGTGGTTGTCATTATTTTCTTTTTTCTACTTTTATGTGTTTGAAATATTCTCTAATATAATGTATGTAAAAATAGTATAGTGGAGTGGGTCATAAGATCAATGCAGTGGGTCACAACTAGCATTTTTTAAAAAAAGATAGAGGGACTTCCCTGGTGGCACAGTGGTTAAGAATCCACCTGCCAATGCAGGAGACACGGGTTGGATCCCTGGTCCGGGAAGATCCCACTTGCCGCAGAGCAACTAAGCCCATGCACCACAACTACTGAGCCTGCACACCACAACTACTGAAGCCCGTGCACCTAGAGCCTGTGCTCCGCAACAAGGGAAGCCACCGCAGTGAGAAGCACAGGCACCACAACAGAGTAGCCCCCGCTCGCCACAACTAGAGAAAGACCGCACGCGGCAATGAAGACCCAACACAGCCAAAAATAAATAAATAAAATAAATAGATTTATTTATAAAATAAAAATAAAATAGAACAGGCTAGAACATACCAGAATGTAACACATATAATAATGTAATACTTAGTGAAAATTTTTTTCAGGGGTATGTGTGTGGTGTCCTGGCTCTGAATGTAAAATGTACTTCTTACTGTGGATCATGATCAGAAGAACTGGAAAGTCATTTCTTGTAGTTGACTTGACCGTGGCCTCCACAGTCAGATTGCCTTGGTTCTGGTTCTGCCACTTACTGACTGTGTGACCTTGAGCAGGTTGCTAAACATTTCTGTGCCTCAGTAGAGCTGATAATACTGCCCCACCATAGGACTGATGTGAGGATTAAGTGAATTAATGGATGTAAAGTGCTTCTAGCAATTCTCTTAACACATTGTAAGTGCTCAGTAAATAGAAACTATTATTATAGTGTTGGGAATTTGTTGGCCTGTAAAGGGAGCATGTGGGTTTCATAGGAAAAGAAAGGCAATGGTTAGCTGTGAAGTAAATCACTCTCTAGGAGTGGATTCCAGCCACTGCGGCACTTCATTCATTCATGAATATTCATTCACCCATCATTCATTCATTCAATGACTATTATGGAATGCCCACTATATACGTCATTTTATTGCATTTTGCAGATACTGCATTTTTTACACATTGAAGATTTGCGGCAACCCTGAGTCAAACAAATCTATCGGCTCCATTTTTCCAACAGCATTTGCCCATTTCATGTCTGTCTCACATTTTGGTAATTCTTGCAATATTTCAAACTTTTTCATTTTTATATTTGTTATGGTGATTTGTGATCAGCGATCTTTGATTTTACTATTATGACTCGCTGAAGGCTCAGATGATGGTTAGTATTTTGGGGCAATAAAGTATTTTTAAATTAAGGCATTGCATTGTTTTTTTAGACATAATGCTCTTGCACATGCAATAGACTATAGTATAGTGTAAATATAGCTTTTATATGTACCGGGAAATCAAAAAGTTCATGTGACTCGCTTTATTGCGATATTCACTTTATTGCAGCGGTCTGGAACCAAACCCACAATATCTCTGACGTCAGCCTGTACTAGTCCCAGGACACTGGCAGAGAGTGATGAACAAGACAGATATGGTCCATGCCCTTGTGGAGTTCACTCTTTACCTGGGAAGGAAAATTAAATAATTAATTGTGATAAAAATGTCATTATTGGGATGGGAAACAAAATAGGGTATGGAGGACCACAGAGGAGGGGCAGTAATCTCATAACAAATTAATGTTTAAAACTCAGCAGAGAGGAAGACCAGGGGAGGTCGGATAGAGGGAGCAGCGGGGTAGCCAAGGCTGGGATGCTAAGAGACTGAGAAATGACAGCAGTGTCCCCAGAGGATACCCACTGCCCACGTGTGGCTTTTTAAACTTAAATCAATGAAAATTAAACAGAGTTAAAAGTTCGGTTCCTCAGTGCTCAAAACCCATGCCACTTGTATTGAACATTTTTGTCATTTGCAGAAAGCGAGACCCCACGTTGCCCTGTCCATTGTGACAACCGCAAGCCACAAGGTGGGGCTGCTGAGCGCTTGAAATGTGCCACTGAGGGACTGAATTTCAATTTTCATTTCATTAAATTTCAATTAGTTAACATTTTCAAACGGATCTTTAATGCAGTCATTGGAAGACGCTTCCTTATATTTGGAAGAACTCGGGTATGTGGATCTACTTTTCCAACTGTACACTTTATGAAATCTAAATACAGTTCAAGTTGCAAGATGCTATACGAGGAAAGTACACAACCAGACCGTGAAGACACAGCACAAAACCATGAAGGTTAAATGACCTCATTAATAAACTCTGCATTGATTACATGCTGGGATGATAATATTTTGGGTATAGTGTGCTAAAGAAAAGATAGAATTGAAATAATCTGGCCCATTTCTTTTCATTTTCTAGTGTGGACATTAGAACATTTAAAATAACATATGTGACTTGAGTGTATTTCTAAGGTTTGGAGGGAGCTAGGTGGTGAGCTGAGAGGTCGGCAGTAGGTATGGAAGTCTTGCTGGCTCAATACTGATGAAATAAAATTATTTTTAAGGCAGGACGAGAAAAATTTTAAACATAAAATTCTCCCTCTGCCCATTTGAGCCACTGCCCCCTCCCCTTTAGTGAGCGCTGTGCATCTGCGTTACACATTAACTAGATCCCCTTAGAAGACACAGGAATACCTACTCACCAAAAATTAAAAAAAATTTTAAAGAAGAGAAAGAAAGAAAGAAAAAAAGAAATTTCTTCCTGGCACCAGCAAGGTAACTCCTTAGGAGGTAACAGTCCTTTCTCAATCCTGTAAGGGGTCACAATAACTCACTACTCACCTTGTTACACTACGTAAACTGTCACTATGTTACTTTGTCTCAAAAACTTAGATAACTGTGCCTTGATCTCTAACAGTCCTTGGAGTTTTCTGAAAGACTGTCTCCCGGGTTATAATCCTCCAGTTGGCTGGAATAAAAATTTCCATTTCTCTCTTGGGTTGACTATTGATTTATTTTTCGTTAACAACACAGAGTTTGAACATCTTCCTGGGTAATGGGGAGTCACAGCACGTGTTTGAGCAGAATAATGACACAATGAGACATGGTTGCCTCACAAGGATCTCTCTGACCGTCGATTTGGGGGGAATGGGGGCAGCGGGACACCCACTGGAAGCCATTGTCATCAAGCTTATCAGACATGACCGTAGCTTGGATCAGGATAGTGGCTGCAGGGATGGAGAAAAACTGCTTGTCTCCCATTTAAGGGGGTTTTGCAGACATTTCACCCAAAACTTCTGCTTTTTTTTTTCATGTTTCCTGAAGATATTTATTACCATCCAGACGTATTTTCAACAGGGAAAGGCATGATTCCCAATTTTCCCAGGATTCATATTTTCAAGGTCTCCCAGGGAACCCATCTTTCACGGAATCCTCTGAAGACTCGGTCTTTGCAAGGGGTAAACTAATTCAGACTCCAGTTTCCTCTGCCAATTTCCAGGCTGACCTGCAAATTCCATCTTACTATTTCCCTTTAGTCTCTGGTTCCTTTTTGCCAAAACTTCTGCTTTTATCTCATCAGCCACCCCCAGAATGTACGGGGGACTGGAAAAGTCGCTTAGTTGGGCTCAAGGCTGTTCCAAACAAAACTGGGACCCTCGCCCTAAGGAAAATGGAAAGAACGGAGGCTGGATGGACAGCCGGCCACCTCCATTAAGAAAGCCAAGGAAGAGGGGAAAGGAGGCACTGCCAACCGGGTGGGAGGGAACCAAGGAGAGCGTAGGGTCTGCGGGTTTCAGGGAGGACCAGCTGCTGCCCAGGAGAACCCAATGCTGCTGAGCGCCAGGCGGGATGAGGGGGGAAATCTGCGGGCACAGAGCCTGACTCTCAGGGATGCTCTACAAGTGTTTGTTGAATAACATGGGTTTAGCCATGTGAACATTACTGATAACCTTGGGAAGAGCAGTTTCAGAGGGGATGGGGGAGAGAATTCTTGCCAGAAGTTTGGCTGGGCGTGGGAGGGTGGGGCGGGGGCAGAGCCAGAGAGAGGGTGGTTGATGGAGGGATCGTGTCCTCTTCGGCTCTGAATCCCAGGACTTGGCATTATTATCATCATCCCAACATACACGTGAGAAGACTAAGCCTCCAAGAGGTGGGACGTTTGCCCCAGGTTTCCAGAGAGGACCGAGGCTTGAGCCCGAGTGGCCACAGCCCAGCCCGGCTCCCCGACCCTCGCCCTCTCCCACTCCTTCCCCGCATCCTATTTTTCTTTAATGAGCAGGGACTTTGATACTCGGGCCTTTCACGAGCTAGACGAACCAAAGATGCAGAGTTTTGTTTCGTCTCTTAACAAAAGAACTCATTGAATAAGCAATGGGCTTTTCTGCAACTATTTTTAAAGATGGAGCTGCACGCAAGGCTGTGAGGAAAATCACAGAGAGGAATCTTCTGAAGGTCACCCAGCACTTAGGGGAAAAGCCAGAGCTGGTGGGGCACCTCCTGGACCCCACAGGCTGGGACCCATCAGAAGCCAGAGGTCCTGGGTGCAGCTCCTAGAACACAGCTCCATCCCGCCATGGCCCTCTGTTCTCTGCAGTGTCCCCAGCCCTGTCCCTTTGGCCGAGGTACTTTGTGGGCCGAGGTACTTTGTGACCCGAGACACTGCTGACCTCGGCAGCACGCCAGGCTGCACGCTCTCCAAGAGGAGATGCTGTAACTGCACCACCCCCTCCACTGTCTCCACACATTCCTTTCTCCTCCAGGTTCCCACCTCTGGCCACACAGATGACTCTTTATCAATCCACTCCCCACCTCTGCCCCCCCTGGACGTGGCTGCACATACTGGTACCTGGTCACCACACACACATCAGACGCCCTGTCCAGACCTCCGACCTGGTCCCTGCCCTCCTGGAGCTCCAAGGTGGGGTCAACATTCCTGGGAACAAAGGGATTTCATACACATCCCTGCACCTAATTCCCAGCCACTTCCCAGGCATTATCTCTGGGGAAACTGAGGCTCAGAGACGTCAGCGGCTGCATGTGCCCTAGTGGGGGGAGAACCTGGAGCTCCTTCTGTCTCTGTGGTTCCAGCCTTCCTTACACAATGCAGGGAGCTCCATCACCCTCCATAGATCTCTGGTTCAGGGAACCTGGAAGGTTCTGGAACTTCATGTGAGGTCGTGCCTGGGAGGTGCTGCCAACGGGATATTGAGCCATATCCAGGTGGGGAAGGTTAATTCCAGCTTTTGTGTGCCTGTAACCCTGACTCTCTGGGGCTCAGTTTCCTTGTAGAGTGGGTTGATAACAGTAGTAGTAGTAGCAGTTATTATATATATATATTTTTAAATTTTTATTTTATATTGGAGCCTAGTTGATTTACAATGTTGTGTTGGTTTCAGGGGTACAGCAAAGTGATCCAGTTATACACACAGCAGTTACTATTTACTGGGTCCTAACCACGGAGCACGTGGCAGAGTCCTCTAGGAAGGCACCCTTGTTTCCCCCAAAGGAGACAAGGAAAGCAAGATTCAGAAGAGCAAAATGACTTGTCCAAGGTCACATACTTGCAAGGGTTTGAAGCCAGGCAGCCCCACCTGGGTTATCTTGCAGGGCTGTTGGGAGGATGCGAGAATGTGGGGGAGGGGCCTTGAACCCTCCACTTCTGCTTTCGGCCCAGCAGCAGGGGCCTTCCTTTTCCCCTCCTTGAAGCCCTGGTGTCCCCTGGTGGTCGGTCCCTGCAACTCCACCTCCATCCTGGCCACACCTGGGACAGGTGGGCCCCTCTGAAAGCCTGAGGACCAACAGCTGGGGAGCCCACCAGGGCGGGTGGAAGCCAGCAAGCTAGGAAGTCAAATCCCAGCCCCGCCGCCTCAGCCCGGCTCTGCAAACTTGTGCAAACTACTTAGGCAGGAGAAATCACTGAGTAATTCATTTATGTTTTCTTTTTGTTAATTTCCCTCTTCTGGGTTCCCAGAAAAGAGCAGGCGTCTGCGTTCCTCTGCCTCCAGGTCTTTGCATGAGACAATCCCTGCTTCCTGGCTTTTACGGCGAATGCTGAATGGGAGGGCATTGTTCTGGGCCAGGCCACCAGGGCAGATGGGGGTTGGGAGAGGGTGGATGCAGCTCAGCTGTGCTGTGTTCCCAGGAATCAAGCACCGTTGCCCGTTTCGACACAAAAGCACTTCTCCCCAACAACGTAAGCCCCTGTTTAGAACCTAAGGTGGGTGGGCAGGGTTCTGACATCACCTGCTCAGACCTCCTGAAACTTCCATTGAGTTATCAGCAGCTGTCTCCCAAGCACGTCAAATAAAAATAAATCCGGAGACAGGAAGAGAGATTCTGTTCAAAAGGATCGGCCAGCGGAGACAAGCAATTCAGGTAATCATTATGAGGCAAAGAAAAGGGCTTTGGAGCATCTGCATCTAGCCTTGTGTTGTCACAGGCAAACGGGGGGGAGGGCGGAGAAGGGTGGGTCTTTGCAATAAGCCATTTTCCCCAATGCAAAGTGTGGGGCAGGGGTGGGGTCCCTTTAACCTCTGCCGTTTCCCAGGAGCTCAAGGCTCCCGTAAAATCCAACATTGTCAAGAGTGAGGACACTATTGTCGTTTGTGGGTTGAAGCTGAAGGTAGCAAGAATGTTCATTGTGTCCAAGGTGAAACAAGAATAAATAGATCACGGAAAATAACCTTTTTCCTAATAACTGTTAAAAAAACAGTTTTCCTAAAAACTTTTCAGGCAGAAGCGTGTCAGTCGTCCTGGGTAGAGCTTATGTTGATGCTTCTAATGAGGCACTGCTGGGCTAGTTGCTGCTTCACCCCCTCGAGCTCAGCATCCTGGAGCATCTCCCGGGGAAGCCTTGTGATTTTCTGCCGGAAGAGCCACACGTGGTCACCAGAGCTCTCATGGTTTTGGTCTGGGCCGGAGTCAGGAAACTTGGCCTCATGCTGGCCACTGGGCAGGTTTCAGGCGTGTTCCCCAGGCAGGACATGAAGAAGAGGCACCAGCCCCTGACAGCTGGTGGCTCTTTCCGTGGTTTATGGCCGGATGCTGGTCATCTACAGGAAGGGAGGCCCCAAGAGGCCGGGTTCGCTTGGTTGGCGGCTGCATCCCAGCATCGGTCATCGTGCACACGTGCCAGATGGATGAAGGTGAGCCCTGACAGCCGCGGTGGGGGGGCGGGGGGTCGTGCTTAGACCACATGCGTCGTGGGGAAAGGGTGAATCCATACTATAGGGAATAAGGCTGGAGAGAGAAGTGGGAGCAGCTTGAGGGCGGAGAGTTTGGACTTGGTGTTAAAGGTTGTAGGGAGCCCTTGAGCTTTTTGAGCTGATCCCACCTGTTTCGAGCCAGAAGCCTGCGGTGCCGGTCCACACTCGTTGGGAGTCTGGGGGTGTGGTGACCAGCCAGAAACTACAGCCTGAACTGGAGCAGTTGAGTCTAGAGGGGTGGTCAGGCCGTTCATTCCCTGCTCTGCAGCTGGCTTCTAGCACCCCCTGCTGCCCATTCCTGGAAGCACACCGGGGCTTCGGGGAAGAAAATGAAAAGAAAGCAATGGCTGCGTCCCCCTGCGAGGTGCGCCGGGACCGCTTGCTGCCAGCGGCCCCTACAATCCTAGCTCACCACTGACTCAGACTTTGAAATGTGCCCAGCGTGCCGGGAAAGAAGGGTGTGTGTCCGGGGTCTGCTGGGCCCCTGTGCAGGGCTTGTCGATGCTGCCTGAACGTTCTCTCAATGATTGCCTGGAAAATGCACCCATTCGTTCTTTTTATTTTGTTGGAAAAAAAATACGTTGAAAAAAAATAGATGAAATTCACATAACATTCAATTGCTCACTTTAAAGTGAGCAATTCAGTAGCATTCAATGCATTCAGAATGTTGTGCAACCACCTCTCCGTAGTTTCCAAACTTTTTTCACCGTCCCCAAGAACACACGCTACTCTTTAAACAATCCCTTCCCCTTCCTCCCTCCCCCACCCAACCCCCTGGCAGCCACCAATCTGCTTTCTGTCTCTATGAATTTTCCTATTCTGGACACTTAATATAAACGTGTGTAGCCTTCTGTGGCTGGCTTCTTTCACTGAGCATAATACTTTCGAGGTCCATCCCTGTTGTAGCAGGGTTAGTACTTCATTCCTTGTTAAGGCTGAATAATACTCCATTGTGTGTATTACCACAATTTGTTCATTCATTCTTCTGTTGATGTATATGTTGGCTCTTTCCATCTTCTGGCTCTTGTGAATAGTGCTGCTATGAACATTCGTGAACAAGTACCCGAGTATCTGTGTTCAGTTCTTTTAGGTGTATACCTAGGAGTGGAATTGCTGGGTCGTATCGTAATTCTGTGTTTAACTTTTTGAGAAACCGCCGAATTGTCTTCCATTTACATTCTCACCAGCAGTGTACGAACGTTCCTCTGTCTCCACATCCTTGCCAATACTTACTATTTTCTGTTTCGCTTTGATTGTGTTTTGTGTTGTCTGTTATAGCCATCCTATTGGGCGTGAAGTGGTATCTAAGGGTGGTTTTGATTTGCATTTCCCTGATGACTAATGATACTGAGCATCTTTTCATGTGTTTATTGGCCATTTGTATGTCTTCTTTGGAGAAATGTCTATTCAAGTCCTTTGCTCGTTTTTCATTAAGTGGTTTGTCATATAGTTGTTGAGTTGTAAGAGTTCACTCTTTATACAAATTGTGCAACACAAAGAAACTAGAGCTTGGACACATTAAGTCACTTGCCCAGGGTCTGGGCAAGACCTCAGATCTCCACTTCTTCCACCCACTCCCTACCTTGGCTGCAACTAGATTATTTTTGTGGCTGGAGTTACTGGCTTGTGCTGACCTGTGGACGCCTCAGAAAAGATATCAGGGAAGGAAAAGGTGAGGAAGAACAAAGGGGGTCCCCTCTTCTGAAAGGACTTCCCAAGGCAAGAGTCCTGGGAATGCCTTCTGTCCTGGAAGGGCCAGGATGTTCTGGAAGCTGATTCCCAGGTAGGCTTCTCCAGCTGTCAGTGTGAGCGTGCATAGGCATGTGGCGTGTGCACAGGTGTGTGCGTCTGTGGGTGCCACAGCTGCCAGGACCCATGCTATCCGTGTCCCCTGTATTCTTGTGGTGCCCGCAGCCAGCACTAGGAGGAAACTGCAGAAGCATGGCTGGGCGGGGCTGCCACCTGCTGGTTGCACTGAGCACTGCAGGCCTGTGGGGACCTGGCTCCTGGTCTCCTGGGTCAGATACCCAGGGAAGGATCCTTCCCTCTGGCCCGAAGAAAACAAAGTCTCCTGTCACCCCTGTGCCCCTGAGGATCTCCCCAGAGAACAGCTACAGGGGCCTGATAGCCTTCTTGGTACCATGAGCCCCCCTCCAGTCAGATGAAGCCATCAGAATAATGGTTTTAAAAGCATAATATTAAATAATAGGATTTCAAAGGAAACCAGTTATCAAAATAGCAATTGTAATATATGTGCTTAGTGAAATAAGATCCGAAAGCAAGTCTAAGAGCAACGGTAATTTTGAACACATGATCAGCACAAATGACATTTTGAGAGATGCACAGCTGGAGGGTGATGTGAACATGTTTTTGATTGTTACTGATGGCAAAGTCACAGGAACTGCTGACAACACTGCCATTTGGGGCCACTGTGGTGGAAGGAAATGCCTCGATTGGATTAAAGGTTTGTAACAATAGAGATGTCATTTCTCCCATCCAAGTTCATGAATTCTCTCCATGGATCCCTTGGGGGGTCGGGCACCCCAGGTTAAGAGCCCCTGGCCCGGATCCTGCCTGGTGGCCCCAGTCCCTCCTCAGCCCCTTAGCCAGGTTCCAACCCAGCTTGCTCCTTCGGCCCCTGCTGTACCCTCCACAGCCTGGCTCCCCACTACCCTCTGACCGCCCCCCCCCAACACGGAATGAGGCATCATCCTCAGAAGACAGCCAGGGGCTTCCCACTCTGATGATGAACAAGCACCAGAGCTGGTTTCCGGAATGCCATCACACTTTGGGGCAGCTTCAGGTCCTCCGGGCAGGGAAGGACACCCCCAGACAGTGGTCCTTCTCTCCAGGATACAGGTGCAGAGGCCTCAGCATCCTGTCACCTGGACATCACCACATGGCCCAAACCAGGGCTTCCATGCCATTTGTCCTTCTGGACAATCTGGGGAGACACTGAGTCCTTTCCTCAGCATTTTCTCTTTCCTCTCCTAAATCCTAGACATTGCCAGGCCATGCATTTGAATGGGGAGGTGGCATTTCTCCTCCTTTCCTCGATAATATTTAATGAACACCTACTATGTGCCAGACATTATGCTAGGTGCTGGAAATAGAAATATTGGACACAGTAGGCAAAGTCCCTTCATTCCTGGAGTTTTTATTTTATGGAGGGAGGCAGAGTAAATAAATAAGTTAGTAAAATTAATAGTATGTTAGCAAATGATCAGTGCTCTTGGGGGTAAGGGACGTAGGGTACGGGAGGTGGGGGGTGTCAGGGTCAGTATCACTGAGCAGGTGACCTTGGAGCAGATGTGAAGGAGGCAAGGAGGGAGCCCCAGGCATGTGTAGGGAAAAGCTCCCGGCAGGGGGAACGGCCCTAGGGAAGCCCTGAGGAGGACCAAGCTGAGGCAAGTGAGGTCAGAGGGCCAGGTCGTGCGGGCCTTGAAGGCCCCTGGAAGGCCCCTGAGCTGGGAGACATGGAAGGGTTTGGGTAGAGGACATGGACTTCGTGTGGGTCTGAGAACATACCTGGGGGGAGATGAGGGGCAGTGGAAGCCAACAGGATGGGGATGGCCCCGCCAGGGAGGGGGGTGGCAGCGGAAGCAGGGAGAAGTGGTTGGATTCTGGATCTGTTTTGAAGGACTTCCTGTTGGATGGATGCAGAGTCTGAGAGAGCTGCCAGGATAGACATTGCAAAGTGTATTCGCTTCCTGGGGCGGCGGAAATCAACACCACAAACTGGGCGGCTTAAAACAACAGAAATCTCTTCCCTCCCGGTTCTGGAGGCCAGAAGTCTGAAATCAAGGTGTTATGGGTTGAATTTTGTCCTTCCAGAATTCATCAGTTGAAGTCCTAACCCCCAGCACTTCGGAGATAAGGCCTTTTAAGAGGTAATTAAGTTAAGACGAGGTCATTGGCGTGGGCCTACTCCAATCTGACTGGTGTCCTTATAGGAAGGAGAAATTAGGACACAGACACACACAGAGGGATGACCAGGTGAGGACACAGGGAGAAGATGGCCGTCTACACACCAAGGAGGGAGGCCTCAGAAGGAACCAAACCAACCCTGCCAACACCTTGATCTGTGACTTCCAGCCTCTGGAACTGTGAGAAAATTTATTTCTGTTGTTTAATCCACCCAGACTGTGATACTTTGTGATGGCAGCAGGAGCATATTAACACACAGCGATCTGCTCCGAGCCTCTTCCAGCTTCTGGGGTGGCCAGCAATCCTTGGCATTCCTTAGTTTGTAGATGCATCTCTCTAACCTCTGGGTCCATCACGTGGCCTGTCTGTGTCTCTTCTCTGTTTATAAGGACACCAATCATCGGACTTAGGGGCCACCCTATTCCAGTATGACCTCATCTTAATTTGATCACATCTGTAAAGACTCTAGTTCCACATAAGGTCCCATTCACATGTTCTGGGTGGACATGAATTTAGGGGGAGTCACTATTCAACCCAGTATAGGTGAGTTCATGTACGTTTCCTTGGACACCCACTTTAATCCTATCAGGCTTAAACCCTCAGAACCCTTCCAAAACACCCGAGTATGTCCAGGGTGATGGGCTTCTTAAAGGAAAACATGGCTCGTATCAGGTACCGGCAAAAATACATTCAATTGATTCTGCTCCTGACACCCTGTGGTCATGGGAACCCACAGCCTCTCATCAGCAACAATCTGGTCCCTCCTGGAACTGTAGGCTGGTGGGAATAGCGGCCCAGCCCTCCTGCCATCTGGACCTGGGGTGTGGTTGTGGGGCAGGCTAATAGAGAATCATGACAGTGCTTATAAGCATGCTCAGGTGAGATGTAGCTGTGCTGGACAGAGCTGGACACTCGCTGCTACAGGCCTGGAATGGGCCAGTGACCAGGGGCTGGTAAGGAAATACAGTGAGTTCCCTACAGGCTCCTCGCCTGGGCTACAGCTCTGGAAACCTCCTGCAATCCTCTAGAGGAACGTTCCAGACAGCCTAGCAAATCAGTGAGCACTGCCCTGGAAGGTGTCCTTGCCCGGGGTTAGGAGGGAGCCTGGAAGAGCCTGACTCTGCTGCCTGACCCAGCCGACTGCCCAACAGCCTGCGTGCTCCCAAACTTTGCAAGTCAAATACTCTGCTGAACTGTATTGCAGCTGGTGCATCTGTGCTTGGCAAAGTGAGCTTCCCTCTCCAGCTCTCAGGTTTTTGGGGGGTTTTTTTATCCCAAGGGTTCTTTCTACCCAACCTCTTAAATGTGGCTGACAATTTGTTGTTGTTTTTTTAAATTTTTTTTAACTTCTGTGAGACAAACACCTGATTACCCCCATTTTTGCAGAGATGTAGCTGCCTTTACAGCATGAAACTCCACTTTAAATTCTTCTGGGTGAGTTGAGATTTTTTTATCCTGGTTCTCTTGAAGGCATGCGGAGATGGGGAGCTGTGTCTTCTGCCAGCAGGAAGTGGTTCTAAAATGTTTTCTGTCTTTGTCTATTAAGAATACTTTAAAGTAACTCAAGGTTTCATTTGATCCTCTAACCAGTTATCCAGGGCATGAGGGTGCCCTGCTATACCCAGGTTCCTTCCCGCCCTGAACCATGACATAGCTGACCCCTGGGTGGGAGGCCAGAGGAAAGGTGTGTGTGGCAGTGTCCACCCCACATGCCAGCGATGCTGAAGTCCAAGAAAGTTCCCTAAGTGACTTTGCTCATTGAAAGTGGGGCCCCCAGGGTGGCACAGCAGGGGTGGGGCCAGGGTCTATTCACACCTATGTCCAGCTCCTCAAATCTTGGGGCACACCCGCTGGGTGCTGGGTGGTGGGGGCGACAGGAGAGCAGAGGCAATTAAGAAAAAATCCTGAACCACTTATAGAAGAAAAAGAGCTCAGGAAGGGTGTAGACTCAGAGCCTTGCAAGTCGAAGTGAGGTCCTGGGACCGGCAGCAGCAGTAGCATCTGGAATCTTGTTAGAAATGCAGAATCCCAGGGCCCATTCCAGACACCCTGCGTGAAGGTATGTCATTTAACAAGACCTCCGGTGACTCTCATCACATCCAAGTTCAGGAAGCCCTGCTGGAGATGGGAGGTTCTCACACTTGATGCACCAGGGCTGCCCCCTCCCCGGGAGCTGATTCACGTGTGGCATGGGGCCCAGGGATCTGCATTTCCAAGTTCCCAGGTGTGCCCTACATCCCCCTCTGATCAGGAGTCCACCCCAGAGTCTCAGACTTGGCTGCACATTGGAGTCACCTGGGGCGCCCTCAGGAGCCAGATTGTCTGTGATGCAGCCTAAGAGGCAGTTTGAGAACCACTGACCCAAACCACTGACCCAGATCTGAAGTCGTAGCCAGCGGCTCCATCCAGGGCCCTTGCCAGAGAACACGACGGGACGTCCCGCTTCATCCAAGAAATGCTCTTGCTGCTTGCAAGGCCCAAACATCCACGCACGGAAAAGAAAGAGGCTCGGGCCACCTGGCATATGCTTGGCTATACTCAGAGCACACAAGCTTTATTCGGCAATAATGGCAGTATTTCATGAGTAGGAGCTGCACGACAGTGGGAACGCTGTTTTCAGCACAAAGTCTGAGAGCAAACGATGACAGCAACGAAGCTCAGCCCCCACGGCCCTGCCTCCCCTCCCCAGGCAGGCCCAGGTTGCTCCCTAATCCTGCACAGTTCGATAGGGGCCTAATCGTGGTCTCCCTCTGCACCCATAACACACTCTCTGCACATCCTCTGCCTCCCCCAGGCTGCTGGGCCAACAAAGAAAGAGGAGTGGGCTGGTCCCCCGCCCCGGGTTCCATCCAGTCCTGCCTCTTCCTTCTCAAGGCCACCCTAGGAGCAGCTGGGGGGGCAAGAACACTGTCCCCTCCCCCTCCGGGTACCCAAGTCCCCGTGGCTTGACTCTTTTTTGGCTGCAAAGCCTTTTCCTCAATGAAAGTTTAACACGGACTCAATAAAAGAAGGTGCTATTTATAAAGCACTTTGCACTCACAAAGCATTAGCCCTGCCCCCACCCGACCCCCAGCAAGCAGAGAGGGAACAGGGTGTCCTTAGAAAGGGACCCAGTAGCCACAGGGACAGCACACAAAGGGAGGAGCCAGGCCCAGGAGCTGTCAGGGCCATGTGGGAAAGGTCAGATTTCATTTTAGTGCTGATTCAGGGTACATCCCAGCAACCACCTAACTGATACAGAGGAAATCATCTGAAATGTCTGTGTGGCGTGTGTGCACGCTTGTCTCTGTATGTATGACCTTTTGTGATGCAGCCTTAAATTATCCATTTGTGACCTTCCTTCCAGCTCTCTGACCTGGGCAGGGCTGCCTGGGGGAGGGAACTGTGAACCCAAGATAGACAGCAAATGTGCCAATAGGGGAGGAATGGACGAGGAGTAGCTAGGCACACTTAGGAGAGAACAAGGACCACGTCTGGTGTTGCAGCCCCACTTGAGGCCTCTTCAAAGCCAAGGAGTGGGACTGACTGAGAGGGGCTTACAACTGTATAGGTGGATGGATGGATGGATGGCTAGCGGGTGTGATGGAGGGGGGCTTGTGGAGGCAGCTGGACTGTAAAAATGGACGGCCATCCAGGGTGGACAGCCCTGCACGCATGAAGCCCTCCTGCTGGGCAGCGTGCACCACCCTGCCCCGCCCTGCCCGAAACTCCCAGTCAGCAGTCAGTTAACGCTGAAACCGGGTCGGGGGTGGGGGGCGCTCACACCGTGTAAGTTTTGACAGACTTGTAGAGGGGCGGCAGCAGCCCGTGGTTCTCGCGGACAACTTCCAGGTACTCGGATGGCGTCTCCAGCAGGAAGGGCCCACAGCACATCTGGCAGCAGCACCTGACCCCAGTGGGCGGCTCCGGGTTCTTGTCAGACATGGGGGAAAAGTCAAAATCAGCCACCTATGGTGAACAAAACCCCACTGGTCAATCACCCGCCCGCCCGCTGGGAGTCCCATTAGGTGGCCTTAGGAGCTCAGCTGCCTGGCTAGGTGGCCTGGAGCTCAGCTGCCTGCTGGCAGCGTGCACAGAAACACCTTTCTGGAGCCACGCAGCGCTTCCCTGTGCCTTTGGCTTTTCTGCTCTGTGGGTCTTTCCTGCTTTCGGTTGCCCTCTCCCTTACCAGCTCATGGGCACGGCTGCCAAGCAAAGGGCTAGCATAGAAGGAGGTAAGTCACATTGGCAAGCAGCTAAATCATCCATCGGGCCCCATCTTGGGCACATTACCCCCAGCCTCAGGGCCTTGCTCTGACATCCAGACCACCTCCAGGCTCCCTGGTCTAGCCCCCCCTGCCCTCTCCGCATATCCTCTCCTGTCAGGACCCAGGAGTCCAGCCCCCACCCCACCAATCACCCACCTCCACCATGTCCTTCTGATGAGCGGCATTCCGCAGGGTCATGTACATGATGAAGGCCAGCATCATGGTGATGAGCGTGGCACACGGGAAAGCGAAGACAGCAGGCTGGATGCCTGGGAGTGAGACAGGCTAAAGTCACGAGCCTGGGTAGTTGGTGCTGAATACTAGCCTTCAGGAGGAGATGACACAGGGGAGAGAACACAGCCCACCAGAGCTTTTCTCCTCCTTGTGTTCATGCATCCCAACTAGGCAACCCCAACAGGCAAATCCAGGATTTCACAAAAACCAAGCTGGGGTATGTGAGGGTTTTCAAGTTTTACTTGAGAGTGACTTTCAAGGGGTGCAACTAAATTTCCCACCAGAGCGTGGACTGCTCCCAATGAGCAGCATGAGACAGAGTGATGACGTACAACTTCCGAGCCTATGCCATGAAAGACCTAGCAGCTTCCTCCTTGGTCTCTCTTGGGTGACTTGCACTGGGGAAGGGAAGCCAAGCTGTGAGGACACCCGAACAGCCCTGAGACCTCTGGCAGCTCTGGGCTCACTCCCTTATCCTGTTACCAAGAAGCAGCATGGCAGAGCAGGAAGAGCCCAGGGGGTCTTGGGTTCGAATCCTGGTTCTGACCAGTGACCTGATGGCAATACTGACCCACAAGGCTGCCACGGGAATGCAACCAGGTGAGGCAGGTGCAGGGCAGGCGATCAGCAAGTGTGGGTTCCTTCTCTCTACTCCCCCACCCTCCTCCTGGTAGAGCCACCGCCATACGCCATGAGGATCTGTCTCCCAAGAAAAGGCGGCATTGATTACCTGTAGTGCTGTCGTTCTCTGCAGAATTCAGAGGGATCCCAGACACCCAGTGCCCAGGAGATGTTGGGGGAGGTGGGGCCCAAGGCCGCCGATGATGCTAACAGGTTCTGCCTGGCCCACAACATCAGCCGGGGCCAGGAGCGGAGAGTGGTGTCTGCTCAGGGTCTCAGAGGGACGGGAAAGACTGGAGGGGGCAGTGACAGCATCTGGTGCACTTACAGGGCCAACCTCGGGGATGAGTGCAGCTGGCGGGGTGTCCCCTTTTGTTCTGTATGGCATGGAACCTGGCTGGGCATCTGAAAGACCATCCCTAGGGTTCTGGGATCTTACTTTCTCCTCTACATAAGAAAGTTCTTTTCTGGGGTCACAGAACAGGCCCCCCCCACCCCGGGAAATGAAGGGTAGGACCTGATGCTGTCATCAGCCAATCCTGTGGCTGTAAGCCAGTGGCGGAACCTCAAGATGTGTTTGGGAAAGGGTATTCCAGGGGCGATGGTTGGGCACCCTTATGAACGAGAGAGACCGTACTGCACACTTTCTGAGCTGCCTACCCTCCCTGGGAGACTCACAACAGCCCTGTGAGTCCAGCACCGTCACCGTTGGAGATGCCTGTTTTAGTGGCGGCAACAGTGCCGAGATGGAGGTGATGGGGTGGCGGTGATAGCAGTGAAGGAGGGAGGGTTCGTGTTGGGGACCAGTGTGGCAGTGGTTAACGTATGGAGAGACACTGACCACTGTCAGTGGTGGTGGCAACAGGAGAGCTGAAGTTGGGATGATGCTGGGGTAGCACGGGATGGATGGTGTTGGTCCAAATGGTCGGTGCAGGGGCTGGTGGCAGGGGTGTTAACGGCAGTGCTGATGGTGGTAAGGGTGGTCGCGACGGCAGCGCCGTCTCTGGCTATTGAAGATGCTAGAAGAACTGTCTGTAGCATGTGGTGATGGTGGCAGTGGCGCTGGGCAAGTTAGCCGGCAGTAGCTGAGCTGTCTGTCGTTCCTGCTAGTGGTGCTGGTGTGGAGGGTGGTGGCGGTGGCACTGAGGGGTTCTGGTGGTGGGGGCTAGAGCAGTTGTTGGTGGCACTACAGAGTTTCTAGTGCTGTGGGTGGTCAGTCAGTGGCGCTGGTTGGGGACCGTAGGGTTATTGATGATGCTTGTGTTGTTGGGACTGATGTTGATGGCTGTTGCTGGAGCTGGCTGGTGGCAGCACACTGGCGGTGGTGGCAGGTTGACTGGTTTTTGCTGCCTCTGTAAGAGCAGAGGCGAAGTGTCACTTACTGGAGGGCCAGACCTGGATCTTGTGGTACTGATGCGTCTTGCTGATAATGTTCTCGGCCTGGATGCTGAAGCAGTAGTCCCCAGGATCCCTGAAGATGTGGGTCAGGTTGTAAGCCGTGCTGCCCACTGACACAGGGTGGCATTCCCCTTCCCCCAGCGGGAGGCACTCGGGCTTAAGACGCCAGCACACGTTCAGAGGGGGGCTGCAGGGAAATGGGGGCATTTTTTTAGCAATGGCTCAGCAAGTAGTGTGAGCATACACTAAGTCCAAGAAAGCCCAGGCAGTCATGAACTTCAGTGTCCTTTCCAGGACAGAACACCCAGCTTCCCTGGCCTCCAGGGAACAAAACGGTACATAAGAGATGGCTCGGGACTCTGAGGGGGTCAGTGAGGCAAACAGGGACATACACAGACTGCTGAAGGAGGCAGAATGAGTGCCCCAGTGACGCACTTGGTGCACTGTGGAAGCACAGGGGACGGAGGAGCGTGTTCTTAATGAGGAAGTCAGGGAAGGCTTCCTGGAGGAGGTGGCATTTGAGTAGGCATTACAAGGATAAGTCGGCTTTTGACAGGTTTGAAGGGGTGAGGGCATTCCAAACTATCCACCTGCCACAGCACAGGCTCAGAATCTGGAAAATGCAGGTCCATAAAAAGAATTCCAAGTGAGCATTCCTATCTCACACGACCTAGACCAGAGTAAACACACACTCATGCCACTTCAACGATCAGGTCTACCAAGCACAAGTAGTTTCCCCCTCTGCTCTCTAAGTACTGAGCTCTTATCTCCAAAGCCCCCTGAAAGCGTCAGGAGCCACCTCCAGCCCCTTGGCTTGTCTTCCTCCTTCCTTGGCTACTTTGCCCACTCCCAGTCTAGCCTCATTTCCCCCTGACGTGTCCCCTTGTCGGGGGATTGGGTGGGGTTGGTCTTCCCCACTAGAGTCCTTGGAGGGCTGGGCCCTGACCACTATTTTTCTGCAGCCCCATCCATCCCAGTGGCCCCAGAGAGGGGCTCCCTTGTGGGGAGAACACACCCAGCATCTCCTCATCTCATCACTTACTACAAACTCAGCTTGATGGTGTTCGTGGCAGGAGCTGAGCCAGGTCCTACCCAAGATGGCCTGCTTTCCAGGGGGCTGGAAAGCAGGCCCAAGTCACATACGGGTCTTTTCACAGGAGTGGTCGCTCACCTGCCTCTGCCTTGATGCCCATGTTGCCGACAGCCCCAAAAGGCCACTGCTCCCTCCTCTGGACCCTGAGAATGGAGCCATGCCTGTGACTCTCCCATGGCACAGTCAAGGGTGGCATCATCCCTCCGTGAGCTCCTTAACTTGGGTCCCCTCAGGGATGGAGCAGAAGGTCAGGAGCCTCGGAAGGGGAGTGCGGGCAGGACCACAGGTCATGTGCAGTGTGCTCTGGGCTTCACTCACCTCCCCAGGAAGTTCAAGGTCACTATCATCTTTTGGAAGGTCTGAATTAGGGTAGGCCCCAAGACCTGGATGCCTCGAAGGGTTTCTGAAAGGCAGAGAAGACCTCATTGTATCTGGTGGCTGACGACAGCTGTATCAGGGCTCGTGGAGTCCCGAGGCTGTGTGACCATCACCCCGTCCTCCTCCTGGCCCTCCCCAAGGGCAGGTCACAGGTCACATCCAGGGCATACCCGGGTCCCGCCTGCCTGTCAGCAGCAGGTGCTGGAGCCAGCTCAGAGTGAGGGAGCCGGAGGAAGCAAGCAGGGCCCTGGTGAGCAGGACCTGGGGCTGACTTAGGGTACCACCGCCTCCCCGCATCATCTGTTCCGTGTGTGGGGTGGGGGAAGCAGCACCCCATTAGCACGACCAAGAAACCTGCTGCAGCTGCCCCAGCACCCCCTCTTGCCAAAGCCAGGTCTGGCTGTTCCCTCCCTGTGCAGCCGACTGAAGCTGTCCCAGCCCCGACAGGACGGTCCTTGACGGGAGGCAGATGTAGCCGGGAACGAGGAGTATCACAGCAGTGTCTTGGGCTCTGCCACCTGGTGGCCACCTGACCTCCTCCATGGCCTGCAGTGCCCTCTTGGAAGCGGGGAATGACAGACCCACTCAGAGGGCTGCCAGGGGAACAGAAGAGAGGCTGTGCATCCGAGCTCAGCCCAGTGCCCAGCTGGAGCCACCCTGATCTGCAAGTGACCCAGCCCTGGAAGGAGTGGTACCCAGGGCTCCCTGATGGGCCAAATGCTCAACCCACACCAACCCCCGGAGACTCACCCTGCAGCTTCAGCGAGGCAGAGAAGTCGCCCGTCTTCTGCAGAACGCCCTTCCCGACGTCCGGTGTTACCTGCTCCCACTCCGCCACAACCTTGACCTTCACAGTGAAGGATCCAACGATGGAATAGTTATAATAGACTGTAGCGTCTTTGGTCACCATCTGGGTGCTATAAGGTGACAGGGAGGAGATGACAGAAGTGACTCACGTGCCCTCTTAGAGTGGTTGTACAGTGACACATTCAGACCAACGCCTTGCAGGCAAAAACAGCATCCCAGCATCAGTCTCCAGAGCCAGCCAGGGCATGAGGTCAGCTGTACCTGGTAGAGTGGCTGCTGGTTGTCTTTGTATTTGTAAGTTACAGGTAGGAGAACTCCTAGCAACAGGTGCCTGTCACCTGCCAGGAAGTGCTCTGCACCCCGAGCCAGGAAACTGGGAAAGGCTGTGTGTTAGACAAGGACAATCTGGGGAGGGGAGAAGTATGAACTCTGGAGTTAAGACACATCTGGCTTTAAATCTCAGCTCCAGATTTCCTATTTACATAACTCTAAGCCTTACTTTTCTCATCTGAAAAACAGGAAGAGTCATACCTCCATCACAGGTTATGATATAACATATTAAGTGTGTAACATCATGCTTTTTCCCTACAATTACCTGAATCACTTCAAAAGGAATTCTAGGGCTTCCCTGGTGGCACAGCCGTTGGGAGTCCGCCTGCCGATGCAGGGGACGTGGGTTCGTGCCCCGGTCTGGGAGGATCCAACATGCCGCGGAGCGGCTGGTCCCGTGAGCCATGGCCGCTGGGCCTGCGCGTCCGGAGCCTGTGCTCCGCAGCGGGAGAGGCCACGGTGGTGAGAGGCCCACGTACCGCAAAAAAAAAAAAAGGAATTCTAGTAACAATAAAATATTTTTGTTGATTTGTTGATGCTCTTTATATATGAAGTTTATCAAACCTTTACCTATTACTTATCTTCCAAATATTTTCTCCCAGTTTAACCTTTATCCTTTGGTTTGATTTACTTCTTCCATTTCAAATTTTAAATCTGATGATGCCAAATTTAGCATTTTTTCCATTCTAGTTTCTGCCTTTTATTTACAGAAATGCCTTCCCCACTGCCAAACTATCCAATCTCAGGGGATGATCTACATCCCAATCTAGTCCTGGTTCATTATGTTTACTATTTTAAATCTATCTGGAATAGCTTTTGTTAGGGATTAGATTATTTTTCTCCCAAACAGTTAACCAGCTACCCTAGTATCATTTATCAAACAATCTATCCTTATTCACTGGCTGGAAATAACATTGTTATCATACACTATATGTGTATATAAACTTAGGGTTTTTTTCTGCTTTTTCTATTCTGTTCCATTGAGCTGCCTTTTCTTGCTGAAAATTATTTGTAGCTTTCTAAATACGTTTATGTATGTATTTCTAGCCCCTTTCCCCATCACCATTCATCATCATTCTGCTTTTCTGATCATTTCTCTTTCTTCTTACAGTATTGAGAAATTCTCTCATCATTTTTCAAGTCTTTTTAAGGTTCTCAGTACAATCTATGATTTTATTCACATAAATCCTACAATTTTAGGCTAAGTTTATTCTGTCCATTTTTATAAATATTATGAAAGATTTTTTCGACTGCCATTATATGGAGAAGCTAAGAATCTTTGTTTTGTAACCAGCCACATTATTAAAATCTTTTTAGTTCTAAGATTTTTCAGTTGAGTCTTTTGTGTTTTCCAGGTAAACAGTACAGTCATCTGTGTACAATGACTTTTGTCTCCTCCTTTACATTTATATTTCATTTACTTTTCTTATTTTATTTCATTGCCTAGTCAAAAATGTTCAATTGCAATAGAAATAGTGAATAGGGAATTCCCTGGTGGTCCAGTGGTTGGGACTCTGCACTTTCACTGCCAAGGGCCTGGGTTCGACCCCTGATCGGGGAACTAAGATCCTGCAGGCTGCAGCGCAACCAAAGAAAAAAACAAAAGAGAAAGAAATAGTGAATATAACTTTCTTTAACGTGAAAATAAATGCCCCTAATAAATATGGAGGCTGTGCCCTGGTTTGAGACAAATATTCTTTATGTTTTAAAACCATATATATACATATATATAAGCGTATATGTGTATTTGTATACATGTATGTATATATGTATGTACATACATTATGTGTATATGTGACATATATGTATATATGTATGTGCACATATGTGTAAAACTGTGTATTTATACACAAAATTTAGATGAACTGTAAAATCTTTGTCATGTTCCAAAAATTATTCTTATTGGGATTTTTATTGGGTTTGCATTAAACTTAAAGAATTACTGGGGGGAAACGGACATCTTTACAATATTAAGACTCACCATCCCGGACATGGTGTTCATACCCATTTACTCAAATCTTTTCTACTTCTGCAGGTGGGAGAGGGATGGATTGGGAGTTTGGGATTAGCAGATGCAAACTATTATATATATTATGGATAAACAACAAGGTCCTACTGTATAGCACAGGGAACTATATTCAATATCCTGTGATAAACCATAATGGAAAAGAATATGAAGAAGAATATATAGGGCTTCCCTGGTGGCACAGTGGTTGAGAGTCCGCCTGCCGATGCAGAGGACACGGGTTCGTGCCCCGGTCCGGGAAGATCCCACATGCCGCGGAGCGGCTAGGCCCGTGAGCCATAGCCGCTGAGCCTGCGCATCCGGAGCCTGTGCTCCACAACGGGAGAGGCCACAGCAGTGAGAGGCCCGCGTACCGAAAAAAAAAAAAAAAAAGAATATATATATGTATATACGTACATAGCTGAATCACTTTGCTGTACAGCAGAAATTAACACAACATTGTAAATTAACTATACTTCAATGAAACAAATTTAAAAAACAAATCTTTGCTACTTCTCAGTAGCTCTGTAGCTTTCTTCATGCAGGATCTTGCCCATTTCCAGATATGCCTGACCGGCCCCTACTTCCCGACCTGCCTCCCGCAACTGGCTTGTCTGGAGAGGAGGTGTAAGGAGAATGAAGCTGGAACACCTGAATTCTACCATGTGAGTATAACAGCGTGTGTCATTGGCTGGCCAGGTCCCTCCAGAGTCAAACAGAGAAAAATATACCTACCTTGACCAGCCTTAAAGGGCTGTTTTGGGCACCAATGACCCCTCTACTAGGTTGCAGGCACCTTGAAGGCAGGTCCCATTACTGGCTCACACTGGTCCCTGTGGACCCCGAGCTTGGCACAGAGCAGGTGTACAAGGCATGTTTGGAGTGAGAGAGAGTGAGAAGGTGAAGATGGGAGAGTACAGAGCACCCCGCCTGGGACGACAGGGCCACCAGCCATGAGCCAAGACTTTGGGGCATCAAGGGGGATAAGGACATACCCGTCTCCGAAGTCCCAGCTGTAGAGAAACGAGGCGGTCTTGAAGAAGTTGCTGGGGTCGTGGAGGAGGAAGGAAACTTTAAGGACTGTCTTGGTGAGGTAGGAGCTGGGCCAGGGCAGGGAGGTGTTCTGGGTGACAACGAGGTTCCCCACGAGGAACTCTGGGACAGAGACCACGGGAGGGTGAGTCCACTGAAGTGGAGGAGGGCAGAGCCACATGCCAGTTGGCAGGGCAGCCTCTCCCCCACCCGACCTCCTGGCTGTCACAGCCAGATGGTGGCAAGAGGGGACCCTGCAGGTCACCGAACACAGAGGCATATGCCCCCTCCGTGGACGCTGGTGAAGACTCACTTCATGTGTTACATGCATAGCTCTGCTCCTGAACCCCTTTCACCAAGACCCTGAACTTTCTGGCACAAAAGATGCCCAGGACAAGAAGGAAATGCACAGGCTTTGAAAGCAACTCTTGGGAAATATTTCAAAGTATTAGATGAGCCTAGAAAAAATGAGCAGTTCTACTGACCGCAGGTCCACACCCCATGTGCTGGGCTGGGTGAGGAACACCATTCCAGGCTGCCTCCTCTAAAAAAAAAAAATTAAAAGCTGATTTTTTAAGCAGAAAGTGAGGTGTGCTCAATAAAGCTCATTTGGAAATTGCTGAAAAGTGGAATGAAAAGAAAAGAAACTGCTTATCACGCAAACACAAGCATTGTTGATGTTTTGAAGAACTGCAAAGTATACGTGTGTACATATTTAAGGTGTACACGTATTAAACACAGTTGATCAAATTGGTTATAGAATTTTGTTTTGATTTTTTAAATTTTACAACCGTGAGTACTCCCCCAGGCTACAACAAACTCTTTGTAAAGGTCATTATTATTCATTATACAAATTGTGTCAGTATACTTAGCCAGTCCCCTTATGGTTGCATACTTAGCTTGTTTCTATTTTCTTCTGTTATTATAAAAACTGTGATGAACATCTTCGTGCATAAACCATTACCCAAATGGAGGTTTATTTCCTGAAGATAAGTTCTTTAATAGACTGTAAACTCCAAGAAAGCAGGGACTTCTTGGAAACAGAGAGAAGGGAGGGGAGGGAGGGAGGGAGGAAGGAAGGGAGGAGAAGGGGGGGAGAGAGAGAGAAAGAGAGCAGAGAGGGAGAGAGAGCGAGAGAGAAGGAGAAAGAAGAGGCCAAAGACTAAAATAATTTATAACCATTGATACATATGTATCAGCTGCTCTCCAAAAGGTGGTATTAATTTACACCCGAGTAGCAATATGTACTTTAAGTGTCCATTTCAGCACAACCCTGCCAGCAGTGCGTATTACCGTTTTCTGATCCTTTGTTAACTGACAGCAGCGAAGGAACCATGGGTCTAATCTGCATTTATGTGATTACCAGCCAGGAGTCTGAAGACAAATGAAGTAGGAAAGGTCCTCACCTGTAATGGGGAGGACGAGGACGCTCCTGGCCACAGGCTGGCACATCCCGCAGTCAGCGGCGGTGACCCAGACGGAGACCGGGAAGTCCCCGGGCACGTTCCCCACGACGCGGATGGTGGAGCTGAAAGCCTCATCTGTCTTCCCCGTGAGCAGCAACGGGGTGTGAATCCAGCGGAAGCGGTAAAGGCGGGTGCTGGCGGGCAGGACCAGGCTGCCGTTGTCATCGGCCACCAGGCTGGCCGTGATGGTCACCTCTGCCCCCGTGGTGGCAGGGCCATCGGGGGTGAGGTGAAGTTCATACACGCCTAGGAACCCAGAAACGAAGACCGCGTTTCACGAAGGGGCGTGGCCAGGAAACCCACCGCCACCCTCTGGGCCGGCTTCTGTGAGTCTCTTTTACAGGTGGAGAAATTGAGGCCCAGGCAGGTCAAGTGACCCGCCCAAGGGTCATACGATTAGTTCATTGCCCAGCTGGGATTCAAACCCAGGCCCAACTGACTCCAAATCCCACGCCCTTTCCCGTGTCTCCAGTTTGTTTTATTTTTTCATGCCAGCCAAGCAGGGGCTTACAGAGCATGTGTATGCTGACCTGGCCCGGCTTCTTAGCCGTTAAAATGATGGCCAGTGCATGTCACAGGAGGAGCCACCGCAGCTGATGCCAAGAAATGCCCCCCATCGCCCACTCTTTTGGACTAACCTTTACATGTGAAACAAAATTCCAGCTGGAAGCACAAAGCTGAGTCTGGACCCTGATAAGGCCTAATACCTTGATGGTGGTAGGCCAGCCTTGTGAGGAAGGGCCCCTGTGATCCAAGCCAAGCCCCCTTCTCTTTGGTCTCAGTTTGTAAATCTGTAAGGTGAGAGTTTCTAGAGCTGAGCTGTCCAATATGGTAGCCACGTATGGCTCCTTAAGCGTCAATTAAAGTGAAACAAACTTAAAACCCACTTTCTCGGTTGCGCTGGCGCATTTCAAGGGCCAGCCACGTGTAGCCAAGGGTCACCACAGTGGACACTGTGGATACAGATCTTCATTATCACGGAAAGTTCCACTGGACTACACTGCTCTAGGGAACCTCCAGGATTCCTGCAGGGGCCAACGCTGGAGCTCTGTGTTTCCAGCTGGGTCAACTCCTTGGGGAACCTGAACTGAAATACTGGGGATGCAGCTCTTACAGGGAACCCAGGAATTAGTTTTCTAGGTTGCAAGCAGAGAATAGGGCCTGGAGCACATGGAATGGAGACCAAATAAGAGGCCTTTTCAATAACACTCCCCATCTGACCAACACATTGAAGGTAAGACTAATTGTAATCTGAAAATAGAGAAAGGTATAAAATTTAAAAATTTTTTTTAAATAGTAACAACCACTTACTATATTGGGTCATTTCCTACTATTCTTTTACATGCTGCCTACTCTGAGATTATATATTCCATTGCTGTTGCTGTTTTTTCAATTCTGTATCATAGGCATTTTCCTAAGTCATTCTTCACCTGCTTTAGATAGCTGCAGATTTCATCATACTCAGAAGGTAAGATTTTAAAAATCAGATTTGTTTCCATCATAAAAGTAATACATATGCATAAAGAATATTAGAAGTGTCCTATTACCCTACCCCCCAGAGACAACAGCTGCTATCATATTGCTGTCCTCCAGCTCTTTTTCATGCACGGAAGTTTTAAATGTAGTCAGAATCAGCCTCTGCACACAATTTTGAATTACTTTATTTCTACCTGACAATACATCAGAAAGGATGTCTGCAGTGGCACTAATGTGAACTTCACTATTTGCATGATAATCCCTCAAGCAGGCACATCTTAATTCCCAGAACCCTTCAGTCTTGTCAATAGCACTACTGCACGTCTTAGTAACTATTTTCCTGTGATGTGTAATTTTCTTTTTCAGGTGAGACTTCTGAAGGGCCTGAGGTTAGAGAATGTCTAACAGTGCACACCTGGGCAGAAGAGGTGATGCAGAAGGAAGGGAGGAGGGCCCCCAAGCCCCCCTCTGCTCATTTTACTCCCTCCCACCCCACTTCCCGGCAACATACACCCCCTCCCTTGGCTTCCAGTACCTCCTAAATGCTGATGGAACCCAGTAACACAGACTTCATTTCTACTGAGCAATAATACAATGGCTACTAACCACATGCAATTAAATTTAAATTAATCAAAGTTAATCACTTCAATGTATAATACTAAAATTCCAGTCCCTCCATTGCACTAGAGCCACAATTCAAGCGCTCAACAGCCACAGCTCTCCCGGATAGCACAGATATAGATCATCTCCTCCATCATCTAAAATTGTGTTGGCCACTGATGCTCTAGACCCCCTGGATTTCTCCCCTCCCAAACCTACCATTCTCTTCACCTATCATTCTCTGCCGGGTCAGAGGACCAGCTGTCCCAAGAATCAACCCCCGGGCCTCTGCCACTAATTCTCCCTCTCCATTACTACCAGCATTGCTTAAGGTAGCACTCGGCCCCATCCGGATGGATTACCGATACATCCTGAATGTGACCCTTGGCCTCCAGTCCTGCCCTAATTTCAGCCACCCCAACAAGCAGCTTCCTGCACAGTTAATCTGATCATGGGCCGGCCTCGGGGTGGAGGGAGACCACATTCACATTTTAGTACATCCATGCTGTCGCTTTAACCCTTTAACACCTGCAGTTCCCCCCAACATGCTCTGTCCTTCCTAGCCTCAGGGCCTTTGCACACACTGTCCCCACTGCTCTTCTTCACCTATCTGTCTGTGGATATAACCTCTTCCAGGAAGCCCTCCCTGACACCCCCCCACCTCACCTCCTCGGCACTCTCCCAACAGCCTGAGCACACAGTTGTCACAATCTTGGGTTGGGATAAAGGTTTCCTTATCTCCCCCACTGCACTGCAAGCTCCTTGAGGGCAGGGCAAGGGTCATCCCCATCTCCCCCAAGCCTAGCCAGGTGCTTGGCACATAGTAGGGTTTCAACACTATGCTGTGGAGAGGCACCTGGAGAGAAGGATGTGGCAGAGGGACCAGGCCACATGGCACTGCCCCAGGAAACTCTTCACCCAAGTGCTATGGACTGAGCCCCAACCCGCAGCTGCTGGGGGGACCCAGAAGTACAGGATGTGCTCCCTGCTCTTAGGGGGCTCACGAGAGACCTGCTGGACTCAGCAAAACCGGGAGGTGAGCGAGTGTGTCCTCAATTGCACCCCATTTGCCTTGCGGCGATGTTGCCCGCCCCCACTGGGGACTCTGGCTCCAGCCTTTCCGCTCACCCACGTTACACGTTCCCTGTTGTGAATCCCTTTCCTTGGGGCCGTATTTTGGATTATAAAGTCATTTGGGCTAGCATTGCAAAAGGGACCTGCAACACCTTAATCCCAAAGAGAGAATTCCAGACACGTAAGTTTCTCCAAGAAAACACAGTATGTATTTTACACTGAAGGACCTGAGTCCCCAGAGGTCCCCAGGGACTAATGCTACTGCCGGGGACCACACAGCAATCTGCATTGCCCTAGGCTGAGTCCCTCTGGCTGGGAGGCAGCCTTTGGCCAGGCTGCTGCAGAAAGAGGTGCTTAGAGGAGAGGCCATCTCCTCCCTTCCCTCTCTTGCTCCTGCCCACACCCTCCAGGAGAGGAGCGTGGGCCACAGTGAGGCTGGCAGGTGGCAGGGACATTCAGCTGCATGCTAATGGCCATCCAGCGTCTGCAGCAAGACAGGCGCATGTCAGCACGACGCAGATCCGTTGCCAGGGGAACAGAATCAGGAGGGCAGCCAGCTCAGCCAGGAGGCGGGATGGGGTGGGGGTGGGGAGGGGCTGTCGCTACAGCCAATGTTGCAGCAGACACTGGCCCAGCTCCTGGGAGCGCCCCCCATCCCGACCTGTCCAGACGCCAGAGGCTCCAAGGGCACTTTTCTCAGGCTTGTTTTTAAAAAGCAGGTATTTCACAGCCCCCGGGTGATGCTGCCCCTCGTCCTCAGGGCCTAGAAAGCGTCCAGAACATCCAGGCTGAAATGGACTGGGAAGGCTTTGCCACCTGTGGCTGAAGGAACCAAGCCCAGCTTTGGTTACCTACCCATGCAAATCCATCTTTCCAAGTTTGGGAGCCCAGATGACATGGCCTTGGAGTACAGAGCAGCCCAGTCAGGGGCTTAGGGGCGCCACAGGTGCCCCAGTGACCACACAGGTGCCCCAGTGACCCAGAGCTGAAAGGGCCAAAGCAAAAAGTGAAGTGACAGCGGCCACAAAGTTTGACCCGTGGAAGAATGTCCACCAGCAGGCTCCCTGGGCTTCCACCTGCAGCATGCACATTCTCCCTGACCACACAGCCTGTAGGGCCCCAGAACAGTCTAGAAAAGGGCTACATCAGCCTTTTCTCACTGCACAGGTACACAGCCCAAAACACTTCCCAAGGTACCTCTGAAGTCTGGACAACACAACCTGGAATTAATGAACGGTCCAGGACACGGACTTCTGACTTCAACCCCTGGTGTAGGAAGCATGTCGTGCAGGCTGACCCAGACCCAGGAAGGGTGGAAAGGGCTTCTGAATCTCTCTTTCTCCTGTGAGTTTTCCCCAACCCCATTCCCAGCTATTTGGACTGTATCATGGGTGCAATAGGCCAGGCTGGGAACCACACATGACTTCCAAAGAATTAACCCTCCACACCGTTTTTTTTTTTGGCAATTTAGGCCGCGTTGATAATTTCTGGACACATGTAAACCTAATGGACAAGAGACCCCATTTCCAGGGGCAAGCAGATGCTCCTGACCAAGCCCATTCCCACAAAATTCCCTTAATTCATCCTTAAGATGCAGGTTTTTTATTTTCCCTTGTGGCCTTTATTTCACTAGTTTGCATTAGATCTCTGCTTCTGTCTACCATTCTTTTAAGGTGTAGGGGGGGTCATGAAAATATTGGATAATATTTAACACCCACCCAATAGCTGCCCACATCCCAACTGTCCCCTTAAAACTCTCCACCCTGGGTCCTTTCTTGTCGCCAAAATGGGGCAGAAGAGTGGGTGTTGGCCTTCGGGCGTTGAGGAGGTGGGGATGTTAGAAGCACGATCCGGGGGACACCGGGTAGGACCCAGCGGAACCAGCTCCGGGTCCATTTTGGAAATCACTCCCAGAGAGGAAATGGCAGACCGGCCTCCTGGGCGCTAAAATCGCATACTCCCCGAAGTCAACACAAGCAGGGTAGAAAGCCTCTCTGGATAAGGCCACATCTTAAGGCAAAAACGCTGCTCCGCGGGCAACCTGGCAGCGCTCCCTGGGGGCTGTGGCGAGAAGACCGACCCCGAGCATTCCCAGACTCCCTTCAGCGTCCTCCCCCACCTCCAGCGGCTGCGAGGTTTCCAAACATCGGGATGGATGCGCCGGCCACCGCGCGGTCCCTAGGGCAAGGCCGATCTGGAGATGGCAGCAGGAACGAGGGCGCGGGGAGCCCCCTCAAGTGCCGGTGACTTCAGGGGAGAGGGGAGAAGGGACAGAGGAGAGGGTTGCGCGGCGCCCGGCAGGCCGTGCTCCGCTCCGCAGCTCGCGGCCTGCGGGGAGGTGGGAGGTGCGCGCAGGGCGCACGGCGCCACCTCCGCAGCCCCGGCTCCCGGCGAGGCCGCCCGCCCGGAACCGCCCCGAGGCCCCGGGCGCGCTGCGACTCGGGGAGGGCGAGCGGCTGGCTCGCGCAGCGCCTTACCTGCAGCCACCCTAGCCGGGGCCAAGGGCAGGAGGCAGGCCAGCCAGAGGATGCGGCCGAGGCGCGGCCAGAGGGCCGGGGCCATGGCGGCGCTGGGAGCTGCTGGAGCGTGGAGGGCACGCGGCTCGATTCGGCTGCGGCGGCTGCAGCTCGTGGGTCGCACGGCACGGGCTGTGCGGGGAGGTACGGGCGCGGCGCCGGCTCGTCCTCGCCTCGGATCGCTGTGTCTCTGCGCGCCGCCGCCGGCCACAGCCCGCCGCGCCGACCCCGACCCACGTCAGCCGCGCCGCGCCCCCTCCCCGCACCCTCCCTCACTCCGCCGCACGCCGCCTCTCCCCACGATCCTCCCCTCTCCTCCCCGGTCTCCGCTTCTCCAATCTGCTCCCCCTCCGTCCCTTCCCTCGCCGCGCCCCTCCTCTCCCCTCGACCCCTCCCTTCCCCTCCCCTCCCCGGTCACCGTTCCTCCACTCTGCGCCCCCTCCCCTCCCTGCGTCTGTGCCCGCGTCCGCCGGCTCTGACTCAGCGTCCCTAGAGGAGCGTGCACCAGTGTGAAGCCCAGAGCAGGCCCCTTTGGGCTCTTTCTCCAGGTGGCGTCTCCCCTCATGACGCACACGACTTGGAGATGCGGCTCTTCATTCAAGCAGAGTGTAGCACCTACTGTGTGCAAGGCGCTGGGCGGTGGGCCTAGGAACGTCTTGTGTCCCTCCGGAGGGAAGGGCTTGGGTGCACGTGCCCAGGTGCAGGCGCTGGGACTGATGCCATTCCTCAGTTTACCCTCTCTGCACCTGCTGTAAAATGGGGTTTGTGGTCATACCTGGCCCCACAGTGACAACGCTGTCACTGAGGGCCTTGGGACACTCAGACAACCAAGATAAGGAGTGACCAGGCTGCTCCTTGGACACTCCCTGGCCTAAGCAGGCGCGTCCATCTGCCATAACGGAACAGAGCATGTCTTTTCTCCTAGAAGGTGGCCGGCCTGGCTGATCTTAAAGACTGGACACCGGCAGCCTGGATCCTGGTCCCAGCTCTGCCTCTACTCTATCCTTGGCAAGGGAGCCCACCCAGAGGGGGTGTTGGATGGCTGGTCTCACCTGGCTGGCACTGATGGGACCACAATTGCAGGATGGGCTGCATGGGAGTGAAAGAACTTCTGGGACAGCTGTGGGGTCCCCTGAGAACGGGCCCCACTGGCCCCATTGCCATCTCACTGTGATGGAGGGGAGAACAGATTTGAGTGAGTCCCCTTAGGAAAGTTAAAAGTGCTAGCCACTCCCTGGTGGCATCAGTCACCATTGTGGGGACAAATACCAGGCCTAGGAACCAGGGGACTTTGGATTCTGAGAGTTATGTGACCTTGAGAAAGTCACGTAACTCTCCTGGTGCCTCAGTTCACTTTTCTTTAAAATAATAATAATGCCCCATGAGACTGTGGTAAGGATAAAACGACTTGACACATAGAAGAGTGCTTGGACATAGTAAGTACTCAGTCAGTGTTGGCTGCCATCCTTAGAACTGCTTAAGGACTTGGGAGAGTTTCACTTGTCCATCAGGAATTGAGAAGAAAATTGTGCTTGAGAAGAAAATAGTATATTAAGATTATAAATTGAGTTTCAAATATTTGACTATTTCACATTTTTCAAAGGTCTGGTTGTTAGTGGTTTTTGTCATGTACTAAATGCATAAATAGAATAATAACATTTATTACGTTTTTTTCATGTATAACATTATTACATTGAATATTACAGTGTAACATTATTACATTGAATTTTTCATGTGTAACATTATTACATTATTACATTATTATACAGTAGCCATAGATGGTCACATCTATGTCACAGAAGCCACCTGCAAGGCCACCCTGAAGCCGATGTTGATGTGACCCTTCTTTGTCTAATTCCCCACAGGTATCACCTCCCCCAGAAACCTTCCTTCTTCTGGGCTCTCACAGCACCTGTCTTGATGTCCATTCTTGTCACTGAAAATCTTTCTAAAGCAGGTTAGTCGGTCTGTTGGCCCTGGCAAAATGGTATAATTGATTTCCCTTTGGTAACAGAAGGGCAGCAGCCCTAGTGTTAATATTCCTACCACAAATCCTCATTATCTTGCATTGGAAGTGTAACTGTGGGAAGTGGGGGCCACTGAGCTGATAACAGTCACCCCCGATCAGCTCTGGAGAGGCTTTGGGGGTTAAATTCTATGGTAGTTTGAAGTAGGCAAAAGGGAGTTCAGGGTGATCTCTTTGTTGAATTTACCATGGCTCCAGGCCTAGATCTCAGCTTTACCGGATTTTCTGCTGGAATTTTTCAACCACAGGACACCCAGTCACCCTGTTGAAACCCACAAGAGACCTAGGGAGGATTTGTTAATTCATCACGGGGGAAAGGTTCTTCATAGGGGTGGAGCCCTTAGGGCCAGCCTCCAAGAAGCCCAACAGGTGAGGCAAAGGTAAGCAGGGACTCCAGCACACCAGGGGACAGGGGAGGGAGGATGGCCTCTTGGTGGCTCTCAGAAGGTCAGACTGAGGCCTCATGCCCTGAACCACTCCATGCAGAGACCACTTGTGCAGACTGCTCATGCCCACCAGAGTGAATATTTTGAGGCTCCCTGTATTCTTTTTAGTGTTCCAGCTGTTCCTAGCCTATGGGTTCATGCAGTATTATTCCAAACATTTGTTTATGGGCTGAATTGTGTCCCTTGAGAAATCCATATGTTAAGGCATAATCCCCAAAGTGACTGTATTTGGAGACAGCACCTCTAAAGGGGTAATTAAGGCTAAATGAGGTCATAAGGGTGGGGCCCGAATCCAATAGGACTGGTGTCCTTATAAGAAGAGGAACAGACACCAGAGATCTCTCTCTTGAGAGAGCACAGAGAGGTCATGTGAGCACATAGTGAGATGATGCCACCTATAAGCCAAGAGGAGAGGCCTCAGAATGAAACCTACCTTGGTGGCACCTTGATCTTGAACTTCCCAGTCTCCAGAACTATGAGAAATAAATTTCTGTTGGGTAAGCCACCCAGGCTGTGGTACTTTATAATGGCAGCCTGAGCAGACTAAGACAACACCCAATGGGCAAAAGGAATACATTGGTAAAGAAAGACAGAGGGACTGCCCTGGTGGTCCAGTGGTTAAGACTCTGCATTCCCAATGCAGGGGGCCCGGGTTCAATCCCTGGTCAGGGAACTAGATCCTGCATGCTGCAACTAAAGATCCCGCACGCGGCAACGAAGATACAGCGTGCTGCAACTAAGACCCGGCACAGCCAAATAAATAAATATTAAAAAAAAAAAAGAAAGAAAAGGAGCTTTCTGTCTAGGAGGGAAAAAGATGATAAATGAGTAAATATAATTTCTGATTCTAAGGAAAATTCCAGTATTATGAGAGCTAGTGGGGGGGGGGTGGCAGGCAATGGTTTTCTTTTCTTTTTTTTTTTTTTTTTAAATGGTTTTCTTATATTGGGCCTTAAAAAAGGCCTCTCTGAGGAGGTAACATTTGAGCTCATCAAGGATGACAAGGAGCCAGCTTTGTACCTCTCAGGGAAGAACATTCCAGACAGGAGAATTAGCTACAAAGGTCCTAGGTGGGCAGGAGGCACATCAAGGCCATTGTGGCTGGAACATGAAAAATGAGGCTGGGAGGTGCACAGGCCCAGGGATTGAGGATAAGTTGAAAAGTCTTTGGAGGGTTTTAAGCAGAGGAGGTGCATGATCTCATTTATCTGATAGAGATGAAGTTGACACTGTCCCCAACATCTAATTCAGGAGATAGACAAGAAAACAGGCAAAAATCATAGCAGCATGATGGGTACTTTCGTAGGAGAAGCTAAGGCCATGGGAAAGCATGTGAATTTCACCAATGTTAACCTCCCCGCCCCCCCAACTGTAGGTCTTTATCACATGCAATTAAACGGAAACTTATCAAAGGATTTGTGTACTGCTGCTTTTTTTTCTCGACCCCTCCCCCAACAATATTAAATAACCTCGGATGGCACATTGGTTCCAGCCCTTAGATTTTTCAACTTTACCCAATTTTGGACCTCCTAAATTTTGGGGTTGGCGGTGGTAGGAGCAAAGAGGATTTTGCTTGCAGGTGGGCAACTTCTTCCATGGGGGAAGGAGTGTTCTGACCCACTATATTTCTCCTGCGGCAGAAATAAGTGGCACTATATATATCCACTTACAATCTCAGCGCTTCAGCTGAGGCTTGTTCTTGAATGGCAACATTAAACAAAAGCAAGGAGCATGTCTCTGAACGTATCTTGTAGGAATTGCAAGCTCTATTTATTACCAGGTGTGAAATATATCTGTCTGAGAAGGGAAAACAAAGATTCTGGTGAGTTAGTGATGATGGTGTGGCAGTGGGGCGGTGCGGGGCGAGCAATGGGTAAGTACTGTCAGGAAGGGGCAGGAGGTGGAGCCAGGTCCTGGAGGGGCTGGAGGTAGGTCAGGTTATCACTTTCATGCTCTGTCCATTTACCATGGTTACCACGTGTTTCCAGGAACAGCTCATCATTCAACCAGTCTCATAGATAGAGTCTGCAGGTGAGGCCTGACAGGGCCTCCTGGTCCAGCTCTCTCTTGAGAGAGCACAGAGAGGTCATGTGAGCACATAGTGAGATGATGCCACCTATAAGCCAAGAGGAGAGGCCTCAGAATGAAACCTACATTGGTGGCACCTTGATCTTGAACTTCCCAGTCTCCAGAACTATGAGAAATAAATTTCTGTTGGGTAAGCCTCATTTGGGCATCCGGGCCCCACTTTCCCCTCCCTCTCATCATTGCTCTGAGCCAAGGCACCTGCCCCGTCGCGTAGGCACTGAAAAGCGGTCCGCTGAGGTCTAGCCTCGGAGTGATGCAGCTGCAACAAATGACCAGGCCGGCCTCTTCCAGGCAGAACACCTGAGCTCTCCTTTGCTTACAGGGTCTCCGTCTGTCTGCAGCCTTCGCCTTCCCAAAGACCCTCCTTACCTCCTCCCCCTCCCCGGGCTAAGAAGGACCCCAGGGCTCAAGCTGGGGAGAAAACCCCGCCCAGCATGCCACGTTCAGCTCAGGGGTGGCCTCTTCCCGGGCCCGTCCGCCGTCTGCTAAGGAAGCCCCGCGGGTGCCCACCGCCCCGCAGCAGCCCCCAAGCGTCCCTCTCCAGCCTCCTGGCTTCTGCGAGGATACTTAGGGCAGAAAGAGCCGAACCAAAGACGCTTGTCACTGCCTGCCCCTCCCTCCCGGCCTGCGGCCCCGCCCACGCGGACAGAGGTTTAAAGGGCCAGGCAGGCGCACCCGGGCGTGACGCCTCTCCCCACTCCCGCCGCCCGCCCAGGCCGCACCCACTTGGAGGCGGTGCGCCGGGGCCTATTCCTCCGGCGGCGGGCGCGGCCGCTTTAAGCGGGGGCGGGACTGCGTGCTGCGGCGCGACAGCGGCGGCGGCTGAGAGGGCTTAGGTGGGGTCGCGGGCTGGGGCTGCAGGAAGCCGGCCGCCGATGTCGGGGTAAGTGTGGGCAGGCGCGGTACGGCGGCGGTACGGCGGCGGAACGGCCTCGGGAGGTGCGCGCGGCGGCCCCAACGGGTGCGGCGGGGCCCGGGCGTGGGGAGGCCTCTGCGGCGCCGCGGTCAGCGGAGCGATGGAGGGAAGCGCATAGCGATGGAGAGAGGCTCCGAGCAACCCGGGGTCCCTCCGTCCCCCATCGGGGCCCAGTCCGGGTGGCGGGGGCCGGCGGCGGCTCTCAAACCGCCGCCGCTGCTGCCTGGGCTGGCCGGGGATCGCCGGGAGGCGGAAGGCTAGTGGCGCGGGAATTGACCCTCGGCGCCCGCCGTAGCCCGGCGCAGGAGGCGGGCGTTGGGTGTCCGCAGAGGGTGACAAAAGGAGGGAAGCCGAGGGCTGTTTGAGGCCGGGGAGATAGAGTGTGGGGTTGGGGCCTCGTCCCCCCGGAGGCCCTCCTGTTGCCCTGGCCCCTCTCGGCCTCCACGCAGGCACCTGGCTCGCCTGGCCCGGCGCGCAGAGCGAAGGTACCGGCGTCGACAGCGCCCCCTCTGGCCCGGCGCCGCCGCCTCAGGCCTGGCGCGGCGGGGCGGGGCGGCGCGGCGGCGCCGTTTGCCGGGAGCGGGCGGGGCACCGGCTCCGGCCCCCACAACCTGGGCCGGGACGCGGGGGCGGGACAGAAGCCAGGCCCGGGCCCTTGGCTTCTGGGGTCTTGGAGCTTCTCTCCAGCTTGGAGGCTGGATGGGACGTCTTCCCTCGGGGCCCCCAACCCCCCGGCCCAGCGGATAGCGGAGCCTGGCCTCTCGGGGTCTCGGGAAATGGGGGGTTGACGCCTTCGGTGAAGAAGTGGATCCAAGCCTTTAAAAAGTTTGGGCACGACCCACCCGAAGTTTCTTAGGTAGGGAGTGGCCGTGACCCTGAGTCTTGGGTCTCGGTGATGGGAGGTGAAGAGGAAGCAGAAGTCGGGTCATCCAGCGGGGCTGACAGAATCCCTCCGGTTGGTTTCGTTAGTGACTTTTCCTGCCCCCGGAGCCGGCGGGCTGCGCGGGAACAGCGGCAGGCACCCTCTCTGCTTTTGGTGTCTCGAGAGGGCGGGCGGAAGAGGATCTGTGGCGTCAGGGTGTCCCCATTGCTTGGGGCAGGAGTGTGAGCTGCAAGGGAGCGTATCTGGTAGGCAGGGCCGTTGAAAGGCCTGCAGAAGAGTTAATGGTGTGTTTGTTGAAGAAAGAAGAAAAGCAAGTCATGAAACTGCTCCTTAATGTAGAGTGAAACGTGACTGTTACATTCGCGGGGAGGATGGGTAAGAGCAATTTCACTAGGTTCTCTTAAGAGGGCTCTTAAAATAGAGACCAAGTCTCCTGTTTTTCAGCCTGGAGCTGCAGTTCTCACATTGTGGTCATCCACACCTGTTTCCAACTCACTGAGGTGCTTTTTGAAGCATTTAGCCTATTGTATGTCAGATGCAAGCAAAATTTACAGCTTCCTGGACGCCTCCCTGAACCGAGGTCTCTGGATGGTGCTTGGGAGTCCACCGTTGGCACCTGATTTTAGTGCACAGTGAAGTTTGAGAACCCCTCACCTAATGCACAGGTGGTTCAACTACAGTCAGCAGACCAGATCCAGCCAGGTGGCTGTTTTTATACAGCACGAAAACTGAGAATGGTTTTTACATTTTTTTAACGGTTGGGGGAAAAAAAATCAAAAGAGGAATCATGTTTCATGATACAACTCAAATGAAATTCAAATTTCAGTGTCTGTAAATAAAGATTTATGGATTACAGCCATGGTCGTTCGCTTACAAGTTGTCTGTGGCTATTTTGTGCCTCCAGCAGAGCTCAGGAGTTGGGACAGACCACAGAGCCTGAAATATTTACTCTCTGGCTCTTTACAGAGAGTTTGCTGGCCCCTAGCCTAGGGAAAGACGGACATACCATAGGAAAGAAAAGCATCTGTGTATAAAAATCTTGTTTAGAAATTAATAGACAGTATGGACTTAAGTAACTTTTATTTTCAAAAAAGCAGAGGGAGCAGTGTTGTTTTCTGAATTAATGGAAAACTATTTAGATTAACAGAGGCATTTAGGTAAGATTTTCCTAGCGATCATGAACCTGTGCCCTCAGTAAGTTGGTTAATCATATGCTTCTTTTTGTAGGCTGGGCAAACTCATGGTTATAATACTTTTCTCTTGAGAAACAAACTAGCTCAAAAGAAAAATGGCGTTTGTTGCAACACAAGGGGCCACGGTGGTTGACCAAACCACTCTGATGAAAAAATACCTTCAGTTTGTGGCAGCTCTCACGGATGTAAATACACGTGAGTCGATGCTTTTCGTCATTAAGAAATGTGTTGATGTGACTCCTTCATCTCAGTTCAAATGATGTGCACGTTGAGATGAGTAGTCACATTAACTTTTATCTTAATTTCCCCTTTCTCTACCTCGTGGAGAAGCAAAGTGATGAGCATTTCTGGCTGGAGCCCCAAAGAGGCACGCGTATGGGTGCGCGTATGTGTGTATCTGTGTCCTTGTCTGTGGATGCACGTGTATGTTTGGGAGTACGAGTGAGTGTGACTGGTTGTAGGGAACTAGTTATGTGCCTGCTTTTAGACCATGACAGTCAAACTGATAAGATCTGATTGCTTCTCTTAAATTATTAAATCCAGTAATTTTAGGAACATTCTTAACATAATTTCTCAATTAATCTGATGGTTTGTTTTGCCATTTACAGCTGATGAAACAAAGTTAAAAATGATGCAAGAAGTTAGTGAAAATTTTGAGGTATGAGCTTTATATTTTATTTTATATTATATTTTATAAAGCTTTAAATTTTGAGGTATGAGCTTTTCATTTTGTGATAAGTATTCACATGTGCTTTCCTACAGCTTCCCTGTCAGTCTTTTTACTAGTAACTTAAAAATTATCTTTGTTAATGTAATTTGTTGTATTTCAAAATTGAAATTTGTACAGTGTTGTCCAGTTTCTTCACACTGGTGATAGTGACTCCTGAACAGTGTTGAGGAATATTGCTTTTGTTTTGGTTATTTGACCTTTTTTTCTTTTCTTTTTTAATTTATTTATTTTAATTTATTTATTTTTGGCTGCGTTGGGTCTTCGTTGCTGCATGCGGGCTTTCTCTAGTTGTGGCGAGCAGGGGCTACTCTTTATTGCGGTGCGCAGGCTTCTCGTTGCAGTGGCTTCTCGTTGCGGAGCATGGGCTCTAGGTGTGTGGGCTTCAGTAGCTGTGGCTCGCGGGCTCTAGAGCGCAGGCTCAGGAGTTGTGACGCGTGGGCTTAGCTGCTCTGTGACATGTGGGATCTTCCCGGACCAGGGCTCGAACCCATGTCCCCTGCATTGGCAGGTGGATCCTTAACCACTGCGCCACCAGGGGATCCCCTTGACGTTTTTTTCATTTTCAACTATGGTAACCCTTTTAGGCATATGCTTTCAGGATACACTCAAACTTTTGTTGTGGATTTGTTATGCTAGGTAATGGATGGTATGGGAATGAGAGCTGGGTGGCAGTTTTGGCTCTCCTGTTTATAACTTCTGCAACTTTGATCAAACAGTTTCTCTCTTCTGGCTCTTACATTCTACGATTTTATATTGACCCATAGGTCCCTCAGATTCTGTTCATTTTTCTTCAGTCTTTTTTCTCTTTGTTCTCTGATCTGCCTTCAGATTCACTGTTTTTCTGTCATCTCCGCATCTGCTGGGATGTTATTTTTAAATTTCAGTTTATTTGTATTTTTGTTTTAAAATTTTGGTTATTGTTTTCAGTTCTAGAATTTCCATTTGGTTCTTCTTTAGATGCCACTTCTGTAGAGATTCCCCATCTTCATTTATTGAGACCATGTTTTCCTTTTATTCTTTGAACGTATTTATAATAACTGCTTTGAAGTCTTTGCTAAATACAATCCTCTATAAAGGTGGATTTTTATTGACTACAGGTCACGTTATCTGGCTTCCTTGCATGTCTGGTAGTTTTTGATTGTACACCAGACATTGTGTGTGAAATGTAAGGACCCTAGATTCTGTTATCTCCCTTGGAAGAGTGTTGATATTTTCACTATAGTCAGCAGTTCAGGTGCTGGCTGATCTCACTGAACTTGTGTAGGCTTGGTTTTATGCCATGGTAGAGAGGATCTCTGGGAATCCCAAGGGGTTTCCCAAGTCCCTCTGACTTTGTAGGATTCAACCTCCAAACCCCATCTTTCTGTGGATCTCATCAGAGGTTGATTTTAGATTTTTTTGGGATGGGGCTAAACTAGGCCTTACTCTGGGGCATGGTCCTTCCTCAGCTGAATGTATGAGGTGCTATCAAGGTGTTAAGGCCTTTGCACTGTGTCGAGGCTGGACCCCCAACATCCTCTGACATTGCTAAACCTCTGATGTCTTTCTTCATTTCTCAGTCCTCAAGTGCCCACTCCCTGGTAAGCCTCAGGTAGTCTTACCTTCCCTTACCTATAAGTACAGCCCAGTCCTCAGTCAAGGACTCACAGGAGACCATCCACACCCCCTTCTGTAGTTCCTTTTTCTCTGGGGCTTTGCCCTGCAGATTCCGGCCACTTCAGCTGTTGCAAACTCTGGTATTTGCGCCTCAGCTCAGCAGGACCATCATGCTTTCCTTGGGCTCCAGCCTGCTGAGCCTGGTTGGGAAACCGTTCCCAGGCAGAGAGCCGAGGTGGGGCACAGTTGGTGAGTTCCCCTTCTTCTAGAGATCATGGTCTTGCACTGCCTCTGGTCCAGCACCTGAAACTGTTCTCTCATATTTTGTCCTACTTTATGGTTAGTCTGGTGCCAGTTAGTCTCAAAGGCTGAAGAGAAACTCGCTTTTCTTTTAATGTGGCTATGATAAAACCTTTCTTAGAGTTAATATGATTAAGAACAATAGATAAAATGTTTCCTAGCCTCTGTCATGGTCATTTGAATCACTAAACATTAAATAAATGTTCGTGGGATCGAATTAGATACCCTACTCTCTATAGTAATGGATGGTATTTTTGTTTGCTGAGGGAATTTTTTGTTTGTTTGTTTGTTTTGATTTAAATAGATGTTTTCCAGGATTTGTTGCCTTGAACTGATGTGGAAAAAAATCCTGAGATATTTAGAGATTGAGCTAAAGAGCTTTCTCTTCCACCCAAGCTGTTAGTGCAAATTGTTGAAAAATAAATAAATAAAGCTAAAAAAAAGAGGTGGGCGGTAGAACAGGAAAGGCCTGCATTCTGCATTTTATTGGAAGAACTGCTAGGAGAGAGCCACAGCCCTTAAAGTTTATTTGAGAGGCTGAAATTGTGGCACTGCCTGTGATCCTCTGAGTGTGGGCGTGGGGCTCTTTCAATTAAGTGTCTCAACCCTTTCTCTCCTGTTTAGGGTCTGGCAGTTAGCAAGTTAGTTCTTGGCTTTGGTCTCAGATGCATTGATTAAATTAACAGAATTAAAAGTTAGCAAAGTAATAACACTTGGGGCTTTTCCAAATAGTGCCTTTTGAAATCTGATAGGTATTTACCTTAAATGAAATTCAGATGACTGAGTCCTTCGTCGAATGAAATACTAGAATGACCACCAGTAGGTAATTCTAAATTACCACCACTGTTATCCCAGAACAAAATATTTAAGTGAAATTAAGAATTCCCAGTGGTTTAAGGAATCTTAGAAATTCATTTCATTAACCACTTTGGGATAAGATTCCAGGCTAAGTAAATGTCACATGGGCCATTTCCCAGGGCAGAAAATAAAGAAATGTTGAAGTTAGAAGTCACAGGAAGCATTCGTATGGATCAAAAAGCCAGGGGCTAAGTTGAAATACTGGCAGAATAACTGGGCACCTTGTTGAATCTTTCCTATGGGAGAAATTTGAAACTTAGATGTTTGAAGTCTGTGGAATCTGGATGGTATGGGCTGACGTGCAGATGAGCTTGATTTCTTGATAACCTTGATAATGTTCCATCATGACTCTTATCCCTCTTTTCCTTCAATCCTTGAATGTGGGTGTTTCGTAAAAAGTCTTACGCTTTGGGGTTGAAAGGTGACAAATACAGTTCTTGTCCCCAGTGGATTCGCAGTCGGCTTGGGGAGGGGCTGGTGAGGTGCTGTCTGGCTCCTAGGGGTGCCTCTTGACACACAGCGTGCTGTGGGCACGGGGCCCCTGGAATTGAGCTCCGGGTCGGCCGTGGGAGACCAGTGCTCAGGTGCGCATCCCAAGAATGGCGGTTCTTTCTTTGCCCCTGTGGCAGCGCACTCTTTTCTGGTTTTTGCCTGTATTTCCTTCTTTATAGACTCCTCAGGTAATAGACAACCCCATGTCTTTATCTTCCTCCCAGATCAGTGTCTGGAGCTCCAGACACATTTAGCTGCCCAGATGCCTTGACTCACCAGCTTCTCAGACTCAAGATAATAAAAGTTTAAATTCCTTCCTCTTATACTCCCATCCCTGCCATATTGAACTAGAAAAAGTTTCTAGTTCATATTGAACTAGAAAAAGTTCAATATGTACCTTTTACACTCAGCCTTTCTCGTCATTTTGTGCCTTTGCATGTGCTTTCCTTAGAACCTTTCCCACTTTCTCCCGTGGTTAACTCCTGCTGGCCTTTTAGGTTTTAGTGTCAGCATCACTTCTTCGGGAAGGTGGTCTCTGCTATTGGTTCCATCCAGTCAGTCATGCCCCATTGTTCAGTTCCCTTAGTTAGGTGAACATTCTCCACAGTGCGAGTATTTCTAGGTTTACCAGTAAATTTTAGCGTTTAGTTCTCTCTAATTGGATATCAGAAGCAGCAATCATCTTAATTTCTTTAAAACTATGTTATCACTAAAGCATCTGAAGGTATTAAAAATTACTATCAGCTCTGCTACAATTTTTTCCTTTTGAGGTTATTATAATATGTGAATTTGAATATGTACACAAACCTTTATGGGGTTTTCTTTTATTTTTGCATAATTAGAATGTCACTTCATCTCCTCAATATTCCACGTTCCTGGAGCACATCATCCCTCGATTTCTTACATTTCTTCAAGATGGAGAAGTTCAGTTCCTTCAGGAGAAACCAGCCCAGGTAACCTGTTCAAAAATATAATGAGAAAAAAATGTCCTGCTGTAGGAGTGCAAGCACTTAAGAATGAAAACAACTCAAAAAACTTATGGTTCCCCTTAAAAACAAAAGAAATTTTGTCATATAAGGATAACTTTGTCCAAGGCCATTGCCTCCTCAGCTAAATATCTTGGTTTTATTTCCTCATAGCCATCTCTTTCACAATTTAAATTCTTCACATTTGCTGACCAGTGACGTGTGCATATGCTATGTATTATAGCCAAATTCATGTGTATATATAGGAGGGAGCAACAGTTTCATGACCCTTCCCATACCTGTTGCCCAGCTCTGGTCTTACTATTTTCAGTTCTTGTAACTCTGGCCAGTTTTGTTTTATCTATACCCCTACCCACTCTTCGCCTCCCCCCCTCTTCGCCTTGATTATTTTAAAACAGTCCCATCATAACTTTTTTTCCATAAATATTTCAGCATGTATCCCTTAAAAATAACTTTAAAAATTACCATAGTACTAGTGAAAGTTAATTGCTAAACAAAGCACTTTTATGTGGTACCAGTTCAAGATCTACCTATTTGACCTACTTTTTAAGTTGTCAGTTCTATAGACAAAATCATGAAAGCTTAGCACAGCTTATGATGTAATTAGTCCTTAGGCCCAAGGTAATTGGAGAGCACGTCAGAGGAGCTAAACAGAGCTTATGAAGGGAGACTGCAAATGAAGTTCACTTGGTGTTTTGCTCTTTTCATCTTAAATTCACCCCACATGCACACATTAGTGTCCTCCTCCTGGCAATACTGATAAGGTGTAAAAGGAAAATTTGGCTTACTTGATTTGGTACACAATTTTAGAAATACTGAAAATACTGGTTTGCAATACATGCTTTGGATTACATTTAAATAATTTACAGAACCATTTCTAAAATGGGCTCCATCTTATTGTATGGTGGTTACCAGTGCTGGGTACAGCTGTGTGACACTTCTAGGATGCCAAATAATTACCTTGGAACTCTTGGAAGGATTTCATATTTACATTTTTGTTTCTCTTCAACAGCAACTGCGGAAGCTCGTTCTTGAAATAATTCATAGAATACCAACCAATGAACATCTTCGTCCTCATACAAAAAATGTTTTGTCTGTTATGTTTCGCTTTCTGGAGGTAACTTTTGAGAATTTTTATCTAGCCGCATTCAAAACTTTTAATGATTTTCTTACTGTAAAATCCTGCATTGTACAACTTATTCACTAAAGTTCTGATTCACATGAGTAGAAATTTTTTTAATGTCCATTTTCTTCCACTTTGCCAACCAGGTTACTAAGAAAGATTATTAAATGAAAATCTTTTTTTTTGAGTCACTGAGGGATTGACTAGACATAGTGGGAATCTGAAAGTGGGTGGTGGTCAACAGACTCCAAGTACAGGGGTCATTGGCTTTGTGCCTCTGTTTGTGTGTCAGGCGCAGTACATGCATAGTAGTCAAAGAGTTCCTCAAATTCTTGGGGTTAATCCATTTGGTACCTGTTAAGCTAACCTCTGAAATTGTTTTCTTGTTGTCCTTAGTCTTGGTGTGTTTAGAATTCTGTCATGTTTCTGGGCCCCTTGGAAAGATGAGCTCTGTAGGGGGACTGAGTTGAGTTCAGATCCTGGCTCTGCCATGTATTAGCTCTGTCATGTCAGCCCCATTCTTTCCTGCCCCAAGCCTTCGCTTCCTCGTAGTAAGATGTGGAAGGCACCCCCATGCAGACAGTGTAAAGTGTTAGCACAGGGCCCAGTGCATGGTGGCTGCTCACTCATTGCTCTTTTGGCAATATTTTCAAACAATGAAACGTGTCTGCTGGGCCATTAAGACCTTGCTTCGTAGTGTGACTTGCCTTAATTGCCAGTTACTCATTTGTCTGAGTGTTATTCTCACAGGACCTACTGGCGGGCTATACTTCAGACAGTCCACCAAAGACTGCAAAAGCTTCCTCTCTGGGACAGCTGTGTTCTGTGGGTTTATGAATTTTCTACAAACCAAATCTAAGTTGGTTGATGGAGGGTGTATATGCAGAAAATGCTTAGAAAATAGTCTTTAGATTAAAATAAGTTTTCAGAAGTATAACTCTTTTTAAATGCTTTTTTTTTAAGACGGAAAATGAAGAGAATGTTCTTATTTGTCTAAGAATAATTATTGAACTACACAAACAGTTCAGGCCACCCATCACCCAAGAAGTAAGTGTTTATCTTGATAGCATTTATAAACTGTGCTGACAAATTGCTTCTGTGTGAATTTTTTACCCTCTTTTAGAGTTGACAGAACATATGCTGCTTTCAGTCATAAAAAATATCGCCTAAGTTGGGGGAAATTCTTTGTGGGTTAAACAGTGACTTTTTTCTGAATGTGTACATGAATATTTTGCTGAATTTGTTCAGTATTTGAAATGTGTTAACCAACCAAACTGGCAGGGCTCTTTGGGTGGTTCTGGTACTTACAAGTCTGAGATGCCCCAAGGCTCCAGTGGCTTTTATACAAGGGTTCAGATGTGGGTTCTGAAGTCAGAGCTGGGTTTGAATCTCAGTGTGCAGTTGAGTAGCTGTGTGACAGTGGGTAAGCTCTGAGCCTTTTGGAGCCTTTTCTGTAAAATGGGGACAATCACAGTATATCCTCAAAGATTGCTTAGATAATTAAATATAAAAGTTAAAGTTCTTGGGCTTCCCTGGTGGCTCAGTGGTTGAGAGTCCGCCTGCCGATGCAGGGGACATGGGTTCGTGCCCTGGTCCGGGAAGATCCCACATGCCGCGGAGCAGCTGGGCCCGTGAGCCATGGCCGCTGAGCCTGCAAGTCCGGAGCCTGTGCTCTGCAATGGGAGAGGCCACAGCAGTGAGAGGCCTGCGTACTGCAAAAAAAAGAAAAAAAAAAAGTTCTTAGCACAGTGATTGGCATCTGCAGAGTCAGCATTAAACAGTCTGTTAGCCATAATTAAGATACTATCTTTTCTGATGATAACCTTGGTAAATGCCTGTTGTAGATTATTTGGAAATTGAAAGACGAAATAGAATTCCTTACATCTGGAAAACAATATTTAATGTCTTGGTGATTTCTTTTCCTCTTTCCCACCTTATGTATTTGTATGTTTACATAATCACAATACTACTGTGGATGACATTTTATATCCTGATTGTTTCCCTTCACATTATATGTAAGCGTTTTCCCAATGATAAAAAATGTTTTGTAAAGTTAATTTTTAATGGATATATAATATTCTTTCATATTCTTGGATATTTAGGGTATTTCAAAATTTTTATTTCATGACTAAAACTGAATATCTGTTTACAATTCAAATTATTTTGTAGACTGGGTTTATAGAAGTAGAATTACCAGATCAAAGGTGTTAATGTTTAATGCTTCTGATACATATTGTTACATTGGTTTCCAGAAAGGCTTCAGCAGTTTAAGCTTCCCTTAGTAGTATAGTATAGTATGGTTGGGGAGGGGTGTCTCCTTATTTGCACTCCCTCCAGCATGGTGTGCTATTACTTTTTGAAAGGCAAAAAGTGACATTTATTATCATTTTCATTCCATTGCTCTTCCTGAATTAGAACACTTGTTTTCTGTTTATCAGTCTTTTTGTGTGTGTGTGTTCACATTCATTGCCTATTGGTATCTTGAGTCTGACATTTTTCTTACCTGTTTTGTGAGTTCTTACATATGGAAACTATTGATGTTTTTCTTATTTATTGTAAGCATTTTCTGTTTATAAATATCTTCCTAATACTGTCTATTTCTTTTTTAGATTCATCATTTTTTGGATTTTGTGAAACAGATTTACAAGGAGCTTCCAAAAGTAGTGGTATGCTGTTTTTAATATTATTTGAATTTACTGTTTATATTTATTTATTACTTCCTCATTCCAAACGGTTGAAGGAATAATTGGAGGGATGCTAATTTTACAATGGGGAATATTTAGTGATGGTTAAAATCTAGGTTCATAAATTAGCCCTTAGAAAAAGAGTTCTTTTCGTTTCATTGTTTAGATACTGTATTTTTGACGTAAAAGCAATATATTCTTATTGTAGAAATTTTGCAAAAAAGGAAAATCATCCATAATTATTCTTTCACTTATAAGCAACCATTGACGTTGGAGTTTTGTTTCGAGTTTAACTTTGTGCTTTGTAGAGATGGTTGCCCTCATATTCTTGAAGCTTTTTGGGGGAGTGGTGTATACTTTCAGCATTTTTCTGTATCTTGAAAATTTTTTCCTGTATTGAAAAAACTGTTTCCAAGCAGTGCCACCCATATAAAAGTGTGTGGAGTGGAGGAGGAAAGGCTCCTCCCTACCATGCTCTCATTTACTGGAAGGAATCACTGTTACAGAAGGGAACGTCCTTCAAGACTCTTCTGTGGCAGTCATAATTTTTAGCGACCGATAATTTTCTGTCATATGCATGTACCTTGACCATCTCCCTATTGCTGGTTTCCCCCATTTTCAATTCATTACTGTCACAAATAATGCTTCGGTAAAAATCATTGTGCATAAATGTGTTTATGTTTCAGAGTTTCTATTTTCAGTTTTTTTTTAAGCTTAAATTTTTTTTTAAATTCACACATGGTAAAATTGACTTTTTGGTTTTTTAAGGATTTTAACCTGCTAATAGTGTATAAAACTTAAGTTGCGTTCTGAGTTATCGAGTTATCATCGTGTCAACTACCATTTTGATCAAAGAAGAGCTGCTTTTCATACGAAGCTGTCTTTTTTAACATGAAGCCCAAATTTCATTGAGAACTAAGGATGCCAGTGAGGTCCTGGCCTTTTAAAATGTTTTCTGTACTTTGTTTCTGTTCCATACTTGACCTCTATTTAGGAGACTGTGTGGAAAGTTAATTCAGTAGGGTTCAGCTCCTAGTTTCTTATTACTGGAGAGATGGGTTACATCCTCCCCGCCTCACTGAGGTGGTAATATAACATGACATACATTTCATCTTTTATCAGCCAGGAAAAAATAGAAAATACAGCAGGCAAGTTTGTTTTCTGTTGTTGGAGGTGGCGGGTGTGTCTGTCATGTTATCTTCATAGTCCTGGAAAAAAAGAACACCAAGTACTGTGGGGTTGGTGCAGTATAAAAGGGTAGGACATTCGATTTCTTCACCACACGTCAGCTGTAAATGACTTCTGTTTTTTTTTTTTCTGTAGAACCGCTACTTTGAGAACCCTCAGGTGATCCCCGAGAACACAGTCCCCCCCCCAGAAATGGTTGGAATGATCACAACGATTGCTGTGAAAGTCAATCCTGAGCGTGAGGACAGTGAGACGAGAACAGTAAGCGTTTCCGTTGTTTTGCTTTTTGCTTTGCTTTTATCCACATCTCCTGTCCTTGGTAGAGGAAAAATGAGGTATTGACTTTTTAGACCACTTAAGTTTTTTGTTTTTTTCTTAAACACATGGAGGGATTTAGAATAAGCAAACAAACGTGTGTGCGCGTGCGAGAGAGTGTTGCTGATTGTGCTCTGCAGGTATGCATGTGAGCTGTTGCTCACCAAATGTACAAAGATAACATCGTGGTGGAATCCAGAACCAGAAAGAGCAGCTGACCCGGCAAGGGGGCCTCCGTTCTGTCCTTAGCTTCAACATTAGTGAAGTCCCTTTAAGCTACATATAAATTTGTAGTTCAGTGCCTGACGGTGTGGGCTCTGCGGACAGAAGTTCTGGGATGATGTTACAGCTCTACCACTTGCATTTTTTGACTGTAGGAAAGTTCACGAACCGTTGTTCTGACCTTATTTTCCCTCTCATCTGAAAAATCAGTCTCGTGGAGTTTTGTGAAGGTAACGCTGGTACTGTCTGCAGCTGATGCATTAGATTTGTAGTATTTGCCACGTAGGGAACATGTATGAGCATTTACCATGACTGTATTTTTATGATTGAATCAAGACTATCATCTGTATTTGTTTTACTGAAATGGTTTTGCAGAATGTTTCACTTTGAGCTAGGATAAACAGGAAATTACATTTGAATGAAGCTTTCATTCCTTTGTTCTTCCTGAATTAGAAACTTGTTTTCTGTTTATCAGTCTTTGTGTTTCTTTTTTTGCTTGTCTGTTCCTATCCATTTATCACCCATTTTTATTTTGAGTCTGACATTTTCCTTACTTGAGTTTTTATATATTAAGACTATTTTTTTCTTATATTTATTGTAAGCATTTTTCCTGTTTATAAATACCTATGAATAAAACTAGGTAAACTTGTACTTCTTGCTGTTGTTCTTGCAAGTAAGCAAGATAATAGATTAAAAAAATTTTTTTAATTTCTCCTGTGATTTGAATCTCTTAAGTTTTGACAAATTTTCCTGAGGTTTTTACTACAGGTGTGACATTGTAAAATATGAAAACCTTTATATTAAATAACAGTTCTATGTACTTTGTTTTCAAAATAGTTTATTTCACCACAGATAATTACGAAGACGTGTCAGTATTTTCCCTTGCCTTTATTTCAGTGGGGTGATGTGCAGTAGTGGCACACTGATTAGGGCTATTCTAAGTGCCACGGGGATAACCTCAGTCCTCCTGTTCCTCTCTTGCAGCATTCCATCATTCCAAGAGGATCTCTTTCTTTGAAAGTGTTGGCAGAATTGCCCATTATTGTTGTTTTAATGTATCAGGTATGCATATTGCTTAGGAGCTTCTTGGGTTTTGGGCTTCCTATTTTACAACAAAGTTTACACCTAATTTTCTGTGGCAAATAGATGTGTATGATACACATGTGCTAACTAATGAATCTCATCACAGTTTCTTTGGTATGTATGCCAAATTATTTTGCTATAAGCAGAGTGTCAAAGCATGACAATCTGATATGTTTGCTTTTAGCTCTACAAACTGAATATCCACAATGTTGTTGCTGAATTTGTGCCCTTGATCATGAATACCATTGCAATTCAGGTATCTGCACAAGCCAGGTGAGATTTCTTTGGTCAGTGATGTAGCTGATTACCATAGTTCTTTAATCCAAGTAAAAATGTACTTGCTGTCATCATTTGTAAGACAAGAAAATTTTGAGTGATAAAATTTTGGTTAAACTTATATGTATTTTTGGCTTTCTGAAGTTGTATTTCGATGATGGGTGACATGTCTCAGTCTTTGGTGTCTTGTAAATTTAGAACTATCATTAGGCATTACTGTCCTCAATTACAGCTTTGGGATATTCCAGGCTCTCTCACCTTCAAGACTTTGTTCTTGCTGTTCCTCTCAGCACGAGGGCTAGGAAGCTCTTTACCTGCTTCGTTCTTCCTCACCCATCACCCTTAATCACTGACTCGTTCATCCTTGAAGCCTCCCAGTGAAGCTTTTTCTCCAGCCTCACAGCATTCCTCCTAAGATCTTTGTCACTTGCTCTCTTGACTTGCGGCCTATCTGGCTCTAAGTCACTTGAGAGCAAGAGCTGAGGGTGAATCAGCCCTAACAGCCTCTGTGGCCACAGCAGGGGTCTTCCACTGGTCAGACAGGTGCCCTCGTGCTGTCTTCTGGGGAAGCAGGTCAGTCTCGCCTTTGCTGTGGGGATTCAGATTGTGGCTGCTGCCCAGCGGCCTGGAGATCTGCCTGCTTCATGCCTTTAAGGCCTTTAAGTTAGTCGGAACTGCATAAAAGTGTAGGCGTGTTTACTGTTGCTGCTGTGTAGAAATCAACCTTTTGGGGTTAGTAATTACTATAGGCTTTTAATTAATAGTAACATGACCGAAAGAGTTGAGAGCTAATATTGTTAATTTTGTTCATATCTCATTAGGCAACATAAGCTTTACAACAAGGAGTTATATGCTGATTTCATTGCTGCTCAGATCAAAACGTTGTCATTTTTAGCTTATATCATCAGAATTTACCAGGTAAGTTCATTGACTTTTGTTTTAAGTCAGGTTTACTGAGATATAATTTACATGCAGTAAAATTCACCTTTTGTAGGTGTACAGTTCGCTGATTGACAAATGTGTACAGTACAAATGCATACCTAACCACCAGTACATCAAAATACAGAACATTTCCATCGTCCAAAAAATTCCTTTTATATGTTTGTAGTCAATTTCCTCCTCCCGCCTCCAGTCCCTGGCAAGCACTGGTTTGTTTTCTGTCTCCATAGTTTTGCCTTTTCCAGAATGTCATAGAGATTAATCACTTGGTGGACAGTATTTGTAACCTTTTGAGTCTGGCTTCTTTCACTTAGCAGTAATGCTGAGATTCATCCTTGTTATTTTATTGGTGACTTGTTACTTTTTATTCGTGGTTAGTTGTCTTAGTCTGCTCAGGCTGCCATAACAAAATACCATAGACTAGGTGTAAACAGCCAGAATTTATTTTCTCACAGTTCTGGAGCCTGGAAAATCCAAGATCAAGGTTCCAGCAGGGTTTGGTTTCTGGGGAGGCCTTTCTTCCTGGGTTGAAGGTGGCCACCTGCTTGCTGTGTCCTCCCATGGTGGTGAGGCGGACAGAGAGATCTCCTTCTCTTCTTTTATAAGGCCACAGTCCTACTGGACGAGAGCCCCACCTATGATCTCATTCAACCTGAATTACCTCCTAAAGACTCTTATCTCCAGATACAGTCACAATGGGGGTTAGGGCTTCAACATATGAAATTTGGGGGGGATACACAGTTCAGGCCATAGTGGTGTATTCTGTTGTATGGGTGTAATCATGGTGTTTATCCATTTTGATGATGAACATTTGGATCATTTCCAATTTTTTTAAAGCATTTTATCAAGATATAATTCATATACCATAAAATTCACCCTTTTAAAGTGTACAGTTCAATGGTTTTTAGTTTATTCACAGATTTGTACAACCATAATCACTATTCAATTTTAGAACAATTTTTTCTCCCGAAAAAGAAATCCGTACCAATGAGCAGTGACTTCCATTCTTCTCTGACCCACCAGCCCCTGGCAACCACTAAAGTATTTCCTGTCTTTATAGACTTGCCTGTTTCATTTTTGGCTTAATAAAGCCATATAAATATTTGCACACAGATTTTTATGCGGATGTATGAGGTTTATTGACTTTTGCTGTTATTGGAAGTTGTGTGTTATAGCAAATTATGTGGGAGAGATTGGAACTTCAAAAAATGGCATTATCAAGTAAAACTGATAAAGAGGTTTTGGAGGCTTTTTTGAGGAACCTGTAGAGTAGTTTTATTTTTGTTTTTCCCACTTGGAGCTGTGGTCTCTTCTTACTTAAATCATAAGAACTTGAAGGAAAAAATTGATACCTTATCTCTCATTAGTCTTACAGTTTTTTTGAATAAAACTCTTGTATAGAGGTGGTTATTCTAAAGTATGGAATAAATTTAGTCCTGATCTGTTCTAGAGCAATGGAATTGTATTATAATTGATCATTTTTTTAAAGATTTTATTTCAGGAAAGTAAAAATGAAAATGTGTGTGTCAAATTGTTTTTATTCTAAACTACCTTTGAAAACATTTGTAGCCTTCTCCCCCCTCCCTTTTTAATGTGTTTATCTCGATAATGATAACTTACACTAAGAAAATGGAACATTTGTAAAAAAAAAAAAAAGAAAAATCTGGATTAGATACCCCTTGATATTTTAGTCAGCTTGAGTTATTGTGAATAGCTTCCTGAAACACCTCAAAAGGCAGTTGTGACTGGGGCGCATTCTGAGCTGATTAAAGGTGTCTTTGGTGTCATTCACAACTTACATCAATGGGACGACTCAGTAAATAGTTTTGTTTTTTAACTTCAATATTTATTTCTTCCTCCTTCCCTCTAACAGGGAAGCAATACATATTCACTGTTGAAAGTTGGGAAAATACAGAAAATACAGGAAGGCCTCCATGATCCCATGATGTAAAAGAAACTGCTCCATGTGGCTGCCCCTCCTTCCGGGGTGGCATTGTGCACACAAACTGCTAAGACTTTTCGGATAGTACTTGTGTGTTAGGCCTATTACTTTCTGAGGGTCCTTTGAGCCAAGCTTACTCTTACTGAATTTTTTAAAAGTTTATAAAACTTGGGTTTTTCTTAACAACTGCCTATCAGTATAACTGTGTTGTTTTCCTTTTTTTTTTTTTTTTTTACAGGAGTTGGTGACTAAGTACTCTCAGCAAATGGTAAAAGGAATGTTACAGCTACTTTCAAATTGTCCAGCAGAAACTGCGCACCTCAGAAAGGAGCTTCTGATTGCCGCGAAGCACATCCTCACTACCGAGCTGCGAAACCGTACGTCTGTCTTGCCTCTGGCCACTCGCCTGTCTGTGAATGTGGGCCTGCTGCTGGCGGTCCATTGTGTGCTGAGCCTGCAGCTCGCTCAGTATTTTGGCTCTGTGTGTCCTTTCTTTATTGCTATTTTAGGTGTATTTTTTCTCCTTTATCTGCCTCTCTACCTCCCCCTCTCTCTGCCTGCCCATCCCTCCTTCCTTCTCTCTCTCTCTTTCTCTCTGCCCATCTTTTTTGCCTGCCACCAGGGTTCTCCCTTTGTCTTCTCAACAGTTTCATAATTAATGTGATAATTTCCTTAGCACAGTTTATGGTCTGGGTATCTCTTAGTACTTCTCTGCCTTCTGACTGCCTGTCTTTTGACATTGCAAATAGCCATTTGCTTTCTGACTCACAGCCAGCAATCTTTAAAAGGTGAGAAGAAAACAGTGTTTTCTTTCTCCATGTTGTGAAAATGATGGAAGAGTTTTAAATGGGATGTTTTAAAATCTATTTACTGAAGTGACTGAGTTGTGTCTGGAGCACCATTGTCAGATTAATTTTCGGTATTCCTGCCATTGGAATAATAAGAACTTTGGAGGTGCATTGGGGAGCCACGGAGCAGGAGGTTTCTCCTTGTTGAAGTGCTGACAGATTAAAAACCCTTCTCATGGTTATCAGATAACCTCTGATCCGTCACACACGACCAGGCCCTCTTTTGAGACCATAAAGCTTGGTTTCAGTCTTGTTAACGCTACAAAGATTGACAGATATCCAGGATGCTACTCTCCAAGGTTAGATCGTGTTAGGCTGGTTGAATTCAGCTTTTAAAGGCTGCTGTTGCTTTTTTTTTTTTTTCTAAACAAGATACTTTATTTTGAAGCCCGTAGTGGTTCCCAGACTTAAACAGGTAACATCATGACATCTCAAATTTTCATTGAAAGAAACCTATAAAGAATCATGTTAAATGTTAGCCATATTATAAATACAAAACATGCATATGCATATATTTAAAATTTACACATCCACTACCAAATGTTAGTGAAAACATTCCTTGGTTGGCATCCAAAATGATATCAGACGGTCACCCATTTGTGCTAATCCTGAGGAGCAGTAGTTTGGAAAAACCTGACTGGTTAACAGATTTATCTGTTTCCCTAGAAAATCTGATTCTGGGTCTTTTTTTTTTTTTTTTTTTTGCGCGGGCCCCTCACTGTTGTGGCCTCTCCTGTTGCGGAGCACAGGCTCTGGACGTGCAGGCTCAGCGGCCATGGCTCACGGGCCCAGCCGCTCCGCGGCATGTGGGATCCCCCCGGACCGGGTCACAAACCCGCGTCCCCTGCATCGGCAGGCGGACCCTCAACCACTGCGCCACCAAGGAAGCCCCTGATTCTGGGTCTTGAATGTGATCTGGAAGCCAGTGCCGTGCAACTTAATTTCTTCTCTGCACACATCACTCATCCCCGCAGCCGGCCCTCCGGCATGTGGGGTCTCAGCCCTTTGCATCTTTCCTTTGTGCCTCCTTCCTCCTGGCCACCTCGCCATGGGTAGCGGGGCATGTCCCCTCCTCCGACCTCAGGGACTACTTGTGGCTTCTCTCGTTTTTCTTCCTGTGCTGCCTGGCTGTAGGAGGCATCTCTCCAGTGTGCATGTGTCTTGTATCTTTGATCCTCAGTAGCTATTTGCTGGCAAAGAATGTACTGTTTGCTCTACTGTTTGCCACCCTGTGTGCGCAACCTCAGAAACGCCAGTTGTCCCTGAGTGGGGACCAGCTGTTCCACCCCGAGAGGGTCTCAGCCTGCAGAGGAGCGGGGGGAGGTTTGGTGGTGGCTCTGCCTGGGACCCCTAACTTGGGACCCATGCCTGTGAGAACACTAGGATGTCCTAGACCTTTGTAATTCCTATGGAGAAGTATCCTTATTTCTCCATAATGACTAACCTTACAGTCTTGAAGAAGGACGACTTCAGGGCAGTGAATAAAGGGGCCTTTAGGGAATACTGTCCCCTTGGGTGGATCATGCCAGCTTTTAAGGACAGTGGACAGCACCTCCCTTGAAGCATTGGGGGCGAGTTCCCCTCCAGCGATACGAGGCTCACGGTTTCTTAGTTTATTCTCTGACACTGAATGTGATCCTGACCGCGTCTCTGTGACACATGGCTGGTGTGGCCCAGCACAGCCAGCGTCTTAGACTAAAGTAGCTCGTGTGCCTTCATGTTCCCCACGCCGCCCCACATCTGGATTGCTCGTTGGTACAGGCTGGCTCCTGTGAAAGTACTATTAAGTGACTTACACACACCTGGTTTGGTTGGTGATGTATGCAATGGATGTTTGTGTTCCAGAGTTCATTCCTTGCATGGACAAGCTGTTTGATGAATCCATACTAATTGGCTCAGGATATACTGCTCGAGAGACTCTCAGGTATGATGTTGAACCCGTGATATCTGGTCTATTCAGTGCCAGGGACCGTGGATCCTGACACTTCCTTAGCATTTCAATGAGCGTGGACTGTTGGGCCTTTTCCTCTCCCATTGGATTTAGAATTGCGGGAAGTTTCGGAAACGCCTTAGTTTGCTTCTAGTGCCTTGGCTTAATCAGAGTAGTTGTCTTGATTTAAATTGTAGGTAGAACTATCTGACTAGTGTTAGTTGTTTTGCTTTCTAAGTAGTAAATGCACCTTTTTATTAAAAAAAGTATTTGATAACCTACTAAGAAGAAAGGAGAGAAAACTTTGGTTCTCCATAAGGAGATCAACTAACGTGGGTAATATTTTGAACTGTTTCCTCCTAGTCTTTATTTCTCATGCATTTTATAAAATAAATATAGTTGTGATCATGCTTATTATTTCTAAAGGAAAGAATTAACATTTAATCATCTTTCACAATGTAAAAGGGATCAACATTAGTCATTTTTTGGTTCTAACAAGGGAGGTGTGATTGATCGTATGAAAAGTATGCAGAATATTCTGAATATGGTGTAGACGGTTCACTGTGTTTTCTATATAAAACACTGTTGTAAAATATCGAGTAAGACATTCTTTATAACTTGGGGTTGAACCCGCCTGAATGGATGTTAGATTGAAACCCTCCAGTGGTTTCTGTCGGTCGCCCTTAGACAAAACCTATACTCTTGACCATGGCATGTGGCCCCCGCGGGGTTTGACTCTGCTCTCTCTGCCTGACCTGCTGCGGCCACGCGGGCCTCTGCGGCTCCTCGACTCCCCCAGGCAGTTCCCAATCAGGGCCTTGACCTGCCAGTTTCCTCCAGATGGAAATGTCCCTGGCTGAGGTCACAGAGCCGATGTCACCTCGGAGGGGCTTTCTCTGGCCAGTTTTTCTCCTGGTGCCTTTTCACATCTCCTGCAGCACTTAGCAACTTGCACAGTTGATTTCTTTACTCGTGTGTTCCCCCCCGCCCCGGAAATAAGCTTCCTGAGGACAGGAGCTCTATTTACTGGGGTCACTGGCATCCCTGGTGCTGGGCGCAGTGTCTGGCACATGGCAGGTGTCCAGACGTTCAGTGAGTGAAAGTGCTGGGTGGCCTGAACACTACTGTTGCGGCTCAATAAAATATATGGTATATAAGGTGTTATTTGACAGAGGCTGTTCAGCTTTGAGCAGCAGAACCCATTTAGTGCACAATTAAGCTGGTAGTTACTTCTGCTCAGATTAACTAGATGTGCTGGTATAAACATGATGCGCACAAAGTTAACCTTTTTAATTTAGAAAGTAAAGATTTAAGCAAAAAGACAAGGCCTGAGCCTTCTAATCATGTAGCTGGGAGGAAATAACAGGGGGGATACTGGGACCCTGTAAAGCGTGCCCCAGATGAGCCATCCCACTGGGGGTGTTCCTGGGGCGCAGGTAGTGGTGGAGATGGTGGCCCACAGCCGAGGCGGGTGGGGCTGCTGAGATGCAAACTAGCAGAGGTCTCTGCCCGCAGGCCCCTCGCCTACAGCACGCTGGCCGACCTTGTGCACCACGTCCGTCAGCACCTGCCCCTCAGTGACCTCTCCCTCGCCGTCCAGCTCTTCGCCAAGAATATTGATGATGAGTCCCTGCCCAGCAGCATCCAGACCATGTCCTGCAAGCTCCTGCTCAACCTGGTGGACTGCATCCGCTCCAAGAGCGAGCAGGAGAGCGGCAATGGGCGGGACGTGCTGATGCGGATGCTGGAGGTACCGGTTCCCTCCGCGTCTTCACCGCACGGCGCTCCACTCACATGAGCGCTTTGCTGGCAGTTCACGGGCCGCCCAGTTGCCAGCTTGGTCCTGGGTGTTTAGACCACCTGGGTTCAAACCCCCACTACCCCATCAACTAGCCAAGGATCCTTGGGCGAGATGCTTGACCTGCCAGATGCTGGTCTGCCTGTCTTCTAACCTGGGACAGTCACAGTGTCTGCTTCCTAGGATTGTTTGAGATGAGTAGGGCAGCGCGTGAGCTCTTAGCACAGTTCCTGGCGAGTAATCAGGAGAGGTGTTTTCTGGGACACCGCCTAGCCAAGTGCTACCTTATCTGTGAACTTCTCTGGAGAGATACCCAGGGTGCCTGGGTCAGGGGTAGATAGTGTGGATCCCGGAGCAGTCCCCGGTCGCATCCAGGCCCTGCTCATCAGGCCAGTCACCCAGCTCTCCTGAGCTGCTTCTCCACGGATGAAGTGGAGATGGTGACACTTGCTGTAGTACCTGTGGGGGAAGAGCACCAACTTCAGCAGGTGGTTTCAGAGAGAGTTCTTTTCTGTCTTCTGGAAGGGTTGTTGGCCTATTGAAGAGGAATGATTTTTGTCTCCCCTCCACTTTCTCTTCCTGACAGGTTTTTGTTCTCAAATTCCACACCATTGCGAGGTACCAGCTCTCTGCCATTTTTAAGAAGTGCAAGCCTCAGTCGGAACTCGGAGCCGTGGAAGCAGCTCTGCCGGGGGTGCCTGCGGCCCCTGCAGCTCCCGGCCCTGCCCCTTCCCCAGCCCCCGTTCCCGCCCCAGCCCCGGCCCCACCCCCACCCCCCACCCCTGCCACCCCTGTGACGCCAGCCCCCGTGCCTCCCTTTGAGAAGCAAGGAGAAAAGGACAAGGAAGACAAGCAGACATTCCAAGTTACGGATTGCCGGAGTTTGGTAAAAACCTTGGTCTGTGGCGTCAAGACAATCACGTGGGGCATAACGTCGTGCAAAGCGCCTGGTGGTAATTGTGCTCTTGAATCATTTCGACAAATGATGTTTTTCATAGAGTGGGTTTTATTCACATTAACTTATTGTGCTCTCTTTTCCAGAAGCTCAGTTCATTCCCAACAAGCAGTTGCAGCCCAAAGAGACTCAGATTTACATAAAACTTGTGAAATATGCAATGCAGGCTTTAGATATTTATCAGGTGAGGCAGTGCGTGCCCTCAAACCAGGCTCCTGAGCGCGGAAAATGCCTCTTAGGATTAGAGGTGCTAGTGATGGAAGGGGTCTCAGAAATCTGTTACTATTTGGATGGTCTAGAGTATTCATATACCGAGGTTTGCTTTTGTTCTGTAGCATAGGGTTGCATTTATGGTGAGAATTCCTGTGTCAGTGTATTTTGAGGGGCAGATGGTGTAAAGGGAATGCAATAGAAACGATATTTAATTTTACTAAATTTCTTACTGTTTTAAACACCTAATGAAGGTTTTTGTTTTCTGAGGTCTTCCCCCCCGCCCCGCAAATTTAAGGTGAAAATAGAGAATTTAAAAGATTTGGGAGGGGGGAGGTGGCGGAGATTTGTTATCTAATTCAAATACTCTGTTTTAAGTATTCAGTTGATCTGATTGTGTATTGGAATATATTCAGAGATATTCAGTTTTAATTCCTGTGTGTTTTTTTTTTTCCTGTGCTAGGTCCAGATAGCAGGAAATGGACAGACATACATTCGAGTAGCAAACTGCCAAACTGTTAGAATGAAGGAAGAGAAGGAGGTATTGGAGCACTTTGCCGGCGTCTTCACGATGATGAACCCATTAACGTTTAAAGAAATCTTTCAGACTACAGTCCCTTATATGGTGGAAAGAATCTCAAAAAATTACGCTCTTCAGGTATGACACTCTTATGTTCTTTCAACATGTGTCGAATACTTGGTGTTCCTTTTATTTTGTAAGTGATGTGCCTAAGGATAGTGCTGTAGAGCAAAATTTAGAGAACTATTAGGCTGTAGTAAAAGAAAAATTTCAAAAGTTTAAGATGCTTTGGACCACTTCCTTTCATAGTAGAAATTAAATACGTGTTAGATGTAGGCTCTTGGTCCTTGATGGTGACAATAAAATGACAGATTAAGTACTTAAGTGAACTCCACTCAGTGCTCAAATCGGTTTTGTTTTTTTTCTTTTGGTGGATAATTCATTTCTTGAAGTGTCTGATACAGATTTGATTTTGTAATTTTGGAAAGTTCATTATTTTTTCTTGAATCCGCTTTGGGGAAGTAATGATTTTTTTTATTTTTTAACTGAAATAATGTGTGTTGTTTTAAGCCATTGCACTTTAGGGTAATTTGTTACAAAGTAATAGGTAACTGATACAATTGCCATATGGTAGTTTTCTTTTCTTTTTTTTTTTTCACAACTCACACACACACACTGTATTCTATTTTACAAGAGATAAATAAACTGACACCAAGCATTGTAAATGGATGACCACAACAAAAGCAACAATGTTGCAGTTACCAAACATGAAACACACTCACACTATGTCATAATATTGACATTCAGTCCAGGAATCCTCCACTGTAACAGCTCCTTTACTTTGCAGTGAAAATTGATGTGTATATTTTTTGCCCCTGAGTCCTTGTGGGATTTTTTTTTGGAAGTAATGATTTTTGTCACATGTGTTTCTTGTTTTGACAGATTGTTGCCAATTCCTTCTTGGCAAATCCTACTACCTCTGCTCTGTTTGCTACAATTCTGGTGGAATATCTCCTGGACCGCCTGCCAGAAATGGGCTCCAATGTGGAGCTCTCCAACCTGTACCTCAAACTGTTCAAGTTGGTCTTTGGCTCCGTCTCCCTCTTCGCAGCTGAAAACGAACAAATGCTGAAGGTAAACTCAGATCCAAGCTGTGCATTGTGTTTGGGTTTTTTTGTTGTTGCTTTTTAATTTTCTTCATTTTGAACAGAAACTGGCTTTGCTCTTTATATTTATAAATATTGTAATATTGAATTAATAAATGTTTACAACGAATCAGGGCCAAGTGTAGAAAACACTTCATGTGTTTCTAAAGCAGAGCTTAATCTATTTGTCTCCTAATCCAAAATGAACACTTCAGAGCTCTCGTGGTAGGCAGGGGTTGTCATTAGTCTTGGCACCCTGATTTTCTTTTTTAAACTCATTTCTTGTGTGGACCACACAGGTAGTGTAGGAGCACACTGTGCTTTTTTTTTTTTTTTTTAAATTGAGTGACGCAGAAGAATATAAGAGGAAAAAACATCTTACCTCTCAGATCCAATGGGAAATGGTTGGCTGTGTAACAGTTCTCATCACATACCCATCTTCCACAGCACATCTCTGTGTTCATATTTTCTGTGGCAGCACATAAACATCCCATTTCAGGGCTATTTGTTCATTTTTCCCCTCTGAATCAAGAGCTCTAGCCAATTTGTGTCCTTTATTAAGACCATCTGGGAGGGATGTGTCTCATAACACATTTTTATAGATGACTAATCCTATACGTGTAATTTTATCTCATCAGTTATTTGACTCTAGCAAATGGCAGAAACCAATGCATGGTTACATCATCCACTAAAGGCAGCAGATGGAACAAAAACCTATCAAAATTCTCTTCCACTTAATTTCTGTAGAAGGTTGAATATTATCATCAGTTCTGTCTGAAGAGAGATGTTTTCCCATAGGGGAAAAGATCTATTTTTTTCTGAAGTAAATATATAGGTGGTGATATAAAGCACCAGTAATTTGTGCTTTTATGTGACAGTTTCCTCCATTTTTTCAGTTATATAGTAATCAGTTGTCAACAACCTTGACATTACTTCTGTGTTAGTATAAAAAGAAAATATTCAAATTTTTAGAAAGATATAAAATATTTAATAGTCTTTGTCCACATAATTTGGTATCTTCAAATAATTCCATTTTTGCCGATATCTGGGACAATATGTAGAACAAAAACCAACAAAAAAGAGAATTAAAAAAAAAATAAAATAAAAAGAGAATAAAACCTAATAGATTAGACAAGTCTAATGATGGGGTTTTGGAATATTGTTCAAGAAAGATGTTCAAAGAATAATTTCATAGAACATTTTGTCATGAGACTAATATATGTGGTTTATCCATAAAATAACTATATCTTGCCATATACAGTAACAGACTTGTAATTGTATCACTGACTATACAGGTAGTTTACAGGTCACAGTTCACTTTAAATACACCTGCAAAAAAATTCACATCAAACTTAACCTGTCGCATGTCAAAACTAGGATTTGAAGTACAAGATAAAAAACTAATCTGTCTTAAAATGTTGATTAAACTTACTATAAGCTAATAAAATGCTCATGAACACATTTTTCGATTAAGTCTTCTAAAATGTTACCATCTCATATGTCTTTTGAGGTTCTTCCAAACTTTGCATGTATGGTATTTGGTAGTGAAGTTTCAGTTCCTTTAGGTTGCATTTTGCATTCTGATAGTTAAGGAACAGGCTTCTTTCATTTTGTTTGATTTTTTTTTAAAGTTTATTTTATTTTATAAATTTATTTATTTATTTTTGGCGGCATTAGGTCTTCATTGCAACGTGCGGGCTTACTCTAGTTGCGGCGAGCAGGGGCTAGTCTTCATTGTGGTGTGTGGGCTTCTCATTGCGGTGGCTTCTCTTGTTGCAGAGCGTGAGCTCTAGGTGCACGGGCTTCAGCAGTTGTGGCACACGGGCTCAGTAGTTGTGGCTCGTGGGCTCTAGAGCTCAGGCTCAGTAGTTGTGGCTCACGGGCTTAGTTGCTCTGTAGCATGTGGGATCTTCCCGGACCAGGGATTGAACCCGTGTCACCTGCATTGGCAGGCGGATTCTTAACTACTGTGCTACCAGGGAAGTCACTCATCTTGTTTGATTATTTGGTCTCACGAAGGACTGTTCACAAGAACAGTAGAGCTCACAGGCCCTCCAGTTCCTGTTGCAAAGTGTCTGCTCAGCATCATGTACCTACATAGTAAGATGGGAACCTAGTAAATGCTGCTTTCACAGCCAAACTGGTGGAAGCCTACATATGTTTTAGAAGAAATTAATTTGAGTCAAATAAAAGTTGGAAAATTTTTATTTTGTTTTTCCTTTTAGAATAAATTCATCAAAATTACCTTCCGTTCCTATCTTTTTGCAGTGAACCCTCCTCATTTAGAGCTTGTTAACCTGCCTTTTCTCCATCCTGCAGCCTCACCTGCACAAGATTGTGAACAGCTCAATGGAGCTCGCCCAGACTGCCAAAGAACCCTATAACTATTTCCTGCTGCTTCGAGCCTTGTTCCGCTCCATTGGGGGAGGTAGCCATGATCTCCTGTATCAGGAATTTTTGCCTCTCCTTCCAAACCTACTGCAAGGTCAGCGCAGTGATGTTGGTTGCCTTTTAGTCTTGTGCGCGTGCGTGGGTCTTGCTTCCCTTGCTTGCTGGGGTTCCTGCTCTGCACCTGGTGAAGGTCATGGTGAGGGGATGTATGTACATGTCCCCTGCAGTGTGTGTATTTGTGTGTCCATCCCTGTGTCCTCTCTTTAAAGGCAGTGCATCTTTAAAGGGATGGGTTTTTCTCCCTGCTCAGAGTTGAATGGGAGTTGGAAGGTCTTAGTTACCCCGGTTAGGACTTTGTTACATTTTTGTAGCGTTTGATAAGCAGTTCTAGAAAGTGGTTTAGTAAGATCAGGGATCCCTAGATTGCAAGAGAATCAGAACAAGAAGGGAAAAAAAGAAGTTACAAAGCTGATATAAGCTTTATATAAAATACATAAAAATATGTTTATATTTTTATCTAGTTGCTAACTTGCATAGACAGAATTCTTTTATTCCTGTGTGTTAGGAATGCTTTCAAGGTATATATAACTAAAAGGGATATTGGGTCCAGTGAATGTTTACAGGTATGAACTGACTAGAAACACTATCCTAGGAATTTTTTTTTTTTGGTAAGGGTGAGCGCTTGGCAAGGGATTGAATCTTCACAACTGGGAAATCCTTGAAAATGATGAATGTAACATGGCCCTATGTCCCCCAGGCCAGGTGCTTAAAGAGGCCCATAGTCAGGCTCTGTCATCCGTGTTTGACCCCGTCCCCAGTCTTCCCCAGCCTGCGCCCTCTGCTCTGATCAGTCTGATTTTCCCTCCTGCGCTCTTCCCAGCCTTACTTCTCCCCACCTGATTTTGTTCAAGTACATCCCCTCCTTGGGAACTTAGCTGTGCCCTCTCCTCACCCACCTTCTCCTTTGGATTCTGAATCTGGTGTGGCTGCTGTGTGATGCCTTGGCCTTCCCTGATAGCTCCTCTTTCTTCAGCCTCAGCTGCCTGGGACGTGCCTTTGCGGCCACTGTTACTTGCTTTTCTCTTTCCACTTGTCTTTAAGGTTCTGTGGGCAGGTGCTGATCTGACATGTCTTAGGAAGGGGCTCAGTAAATACTTGGTTACCCTCGTGAAAAGTTGGGGGGTTGTGTTTATGAGCAGGAAGCTCCTCCCATTTATAAAAACCGAAAGTGGATTTTTTTTTTTTAATGTTTATTTTAGAGCATAGACATCAACTGTGGTTTACTGGAAATCTGAAAAAACACGTAAGGTTATAAACATCAAGCTTGATATGGACACGTCATATTGGAGTCTGTTTCTTTAGACTGGGCTTATTCATAGCATGACATGATTTTTAAAAGTTTGATGTATAATATTAGTCCTTAATATTAACTTAATCAATATTAAATAGTATTAATTGTAACTGAAACTATGTGCAGCCTGCTGTTGTCACCACGAATAAGGTAGATGGAAGAGGTCACAGGGTACAGTTACAGAATAGATTTAGCTAACACAGAAATTATAAGGCGTAAAAAGCCTTCCTATTATCGGGTTGATGTTTATGTGAAAAGGCGGGTCACTTACTCTGTACAGTTAACTTGGGCATGTGTCTGGGAAGTAACTTCCCCCAACGGCCTCACACCCTGTGTTTAGGGCTGAACATGCTGCAGAGTGGCCTGCACAAGCAGCACATGAAGGACCTCTTCGTGGAGTTGTGTCTCACGGTGCCCGTGCGGCTGAGCTCGCTCCTGCCCTATCTGCCCATGTTGATGGACCCCTTGGTGTCGGCTCTCAACGGGTCGCAGACGTTGGTCAGCCAAGGCCTGAGGACTCTGGAGTTGTGTGTGGACAACCTGCAGCCCGACTTCCTCTATGACCACATCCAGCCGGTGCGCGCAGAGCTCATGCAGGTAAGTCTGCGTTTCTGTGCCGCCAGCAGAGGGCGCCAGGACTTACGTATCTAGTTCTCACTGAGGATTTTAGGCTGTCAGTTTCAGAAGTGACTGGCCACTGTTGAGGTCGCCGTGTGGAGTGGTGGGCTCCCTGCTCTCTGGTGGGCTACTGGTGTAGGCGTCAACTTGCTGTGTGAGTCTTCTGGCTTACGAAACAATGTCAAGAAATATTGCAGGTATTGAGTGAATATTTGTTTTGCAGTATTGCTCCCCTTTCAGAGGGCTTTCACAGTGTCATGTTCTTGTGAAGTTGATGACTTGGGAAGGCAGGTGTTAAATGGCTGCTGTTTCTTCCAGGGAGATCCTCTCTTTATCCAGGAGAGATGTTGAGTTACACAGTAGAGACGCAAACTTGTAAAGGAAGTAGAGCTGTCTGGCCACCCCCAAAGGAAACAGCAGATAAGAAAGGAGGCAGTTTTGAAGGCATTTTATATTTTTGGTCATTAGAGCTCAGTGTCAGATATCAGGTTATTCCTTCATGTTTTGCTGATGGTAATGATTTGTAATGTGGTTGGTAATTGTTCGAGATTCAGGCTGCCTGTTGCTTACTCACCTGCCCCTTTGGTGTAGAGTATTTGGCCCCAAGTAGGTAGTCCAAATGCCAGCTTTCTGTGATGGGCAGTAACTCAAGTACAGGAGTCTCTGGACAGTAGGTTGGAGGTGCAACCAGGACTCGCCTGTCAGTCCTGAAATTTAGATCTTGGGCTCCATCTAGGCAGGAGAGCATGGCCTAGAGGTTGGGTTGGAGCCTCCAGGTCCAAGTCCAGTCATTTGGAGGCTTGACTGACTCTCGAGCCTGAGCGGAGAACAGGACCGTTGGTTCTGGAAGGCAGACCGTGGGCCCGACCCAAGCCTGGGTGAGCTTCCTGTGGGAAGAGGAGGCAAGGATGGGTTCTTGGGAGAATTGGGTAAGGGCTTCTTGCTTTCGGAGGCACAGTTACCCTACCTGCTGGACAACTGGCAGAGTACCGTCAACCCGCTACGAACCTGTGCGAGTGCTGGGAGATTGAACCCTCCCGTTCCCAGTGCCACCCCCTCCTGGGGAGGTAAGCAGAAGACCCCTCTCCTGAGGATACCTGAGCTTTGGGTGGGCCAGGTGGAGGGTAAGGAGTCTTAGACTACATCTCTCGACAGTCATGAAGGGAAGCCTCTTTGGACCTACAGGAATGTAAGAGAAATTCGAATTTTGCTTTTAAGAAGAGTTCCAAGATTTTATGTTGACTGTCGTTGGACACTAATACCTGGCATTGTTACAGAAGGTGGTCTAAGAAAATAGGTTTAAATAGTGAGCTATGGTGATTTTCAGGGCTTATGATAATTTAGGTGAAAAGGTATGGGAAAACTGACAGAGTGTTTGGGAACAATTGAGTACGTCTCTGTTCCTTATACTAATTGTGAGTACAAGGTACACAGTAACTCATTTTTCCCGTAATGCAGGTCCCTTTATGATCACTGTTTTCCCTCTTCGCTGTCCTTTGTAATATCAGATTTGAAATGTAAAAGGTAGTTTATATATCATGTTTGTAAGTTATAAAGCCTAATAATAGAAGTAAAAACCTGAGAAGGCACCATCTAACCCAAGGTCAAGAACTGTGGCAGCAAGTTGTGTTTTCCTCTCTGCTCCCCTATCCCATTTTGTATATCTGCCCAAACAATATGTTGTTCAGTTTTCTTGCCTTTGAGCTCTGCACTGTTTATGACATGCTACCATTTGTACTGTAGGAGCATGGAAGAACATTTATATTTATATGTGCATTTTCTGTAAAGTCATACGATTTCTCTGGAAGGACACACCTGACTAACATCGTTGGTTTCCAGAAGGGAACTGTGTGTTTGGGGGACGGAGGTGGGAGGAGGAGTTTTTGCCATGTAGTCTTTCATAACTTTTGAGTTGGGATTGGGGGACCGTGGGACTGCATCGCCTCGGAGGGTTAATGAAAGCGTACTGACTTTCAGGCTTTGTGGCGCACTTTACGCAACCCTGCAGACAGCATTTCGCACGTGGCCTATCGTGTCCTTGGTAAATTTGGTGGCAGTAACAGGAAGATGTTGAAGGAGTCCCAGAAGCTGCACTACGTCGTGACTGAAGTTCAAGGCCCCAGTATCACAGTGGAGTTTTCTGACTGTAAAGCATCTCTTCAGCTCCCGATGGAGAAGGTAAATTTTGGAGTCTCTGGGAGTTTCTTAAAGATACTGTAAGTTTCATTTTAAGACGTTTAATTTCTATTTGAAAACACGGAAATAGAACATATACTTTTGGGGTGGGAATTTCTAACTCAAAGGAGATGAAGATTTATTGGGGCCCAGCTTGGTCGGTTGGAGCTTCCATCATTCCAGGAGGCCAGTGGGTGGTGTTGCCCCTGAGGACGTTGGACCCTTGGGCAGGACTGTCCTTCTTGATGGACCAGGAGGTGTCGCCCAGCCCACCCCACCCTTGCACTTAGTCTGTTTTGATGTCCAATAGGTTTTACATTGTGTCATTTAGAACCTAGGTTAGTCCCGTTCCTGTCTCATTCCCGTCACTCCTGAGTACCTGCTTCTCTCCCAGTCTCTATCCAGACATGGCTCCTTAGCCCACCACGGACAGCTCTTTGGTTTCTCTCTGTGTGTCCTTTAGAACGCCTCTGCCCTTGTATAAAAATCAGCAGACTGTCCCCAGCGTGTTGTAGAGCACTCAGCCGCTTCTGCATGATCCTTACTGAACACCGCCCCTTCACCTTACTGACCCCTCCTGGTCCTTTGTCACACAGCTAAGGTTGTATTTATTACAATCTACGTTGTCACATTCGACTTTCCCCTTTTTATCATATGACCAGCCTTCCCGCCTGCATTACAGCTTTTGTTACCATGTCTTTTCAGAACACTTATCTAGCCGTTAATATAATGTGCATTTTTGGAAAGGGTTTTATAGAAGCCTTTCACGTGTATCTGAGTGACTCAGCCATTTCAGTGAGCCAGATGCTGGCTGGGATTCTTGAACTCCTTGCAGGCCTGGTCTTAAACAGCATCCTGTGGCCTGGAACCACTCAAAGCCCTCCTTTTGCTCAGGCGCACTCTATTCTGTCCTGATGCATTGTATTGTAGAACTCAGCTTGTTTACCTTTCTGTATAAGGAGTTTACACACAGTAGTGATTTCTGTAATTCTTTTTTTTAAGCCAGACTTTACTGAACATTTGTGAGGAAGGGTACCCATCATGGGTAATGTCAGTCTGGAGTCGTTTCCTGTCGTCGTCTCTCAGTCCACCTGCCCCCCCTACACACACACACCTTTTCCCCCCAAGTTTCTCAAGCACACAAATTGTGTCCACCCCTCTCCCAGCCCCACCCCATAGAACGGTGTCGCTTTCCAGTCTTAGCTTCTCATCCAAACCTTTATCTAAATACTTGCCAAAATAAACACTAGTTTCCCTGTAAGAAAATACAACTAAAATTCTGTCTTTACCTTGAAGATTACCACAGTGAACATACTGTGAATCTAGCCCGTTGCCACATTTTAGGTCGTTTCCTTAAGTTAGGATTCTATTTGCTTTAGCCCCATCAGTGGCAGGGTTGGTATTAGAATGAAAACTAAGACATCTGACTTTTACTTGATCTCTGCATAGATTAAGCAGAGCAAGAAAATCCCTGTAGAAGTAGTTCTTCCCCAAAGCATCTAAAGCATGGAAGAAACCAGGTTTTGAAGACAAGCTTCCATGGCCCTCCTGGACCCTCCCAGGGACTCTGTGGTGCTCTCGGAGCCCTTTTCCCAGCAGGTAGCATCCTGAGGGCCGTGGCACACCCTGCAGGGCTGAAGGAACCAGCAGGAAAGGGGATGACCAGCAGGGCAAGTGCCAGTGCATTTACATGACAGAAGTTCTGCTTTTGGCATACTTTACAATCTCTTTTTTGGCAGGGAAGGGACAGGTAATTGGCTCGTAGTTTATGTTGATTCTTAAAAATAACACTTCTCAGACTGTCCTTGCATGATTTATTACATAACCCTGAGCAGGTCAGAGGCAGCAGTAGAAAGGGCACTTCTGTGGTGCCCCAGAAGAGCTCGGACACGCAAGCTGGGAGTGATGCAGTGAGGGGCCCTTGTCACCCTCTGTGCTGTGTCGCCTGGCTGCGTCTGGAGGGTGGGGCCCCTGTCCGTGTCAGCTCTGGTTCCTCACACGTGGCCAGGATAAATCTTTAAACTTCAACACAGATTGGGGCTTTGATTTCTAGGTATATAAGTATCTTTAGCATTAATATCTTAGCTGTTAAAGACTCCAAGTGTTTTTTTGTGTGTGATCGTTCCTTCCCTGCCTTCCTGGTCAACCTAATGAAAAGGCTAAAATGTGTATGTAGCTATGTAGGTTTTCTGCAAAAATGAAGTAAACCCTCTTTTAAAGAGAGAATTTAGTAAAAGCTTAGGAAAGCCATCTTTTAGTTTTGAACTGAGACGACTCAGATGGTAGTTTAATCCAGCAAATCTACCACAAGAGGCCTTCTGAGCTCACTTAATTTCTGGAATCTCCCATTGGCTACTTAAGCATGAAATTAGTGAACTCCACGTCCCATTTCAGTTTGAACCATGGCAGCTCTTGATGTCATAATACTTCTGTCACCTTCTCTGGAGGTTTCATTTGGAGAACACCTGCTGGCCTGTCTGCAGGCCCCCTGTGCTCTCTTCAGGAGCAAGCATGCATTCAGGTTCTTCTGCGTGGTGCACGTGCTTTCCGTGCAAGCTTTTCAGAGTCACGTCATTTCAGCACAGACTACAGTTTTTGCGTTTCTTTGCTGTAGGCCATTGAAACGGCTCTGGACTGCCTGAAGAGCGCCAACACGGAGCCCTACTACCGGAGACAGGCGTGGGAAGTGATCAGGTGCTTCCTGGTGGCAATGATGAGTCTGGAGGACAATAAACACGCACTCTACCAGCTCCTGGCACACCCTAAGTATGCTGATGATTTAATTCTCTGTGCTGGGACATAATTTGTTTCAGAAACTTAGGGATGGAAGGACCTCCCAGGTCTCTTAGTGTTTTAAGTATGTTCCTTCAGTTCAGGAAAATGCCATGTTGTTTGCTCAGCAATGCTTCTCTTGCTTTTTAGAGAAAATGGGAAGAACCTTGGGCACTTGGGAGTTAGAATTTCTCTCAGTCGTAATCCTCCTTTAGTATTGCCTCCTCCACTAGGGCGCAAGCTTCAGGAATCAAGGGTCAGTCCTCTCTCCCTTCGGCTCACCGTTACATTTGCAGCACCTGCACATGATAGGTGTTCAGGGGATCTTTTGGTGTTCCAATCCAGAGTGATCCTTTTGTGTGACATTTTTATTTCGCTCATATCACTTAAGGCTGTGACCTTTATATAATGATCTTTTGTGGTGATGTATGTTTGTCATCTTTCTGTGTTATAGGTTTCAGGGAAGAGGTTTTTCCTTTGTATTTTTACGTTTCTCACGGCGTCAAAGATAGTGCCAGATATATAGTAGGTGCTCAGTTGTCGAAAGAGCATTGGAGAGAGAGCAGTGAGCAATAGCCAAGTGCACAAGGAAATAAGGCAGCATGAATAAGAGCCCACAGAATCAGCAGAAAGAGATCTGCTCAGACTGAAGATATGAGGATCTCCACAGCTAGGTTATAACTATGCTTCTGCTGTGTTTAAAATAAATGAAAGACAAACTTGAAAACATTCCAAGAAATACAAACCTTGTAAAAATTGCCCAAGCAGATTAAAGAAAAGAAAGGAGAAAGAGAATCTTTAGATAAGAGATAAGTCAAAAGAAATTATCCAGAATGTGTGCAGAGAGAGAAAAAGATGAAAAATTTTAAAAAGATTTAAGAGACATGTAGAATAGTGTGAAGTGGCATAGTTGCTTGAAGTCCCACAGGAATGAACAGCAAAGAAAAGGGCAATATGTGGTCAGATGTAATTGGGGTACAGCTAAGGCTATATTTTGAGGGAAACTTGTAGCTTTAAGAATCATAATAGACTGGAAACAGTCCAGATGTCTGTCATCCGTGGTGCGTGGATACAACGAAATCTCAGCAGTAACAAGGAATTAACTACTGACTCGTGTTCCAAGATGAATAGATCATTTCCAACACCAGGCTAAGGGAAAGAAGCCAAACCCAGGGCTGCATATTGTACGGTTCCTTTTTTTTAATATAATTTTGAAAAAAATTTTTTTATTTTTTGGCTGCGTTGGGTCTTTGTTGCTGCGTGCGGGCTTTTCTCTCTAGTTGCGGTGAGCAGGGGCTACTCTTCATTGCGGTGTGCGGGCTTCTCGTTGAAGTGGCTTCTCTTGTTGCAGAGCACCGGCTCTAGGCGCACAGGCTTCAGTAGTTGCAGCACGCAGGCTCAGTAGTCGAGGCTCATGGGCTCTAGAGCACAGGCTCAGTAGTTGTGGCACATGGGCTTAGTTTCTCTGCGGCATGTGGAATATTCCCGGCCCAGGGATTGAACCTGTGTCCCCTGTGGATTCTTAACCACTGCGCCACCAGGGAAGTCCCAGCATAATGCTTTTGAAACTCATCCATGATGCAAAATTTGTAGTTTGCTCCTTTTCATTGCTGAATCATATTCTCTTGTATGGATATAAAATGGTGATTTTCTACCTCCATGTGCTCTTTTTTTACAAAGGAAGAGCTTTTTCTGTCTCCTTTCATATTTGTTTATAGTAGTATGGACTCATGGATTCTTAATTTATTTAAAGGGTGACAGTCCATTAATTTGGTGACCAGATTGTCTAGATTGAGTCACTGAGAGCCCCTGCTGGCTGGCTTCTGTATTCCTGTGTCGTGTCCCCATCAGTTTCTGAGCATCCTTTGTAGCTCAGCAGGTTGTTTCTGGCTCACCTCGTGCCCTCTCTCCCCCAGCCCTGGAGTCACCATTCCCTTTCAAAGGAATGAGGGCTCCTGAAGAAATGGACACAGACCAAGGTCTCTCTGCTAGGTGTGCTCATTGTTTCTAAGCCTTTCCGCCTAATTTTTTGATAAGCAGAAGTTTATGATATTACTGTGGTCAAGGTGATAAATTTTTCCTTTTGTTTTATGCTTTTTATTATATTGTTTGTAAGAAATCACTTTCTGCATCCTCATCGTGAAGATACTCTTGTATTATCTTCTAAAAGCTCTGTAGTTCTGTCCTTTGCAGTTTGATCTTTATCCTCTAGAATTAACTTTTGTGAATGGAGTGGAGTAGGGGTCCATGTTTATATTTTGCCCTTTAGATATTCAGGACCCACTTATTTATAAAGACTCTTTGTTCTCCATCTCCGCATTCACAGATTGAGTACCTTCTAGAACCAGGCTCTGTTCAAGGTTTGTGTGTAAGACTGCATTCTTGCCTTCAAGGAATTTATATTCTAGTGGGGTAGACGGACAACAGCAGAAAGAAACAAATGCATAGTATTTCAGCTAGTGATAAGTGCTACTATGCATCGCAGGCTAAGTAGTGCGCTGGGTGGGAGGGAGTGTGGGGTGGGATGGGGCTGAGTTAGGGCCTCAGGGGAACACCAAGAAGACATTAGATTTCGCCCTATGTTTCACAGGAAGTGGATGAAAGGCTATGACTTACTCTGGCTGACCGCAGGTTGTCTTGGCTTAAGCCAGAGGAGCATGTACTGGGGTGTCAGGAACAGTGTGGAAGAGCAGGCCGGGGGGATGGTGGGACTCAGATGTCTGTTTGGGTTAGTTGGACCCAGTGGCCTTTTAAAGAGCATGATTACAATCTGGAAAAGAGCTGAGGAGATGTTCAGGTGTGGGGTGGGGAGTGTGACCACCACTCTTCCCTCTGTTTGAAGATGTTGCACGTGGAAATGAAGGGCCTGTGGATTTTATTAGTTTTGGGGGAAGAACCAGAGAGTGAGTGGGCAAATATTAGAGGCAGACTCTGGTCACAGAAAGAAATCTGTTACTTGGACCAGTTCATGGTTGGAAGAAACTAAAAATTTTTAAAATATTGATGACCATTTCTTATCCTTGTGTTTAATGTGTGCTTCCCTGACTCTGCTTTCTTGGGTTTTAGTTAATCTCATATAATTGGCAGTAAATCCTTTATCCATTTAGACCCATAGCCCCATTTGATTCTGTACCTAGTGGTGTGACTTTTCAACATATAAAAGGTATATAATTGCCTTTAAGTAATAGCTTTTTTCCATCTCTCTTTGATCATTGATACTTCTTACAATTTGGCTTATTTAATTGTAAAAGATTAACATCAAACATCAAATTTCTTAAAATAGAAAATAATTACAAAAATATTGACTGTGCTGTCTTTTTGTAATTTACCTCTGATTCATTACCTGTGCTCATATTAGGTAGAACGTATTTGGTGTCTCTTGAACCATTGGCTATAAACATTCATCATGAAATTCATCATGTTTGATTCCAAAGTGTTGCTGAAATTAAAGCAGAGAAATTAATTCACTCAGGCCTATCTGCACAAGAGGAAAGTGGGCAGGTTGAAAATAAGAAAGTTGTAGTGGAATCATTGGCTCAGGACTTGAGTGTCGTGATGATGGATTTAATTGTTGTCTTGCAGCTTTACAGAAAAGACCATACCCAATGTCATCATATCACATCGCTACAAAGCTCAAGACACTCCAGCTCGGAAGACGTTTGAGCAGGCTCTGACCGGGGCGTTCATGTCCGCTGTCATTAAAGACCTCCGGCCCAGTGCCCTGCCCTTTGTAGCCAGCTTGATTCGCCACTACACAATGGTGGCAGTTGCCCAGCAGTGCGGTGAGTGGGACAGAGAAGTGGTGGGTTGAGGCCTTCGGGGAGCTTCAAAAACTCGGTCAGACGCTGTGTTTCAGAGAAGCTGAGTTTGGCTGATTGGTTTTTGGCTTTTGTTTCACAGTTTTCCACTCATTCTATTGACAGATAGTTGGTATATCAGCGGTGGGTGCTGTATTCACTTGAAAATTGTCACCAAGTTTTACCTATAAAATACACCGAGTTTAACATTTTGGCCCTTTGTTTTTCATCCTGGGGGCTGAGTACTTTTGGACCCTCTGTGTATAGAACAGGGACAGTTCGTGATCGCACCCCTTGCTGGTCCCCGTCCTTGGCGGTGTTTCCAAGGCTCAACCTCCGCTCTGCCGCATCACCCGCTGGCCGCTCCTCGGTCTCCAGGCTCTGCTCCTGGGGCCCCTGGCGTCGTCCTGCCTGGGCACGCCTCACCTCTGCTCCGGGTTCTCAGGCTCTGGGTGGTGAAGGACCCATTTTGTTTGTCTCTGCAGACTGGTGATTTTGGAAAAGACAGTAAAAATGTCACCACACCGCCAATTGCTAAGTTTCTGAACACTTGATCTCACTTAATCTCAGTGCTGGTCAGTGGGCACGCACACTTGAGTAGCACTTTGGGTCCTTGGAGCCCCTCACCCTCGATCGACAAGTAGTTTTCTCCAGACACTGCAGAACACGGAACTTCCCCTCCTTTTTTTTAACTCTTCCTGCCTGGACAGTCAGTGCTGTACAGTTTAACACTTAGGTTGTTTCTCAGTGTTTCCAGCAGACCTGTACGCTTCTCAGTAACTCCCATCTTGCCTCATGCTGGGTGCCTGCCAGGTATGAATGAACGGTTGCTGGCAGACTGTTCTCTGTGTGGTTAGGTTTTGCAGGTGGATGTTGTTGCTGTTTACTGTTACTTGTATGTCAGGAGTGTCCAGAGCATAACCCATGGTCATTCCCATATTGTACCTCTTGGCCTCGCTAATGATTTTTCTAAAGATACCCGATTGTGGTTCTCATTTTAAACTAATACATCTTTGAATTGGGATTGAGAAAGGGTGAAGATATCAGTGTGTAATGGAAAGCATTCAGAAAAATAGCCTTAGTGCAAGTCAGATCACTTAGTTTATAAATAACTGCAGTTTACCAGCAGTTGGCCTGGAGTACCAGGGTTGGGCTTTTATTAAATTCCTAACCTCAAGGAAAAACACGAGGTAGTTTTGCAATTTGAGGGACGAGAATGTGGAGCTAAACCCGGCTTTCCTTCGTGCCCTCTGCATCTCCTTTCAGGTCCCTTCTTGCTCCCCTGCTACCAGGTGGGCAGCCAGCCCAGCACCGCCATGTTTCACAGTGAAGAGAACGGGTCGAAAGGAATGGACCCCTTGGTCCTCATTGATGCGATAGCTATTTGTATGGCGTATGAAGAAAAGGAACTTTGCAAGATCGGGGAGGTGGCCCTTGCTGTGATATTTGATGTTGCGAGTATCATCCTGGGCTCAAAGGAGAGGGTAAGGAAGGACTGAGGTCTGTGTGGGCGTGTTTGTGCTTGAGGGTGGTCGTTCTGGAAATCACTCACAGTGTAAGAACTGAGTAACACCGTACGGGTTGTGTGCGTTTTTCTCCAGGCGTGCCAGCTGCCCCTCTTCTCTTATATCGTGGAACGCTTGTGCGCGTGCTGCTACGAGCAGGCCTGGTACGCAAAGCTGGGGGGTGTGGTGTCCATTAAGTTCCTCATGGAGCGGCTGCCTCTCACTTGGGTTCTGCAGAACCAGCAAACCTTCCTCAAAGCTCTTCTCTTTGTCATGATGGACTTGACTGGAGAGGTAGGTGATGGGTGACCCCAGACCTAACCATCCTGGTTCAAGATGCTGCTTTGCCTGGAGCACAGTTGGTTTCAGACAGTTCTGCAAATATGCTCTCCTAGAAGCTTAGAAAACATTACAGCATCTTTAATGAAAGGACAGATCAGAGCCCTCAGGTTCTCTTTCTTTGAGGATCTAAATACTTGTCTGTCTTGATGAACAGCCCCTGGCCAGAGTACTTAACTGGCCAGAAGTTTCTATAGGAGTCGCGTTCTTTATGAACCCCTGTGCAGATACAAACAAATAGAAGATGGTGGGCATTGCCTGCTTAAATCCATTCGGTAAACACAAGGATCAAGTCTAGAGCCGCATTTTCTTTTCTGAATGACAGACAGAAATTACCTATGAGCAGGAGAGTTAGCTACCGGAATACCTTGCAGACGTTAATGAAGCAGACTTGATACATTAGCTGGCGTGAGGGCCGTGCGCCCCCAGTGACAGCGTTTGTTGGGGGTAGTGTGTGCAGGAGACGTGGGTGCTGTGGGCAGCATCGCCCCCTTTCGTGCTAAGGAGTCCCTGGCCTGCAGGTTTCCAATGGGGCAGTCGCCATGGCCAAGACCACCCTGGAGCAGCTTCTGATGAGGTGTGCGACGCCCCTGAAGGACGAGGAGAGGGCTGAGGAGATCATGGCGGCCCAGGAGAAGTCCTTCCACCACGTGACCCATGACCTGGTTCGGGAAGTCACGTCTCCAAACTCAACCGTGAGGAAGCAGGCTATGCACTCCCTGCAGGTGCTGGCCCAGGTCACCGGGAAAAGCGTGACCGTGATAATGGAACCCCATAAGGAGGTGAGACGTCTGTCACCAAACTAGTGTTATTGGAACCTAGTTTGAAGTTTGAAACGTAGTTTGAAACCTTTGAAGACTTTTTTTTTTTCCTTCAAATTTGACTTGTAGATGATATGGAATTTGTAGTTTTGTGTCCAGTACAGAGTGCTATTACATATGCTCTTTTTGAGAGCATGCAGACAGCAACGTGCTTATGTTTATGTCTGTATCAGTAATTGTGAGTGTGAAGGGAGTAGAGTGCTGGTTTCCTGGGCCTGTAGAGCACAACCTGATGGTCCTGTTCTTGTTTTGGTGGTGGTGGTTGTGAGAGAGGTTACTCTGGACCCGTAGGAGTTAAACGTATCTGACGTGCATCTTTTCATGACCCAGTGTCAGCATATGAAACAGAGCCTCCCTTTCCTAACTAAAGGACGTCTGTGATAACTTTTGATCTCATTTATGGTTTTCAAATTGCTAATTGGCTTAGAACATTGTGATGAGAGGTGTTTGCTTTCTGAGGAGCGGCTGGTCAGTGATGCTTCCTCCCTGCCTCTCCCAGGTTCTCCAGGATATGGTCCCACCTAAGAAGCATTTGCTCCGACACCAGCCTGCCAACGCGCAGATTGGCCTGATGGAGGGGAACACGTTCTGTACCACGTTGCAGCCCAGGCTCTTCACAATGGACCTTAACGTGGTGGAGCATAAGGTGTTCTACACAGAGGTAGGGGGGTGGTGGTACGGCGTGGTGTGGATGATGATGACGTGTGTCTGGTAACCTGTCTTTGTGCACGAAGACTGGTCAGGCAGCACTCAGAAGGCATGGGTGGTGACCATAGTAACCGGCCATCGCCTGGCTCAGGCCCTGGCACAGGTATGTTACGTCCGGGATTGGCGAGGAGGTAGGCATGGTGACTAGAGATGTCCGGTAGAATGTGGGGGGTTTCTGAGTCTGTCGAGCTCTCTTAGCCCTCCACAGGGAGCCTTGCTCTTCAGGACCTTGAACTTGTATTCTAGAGATAAGACTGTAGCATCTACCTTAATCACTCTCGTATCAATAGGTGCCCAGGTTACTGAATTTATCAATCACTTGAATGTGCCGTTTGCAGTTGAGAACTCACTTCACGTGAGTGCCCTTACCTAGTTCTGGCAGCACCCCGTGAAGTACAGATACTGATGATTCTCATTTTGAAGATGCAGAATCTGAGCCTTAGGGTTTGTTAGACACCTAGAACTACAGAGCAGGTGAGCTGGAGAGCTTAGGGTGGAACCACCACAGTTGTTTTAGAGCCTGGTTTCTAATCATTCCGCTGTCCTGCTGGGCTGTTGTTTAGTGGACTTGACTTGCCCCTTGACCCAAGGTAACAGGCGGTGGTGGGTGGCACTTTATAAGTGTTTGTCACCGTAAATATTACAGTGTGGGATGAAATTAGACAGTGATAAATAGAAATTAAACTATAAATACAGTCAAATTATAGGCATTAATTCTTAGACTCTGTAATGGGCTGTTGATTAGTCCCAATCTGAAATTTTTATGAGACATGAATCATACTTCTGGAGGCATTGTCAGAGAACTGAGGCAAAAGTCGTAAGGAAGCAAATTCTTCCTTATCCACGCTAAGTCTGAATTTCCAATTATGAAAAATTTACCTCTTGATTCTTAAAGTCCTATGTTTTTGCTTGGACATAAGGTCATTGGTCATGTGTTCTAGCTGAAATCATTTATACCTTGTTATATCCCTTGTATAACATCACTCATAAGATTTGATGGAGGGTCCAGGAGAGCCCCTGGAGAATGGGAGGGGAGCTTCCTTCGGGGGCTTCAGAGGCAGATGTGTTGTAACCTATGGGGAAAATTCCTCATGGAGCTGGAGACCAGAAACTGGTAGTGAGTGTTTAAATTTCGGGAATCTAAACTGGTTTTGAAAGTGTTTATCAGGATACCAGCTGCATCAAAACATGTGAGGATCTTTCGGAAAATAGAAACTCTTGAGTCCTCTTCCTGAAGATTTAGGTTCAGTAGATTTGGGGTCAGACCTGGGAATCTACTGCCTAAAAACTTCCCAGGTGATTCTGGCGTGGCCACGTTTGGAAGTCTGGCTTTCTAATTTAGTTTCTGATGCTCTCTCTCTCTAGATATAGATAGAGGGATCTATATATGTGTGTGTATACAAATATGTTATATATGAGGAGAGTGTTACTGGAGGTTTCCTCCGGGGAGTGAAATAGGGTGGGTGGTTGAAATGCTTTTCTCTATACATCCTCCTCTACTGTTTTAAATATTTTACTAGGTAGGAATCTTTAAGGGAAAAAACGGTACGATTTTCCAGGATGTCAACAGAAGGGGAAAGTAGTAATAGAACACCATATGTAGTATTTTAGATATTAGATATATAAATGTGTACTGGTCTGTTAGAGTGTCTGGAAGGCTAGCCACTGGAGTATCTGCGTTATGGTATTTCCAGCGAAACACTTCCTGCTTATGCCACTCTGTACTTGAAAAGAAAGAAAAAAAAAAAGGATTACTGCTCAAACTCTGGAATTATAACATGTATGTTTCTTGGGCACTGGCCCAAGGCATTGGGAAGCAGCTCTGAACGAGGAGGAGTTGTACCCGCCATCTTGGAATTTGCATTTAGATGAAGTGATCCTCTATGTAAAGAAAAAGCATTATGGTATCAGAGTGGGTCAGAAAGTGTCACAGAGGTTGACTGAGTTTTGCTTTAGAATAAGGAAGCTCAAGCACATTTCTATACTTAAATGGTTTGGGATTTGGGTTTAGTTTGTTAATCATGTTGTGTGTGGCAGATCGCTGTGTTCTGTTACTTGCAAGGTTATTGTGTCTTCACAGTGAGAGCAGGCTAAATTAAGTTCTATCTTTTGCAGCTCTTGAATTTGTGCGAGGCTGAAGATTCAGCTTTAACAAAACTGCCCTGTTATAAAAGCCTTCCGTCACTCGTACCTCTACGAATTGCAGCCTTAAGTAAGTTCATGTAAATATGAGACAAGTTACGGGATACAGAAGTGAAGGGAGGGCTTCCCTGGTGGGGCAGTGGTTGAGAGTCCCCCTGCCGATGCAGGGGACGTGGGTTCGTGCCCCGGTCCGGGAGGATCCCACATGCCGCGGAGCGGCTGGGCCCGTGAGCCATGGCCACTGAGCCTGCGCGTCCGGAGCCTGTGCTCCGCAACGGGAGAGGCCACGACAGTGAGAGGCCGCGTACTGCAAAAAAAAAAAAAAAAAAAAGTGAAGGGAGACAGTGGCGTTTTTTTGTTGTCTAATTTTTCTGACTTTTTGTGGTCTTTTTAAGGTGGAAAAAAAAATTATGTTTGTATATTTATCAAACTACATAGTGAGATGTCAATGGATTATATAGATTGCTAGAATTTAAATAATTGTTTTTACTCTAATAAACTGGATTTTACTCTATAGTAAGCTCTTTATAGCTGTCTTATGGGAACTATATATCTCTCTAAAGTATGTATCTCTCTAATATTCTGGTTTAAGAGAGTTGTCATACCATTCCTATCTTGCCATTTTCATCTGAATCGGAGTATTTAGACCTTTTTAAACTTTTTAATGATTCAGAAGCATTTGAGACTCCTGCTGTCTCTAGGCTTTCATTAAGAATGTGGTATCGTTGTTTAGCACAGGAATTGTACGTAGTTTAGGAACGTATACTAGATCAGTACTCACCCTCATGCTTAGAAACAGTCATTTCCCCCTTTCTTGATAAATACCCAACACGAGTTGCTTAGTTGACTTTGTCTCTTGTTGACTTTTATACACTTAATAAAATATTACCAGAATCCTGCTTGAATTAGAGGTAGAGGAGCTGAGAGGCAGACCATAGTACTTGGGCTTGAGGATGGGGCTCAAGACAAGCTAGCCAGAGTTGGGGTGGGTGTGGCGTTGGGAGCTTCTCACGTTTCCTGGTGGGTGCCTCTCAGGCGTTCCTGTCAGCCGGGATGGGCATTGCTCTTGCTACAGTGTTACCCCTTAACTAACCTTTAACATAGAGGCTGGAGGCATGTCGTGTTGCCTAAGGATATTTGCATTTTCAAAGCCTTTAACCCCCCAAGTTGGGAGGAGACCACCTGATTAGACTTGGATAGTGGAGAGACGCTGGGCTGTGT